>NC_066582.1:249727392-250389569 GCF_024323335.1 Lathyrus oleraceus | reverse complement strand
GAAAGGGCTGTGCAGATGATGATTTGATGGTTCAAGAGAGTTCCAAGGTTGTCCAAGTGAAGCAAGAGCCAAAGGTTGCTCAAGGGTTTTAGGGTTTGCTCAAAATTCTGTTTTGGCAAAATGCAAAATGAGAGGGTGAGGTTTGAGAGAGTGTGATATGGCCTTTTTGCTGTTGTGTTTGTGCTAGTAGTTTAACATGATGAAAAATGATGGTGACATAACAGTGCCAGGTTTTTTTAGTTCTTTTTTGAAGTTTGGAATGATTTTTTTGTAAATGCAAGATGTGATCCTTTTGCATCCAAGAGCCTGTTGTGTGCTGGTGGCTAACTGTTTTCATAGCAGCAAAAATGGTGAGGACTTGTGCAAGGCAAGGCAAGGCAGGGTCTATGTCATTTGGAAACTGGAGAAAAAAAATGGGAATGCAAAGCAAGGTGAGTGAGACTTTTTGCTGGTCTGCTATCGTCTCTCATGACAGAAAAAAAAATGGGATTAAGATATTCCCTGTTATTTTGAAATGCCCTTGCCATCTTTTTCAAAAAAAAAACCCCTACTGTTGAGTGTTTGCCCTTTTGTTTGTGTGCCTGCCTTGTTTTCATGACAGGTGTGGTTTGGACAGGCCAGGTAAGGTGAATGACCTATTGGATGAGTCATTTTCTGCAGGTTTTGATGCTGCCCAAATGTGTTTGATCCAAAACGAAAAAGTGAGAAAATTCTGCATGACAGTACAAGTATGGTATGAGGTAGTATGTGAACACATGTACTTTTGCCCAATTTTTAGCACTAAGCATGGCTTCTATTGTTTTGGTTTAGGCTGCAAGATGAGGCTCTAATGACAGAGAATGGCCTCTAAAAACTCTGTTTTGATGAGTACAAGGCATGGCTAAAATGCAAGTATGGATGGCATGGATAATTGTACTTTCCTTACAATTCAAGCAACCAAGCAATGGCCACATGTACTGCAGAAATAGCTTGCAAACACACTTAAAATGATATTTCTGAGCTGTCCCAATTGGCCAATGTTGAAAAATGTTTATATCAAAAAGTCCATCTTGGTCAAACTTGCATTTAATGAGAAATGTCAAAATATGCCATTTTGATTGGTGAAGTTTTTGGCTCATGAAATTTATATTTTTGGAAAGAGGGGATCAATGTGACTTGTAGGAAAAACCCCCACCAAAATTGGCCAAACGGTTTAGAGATATGGCCTTTTTGAAGTTCAAGATTTTCTGAAATCGATTCGATCATACTTGCCAACCACACATGGGAATTGAGAGTTCTAGGACTTTTGGAAATGGGAGAACAAGATCTTCAACTTTCATGTTGGGCAAAATTCATTTGAAGCTTGTATCATGATGTAAGTTTGAGGATCAAGACTTTCCATTTATGGCAGGTTTCAGTTACAGGTCCAGTTTCCATTTCTGGAAATTTTCTGTTTGACTTCAAATTCTTCCATGATGAGGTTGGACATGACATATGAGGCTTGTATAGACAAAGGCACTCCTTCAAATCAATTCCATCCATCAAATCACTGATTAAATGCCAGTTGACCAAGTTTGACTTTCTGTTGACTTTTCTAGGGTTTTGCATGATTGAACACTTCTGATGAATTCCAAACCCTAATTCCTTGAGACCTTGATTTCCAATGATGTCCCAAGTTGTGTGAACTCTTGATTATTGGTCATGGTGCCCAAATTCTGCAAGAATGGCCATCGTCCATTGCTTTGACTGACTGTTGACTGTCTTTGACCTAGTTGCTGATAATTGCTTCAACTGCAAGCAACAAGGTTAGACTGACAATTTTTTTGTACTTTTTGGATGATAAACATATGAAAAGCAATAATATACAATGCAACATGCTTGGTGATCAAGAACCACACACACAAGGCACCCTACCCACTAGGAGGGAGCAAAGGCATGCAATGATCCTTGAGGCTATGATATGAGATGATATGGGCCATGAGGGATCTTAGGCCAAAATTGGGGTCTTACAGATGCCCCTATTAAGTCATGCTAGCCGGAGAAGTGAAGTTTAGAAATCTTCATCTCGACGCGGTAGAATGGGCTTAAATAACAGTAATGAGACAATTTTGGTCCCTAAGAGACCTCATGATGCAAATGATGTATGCAAAAGACACAAATTCTGTGGCGAATATGGTTAACACAGAAGAAAAACGATCCTATCGGAGTAATACACTCACCAGGAACAGAGACTCTAACAAGACTCTGGTGGGGATAAACAAAACTGACACAACGTGTCGTGTACAAGACATACTCTGATTAGAGATAACAGAAAACAGACTGGAGGCCTCACTGGGGAGTGAAGGACTCACACTGGGAAAAGAACTCCAAAGGAAAATAAATCCATTGGAAGACACAAGCTGACTCTTGGGGAGAATCAAAAGAAGTTCCACTAGGGAAGCACAAGAACAAGAGTGTTACCGGTATGAGGGTAACAAAAATCAGGAAGGAACACCAAGGATACCGGGTTGTAGGTATGTAACAGGTGACCGACCAAAGACGTGAATTGGTGTGTGTTCCAAACACTCATCACCCTGAAGAGAGCGAAAGCAAACTTGTTTATAGGATGGATATTTGATTCTGTAAAGAATGCAAATCTTACTCAGTTGGGGAAACAAACAAGTGTTCGACAAGAGAGTGCATGAGATATATTATCTATAGCCGTCAAAACGTAGATAATGTACTCGCATGAAAGTTATCCTGAACCGGGTTGTAGGTTGTTTGTAGGATAAAGTCCGAAATCGTGAATTGGTTTGTGTTCCAAAACACTCATCATCCTGAAGAAAGCTAGAACAGCAGACTTGTTTATAGGATGGACATTCGATTCCACAAGGATACGAATCTGACTCTGTGGAGAAAACAATCAAAGATTGACTCGAGAGTGAACGAGATATAATATCCATTACCGTCAGAACGTGGATAATACTCACAAAGGAAGATTATCCTGAACCGGGTTGTAGTTGTTTGTAGGATAAAATCCGAAGACGTGAATTGGTTTGTGTTCCAAAACACTCATCACCCTGAAGAAAGCTAGAACAGCAGACTTGTTTATAGGATGGACATTCGAATCCACAACGGGAAAACGAATCTTACTCGACTGGGGAAGATCAACAAAGGATTCCGACCAAAGAGCGCATGAGACATATTATTCATAGCCGTCAAAACGTGAATAATGACCTCGCATGGAAGATTATCCTTAACCGGGTTGTAGGTTGTTTATAGGATAAAATCCGAAAAGAAAGGCATCAGGATACCAGAATAGGTATATAATGATGACCAATCAAAAGGAGCAACAGACATTACCGACAAAAGGTAAATGAAAGGCGATCTGCTGAGGATTCACTGGTGAAAACCAATGATCCAGGGAACACAATCACTGACACAAGGTGAAAGGACCCACTGGGGATAAATTGCTAGCATACGGCAATTATCCACAAAAGACTTGCGAGGGATATAAGTGCTGATCTGAGCAACTTATCCAAGCAAAGGAAAAATCAACATCAAGAACTAGATGAAGATAACCACAAGGGAAATTGTCATCGGTTGAGATGAACAACAAAGTTAACTCTGCAAGTGGAGAAAACAGGTTTATGACTACCGGTTTGTAAGTAGAAAAACCGCAAAGATAGGACTTACGACTGCTGGTTTGTAGGCAGAGGGCCAAAAAGGGTGGAGATGACCACAAAATTAGGGTTTACATCTACCGAATACGGGATAGAAGACCAACAACTCCACGTGGGGATAGAACGAATCACAAATCCGCACGGGAAACCAAAATAGGGTTTATAACAAACCACAAACTGCTGGAGAGCAGGAAAATAGGATTTACAACTACCGACTGTTAGGTAGAAAACCAAAACTCTGGCTGGAGAATAAAAGGTGTATAACCACAAATTCTGTCAAGAAAGCCAGGAAAAGTAGGACTTATAACCACAGGTATGAGGGTAGCGGCCCAAAATTACTCCGCTGGGGAACAACCCACTGGGAAGCACAAGACATTTGACAAATAGCCAATTCGGGAATAATCCGAAAAGACAGACTGAATCAAGACACGTCCTAATGAGGATGTAACTCAAATAGGAACATCCATCCCAATATATGTGTTGGGAGGAAACAGAAGAAACCGTCATCCACGAGGATATATCTCAGTGGGGAACTGCAGAAGGAAAGGCAACATTTTCTGCTTATGGGGCTGACTCTATATGGAGAGATTTTAAACACCCGACATCTGCTTGGGGAGATCTATAAAGAGATCTATATCACCCGTGCAGGAGAACACGACAAGCAAAAGATACATGGCAAGAAATGCAACATGAATATCTGAATGTTTATGAATATGCATGAATATGCGTGATTTATGTTTGATGAATGCTGACAAAACAGACAACTCCAACACAAACAGGTTCAGGAATCAAAACGTCCGGTATTATACTTCCAGGGGAACAACCAGCTGGAGAGCCAATCTGCGGAGATCTTCATGCTGTAAAGCAAAGATCTGCGGGTACTGCTGAAGAAGCAGAGGATCAGAGATATCAGGAAACAACCCATCAGGGTACAGAAAGTCACAATGGGCAAAGCAGCCACCAAGACGAATCCGTAGGGGAACAAGAGAAGTCCCAAAGTATCTGCAGGGGATCTCAGTGTCAACTGAGAAACAAAAGGATGCATTGCACAAGCACGAACTGTTGTAGAAGCAACTCCACATAACTCCGCTGGGGAACAACCCACTGAGGGAGAGTGATATCATCCAAATAGAATCTAACTGCATAAGCAACTCTACTGGGGAAAACTGTCGGCTACTCTCTTGGGGAACAACCCACTGAGGGAGGACAGATCAAACAAGTAGATTCTGCAACGAACCACTCTACTGGGAAAGAATATGCATAGCAAACTGATCACAACAAGTAGATTCTGCAATATAAGCCACTCTACTGGGGATCACAAACAGTCAGGAAATTAATCCGTTCTCTGGATGGTAGAGCCATCATCCGACCATACCGGGGATTGAAGGAGTACTCAACAGGCGAAATTGCCATAACAAATACTCTGCAGACTATGCTGAGGAAAAGATGGTTGAAAACACTGGGATGTCGACCCAATCAACCGCTGAATAGGAAAATAAATCCTACTCTGCTGAAGAGAACAAACTCTGATGGAGAGATAGCAACAATTCCGCAGACGACTTCGCCGGGGAAAAGGTAAAGTACCGGGTATCAAACCGCTGACTTACCGAGTCTTCAAAAGAAAACGATCGTGCTGAGGAAACAGACAACTCCGCTGGCAACTGCACTGGGAAGAGTGATAACAACTCTGCTCGCGAATCCGATGGGGATATCAATAACAGCTCTACTCATGACTGCCGAGGAGACAAATAAAGTCTGGGGCATACGACCCACTGGTGAAAGTGACGGGGCACCAAGATGACAAACCATCAACCGCCGAAACTCACAAGGAAACACCCATGCTGGGAAAACTGCTGCTGGAGAAAACGAAGTCTTCAACAACACTCTGCTTGCGACTATACTGGGGGAACAACCCCAACAACAACTCTGTTTGAGGAACAACCCCAACAAAGATCTGAAGAAAGAAGATACCACCAAACCAGGAATATGAACCAATGTCCTACCTGTTGGAAATCATGCCACCCTCGGGAGAGCACTGAGATATTCTTGAGTATCCTTTCAATCTTGTGAATGTTCACTTTGTTTAAAACAATTTTTTTTTGAAATTTTGATTTGTTTAAAACAATGATATTTTATCAATTTAAAACACGCAAAACATTTGTTGAATTGAAACAAATAGAGTGCAAATAATTGGATAAAAGCTCAAATTGATTTGATGGAATGGTAGCCTGCAAATGGCAAGACTCCATAGATCTGTACAAATTTGAAATCAGTGATATATATTGGAAGAGGGCTACATTGAACATAATGATCCTTTCTCTACCAATTTGAATCTCGATGTATTCGAAGCTTCGGTTGACGGCGAATCGAGAATCTTCTGACGAAATGACGACTGATGAACCAGAAAGTCTTGTCAGGATGCAGTTACTTGCCAAATCCCTAATTTTTGCCTAGATTGCCCCAGGGTGAGGTACTCAATCTAGCGGGATGCAAATATTCTCTTTTTTCATGTCTCTAATTTTTGCCTGGATTACCCTTGCGGGTTCTCCACCGAGACGCTTATTTTTGCCTAAGCCGCCCTTTCGGGTTTTCAACTTAGCGAGCTATTCTGTTTTTTCATTTGCATATACTCTTTTTTTTTTTTTTTTTTTTTTTTTTTTAGGCAAAGTATCTCTTGACTGCATCTGAATTCACAGGACGAGTGAAATCCTCCCCATCCATTGTTGTAAGCATCAAAGCACCGCCTGAAAGGCTCTCTTAACAACATATGGACCCTCGTAGTTTGGAGTCCACTTGCCCCTGGAATCGGGCGCGAAAGACAAAACTTTCTTGAGCACGAGGTCACCTTCTCGGAACACACGAGGCTTGACCTTCTTATCGAATGCTTTCTTCATTCTCTGCTGATATAACTGACCATGACACATGGCAGTTAATCGCTTCTCTTCGATCAAATTCAACTGGTCATAACGACTCTGAATCCATTCAGCATCAGTCAACTTGGCTTCCATCAAGACTCGCATTGATGGGATCTCCACCTCTACTGGGAGAACGGCTTCCATGCCATAAACAAGAGAAAAAGGGGTTGCCCCTGTTGAAGTGCGTACAGACGTACGGTATCCATGCAAAGCAAATGGCAGCATCTCATGCCAATCTTTGTACGTGACAGTCATCTTCTGGATGATCCTCTTGATATTCTTGTTAGCAGCTTCAACAGCCCCATTCATCTTAGGTCTGTAAGGAGAGGAGTTATGGTGTGCAATCTTGAATTCAGCGCACAACTCATCCATCATCTTATTGTTCAGATTGGATCCATTATCAGTAATGATCCTCTCTGGCACACCATAACGGCAAATCAGCTGGTTCTTGATAAACTTCACAACCACCTGTCTGGTTACATTCGCGTATGAAGCGGCTTCAACCCATTTGGTGAAGTAATCAATCGCTACGAGAATAAACCGATGCCCGTTGGATGCTTTCGGCTCAATCATGCCGATCATGTCGATTCCCCACATAGAGAAAGGCCATGGTGATGAAATCACATTCAGGAGTGTCGGAGGAATATGAATCTTATCCGCATAAATTTGACACTTGTGACATTTCTTCACATACTTGCAACAGTCAGACTCCATTGTCAGCCAATAATAGCCCGCTCTCAACATTTTCTTAGCCATGGCATGTCCATTGGAATGAGTACCAAATGAACCCTCATGGACCTCAGTCATCAATAGGTTTGCTTCGTGTCTATCCACGCATCTGAGCAAAACCATATCGAAATTCCTCTTATACAGCACTTCACCACTGAGGTAGAAACTGCCTGACAACCTTCTCAAAGTTTTCCTATCTTTCACAGATGCCCCAGGCGGGTAGACCTGGTTCTGGAGGAAATTTTTGATATCAAAATACCAAGGCTTGTCATCTTTCACTTCTTCGATTGCAAATATGTGAGCTGGTCTGTCCAAGCGCATCACAGTAATATTGGGGACATCATTCCACCGTCTGACCACTATCATGGAAGCAAGCGTTGCAAGAGCATCCGCCATCCGATTGTCCTCTCGAGGAATGTGATAAAATTCAACTTCTGTAAAGAATGTTGAAATTCTCCTTGCGTAATCTCTGTACGGAATGAGACTTGGCTGGTTCGTCTCCCATTCACCCTTGATCTGATTGATAACTAGGGCCGAATCACCATAGACATCAAGATACTTGATTCTCAAATCAATGCATTCTTCAAGTCCCATTATACAGGCTTCATACTCCGCCATGTTGTTCGTGCATTTGAAAGTTAGCCTTGCTGTAAACGGAATGTGTGAACCTTGAGGAGTGATAATCACTGCCCCAATTCCATTTCCATATTGATTAACAGCGCCATCAAACACCATCGTCCATCTGGAACCAGGTTCTGGACCTTCATCAAGTGTAGGCTCATCGCAATCTTTCATCTTCAAATACAGAATTTCCTCGTCAGGGAAGTCATACTGAACAGACTGATGATCTTCAATCGGCTGGTGCGCTAGATGGTCAGCCAAGATACTACCTTTGATAGCTTTCTGAGCTCGATACTCAATATCATACTCAGACAACAACATCTGCCAACGGGCAATCCTCCCAGTTAAAGCAGGCTTCTCGAAGATATACTTAATCGGATCCATTCTGGATATCAACCAAGTTGTATGATTTATCATGTACTGGCGCAAACGCTTAGCAGCCCAAGCTAAAGCACAGCACGTCTTCTCAAGTGTAGAGTATCGAGACTCACAATCAGTAAACTTCTTACTGAGGTAGTATATAGCAAACTCCTTCTTCCCTGATTCGTCTTGTTGACCGAGTACACAACCCATCGAGTCTTCAAGAACTGTTAAATACATGATCAGAGGTCTTCCTTCCACAGGCGGAGACAAAATCGGAGGTTCAGACAGATAATCTTTGATACTGTCGAAAGCTTTCTGGCAATCCTCGGTCCAATCATGAGACTGATCTTTCCGGAGGAGCTTGAATATCGGCGCACATGTGGCAGTCATGTGGGATATAAATCTGGAAATGTAGTTCAAGCGGCCAAGAAAACCTCGGACTTGCTTCTCAGTTTTGGGTGCAGGCATCTCTTGTATTGCTTTGACCTTTGCAGGATCAACCTCAATACCTCTTTCGCTTACCATAAAACCCAACAATTTGCCGGAACGGACTCCAAATGTACATTTGTTCGGATTCAGGCGAAGTTTGAACTTTCTCAAACGCTGAAAAAGCTTCAACAAATGCTCAACATGCTCAACTTCCGTTCGGGACTTAGCGATCATATCATCAACATAGACTTCGATCTCCTTGTGCATCATGTCATGAAACAAGGTAGTCATAGCTCGTTGATACGTGGCTCCGGCGTTCTTCAAACCGAAGGGCATCACTCGATAACAGAATGTTCCCCAAGGTGTGATGAATGTTGTCTTCTCCATATCCTCTGGTGCCATCTTAATTTGATTATAACCGGAAAATCCGTCCATAAAGGAAAAGACTTTGAATTTAGCTGTATTGTCTACCAACATGTCAATGTGTGGTAGAGGAAAATCATCTTTTGGGCTAGCTTTATTCAAATCTCTGTAATCAACGCACATACGGACTTTTCCATCCTTCTTAGGAACAGGCACAATATTGGCCACCCATTGAGGATATGTCGAAGTCACCAGAAACCCCGCATCAATTTGCTTCTGAACTTCCTCTTTGATCTTCACTGCCATATCTGGATGAGTTCTTCTGAGCTTCTGCTTCACAGGCACGCACTCAGGCTTCAAAGGCAGGAAATGTTGCACAATATCTGTATCTAAACCCGGCATGTCTTCATAGGACCAAGCAAAGATATCTGAATATTCTCGTAGCAAACTGATCAAATCTTCCTTGACAGACTCTTCAAGAAGTGCCCCGATCTTCACCAGACGAACACAATCCTCAGACCCCAAGTTGACTGTTTCCAAGTCTTCGAGATGCGGCTGAATGATCTTCTCTTCGTGCTCAAGGAGACGGGTAATCTCATCAGGAACCCCTCAACGTCATCTTCTTCTGCCTCAAATACAGGGAATTCAAAATTGGGAGATAGCGTTGGATCATTATGTTCAATGGGTTTTAGGATCAATCTGCATAATGATTTTGGTTAAGGAAAAAACTTCAGCATTTAAACAAGCAAACCATTATGCAGATGAAAAAATGTTTGCTCTTTTTTTTTTGTTTTTATGGTTTTTTGTGATCACTGATTTCATGCAGAAAAGCAAAAAGTGAAAACAAAGGAAAAACAAATGTTAAACAATGCATTAATTGAATGAAAACATCATTGTATTAAATGCCGCCAACAATGTCATCACTTCTCCTTTTGGCATGGGAGAAGGTTTTAAACAAAATGAACAATTTACTCTGATCTATGGATGACTGTAGGAACATCTACAGCGACCCAATTGTGGCAGACACCACCAGGAATAACAAAATTGTTCAAGTCCTCTGCTTCCTCTTCAATGATGGCAGCAGCTTCCTCTTCTTCATGTTGATTGGCGTGAATGAACCCTCCACTCTTGAACAGACCTTGCTCATTGCATGCCCCAGAACCATAGCCAATGCCAGCCCGGGATTTGTTGTCTTCAAGTTCAATCACCTTCCCCAAACCAGCAACTGCACCACATTCAATGGCCAGCTTAGCATCACGGTAGGAAGTGAATGAAGGAGACTTCTTCTCGATTGGTTCATCAATAGATAAAGCTTGGAACTGAGTTCCAACTTCATCCTCTGCGTCAATGTACGAGAAAGAAGACAGATGGCTAACCAGGAGAGCCTTTTCTCCCCCTACTACAACCAATTTCTTGTTCTTCACAAATTTCAGCTTCTGGTGTAGGGTGGATGTCACGGCGCCAGCCTCGTGAATCCATGGTCTGCCTAAGAGACAGCTGTAAGATGGGTGGATATCCATTACTTGGAAAGTAACTTGGAAATCACTTGGTCCTATTTGATTGGGAGATCAACTTCCCCAATCACGGTCTTGCGCGACCCATCAAACGCCTTCACAACAACCCCACTCTGCCTCATAGGAGGACCTTGATATGATAGTCGAGAGAGTGTGGATTTTGGCAATACATTAAGAGAAGATCCAGTGTCCACCAACACATTGGACATTGCATCAGATTTGCAATTCATAGAGATGTGCAAAGCCATGTTGTGGTCTCTTCCCTCCTCGGGGAGATCAGCGTCACAAAAGCTCAAAGTGTTGCAAGCGGTAATGTTTGCAACAATGCTATCAAATTGTTCCAGGGTGACGTCGTGATCAACATATGCCAGGTCCAAGACCTTCTGCAGAGATTCCCTATGGGGTTCTGAATTCAGCAGTAGAGAAAGAATAGAAATCTTGGAGGGCGTGTGTAGAAGCTGGTCTACAATATTGTACTCACTCTTTCTGATGAGCCTCAGCATCTCATCAGATTCTTCATCAACAATGCCACTTGGGCCAACTGAAGAAACAGGAGTCTTTTGTACGGAGGAGGAGGGTTTGGCAACATCAAGTGCCGGATTCTGAACATTCACAGCGGTTCCCACAGGGCGCTCAACGGTATCAGAAACAGTAGCCTTAGCAGGCGCAGAAAACACACGACCGCTTCGGGTCAACCCACTGACATCAGCAATATTGGTTACGGAAGTTGAAGGCAAAGGCACTTCGACCCCATCCTGGACAGCAACAGGATTGTATCTGAAGGGTACAGCTTTGTCAGATGAATAGGGCACAGGGCCAGCTGGTTTAATGACCAAGGAAGGGGAAGCCTTCGGCTTGTTGCTATCATAGCAAATAACAACTGGTTCAGGCAGCTTGAACACTGGTGAAATGACGTTCACTTCAGGTTCGACTTCATCAACATTGCGATTCTGCAGAATCTCAATGGTACCTTCATTCAACAACTTCTGAAGTTCTCTGCGTACTTGATCGCAACCCAGACGATTAACCGAACAAACGCGGCACTTGTCGTGGTTATGCTCCAAATAACTGTACTGACACAGCATCTTATGTAAATCAACCAACGACTGCCTGATGTGGCTGACATACTTGACCTTGTACCTCCCAAGGCATTCTTGAATCATGTTGACAGATTTCCCATGCGCAGGCAATGGGTTCTTGGTGACGTTCGGGCTTGAGTCCTCAAAACTCAGGATTCCACTTCTCATAAGGTCTTGCACCTTAGTCTTCAGCTGGAAGCAATTCTCAATATCATGGCCCGGAGCACCAGAATGATAGACACAGTGTAGGTCAGGCTTATACCACCACTGAGGGTTGACCGGTATAGCCGGAGGATCTCTCGGAGAAACCAACTTCCGCTCTATTAGAGAGGGATATAACTCCGCATACGACATAGGAATCGGATCAAAACTGATCTTCTTCCTTTCGTAACCCATGTTTGCCTGATTACTCGTACTCCCACGAGGCTGATAAGCCTGTTGCTGTGGACGAGATTGTTGTTGTTGGTACTGCGGTTGTTGGTATTGTTGCTGATGCTGATACTGTTGACGTTGATATTGCTGATGTTGAGGAGTATTGTCCTTGAAAACAGGTGCTACGTGAGCCACCTGGTGCTGATGACTGACATGTCGTGCAGGATTCCTCTGAGCAGAGGGTCTTCTGTGTTTGGGCTGAGATTGAACGGCATGTGCTTCACCTTCTTTCCTCTTAAACGCCCCATATCGTTTAGAGGAAGAGCTATCATCCTTAGCCAACCGTCCTTCACGGACACCTTCTTCGAGACGCATCCCCATGTTCACCATCTCGGTGAAATCAGAGGGAGCGCTTGCTACCATCCGCTCATAATAAAATGAGCCAAGAGTCTTCAGAAAGATCTTGGTCATTTCCTTCTCTTCCAGCGGTGGAGTGATTTGAGCTGCCAGCTCTCGCCATCTCTGGGCGTACTCCTTGAACGATTCCTTGTCCTTCTGGGACATGGACCTGAGTTGATCTCGGTCAGGCGCCATATCGACGTTGTACTTATATTGCTTGACGAAAGCTTCGCCAAGGTCATTGAAAGATCTGATGTTGGCGCTGTCCAAGCTCATGTACCATCTGAGCGCGGCACCAGATAGACTGTCTTGGAAATAATGAATCAGGAGTTGATCATTATCAGTCTGTGTTGACATCTTCCTGGCGTACATGACCAGGTGAGCAAGCGGACAGGTGTTCCCTTTGTATTTTTCAAAGTCCGGGACCTTGAATTTGATCGGTATCTTGACACCGGGAACTAGGCAGAGTTCGGCTGCAGACTTGCCGAATAGGTCTTTGCCTCGAAGAGTCCTCAATTCCTTTCTCAGCTCAAGGAATTGATCGTTCATGGCATCCATCTTTTCATGAACGTCTGCGCCCTCAGATGGCTCGGAGTGATAGATGATGTCGTCTACCCTTGGCATGGTATGCACGACAGGAGGAGCGGCGATAGGGACCGAGCTAGACGCCGGCATTTGAGCGAAGGTTGGCGCAGGAATATCTGGCATAAAACCTGGGGGCATGCCCCAAGGAAACCCGGGCGGCATGGCATTGGGCGCGTGGGTGCTGACTGGCACTGTAGAAGTAGCTACCTCTGAAATGACTGTCCTCTGAGCAGGAGTTGCAGGCGTCGGAGCAGGTTGATTCTGAGCGGCAAGGAGTTGCTCCATCAAAGCGCCAAGTCTGGCGACCTCTTCCTTCAATTCTCTGTTCTCTTGTTCCAACTGCTCCATGATTCTTGCAGAGTTGACTCGTGTATAATACCGGTGAATCAGCTTGTCTTCAAAATAAATGAAGAACAGAGGTTAGGACAAGAAGACCAGAAACAAAGGGTACCTGTTTATGCAAGAATGATGCATGAAATGCTTGTGCAAATGCTTTGTTTTCAAGGAACCCTTAGGGTATTTTTGCAATATTTTGATTAATTTAAGCATTTTTGATTCCTCATGGAAAATATTTCATTCAATACATCAAGACAAAAAGTACAGCATTTTAAATTACAAAGAGAAAAGGTAAATGACATCCTATGGATCCCTAAAAGCTCGGGATGCTGGAAGACGAGAAGTGCACAACTTCTTGATCTCTCTCTCATAGGCCGCTTCCATGTCAGCTTTCTCCTTTGCAAGTCGATCATACCTCCTCTTCCAGAATTTGGAAGACTGAGGAAGCAGAGAAGTCCAAGCGTCGTTCGGATCATCGATCACTCGGTGCTCGAGGAATTCAATCATAGCGTCCTTCTCCTTGAGCTGCTGCAGCAATTCCTCCCTCTCACGGATCCAAGCACGCGAAAGGTCTTCTTCTCTCAACTCCTCTACACGTTGGGTAGGGAGGGTTGAAGGCCCAGCCACATCCAACGGTGTAGGTCTCTGGATGATCATACGGCATCAAGTAAGTGGCAGCTCTTTGTCTGACCCAAGAGGTGTATGGCTCCAAAGCAATGCAGTTCTTTGGACCCAACTCGTTCCTACTCTTCTTGTGAATACTGCGCCAAGCACGGACAAATCTGGCTTTCAGGCCTTGGGGATCTTTACCCTCCTGGAAGAACACACCTTCTAACAGAATGCTATTAGGTTTATCCTTCAGGGGGAACCCAAGCTGCGACGTGCAAGAATAGGATTGTAGTAATCCCACCACATGTACCAAGAAGGGGCACATTAGGGAATTCACCACAATAGTCGATGATCTGGACGGTATCGTACACGCGATCATACCAAGTGATATCATCATTGGTGAGAGACATGAGTCTCTGAGACCACCGTAGACATCCCTTGTTCTCCTTGAAAGCAACTGTCTGCGGCAAGTGCGAAATAAACCACTTGTACAGCAGGGGTAAACAGCAGACAATGACTCCTCCATTCTTCATATTCCTCAGGTGCAAGGAGACATATGTATCACCCAACAAAGTCGGAACTGGATTAAGAACCGAGAAGATCCTAATGGCGTTCATGTCCACGAACTTGTCGAAATTGGGAAATAGCACCAATCCATAGATGAGTAACGCGAATAGAGCCTCAAAGGCATCCTCACTCATGGCCTTCCCATAAAAGGTAGCTTGGGCAATGAGGAACTCGGAAGGAAAACCCTGAATTCCGCCTTTGGTAGTCAGATTAGCTCTAATCAGATCTTCATCTATATGCAACAAGCTAGCAATATCTCGAGCAGATGGAATACTCTCTAAGCCACTGAACGGCACTTGATCCAGAATCGGAATCCCAATAAGTGAGAGTATTCTTCCAAGGTTGGCAACAGCTGGAAGTCCGGAAATAAGAAGCAATGATGCAACGGATCGTAGAACTGAGCCAGAGTACTCATCAACCCTTCGTCAACCTGAGTGGTGAGCAGAGGTAGAAGCTTCCCATAGCGAGCTTTGAAACCCAAGGGATCTAATACATATGATGTCAGATTCCTTAACTCTTTTACATCGGGCTGTCTAAAGCTGTACTTCTTTGTATGCCTCTTTGGTCTTTCCATGTCTGAAAATTTTGCAAATAAACCCTTTTTAAGTTCCTCGAAAATCTTTTTTTTGTGATGACATGAATGCGGATGAATGCGTGAATGCATGAATGCAACAAACACACTCAAGGATCAAGCAAAGCACACCAAACAAAGGTCGTGGGAAAGCTCTATGTATCCCTAATATCAATCATCCATTTTGGTGGATTTAGGTTTTCACCTTATCGACACCCAAGTTCCATTGATATTAACGGTACATGAACCGGTTCAGACATTCTTAATATCAACCAGCCGCTTTGGTGGATTTTAGGTTTTACACCTGATCCGGGATCCATTGATATTAACAATGTTTGAACGACTCAACCACGAATCACGGGTTTGTTGAGAGTCACGAGCATGGAGTCTCGGTTAAGAACCACCCAAAGGGAGTGTACTAGGGTTTAAACCTGCCAGACATGTTCTATCAGAGGTTCCCATAATCATCGTTCCATCTTTCGAATATTATCGGAGGAACGAATACTCGTATTCCAAGAATATTCTCAAGAGAAACTCTCATGAGTGTAGTATCGCGTGACAATCGTATCAGAACTGACATCTGAACGACCTCCGCACTACGGTCCTAGAAAATAGGCCAAGATGGGCTTGGTAAGCTAAGGTCCTTGGCTTCTGCGGAACATGATTGAAAGAATAATGCCTAACCACAAATAACTTGTGTGACATTATTAATCCAACATGACCTCCACCAAGTGAATGGACTCGCAAGTCAACTGGCTAAGGAATACTCCACACCAGTCAACAAGACTATGCCATTCTCCTATCCTAGAGTGCACTCGAGTTCGGGTATAGAACTCATCTCACAGATCACCAAAGCAAACAACAATTGTATATCAAGCAATTCAAACATTACAATCAATACAGTTATCCCAAATTGTACAAAAATATGTCAAATAACAGATAATAATATAGCACAACAAGGGTGAAAAGTAGGCAATACCACCAAGGATCGATAGTTTCCCCAGCAGAGTCGCCACTTTTCTGTAGCGGTGTATTCGTCGCTATATGATTTATCGATTAAACCATAAGCAAAGCATACAATGATTTTCGAGTCGCCACCGCACTTTTATTTATCCAAAGGACTGGCTAAAAAGCGAACAAAAGCCTAAGAAGTTTTACACGTAGAAAACTAATAAAAGGATCAGAGAGTCTGGGTAAGGGGTAAATTACGCAATGGGAAGGTGTTAGGCACCCACTACGTCCTAGGTACTCCTAGGGAGCCCTTTTCACACTTGTTGTACTAAATTGTTATTTGTTATGACATAAGTATTGTGCAAACATGATTGGGATGATGAGAAAAGAATATACAATTTTATTATTGGGTTTGAACGGATAAACCCGCTGCCTACGTACCTTCCATCAAAGGTAAGGATCAAAACGCCGTAGTTCGGCTAAAAGATTTCCAAAAGGTTGGTGGATTCAATTTTAAACAATAGCACTGAGGCTTTTCATTATCAATGGGAGAAAACTCGACCAAGACCAACATCCACCATGTGAGGATAGCTTCGACGCACTAGAGGGGTTAACCCTGTTTTCAGTACGGAAGTCTTATAGTCGACTCACTAAAGATAAGGTGAGGTTTACATCAACCACAATGATAATTGAAACCTATGGCTAATGTGTGAAAAGATTAACAATGGACAAAGCCAAAACAAGTGAGTGGGTGAAGTTAATTGATTGTGATTATGAAAATGGAGTCAAAGTATGATTAAGATTAATTCAAATGAGTATTATGAAATGAAGTTTGAAAAAGGTCAAGGACTTGGGTCCAGGTTTTTAGTTTGGAAAACATGAAGATGTTTGCACAATATCTATGTCAAGTTTGAAAATTGAAGTGTGAAAAGGTTTAGGACATAATGAATGATGAATGGATGAAGATGGATAGTAAAACTTCTTAGAAGGTTCACTTCTTGAAATCATATAGCAGATGATTCAAGTGTGTCCTTTGGAATAAGCAATAGGTAATAATAATGTAAACAAACAGGTGATACCGGATGCCACTCAATGGTCTTACTCCAATCTCACAAACAAAAAGCAAAAAGCGGACACCGGATACCACTCAATGGATTTATACCGCGATCCTAAAACAAAACTGGATATCAGAGGCCACTCAATGGACTTATACTAATCTCCTAAAACAAAATGAAACTTGGATACCGGATGCCAATCCGTCTGGACTTATACCAATATCCAACATATGATCATAGGAAAGCAAATGCCAACTTGCAGGGACTTACAATTGCATCCTCACATAAACAAACAAAAGCAAAACATGGATGTTAGATGCCAATCTGTCTGGGCTTACTCTCACATACACAGTATGATCCTAGGAAACAAATGCCAACTTGCAGGGACTTACAGTTGTATCCTCACATACAATCAAACAATGCAACATGATCACAGGAGAGCAAATGCCAACTTGCAGGGACTTACAATTGCTTCCTCACAATCAAACAAACAAAACAAAAGCTATGAGTGACCAATGAGGTCTTACACTCTATCCTTCCATATCATAGGAGCAAATGGCCAAAAGAGATGGACTTACAATTGTCCTCAATGGGCAAACAACAATGATAGCATCACAAAAGCAAATGAGATGATCATGCATTAATGGCAATTGATGATGATAAATGCATAGCATACAGGCAAACAAGTGCATATGAAGCAATCAATCAATCAATGAATAGCAAACAGCACACTCTATAGCCAAACAATGGGGGGGCTCACACAAGAGGGTTTGACTTTGAAAGTCCACTGTAATAGGTGAAGGTCGCTCTTAACCTTGCCATTGAGAGGCTAAGGTGAAGCAGATGAATAGGAGATGAGGGGTGTGCCTCATTGCTTCTATCTCAGGTCAGAGAGAGCATCAAATAATAGAAAGTGGGGGAGTTCAGAAAGATGGAACTCTTTCCCCTTTATTGACTCGATTAGATCTTGGGTTTTTATCTCAATGCTTCAACCATATAATGGGAGCAAAGAGAGGACACACTGAATAGTGGGGGATAGATTGCTTATCCCTACCTTCCACCAATTGCCTCAAATAAGGACTTTTCCTGCTTGGGACAATTTTAAACAAACACAGGCATTGCCTCTTAAGGAGGACTTCAGACAGTTTGCCCGGTCAAATAACAGACCGGGTCTCCAGACTACATGAAGAAGAAAGGTTTATACCTCAAAAGCAATTGCTAAATAGAAAAGCAAAGCAACTAAAGCAACTAAAGTGTACCTGAAAAAGTCAAACTTATTAGTAAACAAGTCAGCAGTTCAAACCAAAAGAAATGAACCAATGGTCAACCACAGAGGGACCAATTGTGCAAGGCACAAAGACTCAAATTACATGAGTCTACCTACAAAACAATGGTTAGCACATGATAAACAATTCAACTCAATCAAATTTGAATGATCTTTGAAGCACTGGTACTTAACCTGAAACAATAGCTCAATTGTAAGCTCAGAAGACCACTAGGACTAGCCTAGGGTCAAGGGTGAAAGAAAAGAGTCAAACAGCAAAGGAAAGTCAACCCAATTCATGTTCAAACATTTAAGAAGCAATCTCAATTGGATTCACATTCAAATCATGCATTATTATCATTTCATGAACATAGGAAGGCAATGCATGGCAAGGGAAGCATACAAATAGGTCAACAGCAAGACTTCATTCAAAAGTCAACCCAAACAATCTCAAAAATTATCAAATAAATCACATTCAATCCTAACATCTAGCATGGCAAGCATGTCAAATTTCATGGCATTTGGATGAGAGGAAGGCAGTCAATTAAAATCATGAAGTCAACATAATTTCAAGTAAGCACAATGAAGGTCAACAAGCATGGGTCAACTTCAAAAAATCATATCAAATTGAAAACAGATGAGAAATGAATGAGATTAACACCAATGCAAAGGTCAAGATGTCTAGTTATCACATATGAAATTTCATGGTCATACAATAAAATTTGAGAATTTCACAAAAGATTTGGCAACATGTACCACATAAAGTCAACAAATGACTAAGCATGGAAGGAAATTCACAATCAAATGGAAAACAGCATGATTAAATCCAAGAAAATTCATACACAAACTAGACATGTGATAGATCATTCATGCAAAATTTGAGATCATTTGGAGGCCAGGAGACATGTGAACAAAAATCAAGAAGATGCACATCATTGGTGTGACACAAATTGTCACACCTTAGTTCAAAAATTCACAACTATCAAACCACAAATGATAAATGCACAATCTTTATACCAAAATGAAGATGAGTGAGTCTAATTTCACCACAAAAAATTTCAGGGCCAAAGGATGCATCATCATTATTTCACAAAAGAAATGGAAAGAGGTATCAATTATGCATACATGTCAAGAAAATAATTATCAATTAAAATCCAGCCAATGGAAAATTAATTAAAAATCACAATCAAATACTAGACACTCTCATGGACATGATGCAAAAAAATCAGAATTTTTGGAGTTGAAATGAATTAAAAATGAATTTGGCAAGTTGAGGAATAAATTGGATGAAGCATGAACAAGATAGCATGGTATGGAGTCAAACATGGGGTCAACGGTGGCATAGATGTAATTCTGGGCATCACTTACTTAAACACAGCGTTTCAGGGGGGAGAACGAAATGTTCTCATTGGTCCAAACCCAATGGAACAGTAAACCCACCAATCCAGTTCAAATTCTGGGTTTTAACATAAACCCTAGGGTTTTAGCACAGCAAGGCAATGGTTCAGACTCATGATTCATCAACAATCGAAATTCCAATCATGGTAAACAGCAGGGGAATGACACAACCATGTTCATGCATATCTAGACAGCAATAAACCATACACATTCATGCAAAATTCTGGCAAGTTTAAGGTTCAAACACAGCAGTATTCATCATCATCTTCAAGAATCGACCATGAACAACATCCCCAGAAACAACAGTCAAGCATGGCAATGCACTCAGTAAACATTGTACATCATGAATCCATTAGCCATTTTCATCAAAACACACAAACAACCAAGATTCGAGCAAAAACACACATGAACATTAAACTTTAGATCAGCATATCTTAATAAATACTGGACCATTTTTAACCATTTGAAGCTCATTGAAATCAGCACAACACAAGCTATCTAAAACATGGCATCATTTGGAAAAATAAGTGAGTCGAACTCTTACCAAAAATGAAGCTCAGTTGAGTAGCAGTGATTATTTGTGTGTTACAGCTTGGAACAGATGCTGCTAATGGTCAATAATGATGGACGCTTGAAGCATGCTAGCTCACTAGTGCTTGAAAACTCTCACAGCTCGATTTGCCATGGAAGTGATCTTGAAGAAACAGAGCAAGGAAAGGGCTGTGCAGATGATGATTGATGGTTCAAGAGAGTTCCAAAGGTTGTCCAAGTGAAGCAAGAGCCAAAGGTTGCTCAAGGGTTTTAGGGTTTGCTCAGAAATTCTGTTTTGGCCAAAATGCAAAATGAGAGGGTGAGGTTTGAGAGAGTGTGAATAATGGCCTTTTTGCTGTTGTGTTATGTGCTAGTAGTTTAACATGATGAAAAATGATGGTGACATAACAGTGCCAGGTTTTTTAGTTCTTTTTGGAAGTTTGGAATGATTTTTGTAAATGCAAGATGTGATCCTTTTGCATCCAAGAGCCTGTTGTGTGCTGGTGGCTAACTGTTTTTCATAGCAGCAAAAATGGTGAGGAGCATTGTGCAAGGCAAGGCAAGGCAGGGTCTATGTCATTTGGAAACTTGGAGAAAAAAAATGGGGAATGCAAAGCAAGGTGAGTGAGACTTTTTGCTGGTCTGCTAATCGTCTCTCATGACAGAAAAAATGGGATTAAGATATTGCCCTGTTATTTTGAAATGCCCTTGCCATCTTTTCAAAAAAAAAACCCCTACTGTTGAGTGTTGCCCTTTGTTTGTGTGCCTGCCATTGGTTTTTCATGACAGGTGTGTTTTGGACATGGCCAAGGTAAGGTGAATGACCTATTGGATGAGTCATTTTCTGCAGGTTTGATGCTGTCCAAAATGTGTTTATCCAAAACAGAAAAATGATGGAGAAAATTCTGCAATGGGACAGTACAAGTATGGTATGGAGGTATGATGAACACATGTACTTTTGCCCAATTTTTAGCAACTAAGCATGGCCTTCTATTGTTGTTGGTTTAGGCTGCAAGATGAGGCTCTAAATGACAGAGAATGGCCTCTAAAAACTCTGTTTTGATGAGTACAAGGCATGGCTAAAATGCAAGTATGGATGGCATGGAGTAATTGTACTTTCCTTACAATTCAAGCAACCAAGCAATGGCCACATGTACTGCAGAAAATGAGCTTGCAAACACACTTAAAATGATATTTCTGAGCTGTCCCAATTGGCCAAATGTTGAAAAAATGTTTATATCAAAAAGTCAACTCTTGGTCAAACTTGCATTTAAATGAGAAATGTCAAAATATGCCATTTTGATTGGTGAAGTTTTGGCTCATGAAATTTATATTTTTGGAAAGAGGGGATCAAATGTGACTTGTAGGAAAAAACCCCACCAAAATTGGCCAAATGGTTTGAGAGATATGGCCTTTTGAAGTTCAAGATTTTCTGAAATCGATTCGATCATAACTTGCCAACCACACATGGGAATTGAGAGTTCTAGGACTTTTTGGAAATGGGAGAACATGATCTTCAACTTTCATGTTGGGCAAAAATTCATTTGAAGCTTGTATCATGATGTAAGTTTGAGGATCAAGACTTTCCATTTATGGCAGGTTTCAGTTACAGGTCCAGTTTCCATTTCTGGAAATTTTCTGTTTGACTTCAAATTCTTCCATGATGAGGTTGGACATGACATATGAGGCTTGTATAGACATGAATGAACTCCTTCAAATCAATTCCATCCATCAAATCACTGATTAAATGGCCAGTTGACCAAGTTTGACTTTCTGTTGACTTTTCTAGGGTTTTGCATGATTGAACCACTTCTGATGAATTCCAAACCCTAATTCCTTGAGACCTTGATTTCCAATGATGTCCCAAGTTGTGTGAACTCTTGATTATTGGTCATGGTGCCCAAATTCTGCAAGAATGGCCATCGTCCATTGCTTTGACTGACTGTTGACTGTCTTTGACCTAGTTGCTGATAATTGCTTCAACTGCAAGCAACAAGGTTAGACTGACAATTTTTTTGTACTTTTTTGGATGATAAACATATGAAAAGCAATAATATACAAATGCAAAACATGCTTGGTGATCAAGAACCACACACACAAGGCAACCTACCCACTAGGAGGGAAGCAAAGGCATGCAATGATCCTTGAGGCTATGATATGAGATGATATGGGCCATGAGGGATCTTAGGGCCAAAATTGGGGTCTTACACTTATACTTCTATATGAACAAAAATATTTGCCACTTATTTTCGGTTCTTTAGATGTGTGTGCTCAAGATAAATTGGTTGCACAATTGTCTCCATCTTTATTTGGTTTAGCGATGATCTCCTTATTATGGAGGGAAATGATATTTCCATTTTTATATGTGTTTTTCCACTACTGTGAAAAGTCACAAGTGCCTCTAGTGTTTGGAGATATACATCTCTAGATGTATCTTTTTCACACATACCTCAGATGAAGTTGCTGAGAAATCCTTATTCTATTAAAATTTAATTCAAGGATGCATCTTTGTATGCATAAAGGTTAATCTGGAGATGCATCTTCGTAATGTGCCTTAGTTGAATATTTAGTGAGTTTTTTGAAAATGCATCTCTGGAATATGCCATATTAATTCAAACCAGAAACAACCAAGAACAATGGAAAAATAATGGAAAAACAACATAAATTAACTTCAAAATAAACATTATATAGATACAAGTTAACGTTAACATAAATTTAACATTACATTTAATTATAAATTGGTCGTTTAAGACGTTGTAAACATCCTTAGAATATCTTTAGTCGATCTTGCAATTGCTGCGTCCACTTCAATTAGACCCTTTGTTGAGTAATGGTAAAAGGTATTCCACATAACCTTTAAATCATCATACATCTTCAGTTCAAGCATGGTGAAACGTGTCTTTCTTTCGTTGTCAATCGAGGGTGAATGGTACTCAAGCTTGACAACTCTCCAATTTTATGGATATCACAGAAGAGGATTATGTTTGGGTTTCAGATCGACGAGAAGTATGTCCTTGGATACCCAAAATTGAAGTGGGAGTTTAGCGTCATTGAAATACACAAATGCAAGATGGGGATATGTATTCATTCTGTTTTTTTTTAAAGAAAATGGAATGAGAGACCCTATTTATAGAAGTTGTAGATCAATAAGGATCTTATAAACCCTATCATATCATCAAGGGGCTTTACAGAGATGCACATTCGTATAGTTGATCAGTTGTTGCACACGGGTCAAAAATGAGTTTTAAAATGTGATAAAACAGAAGCGACAATCGAGTCGTATCACAAGGACTCTTGAATATTTTTAACCAAACGATCGTAACAAAGATGAGTCTTTAGGTTTTGATTAAGGTAACGATAAAAAGTAATTGATTATGAATAAAAAAAAGCGGATAATCTATTGATTCAGGTTCCAACTTATCACTGGTTATTATAACTCTAGTCCCCTAAACAGATTCTCTATTCTTATTCGATCACAGTGTCAATCAACAAACATGAACGATACTATAAGAGTTACATTCCTGATTACCGTATTAAGCATACAGTTAAAGATTAGGCAAAGCTAACAAATAAGCTAATTTAACACGCGATTAAAATTAGGAACACACGTCTATCGAATCAAATCAATATTCTATATGAAAATCTAATTAAGCATTACAAGAATCACACAGTAAAATTGAACGGAATAGAAGTTGGATTGAAATTATTATAACCTCAAAGTGCAATGGAATCCGTGATCAGCAGAATTCGCCTTTGGAGTTAGTTCTCCATGAAACCGTACAAAGATGATTTTCGTGAATAGTAAAATGGGATGAATCCACCATAGAGCGGCTGACTTAGGTTAAACAAAACAAGGAATTCGCGTTCTAATCCAAACCAGGTCGAAAAACATTAAAACCGACCCAAAATTAATTATTTTCTTAAGTCTGGAACTAAAATGAATTATTCAACCCTTCTTCACTCTGAATCAGCTTTTGACTTCAACATAAAATTTGTAGCTTATCCTCTCAGCTCTTCAATGCATATTAGAACGCGTCAATCCAATTCTTGTAGCTCAAGTTATGACCTGCTCAATGAGAATGTGTAAATAATTATTTATTTAGATAATAAGTAACTGAATAAAAATAAAAACAGAATTAAGCTAAACTTGAAAAACATACTTAAGATAATAAAAATGACAAGATAAACTATAGAATTTTCATAGTACAATAGTAGAAGAGTGTGCATCAAAATACACTGATCAAATTCCCTCATATTTAAACTTTTGCACTCCGAGAAAAATTCCAAATTTAAAATTCAAAATAAAAAAACAAGAATAAAACAGAGCATGTAACTTCAAAGGTTCTCGGGATGACAAAGGACAAGCACAATTCTAATTCTAAGCTTCAAGAATATGACGCTAGTGCAATAACCTTTTGTGATAGTCAAAGCAGATATGAGGACAGTTTACCAAAGATCAAATCGTAAGCAGCAAGATCCTCACAGGATAAAATTCAGTCAACTCTCAAGTGTTTAGTATGACTGTTTACACTCAAAGTACATCATGAAAGAAATCACTACCATGAGCTTGAAAAGACTCTAACATCCATAATTGAAATACATGCACACAAAGATCAAAAGGACTTTATTCAGGTTGTAACTTTGTCAAGGTAAGGGGAAGATGCATCCTAAAGGGTTCTAGGCTAAAATTCAAATGATCAAATAAAAATTAAAAGAAATTGCGAGAATTGAACTACAAAAGACGTCATTCACTTTCAAGCAACAACTTCCCCTTACCTTGGCAAATATCACAAAGGTTAATGATCTACCACAAGAAAGAAAGAGATGGATTTTTTATGTTATCTATTATAAGGCTCAAATATCACAAAGGTTAATGATCTACCACAAATGATGCACAATTCAGAATTTAGTCCTACTTATCATACTAAGAATGCATAGCAAATTAGTCACATCACACCACGAGACTCTAGTCAAGATAACTATGAAAAAGAAAAAAAAATGTAAAAAAAAAAACTTCAAGGTTAATCTACTGTTTCAGAACTTCATCAAGACTTTGAGGTTATTATATTATCAATTTTTATTCAATTCCTTTCAATCATGTTTTGTGTATTCTTATTTGCTTAATTAGAGTTGTATATAATAGTGTTGATTAAATTTGATTGATGCATGTTCCTTAACTTCGCGTGTTAACTTAAATTATTCGTTAACTTTGCCCAATCTTCAATCGTCATGCTTAATGTGAAAAATATGAATATAATTCACATGTTGTTAATCACGCTTATTAATCGATCTATAATCAAATAGGAATTGAGTCCTCTTAGAGAATTGGTGATATAATAACTGATGATAAGTCTGAAATTATCGAATTAGTAGATTAATCTGTTAATCATAATTGTAATCGTTTCTTTATTTTCAATTGTCTGAAAACCTAAGCCCCCTCACCTTTTCGTTTCTTTCCTTTGGTTAAATTAACTTAGAGTCATTGCATACGACTCGAGTGTCACTTTCTTATACTACATTTTATTTACTCATTTTTAACCCGTGTGCGACAGCGGATCAAATTAATAGTCCTCTGTTTTGTTTTTTCAATAGTATAAAGGTCCATCCAGAGATGCACATATACGCCCTATTTTTTCTCTCTAGAAATAAGGGGATTCACGGAGATGTACATTTTTAAAGTCTCGTGTATTATTTTTTAATAAGTAAAAGGTGTGTCCGGAGATGCATCTCCGGATCCACCAACCCATTGTTTACACAAAACCAATGTATTATGCAGTACATAAATTAGAAGCACAAAAATTATCCAAAAATTACCACCAAATTTTATAACACTATGTGATGCGTTACATACAAAAAACGAGTTACATTGTTAGATTAAAACTAAAATGCATTAAAATATATGTCACTACCTAAAATATATCGGTGGTTCCTTATTTGACCTTTCCTTATTTGTTTCTCTTTCAATGTCGCTCAAATTGGTAAACTCTTTTGTCCTTTCTAGAAAGTGGTCCAACCAAGTTTTAGCATTTTTTGTGAAATATGTCGTCAACTGCGGCGATTTCTTTGGTATAGGACATCCTGGTTTCAAATAAACTTGAACAAAATATTGTTTTTTTTATAGCCAACCAATACACATGATGTGTTTGGAAAGATTTTGAGGTGGCTTACTCTGAAGTGGAAAGAATGTTTTTGAGAAATCATACCATGGTAAATCGATACACACTTTATCATAAGAACTTGCTAGAAGATGTCTCATGTCCGGGAAACGCATCCATTTTTCAAACGGTGTTGGACCACTAAGACAAGAAACAAAAGCATTGAGAATTGAATCGTAGTTTTTGTTGTTCCTATACGGCTCTGTGTATCATTCCATATATATAGCCATCTCTCGTATAAGACGACGACGAACAAATTGGTAGCCACCATCTCCTTTACCGAGAAAACCTAAAACAACTCGAAAAACAAAATTGTCATCACCTTCAACATTTACAATCCTCTTAATGTATTTGTGCATCAAAAGAGACATCTCTTCAATTTGTTTGATTTTTGGTAAAGGCGGCGGAGAAGATTATTTGCTAATGCGAGCACCCTTGAAAACATTTTATCGGGATTTTGGAGTCGAGAATCTAGAAAATGTAAGTCAACATGTTCATATTATGAAAAAGACCGTCGCATGGAGTTGTCACTTTGTGTCAGTTTGACCTTTTTATGGGCACCCTTTGTTTTAACCGGTTACAACAGTGGTTTCAAATACGTTGTTTCTAGATATGCAATCTTCCTTAGTTTCTCTTTAATGTGAAATTTTATGATATCATCACTTTTCATGAATCTCTCTTGGATCACTTCCCACCCGGTCATGATAGATATGTTTGATTTATCATTCTTCATCACACCATCATCATCAAAATGAAGCCTTTTCCAATGAGTGCAAACTTCATCCATATCCATCCGTTTTTCAAGCTTCATCTTCTTTAAAATTAAACAAGCATATGGAAGACCGTATGTCATCCTAAGTGTACAACCACACTTTGAGTTATCTTAACATGTTTTTTTGCTGTATTGGCTTCATGAAACATAAAATTCAATGTCGCCCAAGATACGTAGCCAACCAATTGTGAATAAAGGATGTTGTCATTGAATCGGTGTTCTAACACAGTAATGATCTGACTAAAAGATATTTGTATCTCATTGTGTCGGTTTTGGAGCATTTGGTTCACGACGTCCCAATCTCGACAAAAATCATGTTTACTATTTCCTAACCAATTTTTATGTCTAGCATGTGCATATTCAAATCTGTTAGTTGTTGTATTGCCAGAGTGTGGAACCTCACTACGCCAAAAACTGGAATAGACAGCGCACCTTAGAGGGCGCTTTATTACAAAAGCGCTCTCTAAAGTGAAGCGAAAAATAAGGAGCAATAGACAGCGCACTTTAGAGGGCGCTTTTGTAATAAAGCGCCCTCTAAGGTGAAGCGAAAAAATAAGGAGGAGATAGAGGGACAACAATACATGGCGCTTTTTATAAAGCGCCCTCTAAGGTTACCCTTAGAGGGCGCTTTTTGTAAAGCGCCCTCTAAGGTTACCCTTAGAGGGCGCTTTGTATAAAGCGCTGTTATAAGTCCATGTGCATTTCCAGCTTATAAAGCGCTTCTGGAAAGCCTTAGAGAGCGCTTCCATAAGCGCCCTCTTAGGCCCCCTTTAGAGGGCGCTTTTTTTCCACAAGCGCCCTCTAATGTCCCCTTTAGTAAACATTAAAATTATAAAATACTGCGCGTTTTGTTATTTCACTATCTGTTATATATTTTCGTTCTTTTTCACGTTAGGGTTCTAAGGCGTTTTCCTTCCACCTCTGTTAGATCTACATTATTACTGCGCGTTTCCTCCTTCTACCAATCAAAGGTACACGCTTTGCCCAATTTCTGTTTTATGTTATTGCTTTGTTTTAGCTTTGCCCAATTTCTGTTTTATGTTATTGTTGTCTATGCTACGTTTGTTTCGACCTGTAAAGTTTCAATATTCATAGTCATTTAAATAGTTTGGGTTTATTAAGGTTATACGACCTATGAACATGATAGCGCATGCAATGGGACTACATTTGTTTTCGACCTGTTTTATGTTATTGACGGTTGGTTTTTAGTGACCATGATAGCGCATGCAATGGGACTACATTACCCAGTAGTTAGGGTTATACGACCTATGAACATATGATTTTGTGTCAACACCAGTATCATTAGAAACCTAGGTCCGAATGTGTTTGAACTCTTCTGAAATTGTTTTTTGTTTATTTTAATTGTTTTCTTTATTACAGGTAAAATGACTTTTATGATTTTAATTGTTTTTACATTTGTCATCTGATTTTAATTGTTTTCTTTTTTACAGGTAAAATGGCTATTATGAAGTCAATCATTCGTGCAAGGGGCAAGGGATGCTCGGAAGTATCAATTGATATTTGTTTAGATGGAGATGCTCTATTGTCGTCAAGCCTCATTCGCGTAGATGATGATGCTGGATATTTGAAAGTATCCCTCTACGACAATGGAACATGTCCATCTAAACATATATCAATTCTATCTTCAAAAGATAAGGGACCAAAAATATAAGGGGATTACGCAGCAAATCGAGTCAGTTGCATAAAAAGAAAAAGGTATAAACACAATTATATGATATTTATGATTTTAATTGTTTTTACATTTGTCATCTGATTTTAATTGTTTTCTTTTTTACAGGTAAAATGGCTATTATAAAGTCAATCATTCGTGCAAGGGGCAAGGGATGCTCGGAAGTATCAATTGATATTTGTTTAGATGGAGATGCTCTATTGTCGTCAAGCCTCATTCGCGTAGATGATGATGCTGGATATTTGAAAGTATCCCTCTACGACAATGGAACATGTCCATCTAAACATATATCAATTCTATCTTCAAAAGATAAGGGACCAAAAATATAAGGGGATTACGCAGCAAATCGAGTCAGTTGCATAAAAAGAAAAAGGTATAAACACAATTATATGATATTTATGATTTTAATTGTTTTTACATTTGTCATCTGATTTTAATTGTTTTCTTTTTTACAGGTAAAATGGCTATTATGAAGTCAATCATTCGTGCAAGGGGCAAGGGATGCTCGGAAGTATCAATTGATATTTGTTTACATGGAGATGCTCTATTGTCGTCAAGCCTCATTCGCGTAGATGATGATGCTGGATATTTGAAAGTATCCCTCTACGACAATGGAACATGTCCATCTAAACATATATCAATTCTATCTTCAAAAGATAAGGGACCAAAAATATAAGGGGATTACGCAGCAAATCGAGTCAGTTGCATAAAAAGAAAAAGGTATAAACACAATTATATGATATTTATGATTTTAATTGTTTTTACATTTGTCATCTGATTTTAATTGTTTTCTTTTTTACAGGTAAAATGGCTATTATGAAGTCAATCATTCGTGCAAGGGGCAAGGGATGCTCGGAAGTATCAATTGATATTTGTTTACATGGAGATGCTCTATTGTCGTCAAGCCTCATTCGCGTAGATGATGATGTTGGATATTTGAAAGTATCCCTCTACGACAATGGAACATGTCCATCTAAACATATATCAATTCTATCTTCAAAAGATAAGGGACCAAAAATATAAGGGGATTACGCAGCAAATCGAGTCAGTTGCATAAAAAGAAAAAGGTATAAACACAATTATATGATATTTATGCATAGAAAATGTTAATTCTTGATCTTATACATCACCTAACTAATTTTATGATATTTTAGGTTCATGCTATTGATATTGAACAAAAAGAGGTTGTTGCTAAGAAGACTGCTGCTACCAAAAAAAACATACATCTCAGAGATGCTTTTGCTACTTAGTTTTATTTCTTTTTAAGTTATGAATTGGTTGTATATAGAATCTTTAGAAGTTAAACGATTATATATCAGTGGATTGTTGTATATGTATGGATTGTTGTATATAAGGCTTGTTGAATGCAATGTGTGAAAAAGGGCTTCAAATTATATAGTTTTGGGTGTACTGCTTCAATATACAGGTTGTCTAAAATAAAAAAAAAATATAGTGCTTTTTAAAAAAAAAAATTAAATAACCACCCACTTTAGAGGGCGCTTTTACTGGAAAGCGCCCTCTAAAGTGGAAACATTTAAGGGTTTAGAGGGCGCTTTTACTGGAAAGCGCCCTCTAAACCCTTAAAAGTTTCCACTTTAGAGGGCGCTTTCCAGTAAAAGCGCCCTCTAAACCCTTAAAAGTTTCCACTTTAGAGGGCGCTTTTTTGAAAAAGCGCCCTCTAAACCCCTTAAATGTTTCCACTTTAGAGGGCGCTTTTTTGAAAAAGCGCCCTCTAAAGTGGCCCTTAAAGGTCTTAAAGAGCCACTTTAGACAGCGCTTTCACTAGGAAAAAAAGCGCTGTCTTTACCTATGCCAGCGCCAAATTAGAGGGCGCTTTAAAGCGCTGTTATAGGCCAAAAAAAGCGCCCTCTTTTCCCTTATTTGGCGTAGTGCCTGATCGGTCCAGCCACAAATAATATTCTCTTTAACTTGATCCAAAATAGTGCTTCAACATATTTCAGCGAACCTGGATATCTTGCACACACACTCCTGAAACATATTACAGATTAAACATATAATTCTTTCATGGAATAATTTATTATACCATTCCGTGCATCCATTATATTTTCCACCACCATACCAGGTTTGACCATTTTCCATCTTCAAGTTTGACTTGTTTGGTGACTCCCGCAAGGTTTACTCAACTTCTCAAATTTTTGGTTATATGGTACTTACAAAGTAATGCGGACGGTGTATGAAACATCGTTGCAACTAAATTCAGCAATACGGTGTCGCGATAGGTGATTATTACTTGTGGAACATTTTCTTAGTCCTTCAACATAGTCTTGCATATTTTATAAGCGAATAATGCTTACTTCGGAATGGAAAATCAGAGTCTGATGATGATTAGAAGCCACTATGATCAGAGGCTTTGAACTAGCCTCTAATGAATAATAGTGTATGACGCATCTCAACCTCTGATGCTCAGAATCAGATAATTTTCCTCTGATAGCATGTAAGTGGAAAATCTTTTCAACTTGTTTTAACACATGTCTCACTTATGTGTCACGAATATGAAAGGTTTTCTAACATGGGTATTAACTATTGGTTAATATCCATTAGATAATGATGATTTGCTTTGAATGTTGTGTTTCACGCCTCCTTTGTCATTAAGTTTCATTTTAACCAAAATTACAAATTACTTTTCACTCAAAACACTCAATAGTTCAGAATAAACACATTACTCTCTCACTTCACAACCCTCACTTTCGTTCTAAATCCTTCTCAGAAAATAACCCATTTTTTAAAACCCCTTTTAGAATCCTAAACCTTATTTCAATGGCGTCTTCTTCTCAACAGGATCCCATGGAAGTAGATTTTGGAAAGATCCTTCACATCAAAATTAGAACAATAAAGGTCAGAGAGAATGAACTCAACTTAATTCTGGAGAAAATAATGGATTTTGAATCTTTCTGTGTAAATGAGTATCCTCTGAGAGAGTATTTTGAAGTTCAAGAATGAACGTCTTACTTTGAAATGCTAAATGGACCCATTTACCCCTATCTTGTCAAGGATTTATGGGTTCGGGCAGAAGTTTTTGATGAAGATGTTGCGTCTTCTAAGGAAAGACGGAAGATTGTTGAATATGAAGCAAACAAAGGGAATAGTAGAATTGAAATGGGATTGAATGAGTTAAAAGAAGTTGAGATTAGGTCTGCAATGATGGGAGTTTAAGTAACCATTAGTCAAAGCCACATTTCTCAGCTTTTTGGTGTGTCTGATAAAGGAAGATTTGTTTTGAACACCAACGAAAGTAGCAAGAAGAAAATATGATCAAGTCAAGTTAGTTTCTCAGTTATAATGACTTTGGAAAGGTGAAGAATATGAAGATTGCTTGCATGCTTCTGTTCAAAATTCTCATTGGTTGTCTGATCCCCAAGGAAGGAAATACTGATCAGATTCATGGGATCATAAACATTTCATATGGTTTTTGGTGAACAGAGAGAAGGAAACTGGTGCCACTCTGGATTTGGAAGAGTCCTATGGAAACATTCTCTCTAATGCTATTTTGGGCCATATGAAAATCATAAAAAAGAAGGATGTTGTGAAGCTAGAAGCTATTCTTAGAATCAGAAGTGTTAAGACTACTTATATTGAGGATTTTCCTATCATATCTAAGTTAGAAAACCTAGACGTGGTTCATGAGTATATCAATATGGTCAGAGAAGAACCTGGAGTTATTCTAACTACAGATGACATTCCGAATGAACCATAAAATGTGTACAAGCCTTATAGGAAGAGGAAAGTTGTTGTTTCTGAAGCTTAAAATGAGACTCAAAGCCACAAAAAAAGGTTTTAGCATATGTTCAAAAGGAGGTAACGGAGGTAGTCTCTTATGTTGTCTTGATGCCTACCAAGACCAGAAGTAGAGCCTCTGGAAAAACTCATATGAAGATAACTTATTCTTCTGTCATACCAGCTCCTGAGAAGAAATTGGGGAAGTGTAGCAGTAAATTCATGACCATCAAGCTATGGATAAGCTAGACGTCAATAAAATCAGAGTCGCCACCGCGCTTTTATTGTTTCCAAGGGAAAAGGGAAAAGTACGAACAAAACCCAAAAATAAGAAGTTTTGAAATCAAAACTAATAAAATGCCAGAGATTACAAGTAAGGGGGTTGGTTACACAGATGGAAGGTGTTAGCACCCAAAGTGTCCTAGGTATTCCTAGGGAGCCCTTTCTTGTATGCATAAGTATTTTTGTACAAAATGATATTTGCAATAAATAGAGTGGGGGTGAAAGAAGAATTCATTAATTATATTTTTGTGTTTGACAAGACCTTCGGACTTGTGCCTACGTACCAACATAAAAATGAGGGATCAAAACCTCGTAGTTCGTGGTATAAATTTTAAAGTGAATGAGTTGCTTTTAACAAAATTTTGAATTTAACAAAGGCACAAGATGCCTAAAAAGGTTTGAATGAGTGTTAGTTCTTTTTTTCTTTTGAAATTTTAAGTCAAGTATAGTTAAATTCATTTACAAGTTTGATTAAGAAAGTGAGTTTAAAAATGCAATGGCATAAGGCCAAAGTTTCTAATTTGCAATATGGTCAAAGTTTAGGAATCACAAACAAAGAAGATTTTAAAAGGAGGGAGAGATTTGAAATTTAAGAAATTGGGAGGAGATGAAGATACTAATCCTAAGCACCAATTTAAAAGTTAAGAGTTGAAAAGATCTGAACAATGGGTTGTAATCCAATAGACAAGAATGTCATATAGAAACCTAAATATCCCTTGGACTTTAAAATTAAGCAATGGCAATACACAGATAGCAAGGTGAAGAGCAAGACATCAAATAAAGATAGCCACATCCAAGCTTAGCAACTCCATGATCTTCTTCATAATTCCCCATGTATCATATGACTTCAAAGATAGGCATTAGACACAGGTTCAAAATAACAACTTCAATCATGATCAAGTTGCAGATGAACTCCCATGGATCTTAAATATTGTATCAGATGAAAATTCACTTCACAAGCACTTGGTGTTTTTGAAAGTTGGCATTGGCCAAGTCCTTTTGCATCGGGAGTGTTGCCTAATTCTAAGTCAAATGTCTCAGATCAAATTCAACAGTCCACACAAATGTTTTTTTAGGGTTTTTGTTGTTATTATGTACATTAAGGTCAAACGACCACAATACAAACAAGTATAAACAAACACAATATATTCACAAGATATGGCTCCAATGAGCAAAGTGAAAATGACATTAAAGTAAACAAATTGAATGGTATAAGTAATGGCAAATGAAATAAGACTTAAAAGTAAATGGCTTGAAATTAAATGTTAGTTGTTAGTTGATTAGAAGTTAGTATTTCTTTTGCTTTTGTTTTGTTTAAGTCATTCTTTGGAGAACACTCAACCCACTTATCACAAGCATGGATCCTTGAACCAAGACATCTTCCAAAGGAAGGAAAAAAGGCCAATTTTCCACACAATACCATGAAAGAGGGGAGACTTACAATCTCACTTACTAGAATGATATTCCTTTTTATGTCACAAATTTAGCACTATGTTAAGTAATCGTAATTGGACTTATGTAGAAGTCACAACTATTTGAGGTCGGGCAATAAGAATTTTAGTGTTAATGCATGTTAGAGACATGGTATTATGAACCATGCTCCTAGAATATACCAACTTGAAATGAATATGCAAAAGGGGTGGACCTAATCTCATCCATACTTATGTTGATTTTACAATCAACTACCTTAGGATATGGAGATATCTTAGGTCCATGAAATGAATGAGAAGAGAATGGGATTGATATGAAGGGGGGGGGGGGGGGGGGGGGTGGAATCAACACAAATTGGTCAAATGAGGACTTTTATCAAATTAAAATCATTCATTCATTTTGGGAGATGAAATGTACATTTCTTCAATCCCCTAAATCCAATTATTTTAACTCAACAAAGTCAAATCAACCTTGACCAAGGCCCAACAACACAAATTAAACTCAACAAGTCAATATCAAATGCTCAACACAATTTATTTTGTAATTAAACAATTAAAATCAATTAAATAATGCATTACATTAAATTATGGTTTTTCAAATTCCTAAAACCTCATCAAAACACCAAATAAATAGCCATAAGATTTATCATAGGTCAAACAAGGTTAAAGGACCTTGGAGAAAAAATTTCATAATTTTTGGAAACTTAAAACTATTTTTAAACAATTAAAAATATTCACAAAATCAATTAAATCATGAAAAATATTAATAATGATCTAAAAAATCATTTTAATTCAGAAAATGAAAGAGGAATTTATTTAAAATATTTTGGTGAAACTTGGATCAATATTAAAATTAATATGAATTAATGAAAATAAACCAAATAAAATGAAAATTAGAAAATAAGAAAAAACGTGGACCACTGGATCTCCCTCATTAATTAAGGTGGCAGATCAAGTGGCTCTCAACGCGCTTTCCACCATGGTCTTGAGTCAGCGCGCTACACAAGTGGTAATACAAACCAACGCGTGAGATTAAAACATTTGAAGTGGATCTTGTGGTTCTGATGACTGCCAACTCATCACCGGAGCCAAAGCTCCGGTCTCCTTCTCCGGTGAGCCTCACCGGACTGGTTCAGTCACAACCATCACCAAAATTAAAAATAAGGACATGATTTTAAAGTAAAAATGGCACTGAGCTCGAATTTGGCCTCAATTTATCCTAACTCCAAGTATATTGAGAGATACAAAGAGTTGAAATTTGAGGTGCATGATCTGAGTTGCTTCGATTTAACCTCAAAGTAACTCAATCTTGTTTCCTACATTGGTAGGACTTCAGACAACCAAAGATCCAAGAGAATTATGGAGAATTAAGTGAGAATCGAAGAGATGAAAAATTCTGGAAAATACCTTCAATGTAGGTCTGAATTCGATTGTTCTTGCTCTTGCGTGTGCTTGATCTTGCTTAGGATGCTTGAAGGAGTAGAATAGAATGATCAAAAGGCTTTGGATCCTTGGAGATTTGAATCTCAAAATAGTGAGATTCAAACTCAATTTCCAAATGGAAATTATTAAGATTATCCTTTGGAATGAGAGGGTTTGAATGCTTGGGATCAAAGCTGGCGTGCAGGGTCCTCAATTATGAACCTAGAGGTCTCTATTTATAACCAATTGATTTGATATTTGCACACTTGAACATGGAATCCAAAAATAGCAATGAGTGATGCATGGGTGCATGGGTGTGTACAGGCCCATGAAATCATGCCATTTGGTCCATAATTGAATAAAAACAAGTCCGAGATTATGTAGGAATGCCATGCATTGGTGTGTGGAAGTTTCAAGTTCAATCTTGCCAAATGGTGATGCAATGTTCAAGCCATGCACAGCCCATTCAAATCTTGTCCAAAATGGATGAAATTGGACTTTTTGGAAAGGTTAGATCAAGAGGAACAACTTTCATGTTGGACACTTTTTCATTTGAACCTTGGATCATGATAAATTTTGAGGTGGAAGTTGGTAAAATCAAACATGTTAAAAAAAATTCTAAGTGTCAAGCCATATGTTCACTTATTCCACCTTGGCTAGCTTTTTATGTGAGCTTCAAATGAGAAACGTTCCTTCATCAAAGTTGTATCTATCTCAAATTCCTTAAAAATCATCACAAATTTGACCTCATTTGGATTTAATATGAAGGAGATGTGCATTTTTGAAGTTGAGGAAAATCACTTATTCAATGACATTGGTCCAAAATGACCTATAATGTATCCTCATATCACATGCTCATAAAAGTTGAGTTAGCTCTCCCTCCAAACACAAAAGTTGAACTAGACATCTTGAATTTGATTGTGCAACTTGGAAATATTTCATATCATACAAATTGAGCGAGTTATGGCCTTGGGAAGTTGACCTCCAAATTAGGGTTTAGACAAAATGACCTATAATCTTTCATTATAAAAAATGACTTTTCCAGCAAAACTAGCTCTAGACCTAAACATGAAAGTTGTTTGGAATGTCATTTAGAGTAACATTTCTCTTGTAATAATTTTCATATGATACAAATTGTAGGAGATAGTCTCCAGGGATCCCCAGTTTTGATCAGATGAATTCCTCTGGTCAACCACCATTAACCAACTTGCTAACTTGCAATTCTCTTGACTTTTGGGAGTCATGGGAGATCATATATGCATAATATGATGAAATTTGAAGTATACCTTGAAATATTTGATCAATTATTGAAGAAGCTTGTTGAAGAAGTTACACAAGATACCTAGATGAATTAGGGTTTCCAAGGCAAACCAACTCCAAACTCTTGATGATTTCTTGATCAAAATAATATGTAAAGATCATGGGGATTCATATATGATGCTTAGAGCCATAGTAAACCAATCTTGATTGAGCTCTTTGCACTAAGGGTCTTAAACCCTAGATGTGAGCTTGATAGATCAAAGGTGAGCACATGCCCTACCTACAAAAGAGTTAGTTTATTCAAAGATATGTTTTTGGTATTTTGGTTAGTAAAATGATAAAAATAAAAAGTATGATACAATCGCATGATGCTTGGTGATCTCTCCAAATGCAAACCCAATGAATGGGGGGTAAGGAGGATGCCAAGGTGTGATCCCAATGCTAATGCATATGATGAGATAGCATGAGGGATCTTAGGGTCAAAATTGGGGTCTTATAGGAAGATGATTATTCCTACTGAAGAAGAATAAGAAGAAGAAGAAGAAGAAGAAGAAGAAGAAGAAGAAGGAAAGGAAGAGGAAGATAATCAACCTCTGGTCAGGAAGACCAAGGAAGTGAAAAACCTAGCTCAAGATCTTGTGAAGGAATCTATTGAAGAAGGAGCCAAACTGATAGCATATGCCTTGAGGGATAAAGCTACGGAAGATCCTTCTGAGGCTGAGGTTCTGGAGAAACAAGCTCTGAAAGTAAAATATACTCCAGAATCCATTATGAAGAGTGTATATGAAAATTATATAGAGACTCAAGCTTCAAAAGCTTATATGTAAATGGAGAAAGTTGCATAAACTTCATTAGAACCTACTACATAAACTGAAAACACAAGTATGATTCTGGTTCCTATCTCAGATTTAATTTTATATTCTTCCATAACCAAAACACCAATCCCTGATCATTTACCCACACAATCCTTTATACATACATCATCACCTAAACATGACATGTTTCTACCTTTAGAAACTGTCATGACTTCCCCTAAACCATCTGATGAACCAGACTCTTATACCATTGCTTAGATTGTACAAACTTTCCAGACATCATCTATCATAGATGAGTTGTCAAGACAATTAGTTGATGAGTTCTCTTCAGAAAATCAATCTAAACATAACCAACTAGTGTGTATCTTAGAATCTAAATAACCTACCACTATAAATACCATGAATGATCATGTTCAACTCAGGGAAACCATACCAGAAGATCCTGAAACAACCATACCTTCCGCCACATCAATTTCAAGCTTTGATTCTGATGAATCAAATTTTAACCCTACAGAAGTCACACCTCTTTAATCCATACCTTTAGAAACCACTACATTTGAACCTACCCAACAAGAAGACCAAAACCAACTTGTTCAACTTCAACTTTAACCTGGAACTGAAACTAAACCTGAACAAGTCATTCAATACCCAAAAAACATTATTGAACCTGAACCTCAACCTAAACATGTAATACCAGGCCTAAACTTACCAGAAGCCCAACCATAATCCCCTGCACCACAAATCTACACATTCTAAAAAAGCTGATGTTTTGTTAGATTCTGGCACAACAACACTCTTTTGTTTTGTGAAGAAACATCCCCACTTGTCCCTCCACCTTAACCAACACCACCACCTCAACCAACTTTTAATCTGAACCCTCCACCTCATATCACAACCCAAATGGAATAATTTAGAACTTGTATCTATGATAGGAGACAAATTTTGGTTGTTGAGAGACTCACAACATATGACTCAATTGCATATGTTGCTAAGTGGGACACTCTCAGAATCTCTATGGATACAATTTTACAGAATCTGAAGAATTTTTATTCTGAGTTTGTTGCTTCTTCTAGTCATGGGTAAGAGCAATTAGAGGCTAAATTGACTTTTGTTGCTTCTAATCAAGAGGTAATGAGAGCTCAACTTCAACCAGTTATTGCTAATCAAAAAGACATGTGTGGTCAATTGAAGTCAGTGGTTGCTAGGCAGAATGAGATAGGTTCAGACATCAAAGCCATCTTGGAGATTTTTAAGAAACCCTAAGCTTTAGGACTTTGAACCATTCCATTGTTCTGTTGTTTCTGACTCTTTTTAAAAAATTTGCAATCTGAAAATTATCTTCTTGGTTTTATAATATTTTTCTTCAGTATCTTTTCTTATCCTTTATTTGTTTTTTGTTGATGAAAAAAGGGAGAGTAAGATAAATAAGTATTTAAGCATCTGAATCTGATAATTAAGAACCTTTTTCTTACTTAAAATCTAAAAAACTATATATTGTGCTTTAAAGATCAAATTTAATAAACTGGGTAGAACTTAGGGGGGGCTTACAAACCTTACATTTTGGACAATTAGACTCAAGGGGAGCTTACAAACCTCAGACCTTGAAGTCAACTTGTTAATTAAATTAACAATTATTATTCTTAAATACTTGTGTTTGTCATCATCAAAAAATGGGAGATTGTTGGAACAAAATTGGTTTGTACCATATCTCTAAGGTTTTGATGATAATAAAGTATTTAAAGAATAATTGGACATATGTTCAAGTGTGTTGGACCATAGACTAAAATTTGTAATATAAACTTAGTGTTGGTACTGAATATGAACATTAATAGAGAAGCCAAAAGATCCAGATCTTGAAGGATCAGAATTTGAGAACCATACTCTAAAGGCTCAAACTCTGAAATATGTCAACTTCTAAAGATCAGACTCTGAAGTTCTCAGACTTTAAAAATGCAAACTCTAAAGGAAGTCAACCTCTGAAGACTAAGCCTCTGAAGACTCAAACTCTAAGGTCTGTCAATGCAAGGATAGAGAAGACTCAGATAGGTCACTATTAGACTCTGAGGTTAGTCAATGCAAGGATCGAGAAGACTCTGATAGGTCACTTTCAGATTCAGATAGCAATTTGTCTTCTTCTGATCATGTGAAGATTTAAACAAAAATCTACATAGACAATTGGGATGTAACAGATAATTCCTCTTGAAGCAAAGGGATTTCAAATATCTTTTCAAAGGGATTAACCATATCAAGTAACATTCCAACGTCTATGATCAAGCTTCTCCAAGACTCACTTTTGTTAGATCTTCTCTTCAACGACTCTTTTCTATCTCTCTATATAAGGAGCTAAAGACTTGAAGAAAAACAAACTAAACTTTGATAATAAAAGAGTTGTTATTGCGTCAAACAAAAAACATAAGTTTAACTTAGAATTTCTTATCATTTGTATATCTTATAAATTCTTAAGTCTTAGAAAGTCTTATTGAGTTGTATTTTGTTTATACCTCTGATTGTATATCAAGTGTAAAAAATAAACAATCTTTTATTTGTAATTTAGATTGTTAGAAGTCTCTTACTTGTGTGCTTGAGCATTTGTAATCAGTTGTGGTTATAGTGAAATCTCTTGGGAGTGCAAGAGGATTGGACTACTCTCGATTTTTTGGAGGAACTAGGATAAATATGCTTGTATCTCTCTCCCCCCCCCCCCCTCTCTCTCTCTCTTTCTCTCTAACTATTAACTTATTTTAGCTGTTGCAAACACTTAACTCAGTATCAGATTCTAGGCTTTGAGTTCAGAGTCTGATGAGAGTTTTTGAGAAAAGAAAGAAAAAAATAACATAACTTATCCTCCCCCTATTCTTGTGTCTTTCTCACCTTCAAAGACATGTATAAAGTTGATAAAATATACAAAATGATGAGCTTGTAGGTGCATGTCTACAAGGAAATCATTAACTTGTTCAAATATGTATACAACATGAGGCCATACGATTGTCTGAGTGTTGGCATGGTCAGTAATTTCACGGAGAAGTCTAGAACATGTAACCTACTAGCTATTAAGAGGATTTTAAGATACATAAAAGCCAAACTAGAAGAACACTAGCAAGAAAACAAAAGCACATGGTTATTCTGACTCAAACTAGGAAGAAGATCAAAATGATAGGAAAAACATTACATGTTATCTACTCATGATTGGAGCAGCACCAATCTCGTGGAGTTCAAATAAGCGAGAAATAATAACTCTATCATCTTGTGAAGTTGAGTATGTATGAGCTTCATATGCAGCGTGCCAAATAAGATAGATGAAAATATTATTAGAAGAACTGAACCTCAAAAAACCTTGAAGATCACATTACTTATTGATAACAAGTATACAATTGACTTGGCTAATTATCTCATTAGTCATGGTAGAAACAAACACATTGATACAAAATACCACTTTTTGACAGATCAAGTCAACAAAGACTAATCGAAGATTGAATATTACAAATCAAAATCACAACTTGCAAATATACTCACAAAATGTTTGAAGAAAGCAAGGTTTGATTTATTTATTTTTTGAAATTACTAACTTTTTCAAATTACATACCAAAATAACCACATTTTCAATTTACTTACCAAACTAACCATGTTTGTGGGAGTATGTGTCACTACAATTGGTGCATTCATGTAAAATGTAAGAGCATGCATCACTGCAATTGACGCATGCATGTAAAATGTAAGAACATGTGCAACTGCAATTGACGCATGCATGTAAAAGCATGTAAAATGTAGGAGCATGCGCCACTGCAATTGGCGCATGCGTGTAAAAAAAAATAAAGAGTAGCCCATGCATGCGCCAATTGCAGTGGTGCATGCTTTTATACTTTACCTATATGCGACATAGCAAAAAACGTCTTGGTTTTTTTTTAAATGATTATATTGATAGAAACTTTGAAATTGTGATTATTTTCGTATTATTCTTGAAAAAAATAATTATTTAAAAAAAATCGCAAGATTTAATTGCTTGAAGGAGCTCATAAAATTAAAAAAAAATATGAATTAGGAGGTTTGACAAAATTGTAATACATCTTTGTTAGTTAGAATTACTTGTGTTAACCTAGTTACTTGCAACACAAATTTACAAGCTAGCTAAGTTGTTCAATCATTAAACCTTAACTTATCTATAAGCTGCACAATCATTCCTTATAAAATACAATTTGCTTTTAATCAAACAACCTCCCATGCATCATAGCTTGTGCATTAGAACCCAACTGCCCCTATCCACAGCTTCTAGAATAATCCATTTTGGCCAGCACTAAATACGCTGGTATCCACTTGACAAGTTTATACTAAAAAATTCACACAAACCCATCTTAGACAATATCAATTAATTTCTCCGTATACTTCGTTGGTCAATATCTATTCTATTCACCAAACAATTTCAAACCCCTAAACTAAACTCACGGACACACACACATTAATTATAGCTAATACACATAACTTAATCTTAATCCCAAATTTCACCTTAACAATTTTTCAACATCCTTTTCACACGCAAAGGGTGTTCCCAACAACTAAATTGGTAAACACTAAAACACATACCCATTCTCACATTCTCATCCCCATTTCTCAAATTCAGTTTTCTGTTTATCAAACAAAAACGCGTTTTCTCTCACAACCCTTTCGACCCATTCCAAATCTTCAATCAAACATATCACCATCATAACAAAATCAACACCATCATCATTATCACCAAACTAACAAATTTCAAAATCATTAAAAGCAAAAACAATTCTATCTATTTATCCATCAAAATTTTCTTTTCCTTAAGCGACATATTCAAGCCATGTCAATGCTCCAAACCGACGATCAAATCAAACAACTAAGCGACATATTCAATCGCTTCGACATGGACTCCGACGGCAGCCTAACACATCTCGAGCTCGCCGCGCTCCTCCGCTCGCTCGGCATCAAACCAACCGGCGACGAACTCCACGCCTTACTCAACAACATGGACAACAACAACAACGGTTACATCGAATTCGACGAGCTCGTTAACGCAATCATGCCGGACATGAACGAGAATGTTTTAGTCAATCAAGAACAGCTTCTAGAGGTTTTTCGCTCGTTCGACCGAGACGGTAACGGCTTCATCACGGCGGCGGAACTCGCCGGATCAATGGCAAAGATGGGACATCCTTTAACCTATCACGAACTTGCTAACATGATGGCTGAAGCTGATAGCAATGGTGATGGTGTTATTAGTTTCAATGAATTTGCTACTATGATGGCTAAATCCGCAGCTGATTTTCTTGGTGTTAAGGTACAATAGATATAACAAAAATTATCTGTGCACAAATATTAGATCAAGGAGCGTGGGTTGATTTGTGAAACCTTTTATTTTATATTTTTAATTGTTTTTTAGGAGAAACAGATTAAAAAAATGTTGAAGCAGAAATGGGAATTGGAAAAACATGTAATTTTGTAGATATCTAATATATTTTTTTAGCCTCTGTTCTTGATATTTGTTCGTTAATTAGAAAAGAATGTGTTGAATTGATTTTAGTTTTTTTTCTTCTTTCGGATGAATGGAATATATAATTGATAATTGACTTATAAATTTCGTCCACCATGAGCAAATGATATTTTAATATTTTAATATTAAATAAAATTTATAGTAAAATGATAAAAAATTAAATAATATTTTATCAAAAATATTTGAATTAGTTTTTTTTTAGTCTAAAACTGTTTATAAAAAAGTCTTTCTAAATTTTTTAAAAGAATAATACGAATACAAGTTAGAAACAAGCTAACTATAGATCTCACTTTATTGATGTTTTGACATAATGTTTTGAAATTGCAAAAGAAAATTATATATTGATATTAAGTTAACAAGATGAAGAATCAAATAAAATTGGAAACAATATCAAGCATAAATTTAAAACTAATCAATAACTAGTGTGTACATCTGTGGGAAACAGGGAATAAAAAATTTTATGCTAAAAATATTTTATACCTACTTAAAATTAACAAAGCTATGGTAATATTATAATCTATCTTTGTTATTAGTATTACACATAAAAATAAATTTTATTATCTAATGCAGACACAACACAATTTAAATTAACGAATCTAAGCGTTATAAATTGAAGTATTAATGACATGAAGTACAATTTTATCAAAAATAATAATAGGATTTTGTTATTGTCCACATGTTTATGAATCGTCAAAAATCTCATTATAGACAACATTTGTATTGTCTGCAACCAAATTTTCTTCATCATTTAAAATAAGAATTTTCAATCATTTTTTAAATTTTATCCTTGAAATAGCCACATAGAATTGACCATCAATGAATATAAGGCGTTGTAAATACAAATCAACTTGGGAGAGATTGACTTTGGCCCTTATTTATGGTCAATGCAAAACACGACGCAATTGAAAATTGTCTTCTCTAAAACTTAAATGAAAAACTTGGATCAGAAGGAATCAAATTCATCCTCGGTATGTAAATCTTATCACCAATATTTTTTTCTACAATGATAATGGCACCAATCATATTTGGACACAGTTCATTTATGAACAACTTTATTCCATTACATAGCCCATTAGATTGATCTATGTTCCTCGTCAATCTTCAACCTTAATCGGTGATTTGGCATTCTTGAACATTTCATTTCATTCAAGAATTCAGGTGTGAACCAATCTGCTTGCATTCAGTGGCGGAGCCAGATAAAAAAAATTGGGATGGCCGCTAACGTAAAATAAAGATTATAAATAAAATGTAAATAGTATTTTAAATAAAATATTAAAGTTAAAATAAATACAAAGTTAATTACTAAAAATTTAAATTACATGACTTAAAACTACCTTAAAGTAATGCTTTACGCGTTCCGAGTTACTTGAAATCGTCAACAATTGACTCTGAACTAATGCTTGCACTAATCTCCCTTTCGATATATACTGTCATGATATCTCCAAGAAACTCATCATCCATTTTGTTTCTCAACTTAATCTTAATAATTTTCATTGCTGAAAAAGACCTCTCAGTTGTGGCCGTAGAAACGGGAAGAGTCATGATAAGACGAAGTAGTCTATCAATCAAGAAGTAAGTTTCAGCATGTCCAGATGCAACCAAACATGAACATAGTTCTTGAATAGTTGATAAATTATTCAAGTTTGATGCTTGACGAGTAACAAATAGAAAATGTTGGAGTTGAAATTGCAAATTATTCTTCTCTTGATCACTAAAATTCATAGGATAATATTTTTCAACTAAAGAACAAATAGTATCAATGCTAAAAGCTTTATATCCATCCTTAGGAGATAAAGAATAAGAAAGAGTTAACAAATCCATTGCCTGCTCACTGAATCTGTTATTCAACTCTTGTAACTGTTTGTCAATGGTAGTGAAAAAGATTTCAACTTTAAAGTAATGTTGAATTGTGACTTGATTCTCTTCAAGACGGGAGCGTCCAAATCTTGTTGTTGAATGAACATCATTAAGATCAGGAATCTCAATACCATGCTTTTCACAAAAAGATACCACTTTAGTAAACAATATATCCCAACAATTTTCTCTCAAACCTTGAATAAGATGTTTTGTTGAACGAACCAAGTTCATAGCATTAACTACATCTTGATTTATTTTTTTGTAAGGCTTGACAAAGCATATCTGTTATTCCCATGATTTCTTTCATCAAGTGCAAAATAAATATAAAATCAAATGTCTTTAAGTAATTGTAACAACTATCTGCATCCCCACGTGTAGCATAACTCCCTCTATCTTTTGCAAAAAAATTTAAAACTAAACAAGTTGCTTCATACATGTTTATCAAGCTAGAAATTGAATCGTAATGTGATCCCCAACGAGTATCTCCAACTCGTTTCAATGTACCAACTTGATTTGCACTTTTACCAGTTACAATCTCATCAATCTCTAACAAATAAGTAATTTCTTCTAATTTGGCAGCTTGTAACTCATCATGACGTTTTGTAGAAGAACAAACAACATTCACAACAAAGATCAGCTTCTCAAAAAATTTATGAACAGGTTTGACTTCTCTTGATGATGTAACTAATGCAAGTTGCAATCGAAGAGCAAAATAATGAACATAGTATGCATAAGGGCAATTCTTCATAAAGAGGGCTTGTAAACCATTCCATTCTCCTCTCATATTGCTAGCACCATCATACCCTTGGCCACGAATGTTAGAAACATCAAGGTTATGTCGAGAAAGTATATCACATATTGCTTCCTTAAGAGTTAAAGATGTGGTGTCTTTAACATGGGTCACATCAAAAAATCTATCTTGTATTAAACAAACTTTATCAACAAATCTTAATACAAGAGCCATTTGTTCCTTTTTTGACTCATCACGAGCTTCATCAACAACGATACAAAATTTGGAATCACCAATTTCCTCACGAATACTCTTTTTCAGCCTACTAGAAAGAATTTGCAAGAGCTCTTTTTGAATTTGATGTGAAGTATACTTGCAGTTTTGTGGAGCATTTTCCAACACAACTTTTGCAACTTCATCATTGTAGGATGCTAAAAGTTTCAATAACTCAAGAAAGTTACCTTGATTTCTTGATTTGCTACTTTCGTCGTGACCCCTAAAAGCACAAGCTTGTAGTGTTAACCAACGAGCAGTGTCAATTGAAGTCTTGAGTCGTAACCGATTATTCATTCTTTGACTTGAACTTTGCACTTGAATAACATTTCTAATATGACCATCTTGATTCAACAAGTCTTGACAAGCTTTCATTGCATTGTTGTGTGGTGAGCAAGGATCCTTCCTTATGTGTTTAAGAAAGGAACAATGTTTTTCATTCCTAACTTTCTTCCAATTTCTAAAACCCATAGAAATAAAGACAAGTGATTCGGTACGTCCACTTAGTTTTTTGCTAAAAAGGTAACATGGTAAGCAATATGCGGCATCTTCAGATGGTGAATATTCTAACCATGATGGAAATATGTTAAACCAAGTATGTTGAAACCTTCTCGGATGATCCTCGTTACCGGATAAAGGATAGTTTTCTAAATGAATTTGATATGGACCCCATTTTAGATAAGCTCTTCGTATTGCATCCACTTGATTTGGTGGATATTGCCAAATCGGAGGACGCTTTCCAGAATCGTGTTCCAAAGAATTTTTAAAACCATGATACTCTTCAATTGTTGGATTCTCAAGAACTATTTCAGATTTGGATGTCGGGATTATAATTTCTTCATCTCTCTCTTCTCTTTCAATTTCACATGCTTTCCTTTTGAAAAAAGAATCAATTTTCCTATTATTCATCTTTACTCTTCCTATAATATCATATCAGATCCAAAAATCAATTTAGAGAACATAAAAATTAAAAGAGAAAAAAATTAATAAACTTAATTAATCAACTTTAATCTGTTTTCAAATACCGGTAACTTCACTATTAGAAATTAGCAGCAACAATGATTAAATAAACCTTATTACAGTATATAACTATATTTGTAAATTAAAGTGTTATGAATTGGCTTAATAAACCTCATATAGATTATTTTAACACATCAAAAAAGAAGAACCCTAAAAATCTCAAAAACACAAATCAAGCAATCACTTTAATTTGTTACTTTTTATAAAAAAAGAATGAATGAAGTTTTTTACCTGTTAGATGCCGATCACTTTAATTTGTTCTGATTCCGGTGCCGGTAGCAAACCCATATGAGAAAGAAAGGAAAGGTAGGAGCTTTTTATCTTATCTGTATTTTAACCTAACTTTGAATGAAAAAGAAAAAATAAAAAATAATTTTAATTTAAAATAAGGATGTTTTAGTAATTTAATATATATGAATTAAAAAAAAAGTTGAGGGGTGATTTATTGATGTTACACGTAGATGTTTCAGTTGTAACTAAAGAAATACAAAACATAGAGTGATTTATCTTTCCTCCAAGTAACAATAAAGTCGCAATCCCACTTAAAGCGACATTTAAAACAATTAAACCTTAGGATCTAAGAGCAACTAACAAAGTTCTCCAAATAAAATTTTTTTCATGTGCTTCCATATCCATGTAAGAAGTAAAATCCTCAAGAACCGGTCATCACAAAATAAATAATTTGATCATACACTGACCCCTGTTCAAAAGTTAGGGTTGACATAAGTGACATGTGGATTGTATCCAACTCTTCCTTATCATAGTTTAATTCACCCTAAATTGAGTCATTTTTGAATTTGAAGGTTGTGGCATGAACTCAATGCCATCAAGAGATTTACCATTCATGAAAAGCAAATTTTCAAACTCAATCAACCAAAGATTTTTCAAATGATCATCGCTAAGTTGAAGACCTACAACAGAAATAATGGTTTTAAACATATAATAAGACTCGATCAAAAAACGATTTTTGAAATGATCATCACTAAGTTAAAGAATGGATTTAAACCTATAATAATACTTTACAATGAAGTCCTAATTTTTTTCTTAAGGTTTTAAATATATATTTAACATATAATCGAATACTTTGGTTGTTTAGCCTCTTCCTTGCATCACACAAAATTCCATCGCACCAAAGTTTCCATGTAGCTTCCCAAACGACAAAAGGAAATTAGATAATAAACATATAAATATAGTAATAACTTATGAACAATAGAAATATTTTATGATAAAGACCTCGATTATTGAATAAACAAGTCATTGAAATTGAACCGACTTGTTTATTCTCACTGCCCCAAATAATTCGCTCATGTATTGAGAAACAAAATTAGATGTGAACCGAGATTTTTTTTTTTAAATATCCAAAAATTTCAAAAAAATTCAAAAATATACCATTTTTCAAAATAATTACACAAATGGCCATTTTTGGCCAAATTTTACCCTTATGCGCCACCCTAGTTGGCGCCTACCCTTAATGGGTAGGGCAAGTCGCCACTAGGAGTGGCGCCTATGCCCATTCCATTTATTTTTTATTTTTTTTTATAAATGTTATTTTTTTTGTTTTTTTAATTTTTTTTAATTTATAAATTTATATTTTTTATTAATTTATATTAACACATATATATAAATAAAATTTTTTACAAGATATATATATATATATATATATATATATATATATATATATTATTTAATTTATAAGTAATTAATATTATTTGTAAATTTTTGGAAAAAAATTAATTTATATACGTGTAAATAAATATTTATACACATGTAAATTAATATATATATATATATATATATATATATATATATATATATATATATATATATATATATATATATATATATATATATATATATATATATATATATATATATATATATATATATATATATATATATATATATAAAGATATGATAGACAATATTTTTAAAGATAAAGATAAAGATATAAAGATAATAAACAGAAAATATTTTTATTTAAATAATAGACAAGACAAATATTACAAAGATATGATTAATCACATATGATGCGGTCCCTGGTACGATCCGCACGGGGGAGGTCTAGTTACTCGCCTAGACGGTTCACGTGGTGGTGGTGCTTCCCTATTACCACCCCTTGCCCTAACGCGTCCCCTTGCCGTTTGCCGTTGTGGTTGGGTCGAAGTCCCTTCAGTGCTGTAGGAAAGACGGGTCCCCTCTGCGCCCTCAAAGCTTTGTCTCGGTGGGACAAACTGACTACTGCTGGGTGCGCCCTCGAATTGTGGTCTTTGGTAGTTTAGGGTTGAATCGGGTTGGCCAAAGTGCAGTGTTTGTTGTGGTGTGTAGTAGTCCTGTTGGTAGTCCTCTTGTATACCCGTGTCGGGGCTAGGTGGAGGACTGGAAGAGCTCGGGACATTGTCGTGATGGAAGTGTTGGGATTGGTGGAAGTGGGGGGATTGATATTGTGGTAGGTGTTGGGAGTGTTGATGGTAGTGGGAATGTTGAGTTTGTTGTTGGTAGTCTTCATGGTATTGGGGTTGAGTTTGTGGTATGTATTGTTGATTTGGTTGGGGGGTGGACATGTGTTGTGGTGGTTGTTGTTGGTAATATGGTGGTGGTGGTTGTTGTTGGTAATAAGGTGGTGGTGGTTGTTGTTGGTAAAATGGTGGTGGTGGTTGTTGTTGGTAATAAGGTGGTGGTTGTTGTTGTTGGGAATAATGTGGTGGTTGTTGTTGTTGGGAATACTGTGGTGGTTGTTGTTGTTGGAAATATGGCTGTTGCATCCGGGGATCGTCCAAATAGAACGGGTCAGACACAATCATTTCTGGATTTGTATTTGCTCTATACCAATCCACATATTCCCTTGTTGGCTTCATTTCGTTGGGCGCCACCGGAAATTGTAGAACATAGTGGGCACGGTCTTTCCACATTTTACGAAACTCCTTAGCAAATTCCTTCCAATTTTGGGCATACCACTGGTGGCTGACTTTTTTTAGATGCCAAGGTTCCATAGACATTGGGGGGCCTGGGATTTCTTGATGCATTCCGAATTGAAGCTTGACACGGTCACTTTGGTGCATCTCCACAGTGGTGAACCGCATTATGGCCGTTTTTGCTGTCCAAACAGCTGCATCTTCGGGGTTGGGTTGATGTTCCAATCCCAAATATGGCCTCCAAATAAACTGCAAAGAAAAAAGTAAATATGTTATTTATCGAGAATGCATGATATTAATAAATCAGTTAGAAGCTGAGTGATTTAGTGGTAATACATCTTGTGCTCGGAGACGATCCAAGAGTTGACGATAAAATATAATTTTATTTTTGGGGGTAGGACTGTAATCCAGTCCGGTTGTAATGAACCTAAACAAAAAAAGATAAATAATATTAGTTACAAATATTTATAGAATAAATATACAAAATGAAATAACATCATAAATTTACCTAGTTGCGTAGGGGAAGGAGTAGACATTAGGATTTTCTGGGGCTAGCCTCGGCAATCTCCACCACCCCCATGTTTGGAGCAAGAAAGCACATCCAGAAAATGTACAGTGCTCATTTTATGCATTTTTACACAAAGAGCTATATAGGAATGCTAATACTGCAGAACCCCAACTATATGTGCTTATTCTATCAATGTCCCCGAGCAAACTCAAGTACATAAAGTTTATGCTATTTCCCGTCCCTTCGGGAAATAGCAAGTTCCCAAACAATAGCATAATGTAAACCCGGGTTTTTATGACTTTTTCTTGTTCGGAGGATTCCTCAGTCAAAGTTATGGAGTCGTGGTACAATTGTAGGCTAGATAATTTAATACCCTGACCCCTTGCTTTGGCAGACCCCTCACCCTCGACCAGATCTACCCCCAACATTTGAACACATATTTGGTTAGGCTGTTGAACATTTCCGGTCACAGGCTTACCATCTATTCTAAGACCCAAAAGCATGTACACGTCCTCTAATGTGACGGTACATTCACCAGTTGGTAGGTGAAAAGTGTGTGTCTCAGGTCTCCAACGTTCACACAAAGCCAAAATGAATTTGACATCAATTGTGGCATTTACGACATGCATAACATGACCGAAACCCGCACGCTCTATGTAAGGTACGCACCATGGGTCTGGATAAGGCATTGGGTGTGAACGTTGACGAAATTTCTTGGGATCCTTTAAAAACAAACAATATAAACAATCATTAGATTGGACTTTTAAAAAACTAATTACAAACATACGAAAGAGGCAATGTTCAAGAAAAACTTACGAATGAGGCAATGTTTGCCCTAGTGCCTCTGTGTTCTTGGCCCATGGTAAGAAGAGACATGACTGCAATGTAGAACGAAGCTTGGTGGATGAGAAGTTTCGCCGGAGTTCTCTGAATAAAAGTGTTAGTGGTTGATGAAAACTTGCAAGAATGACCCTCTATTTATACTCGTTTTCAAGTAGACTGAATATGCAAAAATGTGACAAGTGTAAGGCATGCATGGTAGTGTTGGCATGCATTGGTGCAGACTAGGTGGGAGTTGTCTTGTCTTGTGGAAGACTTGGTGGAATCTGATGATGCAAAAATGTGACAAGTGTAAGGCATGCGTGGGAATCTTGCAGAATAGGTGCAGAATAGGTGCAGAATAGGTGGTAGTGTTGGCATGCATTGGTGCAGACTAGGTGGGAGTTGTCTTGTCTTGGGGAAGACTTGGTGGAATCTGATGATGCAAAGGTGTGACACGTGGAAGGCATGCGTGTGAATCTTGCAGAATAGGTGCAGACTAGGTGTGATATGTCTGGCTTCCTATTTAGAAACACCGAATGCACTCGGTTTTGTCTAAATAGAGGAGCTGACTTCTCTTATCTGAAAAGGAAGATTGAGTCCAAACTAAGACAACCCGTGTCCCAAATTTTTTATCAACAACCTTTTTTTTCAGAAAATAACTCTGTCAAGTTTTATAAGTCATTGATACAAAATGACATGGAGACACAATACATGCTTCGTAACCATGAGTACTCTGGTTACGAATACATAGTGTTGTACATTGTGTTGGAACAACCTCAACCAACTCAGAATATTCAATCACAGGTTATTGATCCTGTGATTGATGACGAACAAGATGTTGAGCACCACGTTGAAGACGATGTGGTTGATGATGCTGAAGACGTGGTTGATGACTTGGTGAACCGTCATTCTGAAGACGAAGACCAAGCTCAAATACCTATAGCGCAACGCTACTCACCGCCTGCGCACTTCACAACACTTAACTTGGGCGAGGATGAGCCCTCATCAGATATGTTCTACAACCCATATATGAGGTCTGATGAGGACTTAAAGAAGGGTGACCAATTTCGGACCAAGGAAGAGTGTCTGTTAGCAATAAAGAACTGGCACTTGAAAAATTGTGTTGACTACGATGTTATCAAATCAAATCCGGAAAGATACGTTATTGTATGCAAAAATCCGGAGTGTGGGTATAGGTTGATGGCATCGTACAAGAAGAAACATAATGCGTGGGTGATAGGGTCCATATCTCAAGCTCACATTTGCGTCAACACCAACATGGCACAGGATCATCGCAAACTTAGCCATGATATGATCTGCCATTCCATATTACCTCTAGTTGAGGCTGACCCGTCACTGAAGGTCAAAACAATTATCTCCCATTGTGTGGCTGTTTTCAAATATACACTGTCATACAGAAAGGCTTGGTTAGCGAAAACCAAGGCAATTGAACTTGTATACGGTAACTGGGAGGAATCATACAAACAACTACCATGCTACCTGGCTGCACTACGATTGTATTCACCTGGGACGGTTTCTATAATGGAGACCTTGCCGGCACAATCCCCTGACGGAACTCGTCTAGAAGGTAATGGAATTTTCCATAGACTTTTCTGGGCATTCCGTCCCTGCATCATCGGGTTCACATTCTGCAAACCACTTGTTCAAGTCGATGGAACTTGGCTGTATGGGAAATACAAAGGATCGTTACTGATGGCGGTCGCACAAGATGGCAATTCTAATATTTTCCCAATAGCCTTTGCATTGGTAGAAGGAGAAACGGCTGCTGCTTGGAGTTTCTTCCTTAAGAATCTTCGAACGCACGTGACTCCACAAGCTGGCATCTGTGTGATTTCTGACAGGCACGCTTCAATAGACAGTGCATACAATAATCCAGCAAATGGTTGGCATGACCCCCCGTCTACCCATGTTTACTGCATCATGCATATTGCTCAAAATTTTATGCGGGAGTTCAAGGATAACTTCTTGAAGCAACATTTGATAAACGCGGGGTATGCATTAAACCAACCTGGATTCCAATACTACCGCCGGGAAATAGTGTTGGCAAACTCTGATGCAGGGAGGTGGATCGATAATATCGACAGAGCGAAGTGGACTAGATCATACGACGATGGGGTGAGGTGGGGCCACATGACAACAAATCTTGTGGAATCAATGAACGGCGTCTTTAAGGGCATACGTAACCTCCCGGTAACCGCATTGGTGAGTGCGACCTATTTTCGGATGGCAACGTTGTTCGTAACAAGAGGCAGGCGCTGGAATGAAGTGTTGCAGACGAGTCAAGTATATAGTGATGCCTGCATGAAGTTTATGAGGCAGGAATCTGCCAAAGCCAGCAGCCATCGGGTTACGGAATTCGACCGCCATGGCCACACTTTTAGTGTCAAGGAAACAATTGACCACAACCAAGGGCTGCCCAGGCAAGAGTATAGGGTCCTAATACCAGACCGTTGGTGCGACTGTGGTCAATTTCAGGCCTATCGTATGCCTTGTTCCCATGTCATTGCAGCGTGTTCACACAGCCACTTCGATGCATTATCGCTAGTGTCTCCAATCTACAAAGTTGCAACATTGCTCAATGTATACGACAATCCCTTTCCGGTGGTAGCATTGGAGGCGTATTGGCCAGAGTATGACGGGGAAATTGTTTGGCACAACGAATCGATGCGGCGGAATAAAAGTGGTCGCCCAAATAGCAGGCGCATTAGAACTGAAATGGACGTCGCAGAGAAAATGCAGAGGAAGTGTAGCATATGTAGACAACTAGGGCATAATAAGAACAAATGTCCATATCGTGGATCTAGTTCCACAACTTAGTTTTCATATTCATAAATCTGTGTACCAAAATCATTTTAAATTTAAGTTTACTTTTTATTCCAAATAGAAGATGACACTTGAACAACAAACACAAACATCTAACATTACAACACCAATTACTAAAACAAAAACAAATACTGGAACAAAAACAAGTACTAAAACAAGAACAAGTACTAGAACAATAACAAATACAACAACAACATGACAAACAACCATTAAAATCTAAGAAATTACAACAGTTAACACTATGTCGTCTGATCCATGCATCATTTGGATGCAATCAATGTCGCTTTCAACTTCAACCCACCAACGTATCGTTTCTCCAGTTTCAAATGAGAACCTTGTTCTAAGCCTCTGAATCCTTCTGATGACTTCACCAGGTTGGTAATCTCCCTCTAACCAAGACATCAAGGACCTTTTTAGTTGGTCTAACGAACGGATGTTCCAAAATTTCATGTCCATTGGGGGTTTCAAAGGCGAGAAAATAACATGCCCATCCCTTTTTAAGATTACTGGTTCAGGATCCGGGCGCCTTGATGATGTTCGCTGCCATGACGACGGTCTTGGGGATGCCATGAACTCAACTTGATACAGAAAGTGATATGAAACAGTGGTGAAGAAAATGCAAGGAAATAACACTTTATTTATAGGAAAAGATCTGGGTTGTACACCAATCTACTTAACCCTAATTAGTGTCGCACTTGATAAATTAACCTTAACATGATTAACCCTAATTAGTGTCGCACTTGATAAATTAACCTTAACATGATTAACCCTAATTTTCCCAAAAATTTATAAATAATATTAATTACTTATAAATTTAATTAATATATATATATAAATTAATATATATATATATATATATATATATATATATATATATATATATATATATTTATCTTATAAATAATTTTATTTATATATATGTATTAATATAAATTTATATCATTTATAATAAATCTAAATTAATAAATTAAAAAAAAAAATTAACAAAAAAAAAAAAAAAAAAAGGATTAGAGTGTAGGCGCCACTCCTAGTGGTGACTTGCCCTACCCTTTAAGGGTAGGCGCCAACTAGGGTGGCGCCTATGTACAAAATTAGGGCAAAAATTGCCCAATTTTGTAATTTTTTTGAAAAATTGTTTATTTTTGAAATTTTTTTAAAAAACCTGGATATTTAAAAAAAAATTCGTGAACCGACATTGTTTTTGTTTGTTTTCAAGGCCTGAATTAATCAATCAATTATTATTTATATTAATGAATCATAGATAAATGTATAATTAATAATAAAAATAGTAGTTAGGAATTAATGAAATAATTAATTAAAAAATTTATAAAAAAATGTAAGATAATTATATTAACCGTTTTTAGAATAGTAAACATTCTCATAAGATGACAAATGGCAAATTTAATAAAAAAAATCATCTTACTTTATTACCTTCTATGATGTCATAAATACATTTTATGATAGTTAATCGAAACAAATGGACGAATATTTGTACAAACTTGGTTTGGATCTCCTTATACTTTATACATAAATTTCCGGAGCGCCATAAGATAAATTCGGATCTGAATCTTTTTATAAATAATTTGGTTTATCTTTTAGATACATTGAATAATTAATATATTTTATTCATATATAGTTCAAATACATTGATTATTGAATGTATCTAAAAAGTAAGTCGTCTCTTATAAATAGGATTATAGGGAATATATTTTTAAAGTTTTTTTTGTTAAAAGAAAAATAATATATATTAATAGATAAGAGTTGATAGTAAATCCTACGACAAAGGAGAATCACAACTAAAGACATAAGATATCTCTTGAAAAAGGAACACAACCAGTCAAAAAGTAAAAAGACGAAGAAAAAAAATACAATAACGATAAAATCGCAGTTAGGGAGCCGCCATAGAAGAGAGAGCTCTAAAAAGAGCACCCAGTTATCGAAGCACCACTTAGCAAGAAACCAAGCTAGAGCTCAAATCACCACAATCACCATCAAGAGTACATGGAAACCTCTAGCTAAACTAAAATCATTGAACATCTCTAGAACAAGTCCAAATTCTTGTTCTGCAATCGATCTGTTAGCTGAGATTTTCGACAAGGGTAAAAATCTCATCAAAGGAAGAAGGTGAAGGTACACTTATGAAGTGTACGTAAGAGTCTTAGTTAGACTAGATTCGGGACTTAGTTTTTGGGATGTTGTAAGAACATTTCGACCACGTGGTATTCTCAACAGCAGCGGATGGGTCGAAAAGGAGATTATTTGAGAGCGCAGATGTTACGTTCAAACATGAATAATTGCCTATGGGTTTCTTTCTGAAGGACGCGTGGAGAGAGCACAAAGACGGGTTGCATGCAAAGTTTCATGTGGCGAAATCTGAATATAGGAACATTAGAAGTAGTTATTTCCGTACTTGTATATATAGGAGTTCATTTGTTGGATTCAAGGGTGTTCATTTTATTACAGAAATCTCACATAAAACTCGAAGTACTGGTGTTCAGAGAAAAGGGTCTTGGCTGAGAGAATGTATGAATAATGAAACATGATTCTTTACTTTTAATGCAAAGTATTTAAATTCCCTTTTATTTTTCCTCATCAATTTACCTTCGATCTTGTTCAAGTTACATTATGTTAGGCGATAGGCCTAAATCGAGAGGGGGGTGTGAATAGATCAAAAGTTAAAAGCTTATCTGAAAATTTGACTTAGAAAAATTTATGGCGCGGAAGCAAGTTTCAAAATTTACCAGATCAAAAATTGTCTAACCGAACCTACTATTGAATAGTCTCGATATGCGTAAAGGTGTCAATGTTATGATAATAATCCACAAGTCAATCAACAACAATTAAGCATAACTAATTGAATACTCTATAATAGTAAAAGTTTATCTCCAATGATATCCACACACAAAAAACAAAGTCAAACAATTTCTCGAACACTTGGTGTGCGAAAAACAAAGTTTGGAATTTTATATGGTGTTTGTTGTTCTAAGAAATACAATCACAATCAAATGGTTAGTGATCAATACAACAAGCACAAGATTCAAAATGTAATCAAAATTATGATCCAAACTATGTTGATCCGGTGATCAAAGCAATCGACAATTTATGAATCGAGAAATAAAAGAGATAGAGAGAGAGAGTATACAAGGATTTGTTTCGGCAGTTCCCCAATCAACCTCGCTATGGGTATGTCTTCCCTCAATTCAAATTCGAATTGAGATATTATTATGATAAATCTTACTTTGCAAATGTATGTATACAAGAGATGAGAGATCAAATCACATAAACCCTAAGTTTATTTTTTACTCTAGCACCTCCAAAAACCTTGATCAAAGATTGATCAAGACACCAATAATGTTGCTTCAATTCACCTGTTGTTGCTACTTCATTGCACGACCTCCTTGTCTAAAGGCTTTCACCCAAATTAATTAATCCCAAGCTACACTTGTTGAACCCAAGATTTGTCAACACAGTCCACCGTTTCACGCTACTCACTTGCACAACACACCTAGTCCCAAGGCTTTCACTTGATCGGGTCCGAATTGCACAATCTTATCCAAAACCTTAAAACCCTAAAGATCTTGAAGAAAAACCCCACCTCGATTTTCTTATTGAATCCCTCAAAGATCTCAACCCAATATTCTCGGTACAATAAATCTAATTGGATGTTATCAGTCTTAATCTAGATGATACCCAATCAAAAAATGATTATATGTAGTTTGACTGTGTGTATGCATAGATTAAATTGAAGATGATGAGATGTTTTGAAATCCTGGATTCATGTAGGTTTTACTCACTCTAGAAATCTTACTAAAGAATGATGCATGCATATGATATATATATATATATATATATATATATATATATATATATATATATATATATATATATATATATATATATATATATATGACCAATAGAAAGAAAAAGGAGTTCAAAATGAAAGAAAACTAAGGCAATTTTTCAAAAATTTTGATCAATAGGTCGACCTGTTCAAAGGAATGTGTCGACCTATCAAGGAAATATACTGCCTATAGGTCGGCATGTTCCTTCAGTGTATAAAATAGAGCCTACAGGCTTTAATAATGCAGTGTATGTGTCGAACTATCCTACAATATGTCGACCTATGCATTTACAATATCAGTTATGTGTAGATCTATGCGCGCATTGTAACACCCCGATAATAATATGGTAATTATTTAAATTAAGTTAATAATATATTTATTAATTTAATTAGATAATTGGATTATTATTATTATTATTTTGGAATAATAATTATTTGAAAATATATAAGCTGGAATAAGTAAAAAGAGTTCATTTTGGAAAATAAGGTTTTCACGTGAAACTCAGAGAAGCGGCTGAAAGAGGCAGAGCAAGAGGAAGAACCAGAGAGCAAAGGTTGGAGAAGAGAAGAGCTTGGAGCTCAAAGATTTGCCGGATTAATCAGGTAAGGGGGGTTTATCGTCGTTTAATGGGGATTATGGGTTAGCATGTAATGGGTAGTGATAGACCGTTGAATTGACCCTAATTGGGATTTGTTGAATGCTGAAAACTGTGATGGATATGTTGTGTAAAAACTGAAATTGAACCTGTAATTGAGTGTGTTGTAATCTCCCTAACGTATAGCTTTTTACGGAATTGGAATCGGAGGTCCGGAAGTCCTCCAACGGCGGAAAATGCGGAGAACTCTGCATTCTGCTTTGTGTTAGCGCAGGAACTGCTGTTTTGTCTGTGTTAACCGGTTAACCCAGGGTGTTAACCGGTTAACACTGTTACGGATTGAGAATTAGTGCTGTTTTGCCTGCGTTAACCGGTTAACCCAGGGCGTTAACCGGTTAACACTGATAAGTTTTGGGCAGTAAGCGTGTTTTGCCTGCGTTAACCGGTTAACCCAGGGCGTTAACCGGTTAACACTGTTGCAGTATGGAAGAAATTGTTAATTTAAATGTTGTGTGCCTAATTGGTGGTTGCCTATATCAGTGTGTGATATGGTAGGGATTATTTCCCGCTGTTTTGAGCAGTATAGGTATTAGTAGAGTGTGCTAATACTGTGTTCAATTATTTGAGATGATATGATGTTTTGACAAATGTGTTGATGATGTATGATGATATGCATAATGTTGTGAATGTATATATTATGCATGTATTTGTGAATGGGCTGTTGTATGGCTTAGAGTGTGAGCATGTGTCCATTGTGGATTTGTTGTTGATGTTTGCATGCTAGATGATTAGTGTGCATAGCATAGCCTTTGGGGCTGTAGCTAATTCCCATGGTGAGGAATTAGTGAGTGAATCATTGTGGATTTGTTGTTGATGTTTGCATGCTAGATGATTAGTGTGCATAGCATAGCCTTTGGGGCTGTAGCTAATTCCCATGGTGAGGAATTAGTGAGTGAGTCACTAGGTCTCAAATGAGTGGGACTAGTGAGCTTAGTAGCCGTATCTGGATTTGATCGGTGAGCTTGAACTATATGTTCAAGAATAGTCGGTACCGCATGTGTGGAGTCTCATTGCATAATGTATGTATGACATATAATATGAATGGATGTATTCCAATATTATACTTGTGGTTGTGTTGACATTGAGTATGAGTATGATTGAGTTGATATTGCCGTTGCTGAATGTGTAATCTGATTTGGGTGATGAAATGTGTTATTCACTTAACATGACATGATAATTTATAATGCTTATTATATCGATTGAGGAACTCACCCTTACAACTATTTTTCAGGTAACGAGCAATGAGTTGAGTAGAAGCTAATGCTTGGAGTCTAGTGTAGTCTCCTTAGTGGGTCGTGCTCTGATAGATGTAACATCGGGATGGGATGTTTTAACTTGTTTTAAATGTTTTATTGTTGGTTGTGAACCATTTTACATGTAATGTTTTACATGAATGATGAGATTTATATCCGCTGCGTTTTATGCAAATGTTATGTTTTGAATTAATAAAGGAGCATGACCGTCATATTGTTGAATGGTGTGCAGTGTTTGTGTGTGACACCCTTAACTGCATAATTACTCTGAGTTTTATATGTTGTTTTAATTAAATATTTGGGGTATTTTAGAAGGGTGTTACATTAGTGGTATCAGAGCATAGTCGGTCGAGTCGAGTCGTAATTATTCTGTTTTCCCTGTACGGGATAGGTGTTGTGTAACCCTATCAGTACTTATTGTTTTAGCTTGTTGGGTTTTCAGAATAGAGATGGCTGGAAGAGGTAGAGATGATGCTGCGATTGCTGAGGCTCTGGGTATGCTAGCTGGAGTACTTGGAGGGAATCCGAATGTGGTGGGAATGGGAGCTGCTCGCCAACTGAGTGAGTTCCAGAAGAACAATCCTCCAATGTTCAAGGGAGCATACGATCCAGATGGCGCTCAGAAGTGGTTGAAGGAGATAGAGAGAATCTTCCGAGTGACTGAGTGTGCCGATAACCAGAAGGTCAGGTTCGGTATGCACATGCTGTCAAAAGAAGCTGATGATTGGTGGGTTGCTACCCGCACTGAGTTGGAAACTGCTGGGAATGCTGAAATCACTTGGGCTGTGTTCAGAGAGAGATTCCTGAGGAAGTACTTTCCAGAAGATGTCAGAGGAAAGAAAGAGATAGAGTTCTTAGAGTTGAAACAGGGTAACAAGTCTGTTACGGAGTATGCTGTTAAGTTCACAGAGCTGTCGAAGTATTACACTCCCTATAATGAGGCTGCTGGAGAATTTTCAAAATGTGTGAAGTTTGAGAACGGGTTGCGTCCCGAGATCAAACAGGCTATTGGATATCAGCGGATCAGAGTGTTTTCTGACTTGGTTGACTGTTGCAGGATTGTTGAACAGGATTCCAAAGCCAGAGCGGAGAGCTATCAGCAAAGGGTTGATAGGAAAGGCAAGAATCAGAATGATCGTGGAAAACCGTATGCAGCTGGCAAAGGTTTTCAGAGACAGAGTGGGATGAAGAGGCCTAGTGGGGGAGACTCTAGTGCCCCTGCTAAGTGTTATAGATGTGGTCGGGCTGGACATCGTGTCCATGAGTGTACCAGTGCTGAGATGAAGTGTTTCAAGTGTGGCAAAGGTGGTCATTTGGCTGCAGAGTGCCGGTTGAAGACTGTAACTTGTTTCAACTGTGGAGAGTTGGGTCATATCAGTCCACAGTGTCCTAAGCCGAAGAAAGAGAATCAGTCAGGAGGCAAGGTTTTTGCTTTATCGGGTTCTGAGACTTCTGCAGATGATCGTTTGATCAGAGGTACGTGTTATATAAATGGTTTTCCTCTTGTAGCTATTATTGACACCGGTGCTACTCATTCCTTTATGTCTTTGGATTGTGCTGTGAAACTTAAGTTAGAGATATCTGAGATGCATGGAAGTATGGTGATTGATACTCCTGCGAAGGGTTCAGTGACTACTACTTCAGTTTGTTTAAATTGTCCTTTGAGTATTTTTGGTAGAGACTTCGGGATAGACCTTGTGTGTCTTCCACTTGTGCAGATTGATGTTATTCTGGGTATGAACTGGTTGGTGTGTAACCGAGTTTATATCAATTGTTTTGATAAGACTGTGATCTTTCCTGAGATTGAGGAAGGAAAGAGTTTGTTTCTATCAGCAAGGCAGGTGAATGAGGCAGTAGCAGATGGGGCAGAGTTATTTATGTTGTTAGCGACTTTGGGGCTAAAGATAAACTGGTGATTGGCGATCTAGCAGTGGTGTGTGATTTTCCTGATGTGTTTCCAGAAGAAGTGAATGAATTACCACCAAAGCGTGAAGTTGAATTCTCGATTGATTTAGTACCTGGTACTAGACCGATATCGATGGCTCCGTACCGTATGTCTGCTGTTGAGTTAGCTGAATTGAAGAGTCAGTTGGAAGATCTGTTGGATAAGAAATTTATTCGTCCTAGTGTGTCACCGTGGGGTGCACCAGTGTTATTGGTTAAGAAGAAAGAAGGTACTATGAGGTTGTGTGTGGACTACAGGCAACTGAATAAAGTGACGATCAAGAATCGGTATCCTTTGCCGAGGATTGATGATTTGATGGATCAGTTGGTTGGTGCGAGTGTGTTCAGCAAAATAGATTTGAGATCAGGGTATCATCAGATACGTGTGAAGACTGAGGATATTCAGAAGACTGCTTTCAGAACGAGGTATGGACATTATGAGTATTCTGTAATGCCTTTTGGTGTGACTAATGCGCCTGGAGTGTTTATGGAGTATATGAATAGGATTTTCCATCCGCTCCTAGATAAGTTTGTTGTGGTGTTTATTGATGACATTTTGGTGTATTCGAAATCTGAAGAAGAGCATGCTGAGCAATTGAGAGTGGTTTTAGAAGTTCTACGAGAAAAGAAGTTATTTGCTAAACTATCCAAGTGTGAATTTTGGTTAGAAGAGGTTAGTTTTCTTGGTCATGTGATTTCAAGAGGTGGTGTTGCTGTTGATCCTTCTAAGATAGAAGCGGTGTCTAAGTGGGAAGCTCCGAAGTCTGTTGCTGAGATTCGAAGTTTCCTTGGATTGGCTGGTTATTATAGGAAGTTCATTGAGGGATTTTCGAAGTTGGCGTTACCGTTGACGGTGTTGACTAGAAAGGGGCAAGCATTTCTTTGGGACTCAAAATGTGAAGAAGGTTTCCAAGAGTTAAAGAGAAGGTTGACTACTGCTCCTATTCTGATATTACCAAGTCCGTCGGAACCATTTGAGGTTTACTGTGATGCTTCATTGTTGGGTTTGGGTGGTGTGTTGATGCAGAATAAGCAGGTTATAGCTTATGCTTCGAGACAACTGAGGGTTCATGAGAGGAACTATCCGACACATGATTTAGACTTTGGCAGCTGTGGTATTTGTTCTGAAATTATGGAGGCATTACTTGTATGGGTCAAGATTTGAGGTTTTCAGTGACCATAAAAGTTTAAAGTATTTGTTTGATCAGAAAGAGCTGAATATGAGACAGAGGAGATGGTTAGAATTTCTGAAGGATTATGACTTTGGTTTGAATTACCATCCGGGTAAAGCAAACGTAGTGGCTGATGCATTGAGTCGGAAATCGTTGCATATGTCTATGTTAATGGTTAGAGAATGGGATTTAATTGAGCAGTTTAGAGACGTGAGTTTGGTGTGTGAGAGTACTCACAATAGTGTTAAATTGGGAATGTTGAAGTTAACGAGTGGTATTCTGGATGAGATTAGAGAGGGTCAGAAATCCGATGTGCTTTTGGTTGATAAGTTGACTCTAGTGAATCAAGGTCAAGGTGGTGAATTCAGAGTTGATGAGAATGATGTTTTGAAATTTGGTAATCGGGTGTGTATTCCGGATGTTATCGAACTTAAGAAGAGTATTCTTGAAGAAGGACATCGTAGTGGCCTGAGTATTCATCCTGGAGCTACGAAGATGTATCATGATTTGAAAAAGTTATTTTGGTGGCCGGGAATGAAGAAAGAAATTGCGAGTTTTGTTTATTCCTGTTTGACTTGTCAGAAGTCAAAGATTGAGCATCAGAAGTCGTCTGGGCTAATGCAACCGTTGGCTATTCCAGAGTGGAAGTGGGATAGTATCAGTATGGATTTTGTTTCTGGTTTACCGAGGACAAGTAAGAATTGTGAAGCTATTTGGGTGATTGTAGATAGATTGACGAAATCGGCTCATTTCATTCCGATCAGAATGGATTATTCGTTAGAGAGGCTAGCCGAGTTGTATATTGAGAAGATTGTAAGTTTGCATGGTATTCCGTCGAGTATTGTTTCAGACAGAGATCCTAGATTTACATCGAAGTTCTGGGAAGGTTTGCAGAAGGCTTTGGGAACTAAGCTGAGATTGAGTTCTGCATATCATCCGCAGACTGATGGTCAGACTGAGAGGACGATTCAGTCACTAGAGGATCTTTTGAGGGCTTGTGTTTTGGAAAAGGGAGGTGCTTGGGATTGTTATTTGCCTTTGATTGAGTTTACCTACAACAATAGTTTTCATTCGAGCATTGGTATGGCACCGTTTGAAGCTTTGTATGGTAGGAGATGTCGGACACCTTTATGTTGGTATGAGTCCGGTGAGAGTGCTGTGGTTGGACCGGAGATTGTTCAACAAACTACGGAAAAGATTAAGATGATTCAGGAGAAGATGAGAATTGCTCAGAGTCGTCAGAAGAGTTATCATGATAAGAGGAGGAAGTCACTTGAGTTTCAAGAGGGGGATCATGTGTTTCTTCGTGTCACTCCGATAACTGGTGTTGGGCGAGCTTTGAAGTCGAAAAAGTTGACACCTCGATTTATTGGTCCTTATCAGATTTTGGAGAGGATAGGGGAGGTAGCCTATCGTGTTGCTTTACCGCCGTCGCTTGCGAATTTGCATGAGGTTTTTCATGTGTCTCAGCTGAGGAGGTACATTCATGATCCGTCGCATGTAGTCCAAATAGATGATGTACAGGTGAGAGATAACTTGACTGCTGAAACATCACCTATGAGGATTGAGGATCGAGAGTTGAAGCAGTTGCGGGGTAAAGAGATTGCCTTGGTGAAGGTAGCTTGGGGAGGACCAGCAGGTGGCAATGTGACTTGGGAACTGGAGAGTAAGATGAAGGAGTCTTACCCAGAGTTGTTCGCTTGAGGTATGTTTTCGAGGACGAAAACTCTTTTAGTGGGGGAGAGTTGTAACACCCCGATAATAATATGGTAATTATTTAAATTAAGTTAATAATATATTTATTAATTTAATTAGATAATTGGATTATTATTATTATTATTTTGGAATAATAATTATTTGAAAATATATAAGTTGGAATAAGTAAAAAGAGTTCATTTTGGAAAATAAGGTTTTCACGTGAAACTCAGAGAAGCGGCTGAAAGAGGCAGAGCAAGAGGAAGAACCAGAGAGCAAAGGTTGGAGAAGAGAAGAGCTTGGAGCTCAAAGATTTGCCGGATTAATCAGGTAAGGGGGGTTTATCGTCGTTTAATGGGGATTATGGGTTAGCATGTAATGGGTAGTGATAGACCGTTGAATTGACCCTAATTGGGATTTGTTGAATGCTGAAAACTGTGATGGATATGTTGTGTAAAAACTGAAATTGAACCTGTAATTGAGTGTGTTGTAATCTCCCTAACGTATAGCTTTTTACGGAATTGGAATCGGAGGTCCGGAAGTCCTCCAACGGCGGAAAATGCGGAGAACTCTGCATTCTGCTTTGTGTTAGCGCAGGAACTGCTGTTTTGTCTGTGTTAACCGGTTAACCCAGGGTGTTAACCGGTTAACACTGTTACGGATTAAGAATTAGTGTTGTTTTGCCTGCGTTAACCGGTTAACCCAGGGCGTTAACCGGTTAACACTGATAAGTTTTGGGCAGTAAGCGTGTTTTGCCTGCGTTAACCGGTTAACCCAGGGCGTTAACCGGTTAACACTGTTGCAGTATGGAAGAAATTGTTAATTTAAATGTTGTGTGCCTAATTGGTGGTTGCCTATATCAGTGTGTGATATGGTAGGGATTATTTCCCGCTGTTTTGAGCAGTATAGGTATTAGTAGAGTGTGCTAATACTGTGTTCAATTATTTGAGATGATATGATGTTTTGACAAATGTGTTGATGATGTATGATGATATGCATAATGTTGTGAATGTATATATTATGCATGTATTTGTGAATGGGCTGTTGTATGGCTTAGAGTGTGAGCATGTGTCCATTGTGGATTTGTTGTTGATGTTTGCATGCTAGATGATTAGTGTGCATAGCATAGCCTTTGGGGCTGTAGCTAATTCCCATGGTGAGGAATTAGTGAGTGAATCATTGTGGATTTGTTGTTGATGTTTGCATGCTAGATGATTAGTGTGCATAGCATAGCCTTTGGGGCTGTAGCTAATTCCCATGGTGAGGAATTAGTGAGTGAGTCACTAGGTCTCAAATGAGTGGGACTAGTGAGCTTAGTAGCCGTATCTGGATTTGATCGGTGAGCTTGAACTATATGTTCAAGAATAGTCGGTACCGCATGTGTGGAGTCTCATTGCATAATGTATGTATGACGTATAATATGAATGGATGTATTCCAATATTATACTTGTGGTTGTGTTGACATTGAGTATGAGTATGATTGAGTTGATATTGCCGTTGCTGAATGTGTAATCTGATTTGGGTGATGAAATGTGTTATTCACTTAACATGACATGATAATTTATAATGCTTATTATATCGATTGAGGAACTCACCCTTACAACTATTTTTCAGGTAACGAGCAATGAGTTGAGTAGAAGCTAATGCTTGGAGTCTAGTGTAGTCTCCTTAGTGGGTCGTGCTCTGATAGATGTAACATCGGGATGGGATGTTTTAACTTGTTTTAAATGTTTTATTGTTGGTTGTGAACCATTTTACATGTAATGTTTTACATGAATGATGAGATTTATATCCGCTGCGTTTTATGCAAATGTTATGTTTTGAATTAATAAAGGAGCATGACCGTCATATTGTTGAATGGTGTGCAGTGTTTGTGTGTGACACCCTTAACTGCATAATTACTCTGAGTTTTATATGTTGTTTTAATTAAATATTTGGGGTATTTTAGAAGGGTGTTACACGCATGTGTTGACCTGTAATGTGAAATTTTGACATAAAACAAGTTTTCCATGAAAAACACAATATTTTGATGCACAACCCTTTTCCAAACCATTTCGAACAATGTTGACATGCTTCATAATGCATGTTGTAAAATATTTTACTGATATATTAAAAAGTGATTCTTACATGTTACATCTACATGCTTTAAATAAGAGAGAATAGAAAATCTAATGGGCTTTGACTAATGGGCCTCATTACTAATAGAAATAATTACTATTTACAATCTAATATTTACAACACTCCCCCTCAAGCTGGTGAATGGATATCTATCATTCCCAGCTTGCAAGTAAGTTGCCTGAATCTTTCTGTTGGTAAGCCTTTTGTTAACACATCTGCCAGCTGATGCCCGGAAGGAACGTAAGATGTAGTTATCAGTCCACTATCCAACTTCTCTTTGATAAAATGTCGGTCAATCTCAATGTGTTTAGTCCTGTCATGCTGAACGGGATTATGAGCAATACTAATAGCCGATTTATTGTCACAAAACAATGTCATAGGACCTTCACATTGTATCTTCAAGTCTTCTAGAATTTGTTTCATCCACAATAGCTCACAAATTCCTAGTGCCATAGCTCTAAATTCTGCCTCGGCGCTTGATCGAGCAACTACACTTTGCTTCTTACTCTTCCAAGCTACAAGGTTACCACACAGAAAAGTACAATAGCCTGACGTAGATCTTCTGTCACTCACTGATCCGGCATAATCCGCATCAGTGTAAGTCTCCATAGTTAGATTTCCACCTCTTTTAAACAAAAGTACTCTCCCTGGAGTTGCTTTAAGATATTGTAGAACGCGGTCTACAGCCTGCAAATGTCTCACCCTCGGATCATGCATGAATTGGCTCACCACACTGACTGCATATGCCAAATCTGGTCTAGTGTGTGTCGAGTAAATCAATTTTCCCACTAATCTCTGATATTGACTGTCATACGGTGAACTGACTTGGGGTATTTTGCTTTTTGTCGCAATGTCGCGGATAGCAAGAGTCGCCACCGACTTTTCTTTTATCCAATAAGGAAAGGTGGAAAAGAACAGGAAAGACCTCAATAGATTTTGGGTTCGGAAGGTACATTATACAAAGGGAAGGTATTAGCATCCTTTGTATCCATGGTTATCCATGGGCTCTTAATTGCTGGATCACTTATATTTTTGTCTGAAAAGTGTTGGTGAATTGTTTAAAAATGTTTCGAAAAGAGAGTTTAACTTTGTAATGATTCTCGTATGAATGTATACAAAGTATTTATCTCGTTTGATTTTGAAAAACAGTTTAGAAAAATATAACTTGGTAATGATTCTAGTATGAATGTATACCAAGTGGTGATTTTCTAGGACTTGCAAAGTGTGAGGGGTGGAAAATGTTTTAGGTTATGATCCAGTAATTGAGAGTTATACCTTCCTAAGGTCGTTATGGGCATTTCCTATCCTTATGAGGGTAAAATTGTCCTTACTATTGAGAAGTAAGTAGTTTTATCCTTTGGATGTAAAAGGGTCATTGTAGGGTCATCGATAGGTCATTGAAGGCAACAGTTGTAAGGATACCTTAGCATTCAAGGGACGATCATCATTTAACCGTAGGCTACACCGAAGGGTCATCGAGGGACAAAATCGTATTTCCGAAGGCAACATCCGAGGGACCATGATTTATTTTATGATGATTTAACCGAAGGGTCTTTGCTAAGTGTATCCCTACATTCGCGGGACACGACCATTATACCGTAATACCGTAGGGCAGCAAAGAGAGGTCCAAGATCACATATTTAAAGGCCGTATTTTACAATCAATTAGGCAATTAGGATGAATCTCCACATTAAAATCAATACATTAAAATCAGCTAAGTAATTGAGGGTGGATCTCCATATTAAAATTAATACATTAAAATTAATTAGGTAATTTAGGGTGAAACTCCACAAAGAGCATCCCACAAATAAAGTGGAATACCTATCTAGCTAGCTTTCCCGGCGATGTGTGCACCTTTGCAAAACTCAGCAAACATGTCAGAATACCAAATCAGAGTGCAATCGAGAATTACACCACAAAAGAAACCAGAACAGCAGTAGGGTCAGATAAACAATGCATGGCTATGATAAAAACATGACAGGTGGGCAAAAGTCAGAACAGAAAAGTCGGTTGCTGTCGCGTTCGCTCCTGCTTCGCCTAGCGAAGTCTTAGCGAACACTCGTTGCATGCTCGCTTAGCGATGTGCTAGCGAGCGGCTGCGGATTCCGGTTTTAATAACGATATAATGGCAGCAAGCTTCACACCTTATAGCATTCATTACAGAGATTATGTGGTTAGACATTCAGATGTTCATGCATACTTAAATTCATATGTAAAACTTAAGATAGTTTCATAAATTCAATCATGATACCATGTGCAAATTAAGAACATAAGGTAGTAATAGCAATGCCAACCTATTTGTAATCGAATTGTAACCTTGAATTGGCCGATCGGATCGAATTGAGCGGAAGTGACCTTGCTGACGCCGGCTTTTCCTTCAGGGTTTCCTTTAGGGTTACTCGGAATTCTCAGGGTTAGCCTCCAGGGTTTTCCGTCTGTGAGCGCTAGGGTTTGCTTGCTAGGGTTCTCCTTTTGTCCTTTTTCGTCCTCCCTTTTTCTGACTGGAGTTGTGGTATTTATAATGCCTTTTTTTCATGACCTAATGGGCTCAGAGTGAAGCTCAGAATTTTCTGTTATCTGCCAGCTTTGCTAGGCGAGCGTGTAGCGAACGTTCGCTAGGCGAGCGTGCAGCGAACGTTCGCTAGGCGAGCGTGCAGCGAACGTTCGCTAGGCGAAGGATTTGCTCGCCTAGTGAGCAGGCCAGTTTGGGCCATTTCCTGGATTGGGCTACTTGTGAGTTGGGCTTTTGTTCCTTTAAGGTCAGTGCCTTGCAGAGTAAGTTGGAGTGCTTCGAGAAATGTTTTGCAAGATTAATGGGCAAATTTTGGGGTATGACAGCTGCCCCTGTTCAATATTCTTGAACCGAGAGAGTTAGGATGGCAAGTATGCCATTCGTGGTCTGGAGGTGGAAGATTATTGAACACTAGAATGCCCCAAAAATTTGCACCTGTCAATTAGTCTTGATGGAGATGGGCTTAAAGATGCCATCCAGGAAGTTTGATGATGAGGGCTTCAGATTGTGTCGTACGTTAGACGATATCTGAAGACATGGGTGTCATACCGGGTCGTACGTTAGACCGTATAGTGAGTCATCCATTATGCTGTCGACTTCGCCGGGGAGTCAGAGTGTGTTATACGTTGCTGGGGATAAGGGATCAGGATGGATCATACGCTAGACCGTATCTGAATAGCAGAGTGAGTTGTTCATTAGGCGGGTGACTTCGCTGGGGATGAAAGATCAGAATGGATCGTACGCTAGATCATATTTGAGGGGATGAACATCCAAATGGGTCGTACGCTAGGCCGTATTGGAGTTGCAAAAGGAGCCGTCTATTAGGCTGTATCCGAAGAAATAAGGATCAGAATGGATCGTATGCCAGGTCGTATCTGAATTGCAGAATGAGCCGTCCGTTAGGCTGTATCCGGAGAAGTAAAGGTCAGACCGATCGTACGCTAGATCGTATCTGAGTAGCAGAAAGGGTCGTCCGTTAGGCTGAATCTGATGATGAAAGGGGTAGTCGTACGCTAGCCTACACTTCAGAAATGTACCTTATGCTAGATAGCATCTGAGGACTTGAAGGTCTAACTGGGTCGTACATTAGACCGTATTTGAGCGGAACGAGCCGTCCGTTAGGCTGAATCTGATGATGAAAGGGGTAGTCGTACGCTAGACTACACCTCAGAAATGTACCGTACGCTAGGTAGCATCTGAGGACTTGAAGGTCTAACTGGGTCGTACATTAGACCGTATTTGAGCAGAATGAGTCGTTCGTTAGGCTGAATCTGATGATGAAAGGGGTAGTCGTACGCTAGACTACACCTCAGAAATGTACCGTATGCTAGGTAGCATCTGAGGACTTGAAGGTCTAACTGGGTCGTACATTAGACCGTATTTGAGCAGAATGAGCCGTCCGTTAGGCTGAATCTGATGATGAAAGGGGTAGTCGTACGCTAGACTACACTTCAGAAATGTACCGTACGCTAGGTAGCATCTGAGGACTTGAAGGTCTAACTGGGTCGTACATTAGACCGTATTTGAGTAGTTGAAGGTCAGAATGGATCGTACGTTAGATCGTATCTGAGTTGTTGAAGGTCAGAATGGATCGTACGTTAGATCGTATCTGAGTTGAAGGCGTCATATGTTGAGCTGAATCAGAATGAACCGTATGCCAGGCTATATCTGATAGTATTTGCATATGTTGTATTTGCAACGAATATCTGAGATGTAGTCGAATCTTGAATGTAATTGATGAAGATGTACGTCTGAATGGACCTTTGTTTTGACTGTATCAGGACGATAATTAACCTGAAAAATAAAGTTAGCTTCATGCCATGTCATGATGTATGAGATGTTTTATGCTTTCGAAAATAACTGCGAACGATGTATGCATGCGTATGCTGTGAAATGATGTAATGAATGATTTATGCATCTGAAAAGTTCTTCCAGAGGACTCTACTGGGGAAAACAAATCTCAATCTTCTGGTTGGGAGATACTGGTATCGATGACCCTTTCTTAGCCGGGGATGCTTGATTTCTGTCTGATGGTAGAAATGTTCAACAGAAGCCTGGCTGGGGGTGGAAGAGATGACCCATTTGTCTAGTAATGCCCCTCTCTTCTGGGACTGACTGGCTTTGCTGGGGAATAGAATTAGCAACGGATTCATTGGAACACATGGTTAGACCTTCTCCTCGATCCTGAAGTCTTTCGTAATTGCTACTTCTATTTCATGCATGCATTTTTGGTAAACATCGATCATATTCACATGCACATATCAATTCAAATTAAATCAATGGACGTTTATGCAAGCAAAACAGAGAAAGTAAAACAAAACACCTTTTTGGAAATGAAATTGTATTGATTTTGAAAGAGGGTCTGTAGACAGGCAATTTTGTGTACAAGGAGACAGAAATCCTAGTAAGAGGAAATTGCCAAGAAAACGAAGAGAAAGCTACACAGAAAAAGTCCTATTGATTCTAATTCCACTACTGTCATTATGTCTTCAAACATCTCATCTCCTGCTGTCGGATAGAAGCGATTGGCTTGTTCAGTCCCTTTGACTTGGGCGAAGCTGACCGAGAACGGGACATAGTCATACGCTTTAATCCCTAATTTTTGCCTGGACCGCCTTTTCAGGTTTTCAGTCCACCAGGATACCCTTTTTTGCCCAAGCCGCCTTTTCAGGTTTTCGACTTGCCGGGTGTACATGCGTAGTATTTTTTAACTATGTCTGTGTTCACGGGATGCGGGGACTCTTCGTCATCCACTGTAACAAGCATCATGGCTCCACCAGAGAATACCTTATTAACTACAGATGGCCCTTCGTATGTGGGAGTCCATTTGCCTCTAGAATCACCTTGTGGTAGAATGATACGCTTTATTACCAATTCGCCACTTCGGAATTATGGTATTTTATTTTGAACTGCGTGCAGAGTTCAGTAATCATCTTGTTGTTCAAATTAGCACCATTATCAGTGATAGCTCTTTCAGGAGACAGCGGGTTTCTTAAATGTATATTTGATAAGATCCATCTTAGAAATCAATAAAGTGGTATGATTCAACATATACTGTCTTAGTCGGCAAGCAGCCCAAGCCAAAGCACAGCAAGCTTTCTCGAGCTGTGAGTATCTTGTTTCACAGTCGGTACCTTTTTGCTAAGGTGGTATATTGCATGCTCTTTTCGACCAGACTCGTCATGTTGCCCCCAACACACACCCTATTGAATTTTCTAACATGGTCAAATACGTGATTAGAGGTCTTCCTTCAACTGGTGGCATCAGAATTGGAGGTTCTTGGAGATACTTCTTGATTTTGTCAAAAGCTTCTTGACATTCATCATTCCATATTATCTCTTGATTTTTCCTCAGTAATGTTCTTGTCTACTTCAGTACCTAGATTCAGTTGATTCCTCATGCGGCTGTATAGTCTTTTCTTCTTGCAGTACTAGTCTGGCAAGTTCTCCGGGGACTTCACAATCTTCCTCACTCCCATCGTCGGTTTGGTAGATCGGATTTTCAAAGTCATAATGAACAGTAGCAGAGTTATTACCAACAGGATCCAGAGTGGATATGGATCGGCAAATTGTTACGTGAGTGTGTGCAAGAAAACATAGCTTGTTTGAAAAAAATGACAGGAAAGATAAAGAGCGCAATATTTGAATGCAAAAAAGTCCATTGATTTATTGAATATGAATATGCTTATGAAAATGACAAAACCCTTAACAAATTAGCTATTGTGCCCCGGGCATAGACACAACGCTTGGAGAAGTTCAATTGTAAAAAAAAACAAAAATTTGCAACACCAAAATAGACAATAACAATTACTCCTGACTAAAGGAAATCGGGATAGTGTCTTCAGCCTTCCAATTATTAAGTCCGTCGCCAATTGTTGGGAAAATCCAGCTATCCAAGTCACAATCGTTATCAGCCTCTTCCACAGTATTGACAGTCTCGTCATGGTTAGGCAGAGGAGCAATGATGACATCAGGAGTAGCCGCCTGTATCTTTCCACTTCGAATGCCGATTTCAACATGTTCACCTGTTAATATAAGTTCAGTGAAACCCAATGAGGAACTCCTCAATAGATGGTTGTAGAATGGGCCAGTCAGTGTGCTCATGAACATGTCCACTAACTCTCTGTCAGTCAGAGGAGGTTTGACTCTGCCAGCCAAATCTCTCCATTTTTGAGCATATTCTTTGAAGCTTTCTTTAGATCCCATAGTCATATTCTGCAGCTGTAGCCGGGTAGGCGCTAGTTCAGAGTTATACTGGTACTGTTTATAGAAAGTTGTTGCTAAATCAGTCCAGGTGCGGATGTCAGAGCTCTCGAGCTGATAATACCATTCCAACTGTGTGCCAGACAGGCTCTCTTGGAAGAAATGGATCCATAGCTTCCTGTCAGTGGTATGCGGCTGAATCTTTCTCACATAAGCTCTCAGATGCATCTGAGGACAAGATGCCCCATCATACTTAGTGAAAGCAGGGACCTTGAATTTGCGGGGAATGACCACATCAGAGACCAGTCCCAAGCTTTCGAAATCCAGACCGGGCGTCTTTTGACCCTCCATAGCTAGCATGCGTTCTTCCAGCAAGTTATACTTATCATCTTTTGGAGAGTACTGTTTATTTTCATAATCTTCATCGTCGTCCTCAGGGTTGAAAGGATCAGCATTCTCATCTTCTGAATCTGTCCCCTCTTCTTGATCCTTCGGAATTCTAATCTTGACTCCTGCAGCCTATCCCTTAAGCCTTCTTCCCGGGTTAATGTAACTCACAGGTTTCTTGTCTTTCTTCTCGAGCAATAGAGCCTTTAGTTCCTCCTGCCCCTTGGATAAGTTCAAGAGCATCTCCTGGAATTGAGCACTCTGAGCCTGGAGATCTTTGACAGTTTGTTCGAGGTCCATTTTTCTGTTTGGAGGAAAACCGTGAGAACATTGATCCCTTTAGAGTACCTGTTATGCAATGTTATGCTATGCAATGTATGAAATGTTTTCGATGTTTAAAGTCATTGAAATGGTTAGTACAATGCCACGATGTCATGATGTTATGATGTTAAGTAAGTAACAAGCACAAACAAGTCACACAACCATCATTCCTGAGTTTTAAGGCTTGCATGAGTTCCATAGGTAAGTACCCTCCCCACTGAAGTTTGGTTGGTTCAACCTGTCATAGAATAGTAACCGGGTTCTAGAAGGATCTCAAATCATTGACCTTCCTTTAAGTCCACTTCAGTGCAACACCAAGTGGTTGACCGAAGCTTCCCTAAAGTCCAATCTCAAAGAGTGTAGTATCGAGTCTCAACCAACCCCAGTCGGAACCGAAGTCAGTTATCTCACTACTTTCTAATGGCTAGGATGAGTCAATTAGGGTTCTAAAGGTCTGGTTAATGCTTTGATGACACCACGCGGAAGCCAAATTTTTCCTCAAGTAAACATGAGGAACATCAGGACATCCAAAGTGTCACATTAACCGTAGCCATCATTTTGACCATTCCAGTATACGCCGGATAGTCGCGATGATCTATTGCTACTTACCTAAGGTACACTAGATCCGGGTGTAGGATCTCTCACTCAAGCATAGAACACCCAAGCAATCCCTTAAAAGTAAATCAGACAATTTGAATAAGTGATTTTGTTTTTAAGGTAACCTCTCTTTAAGCTTCCCCAGCAGAGTCGCCAGTTCTGTCATACGGTGAACTGACTTGGGGTATTTTGCTTTTTATCGCAATGTCGCGGATAGCAAGAGTCGCCACCGACTTTTCTTTTATCCAATAAGGAAAGGTGGAAAAGAACAGGAAAGACCTCAATAGATTTTGGGTTCGGGAGGTACATTATACAAAGGGAAGGTATTAGCATCCTTTGTATCCATGGTTATCCATGGGCTCTTAATTGTTGGATCACTTATATTTTTGTTTGAAAAGTGTTGGTGAATTGTTTAAAAATGTTTCGAAAAGAGAGTTTAACTTTGTAATGATTCTCGTATGAATGTATACAAAGTATTTATCTCGTTTGATTTTGAAAAACAGTTTAGAAAAATATAACTTGGTAATGATTCTAGTATGAATGTATACCAAGTGGTGATTTTCTAGGACTTGCAAAGTGTGAGGGGTGGAAAATGTTTTAGGTTATGATCCAGTAATTGAGAGTTATACCTTCCTAAGGTCGTTATGGGCATTTCCTATCCTTATGAGGGTAAAATTGTCCTTACTATTGAGAAGTAAGTAGTTTTATCCTTTGGATGTAAAAGGGTCATTGTAGGGTCATCGATAGGTCATTGAAGGCAACAGTTGTAAGGATACCTTAGCATTCGAAGGGACGATCATCATTTAACCGTAGGCTACACCGAAGGGTCATCGAGGGACAAAATCGTATTTCCAAAGGCAACATCCGAGGGACCATGATTTATTTTATGATGATTTAACCGAAGGGTCTTTGCTAAGTGTATCCCTACATTCGCGGGACACGACCGTTATACCGTAATACCGTAGGGCAGCAAAGAGAGGTCCAAGATCACATATTTAAAGGCCGTATTTTACAATCAATTAGGCAATTAGGATGAATCTCCACATTAAAATCAGCTAAGTAATTGAGGGTGGATCTCCACATTAAAATTAATACATTAAAATTAATTAGGTAATTTAGGGTGAAACTCCACAAAGAGCATCCCACAAATAAAGTGGAATACCTATCTAGCTAGCTTTCCCGGCGATGTGTGCACCTTTGCAAAACTCAGCAAACATGTCAGAATACCAAATCAGGGTGCAATCGAGAATTACACCACAAAAGAAACCAGAACAGCAGTAGGGTCAGATAAACAATGCATGGCTATGATAAAAACATGACAGGTGGGCAAAAGTCAGAACAGAAAAGTCGGCTGCTGTCGCGTTCGCTCCTGCTTCGCCTAGCGAAGTCTTAGCGAACACTCGTTGCATGCTCGCTTAGCGATGTGCTAGCGAGCGGCTGCGGATTCCGGTTTTAATAACGATATAATGGCAGCAAGCTTCACACCTTATAGCATTCATTATAGAGATTATGTGGTTAGACATTCAGATGTTCATGCATACTTAAATTCATATGTAAAACTTAAGATAGTTTCATAAATTCAATCATGATACCATGTGCAAATTAAGAACATAAGGTAGTAATAGCAATGCCAACCTGTTTGTAATCGAATTGTAACCTTGAATTGGCCGATCGGATCGAATTGAGCGGAAGTGACCTTGCTGCCGCCGGCTTTTCCTTCAGGGTTTCCTTTAGGGTTACTCGGAATTCTCAGGGTTAGCCTCCAGGGTTTTCCGTCTGTGAGCGCTAGGGTTTGCTTGCTAGGGTTCTCCTTTCGTCCTTTTTCGTCCTCCCTTTTTCTGACTGGAGTTGTGGTATTTATAATGCCTTTTTTTCATGACCTAATGGGCTCAGAGTGAAGCCCAGAATTTTCTGTTATCTGCCAGCTTCGCTAGGCGAGCGTGTAGCGAACGTTCGCTAGGCGAGCGTGCAGCGAACGTTCGCTAGGCGAAGGATTTGCTCGCCTAGCGAGCAGGCCAGTTTGGGCCATTTCCTGGATTGGGCTACTTGTGAGCTGGGCTTTTGTTCCTTTAAGGTCAGTGCCTTGCAGAGTAAGTTGGAGTGCTTCGAGAAATGTTTTGCAAGATTAATGGGCAAATTTTGGGGTATGACATTGACCCTTGTCAACTTTGTCACTTTCCTCCTCAAAGCTTATCCTGTGATTTTGTTCAATGGGAACACTTGCAGGTTTGCATCCAAGTTTGCCAGTTTCCTGCAAAAGATCAAGCACATACTTCCTTTGAGAAATAAAGATGCCTTGCTTTGAGTAGGCTACCTCAATTCCCAAGATATAATTGAGTTGCCCAAGGTCTTTTATCTCAAACTCTGCTGATAATTTCTCTTTGAGGAAATGTCTCTCAATCAAATCATCTCCTGTAACAATAATATCATCAACATAAACAAGAAGTACAATCAGTTTTCCTCCTTGTGAATGTTTAAAAAATAAAGTGTGGTCTCCTTGACTTTGCTTATAGCCCAAACACATCGTTGCCTTTATGAATCTTCCAAACCATGCCCAAGGGGACTGCTTTAGTCCATATAAGGCTTTCTTCAATTTACACACCTTGTTAGCTCCATTTGTTATGCCAACACCTGGTGGAATCTCCATATACACTTCTTCCTCTAAGTCTCCATGCAAGAACGCATTTTTAACATCAAACTGTTGCAATTCCCATCCACATGAAGCAGCAAGAGATAGTAAAATTCGAACAGTATTCATCTTTGCCACTGGGGCAAATGTCTCCTCATAATCAATACCATACGTCTGAGTATAACCTTTTGCCGCTAGTCTTGCTTTGTGTTGAATGTAATTTTAAGTGTCGGGTTTTTGTTATCGTCTCCATAGGGATTGTGAGATATCACCGTCTTTTGACAGTTGTTTTAACTCTTAGCTTAAGGTAACAATGGTTTTTGGTTTTAGTCACGGTATTTTGCATAAAAGTGTAAGAAAATGCGGTAAAAGATTTGGTTTTAATATTTGAGAAATATTGCCAAAGTTAGGGTTCGACAATCACTTTGCATGTATATGTTCGATCAACAAAACTTATAAACTCCTTTAGATGAGAAACTATTTCACAAAGTCCTCCCAATGTGTTTATCTCTAACACACATTGTGAGTTTTCCCATTTTGATCCATTGTTTATCTCTAACACAATCTATCAAAATGACAACTTTTTGGTTCAACCTTATGGTGAACAAAATCATTCATTACTATCTCTAGCTAACAAACAAGATTGGATGAAAACATAGGTAAAGAGTTGGTAAACATCTCTCGATCATAAACCAACACAAAGAGTTTTCAATAAAACAAAGTTTTCACCATTAAAGAGTTTACAAATGAAGATCATCCCATTTACACACAAAGCTAATGATCATCTACATCTAACCTTGACAAAATGAAGAACTTAGCTACTCATTTTCATGGTAGCTTGGTCAACAAGTTTCGGAAGAAGGTTGATCAACATCCGAGTCGAATAATCGAGATTGGATGGGAATCCATCTTCTTTTTGTGAAAGATTGTTAAGAGATGAAGAGAAATGATTTCTAGGTCACAAAAAGATCTCTAGAGCAATGCTGGAAAATATCTTAAAAAGTACAAAAGTATGGAGGTGAAAAGTATGGCTCCAAAAAGTAGCCCTTGCTACTTATAGAGCTGCTACTGAGCTGTCATGCTCGCTAGGCGAGCAGAATGGCTCGCCTAGCGAGCCCCAAAATGAGGCACATGCGCCCAAAGAAATGACCTTTGCCAGATTGGCATGTTCGCTAGGCGAAGCACACGCTTCAACCTTCGCTCCAGCGAGCTGGAGAGGTTTTGCTACTGGAATGCTCGCTGGGAGCTCGCTAATGGCTCGCCTAGCGAGTGAGTGCTGGCTGCGCTTTTGGCCAAGTCTGGACGTGTTCGCTACACCCTTCGCTGGAAGCTCGCCTAGCGAGTGTGTTGATGTTTGCTACTGTAAAATACTGGAGCTCTTCGCTGGGGACTCGCTGGGCGCTCGCCTAGCGAGCTCTTCGCCACAACCCTCGCCTAGCGAGCAAGCTGATGAATGCATCCCTTTTTGGTTCCTTTGCCAACTTTCTTGTGGCTTCAGTTTCTATTATTTCATGCCTAATTCCTGCACAATAACACACAAATCAAAGGTACCAAGATCGTTTATCATTGTATTGCAATTCATCTAAAACAAAGGTGTTTTCGAACACTTTAGCAAGGAAATGGAGTGAAAGATACCCATATTTGATAGCTCAAATAAGCACTTTTGGGTATCTAACACTTTGTACCGATCAAGTGTACCATCAGATTTGTACTTTACAGTATAGATCCATCTGCATCCAACTGGACTTTTGTCTCTTTTCCTTTCAATAATCTCCCAAGTACCATTTTTTCAAGTGCTCTCATTTCCTCATCCATAGCTTGGACCCAATTTCTATTTTGTAATGCTTCTTCAATAGATGATGGGATTTTCACAGAATCAACAGCTGCAATAAAACTTTGATATTGTGTGGAAAGATGTTTAGTGGAGACATATTGAGAGATAGGGTGTCGATATAGGGAGGGACAAGATCTTTTATCCTTCCTCAAAGCAATGGGTAAATCAACTGGATTAGTGTCACAAGTATCAGAAATGGCACAATCATCACTATAGGAATCATTTTCAGTACTTACCTCTGGTTCAGGCGATTGAATTTGTTTCTGGAGAAGGTCAGGTTTACTTCTTCTCTGATACACTAGAGTTGGTGCTGGAGGTGCTGATTCATGTAAAACAGAAGGCCTTGAAGGACCAGGAACACTCACTGGCTCAGATTCATGTGTTGAACTAGGACTCAAACTCAAACTAGGTGACAACTCGGGTTCAAGAGAGGGAACACTGATAGGTGTTCTAGGGAGGCTAGGACTAAGGATCAGAAACTCGAACTCAGACTCTGACTCTGACTCTAAGTCACTTATGTTCTCCCCCTGAGACTGAGAACGAGTGAAATATGACACATTTTCATGAAAGGTGACATCTTTGGAGATAAAGAATTTTCGACTCGGAGGATGATAACATTTGTACCCTCTTTTGTTGGGTGCATAACCTAGAAAGATACATCTGACAGCACGGGGATCCAATTTGTTGCGATATTGTTTGTGAACATGAACAAAAGCAACACAACCAAAAATGCGAGACTCAAGAGTGTGTAAGATAGGAACAGATGGAAAACGTGAAAGCATAAATTGGGCAGGACTTTTATTACCTAACACTTGAGATGGGACCCGGTTAATCAGATAGGCAGCAGTAAGAATTGCCTCACCCCAATAAGAGGTAGGAACAGACATTTGAAAAAGGAGAGATCTAGCAACTTCAAGTAAATGACGATTTTTTCTTTCTGCGACACCGTTTTGTTGTGGGGTGTCAACACATGTGAATTCATGGAGAATGCCATGTTTACTAGTGAAGTTGGAAAAGGTATGATTGACATATTCTTTACCATTATCAGAACGAATTCTTTTTATGCCTTTCCCAAATTGCGTTTGTACCATGTTATAAAATTGGATAAATATTTGTGGTACTTCGGATTTAGTATTCATCAAGAAAATCCAAGTTACCCGAGTACAATCATCAATAAATGAGACAAACCATTTTGCACCAAAAATATTAGAGGTAGGGGCAGGTCCCCAAACATCAGAATGAATCAAGTCAAAAGGTTCATCACTTTTATTAAAACTGGAAGGAAAAGATACACGATTGTGTTTTGCCAACTGACAAACATCACACTTAAAAGACTCAACAGAATGGTGTAAGAACAACGACGGAAACATAGACTTAATTATATAAAATGGAGGATGACCGAGACGTTTGTGCTGAAGCCAAATTTGTGAGGCTGAAGAGGATGACTGAGACTGGAAACAGGAGGACAACACCTTTGGATGATCATCAGAGAAGTAGTATAACCCTTCCTTTTCCTTAGCAATTCCAATCGTCTGCCCCGTGGTAAGGTCCTGAAAAACACAATGGGACATAGAAAAAATTACTTTACAATTCAGATCATGGGTAAGCTTATGGGTGGAAATTAAATTGTGGGAAAGTGTGGGAACATGAAGCACAGATTGCAACTGGAATGGAGGTTGCAAGTCAATATTTCCAGTGCCAACAACACAAGCATGAGAGCCATCAACAACAGTGATATAAGGAATACTCGAAGGTGTGGTATAAGAGCATAATAATGTGGAATCAAATGTCATATGATTAGTAGCACCAGAGTCAAGAATCCACGCATTCTTAGGAATATTACCACAAACAGTAAGAGATCGGGAACACAAACTCTTACCAGTAATCTCAGCCATTGAAAGGACAATCGAGAGAAAACAAACCAAGAAACAGGACAGGTTAGGGTTTCAAAGATGAGTGAACAAAAACAAGAAGCACGATGTGCTACAACACAAAACAACAATGACCCAAACACCCAAAAACAACAACAAACTGCAAACTGCAGTAAAAAAAACTCCGCTACAAGGCGGCTAGGGTTTAGGCGGAAGCGAATCCCCCAAAATCGGGAGCTCTTGATACCATGTTGTAAAATATTTTACTGATATATTAAAAAGTGATTCTTACATGCTACATCTACATGCTTTAAATAAGAGAGAATAGAAAACCTAATGGGCTTTGACTAATGGGCCTCATTACTAATAGAAATAATTACTATTTACAATCTAATATTTACAACAATGTAAGAACACTAAAATGCACACCTAGACTCGGATGATGCCGTCCAATATACATAAACGCCAATTTCTAGTTTTGACATCATACATAACTTATCTAAAGGGAAAGATGCACTCACATACCCCCCTTTTTGATGATGGAAAAACTTAAGGTAATACATTCTTGTTCATGGAAAGCTCCCCCTGAATGCGTGTATCATACTTTTCCCTCTTTGACAATATCAAAAAGATACCAAGCATGCGATTAGAAATATCACATATATTCACTATACAAAGACAACTTGCAAATATAAGGTATATGCTCAACATATACTAGAACATACAACAATTAATAAACAACACAATAATTACAATAACCATAAGTTTTTAATACAACAACCATTGTCTAAATCCAAACAGTTAAAGAGCCATTGTAAATACATAAACCAACATCAAACAAACCATTATCCAAAAAGGCAAATGCATGACAAATCGAAATATGAAGTAGTAAAGTGCAGAAAGATTGAAGACACAAAACATAATTGGACACCACCAGATCAAACTCACAACACATCATTCGAACACCAAGCTATCTTCTTCCACATCCTCTTGGTGCACCTCTGTTCCAACCTGGTCCTTCATTACAGTATTGAGAATCAATAACCTTACACATTTCCTTGTAGAAACTCTCATAACAATGAGATTCATCCTCATGTGCAGAAAAAAAGGTGATTAATCCTGGCCACACTGGCTTCATGATTCACATTCATATCTGTGCGTAAGGACACTAAATCCTCAATCACGTAGGAAGCAAATGCCTCAAAGTTGGAATCTTGAATGGGCAAATGTTGTTGTATTAGATTGTATTTCTATATTTGTATAGCCTCAAATGTGATTCTCCTTCGGCACTCGTCAATATAGCGCTCATTTTGTTGTACCTACATATTTTGAAGTATAGTAATAATGGAGGCAGTGTCAACAGAATTAGCACCAGAACCTACACCATGATCATCACCAACATGTGCGTCATGCATCATATCATATTCTTCATGGAGATTTTGGTGACCCCTAATATGTTGCTCATCCTCCATATAAACACATTCTTCTTCACCTTCATCCTCAAAAGCATCGGGATCATTAAAGTTATAAATCCTTCTAGCATTTTTATTAGAAAGGAAGTAATATGCCCTTCGCTGGACATCCCAAAAGCATCCCAAATTTGTAAGAGTCCTTTGAGAAAAGTCTCGTGCAGACCCAGGAGTCCATTTGTCCAATTTTGCAATTTTAGCTATTTACGTTTTTATCATCAAATAAAGTCACCATAATTATTCATATATGCATATATAGTAAAAAAGTCAACATAAAGTCAATATTTTACATGTAAAAGAAATTGACTAAAATTGTATTTTTTTTTTCATTATGCATTTTGAAAAATAAATTCATTTGATTTATCATTAAAATATTCATTTGAATTTTATTAATCATTTTCATGCATTATAAAAAATCAATGTTTCTAGAAAACCCAAAATATCTCTCATTTATTACATCATTATTTCATGCATATATCATATCATTATTCCATACATATATTACATCATTATTCACTATTTAATTTAATAAATTTCTAGAAGACACTCACACTCTTTGCATAATTCTTAAATTACCCTTTTTAGAGCCTATAAATAAAACAATTTTCATTCACAAATCTCACCACCAATCATTCACAAAAACTAAGTCAAAATTCTTTTCATTTTCTTTCAAGTTATTTATTTATTTTTATTGAATAGGTAGGCTTTTATGCTTGTTATTTATTTAATTATATTTCCTTTTTACTCTTACTTTATTTATTTAGTACATTAATCATCATCATTTTGCATGGAAACTCAATTGATTTTAAATCAAGAGTTGAAAAGTGTTCTTGAACCTCCATAAGCAAAAGTGATTTGTTGTTGTTTAAATGGACCTTATGCTTGTTCTTTATTTAATTCTATTGCATTTTTACTCTTGTTTTATTTATTTGGTACCTTAATCATTATCATTTTATATGGAAACTAAATTGATTTCAAAATCAATAGTTGAAAAGTGTTCTTGAACCTCTACAAGCAAAAGTGATTTGTTGTTGTTTAAATGGATCTTATGCTTGTTCTTTATTTAATTCTATTGTATTTTTACTTTTTCTTTATTTATTTAGTACCTTAATAATCACCATTTTGTATAGAAACTCAATTCGTTTCAAAATCAAGAGTTTAAAGTATTCTTGAACCTCCATGAACAAAAAGGGTCAAATGCAAATTGATGTTTGTTTTACATAAATAATATATTCAATAATTTCCCAAATCACTATGAGCATGAACCTATAATTCGTTTGTCATGATGGTGGATAAAATGATCAAATCAAGCAAATATATATTGCTGCATTTTTGTTGATTTTCATAAAATTTTGTTATTTATTTTCTGATTTTGAATATACCATTATATTCGTGAGATCGAGTAGATAAATTTTTATTATTTATTTGCTTAATTCCTGAAAATTTGAGAAAACTATGGTGTTTTTACGTTTTCATTGGAATCTGTTTTCTTCCATTTTTATCGTTACGAGAATAGTAACCAAATATGGGGTTGGAGAAGATGAAGTCTCTCACACACCTCCTAATTACTCAATGGACCCTTGTGAGACTCACTTCTTTAGGCCTAGAGCATTTTCCTAACTACATCCCCAATTTTCAGCCTATTTTTGTCTTTTGTATATATTTTTTATTTTTTATTTTATTATTATTGCTTTATTTATTTATTTTTGTTCTTTCTTTTATTTTCTTTAGGTTTTTTTTTAATTCTTTTCCTCTTGCATTGATAATGTGCTCCTCCATTTTATTATTTCTTTTATCTTTTTTATTGCTTTATTTTTTTGTTTGTTTTATTGTATTTTTCGTTGATGCATAATTATTAGTCCAAAAAGATAAAATGACAATTAAAATTAACCTTTCAAAAATACTATAAGTCAAAGGTGTTTGATCAAACATCAAGTACATTTTTCAAAATCATTTCCGAATCCTTTTTCGTTTTAAACGCAAATTTAAAACCATGTTAAACCATTAAAAATCAAATGATTCTCAATTCAATGTCGAGTCCATTTTCAAACACCTTTGTAAGTCAATAGATTTTTGCATCACCATCAACCTCACATAGTTTACTCTTGGGCTTTCTTACAATGAGACCTATTCGATTTTATTAACTGATTAGATGATTGATACACCAAGTATAATCCAATTTGTCCATAAAACACAAACTTAAAACATCGATCCAACATCGAGTACTTTCTATTCAAATCAATTCAAAATATCTAAATCACGATTAAACACCATTTCATTTGGAAATGAAAATGGGGATGGATTTGAGCCTTCAACTCCTCTCCTCGATTGCTTGGTTACAAGTTCCCTTACTCGGTTATTTAAGCAATTATCATTTCTCTTAAAAACTTCTAATTCGATTAACGCAAATCATTTTCATAATAAACTAAACGAAAAAGGAGATTGTCTAGAGCCTTTGATTCCTCTCCTCTAATACTTGGATATGAGTTGTCTTACTCAACCATTCAAGTATTTGTCATTTTCTCTAAAAAAATATCAACCCTACACCAACCTATTTTCATAACAACTTAGATGGAAAAAAAAGTGATCTAGATCATTCTATTCCATTTCCTGAATACTTGGATACGAGTTGTCTTACTCGACCAGTCGAGTATTCGTCATCCATTTAAAATACCTTAACTATTATCAAATCTTTTTATAATTAAGAATGAAAAAGGAGATGGTCTAGAGCCTTCGATTCCTCTCCTCGATTATTTGGATACTAGTTATCTTACTCGACTATCCTAGTAATCATCATCCAAACAAAACATTCAACATATTAATCAAACTTTTCACCCCCGTGTGATCAAAACTATTTTAAGAAAGAGCATTGTTTAATCCTTACTAACGTGCATAACAAACTAGTGTTTAAGCCTTTGTCGAGAGTAGACAAGTCAAAGTTTAGCCTTTAGAATGCTATCTAAACAGTTGTTCATTAAAAGACACGAACAAATTGTAGTTCCCTGAACTACGAATGCTCTGATTTCCTTATTGCACTATAAGGATACGTAGGCATGAGATTGCGAGATCTTGGGGAGCACACTAATAAAAAATCTCATGTTTCCCGCCTTCTAAGGTTTTCATTCATCTCTCTTTTCAATCTTTTATTCACTCGAAGAAAACAAGTAACATTTATCTAACATTCAAATTACAAATTAGACTAAAAGGTTCTTATTGAGTACAACAGACGTAAGGGGTGCTAATATCTTCCCCTTGCATAATTGACTCTCAAACCCGAATATGGTTGTGACGACCATTATTCTATTTTCTAAGGTTTTATCATATTTTCTTATTCCTTCATTGGAATAAATAAAGTTTGATGGCGACTCTTTCAAATCATTTTTCTGCGACCATCACGAAGGAATCGTATTTTTTGAGATGTGACAAAGAGCATCAAGCATGGTTCCTCGGCTAGGGTTTTTTTTATTTCTAAAATCAAAGGTTCATGTGTTTATTTCCATGCATTTTTCAACAAGTTAACTCAAAATTTGAGCAATTTAATCAAAAGACATTCAAGGACATCTTATTTTGAGTTCATATGATCATCCATGTACTTTGAAATGTAAGAAAAGTCCAAGTACACAAGTTTATTGCAAGAGGCACTACGCCAAAAACTGGAATAGACAACGCACCTTAGAGGACGCTTTCTTAAAGAAGCGCACTCTAAAGTGAAGAGAAAAATAAGGAGGAATAGACAGCGCACTTTAGAGGGCGCTTTTGAAACAAAGCGCCCTCTAAAGTGAAGCAAAAAAATAATGAGGAAATGGAGGGACACCAATAGAGGGCGCGTTTATGAAAGCGCCCTCTAAGGGTACCCTTAGAGGGCGCTTTTAAAAAAGCGCTCTCTAAGTCCATGTACAACAGCGCACTTTAGAGAGTGCTTGTGTAACAAAGCGCCCTCTAAAGTGAAGCGAAAAAATAATGAGGAAATGGAGGGACAACAATAGAGGGCGCGTTTATGAAAGCGCCCTCTAAGGATACCCTTAGAGGGCGCTTTTAAAAAAGCGATCTCTAAGTCCATGTACAACAGCGCACTTTAGAGAGTGCTTGTGTAACAAAGCGCCCTCTAAAGTGAAGCGAAAAAATAATGAGGAAATGGAGGGACAACAATAGAGGGCGCGTTTATGCAAGCGCCCTCTAAGGATACCCTTAGAGGGCGCTTCTAAGGAAGCGCTCTCTAAGTCCATGTACAACAACGCACTTTAGAGGGCGCTTTATTACAAAAGCGCTGTCTAAAGTGAAGCGAAAAAATAAGGAGCAATAGACAGCGCACCTTAGAGGGCGCTTTTTTTCCACAAGCGCCCTCTAAGGTCTCGTTTAGTAAACATTAAAATTATAACATACTGCGCGTTTTGTTATTTCACTCTCTGTTATTTTCGTTCTTTTTCACGTTAGGGTTCTAAGGCGTTCTCCTTCCACCTCTGTTAGATCTACGACGTTTCCTCCTTCTGGCACCAAAGGTACGTTTGTTTCGTTTTAGCTTTGCCCTATTTCTTGCTTTGTTTTAGCTTTGCCCCATTTCAGTTTTTTGTTATTGTTGTCTATGCGTTGTCTATGCTACGTTTGTTTCAACCTGTAAAGTTTCAATATTCATAGTCATTTTAAATTTGATAGCGCATGCGTTAAATTTCAAGCCCTACGTTTGTTTGGGTTTATTAGGCAATTTCAAGCCCTATGAATATCTGATTTTGTGTCAACACCAATATCATTAGAAACCTAGGTCCGAATGTGTTTGAACTCTTCTGAAATTGTTTTTTGTTTATTCTAATTAGTAATGGATAATACATGGATGTCTTCCAATCGATTGTCGAGAGAGTACGAGAATGGGGTATTAGAATTCGTTAAGTTTGCCGTTGCGAACGCCGAAGACCCCAGTAGAATGATATGTCCTTGCTTGGGTTGTTGTTATGGGAAACGGGTTGACGCAGTTCAGTTGACATCGCATCTAATGAGGCATGGAATTGATCGAAGTTATACATGTTGGAATTTGCATGGTGAGAAAAGTAACGAAAATGTTGAACCGGGGGATAGTACGACCTATGCCTCAAACTATAGTGGCGCAGATACATACGATTGTGATCGAGTTGAAGAGATTGCAGAAGCACTTGAAGGAGATCTTAAGGATTGTCCCGAAATGTTTGAGAGGTTGGTAAGTGATGCAGAGAAACCTTTGTATGATGGTTGCACTAAATTCACAAGATTGTCTGCGGTATTAAAGTTGTACAACTTAAAGGCGGGCAATGGGTGGTCGGATAAAAGTTTCACAGAGTTATTAGCCCTTTTGAAAGATATGCTTCCTGAGGATAATGTCCTTCCCAATCGAACATATGAGACCAAAAAGATGTTGTGCTCTATTGGCATGAGCTATGATAAGATACATGCATGTCCAAACGATTGCGTTTTGTTTCGAAATGAGTATGCATCGTTAAATGAGTGTCCTAAATGCGGTGTCTCGCGATATAAGAACAAGTTGTCTCCAGCAAAGGTCTTGTGGTATTTTCCTATTATTCCGAGATTTAGACGCATGTTTCGTAGTGAAACCGATTCAAGACACTTGACCTGGCATGCAGATGAAAGAATTATAGATGGAAAGTATCGACATCCGGCAGATTCACCACAGTGGTTGAAAATTGATAATGATTATCCTGAATTTGGAGAAGAATCAAGAAACCTTCGCTTGGCATTATCTACTGATGGAATGAACCCACACGGTATCCAGAGTATCTCACACAGTACATGGCCTGTGATTATTATGATTTATAACCTACCTCCATGGCTATGTATGAAGCGTAAGTACATGATGTTGTCTATGTTGATTTCTGGACCTAAACAACCAGGGAATGACATAGACGTGTACTTGAAGCCCTTAATCGAAGATTTAAAGATTTTGTGGGAGACCGGTGTGGAGGTTTATGATGGATATAGGAAAGAAAGTTTCAACTTGAGGGCGATGTTGTTTGGCACAATTAATGATTTTCCTGCATACGGAAATCTATCAGGGTATAGCATAAAAGGTCAATGTGCGTGTCCTATTTGTGAAGATAAAACAGATTGGAAGCGCTTGGAGTTTGGTCAGAAGAATGTCTTTCTCGATCATCGAAGATTCTTAAATTCAAATCATCACTACCGTGGATGGAGAAAGGGGTTCAATGGAGAGACAGAACAAGGCAGAGCTCCACCTATATTGACGGGTGATCAAATTTTTGAAAAGGTGAAAGATTTGGATACTCAGTTTGGCAAGCCTTTTGCCCACACACTTGTCAAAAGTGGGTGGAAGAAGAGGTCAGTTTTTTTTGAATTGCCGTATTGGAAGTCCTTGTATGTGAGACATTTTCTTGATGTTATGCATATTGAAAAAAATGTATTTGAAAGTGTTATTGGCACGTTACTCAATATACAAGGAAAGTCTAAGGATGGCCTTAAGGCAAGAAAGGACTTGATAGCGATGGGAATAAGAACTGAATTAGGACCCTTGAAGAAAGGAAAACGAACATATCTACCGCCTGCTGCTTATACTCTATCTAGAAAGGAGAAAAAAACATTGTGTAAGTTTCTAAGTGAAGTTAAAGTTCCAGAAGGGTACTCTTCAGATATTAGAAGACTTGTGTCTATGAAAGACCTCAAGTTAAAGAGTTTAAAGACCCATGATTGCCATGTTATAATGGAACATTTTCTCCCAATAGGTATACGTTCTATTCTTCCAGAAAAAGTAAGAAGCTCTATAACTAAGTTGTGTTCTTTCTTCAAGTCAATTTGCAGTAAGGTGATCAATCCTGCGATCTTACCAATGTTGCAAAAAGAAATCATTATTACTTTGTGTGAGCTTGAAATGTTTTTTCCTCCATCATTTTTTGACATAATGGTACATCTAGTTGTTCATCTTGTGAAAGAGACACAATTGTGTGGACCAGCTTATATGAGATGGATGTACCCTGTTGAACGTTATATGAAAATATTAAAAGGGTACGTGAAGAACCGAAGTCGACCAGAAGGTTGTATGGTTGAAAGATACATTGTTGAAGAAGCGATTGAGTTTTGTACTGAATATTTGTCTAATGTTCAGTCAATCGGACTCCCCAAGTCTCAGCTTGTCGAAAAGAAAGAAGGAAAAAATCTAATTGGAAATAAAATCGTGGCAGTATCAAGGGTCGAACGGGATCAAGTGCATTTGTATGTTCTGCACAATGAGAATGAGGTTGAGCCGTATGTTGAAATTCAAAAGGATGTTCTCTGAGGTTTAAATCCCAATAGAAATGAAAATTGGATAGTACGAGAGCACAATCGATGTTTTATACCTTGGTTTAAGGATCATATTTATTCAAAGTATTATTCAGATTCCGCTTCAATAACAGAAAGGTTGAGATGCTTAGCATATGGTCCAAGTTTCCATGTTTTTTCTTATAGCGCATACGCGATTAATGGATACATATTTTATACCAAAGAACAAGATGATAAAAGTACTATGCAGAATAGTGGTGTCACCGTGGTAGCTGAAGCAATGCACATATCAAGTGTGAAGGACTTAAACCCCAAATTTGCAAATCTGTCGTATTTTGGTGTTATCGAGCGCATTTGGGTGTTTGATTATGAGAAGTTTCAGATTCCTATATTTGGTTGCAAGTGGGTTGAAAATAATAACGGCATTCGAATGGATAAGTCAGGATTTTTGCAAGTGGATCTTAATAGGGTGGGATACAAAGATGAGTCTTTTATTCTAGCCTCTCAAGCTAGACAAGTGTTCTATGTCAATGATCCGAAAAGTACGAAATGGTCTATAGTTCTTTTTTCCAACAAAGTAATTGATGAAAACACTGGAGATCAAGGTGATGATATTGATGTTGAGATTGAATCGTTTACCAGAAATGATCAAGATGAGAATAATATATCAAATGTTTCATATATTAGAAATGATCATAATGAGGGTATTTGGATCAATCCAACCGTCCGTGTTGTTAAGAGACATGTAGAACATATTCCAACCAAGAAAAGAAAGAGAACTTAGTGAAAAAGGTACAGGTCAAATGATTTTAATTGTTTTCTTTATTACAGGTAAAATGACTTTTATGATTTTAATTGTTTTTACATTTGTCATCTGATTTTAATTGTTTTCTTTTTTACAGGTAAAATGGCTATTATGAAGTCAATCATTTGTGCAAGGGGCAAGGGATGCTCGAAAGTATCAATTGATATTTGTTTAGATGATGATGCTGGATATTTGAAAGTATCCCTCTACGACATTGGTTTCCTTGTTCGACAACATATTCCGATTACATGTGATAATTGGAGAAGTCCGGACTTGAAGGTTGGCAAAGAAAAAATATGGTCGGAGATACAGGCTTGTGTCTCAATAGAGGATGGGTATCTACTTAAAGTTACTTTTGTAGTGGTCCAAAAGAGACATCACACCCGTCTCTTTCCTGTCAACCCCAAAGAGACCGATAGAAGTGGAAAAATTATGCCAGGTTTTTTCAATATATTTCTCAATGCAGCTGGTATATATTATCATTTGAATTTATCACTTTTTGCTGATTTTGTTGTTCTAAATTGTCAAAGGAACCGTGGTAGACACCGGCATTTGTCACCCTAGGGAATTTGATTTTTACCTTAACAGCCATGCAGGAATTCAGGTAATATTAGCTATGTCATTTAACTTTATGCCATTGTTTACTATTTGTTGCTCAATCGCCTTTTGACAGTTCTGTGTTATTTGCATTTGGACGTGTTCTTTTTGTAGGGGACTACTTATGCTGCCATCTGTTGTTTTGGTTGAGCCTTATTTTGTATGGATGTGCGATAGAACTACTAGACAACTTTTGGATATACAGAACATGTTTGCCACCATGGGTGGATGGGCGTTTTTGTTTAGTATTGGTTAGAACTACTAGACAGCTTTTGGATACAGTGGTCACTGGGTGTTGGTTGCTATGTTTTATTCTCTTAATTGTAGTACTTTGAGAATATGTTGTTGTATATTGTTGATCAAAGAATCATATATTAATGTTGTATATATGGAGGATTAATGTTGTATATAAATGGATTCATGTTGTATATATCAATGGATTAATGGTGTATAACATTGGATTAAAGGATGAAATCAATATGAATTTTACACTTTTGCAGCATGCGAACAGGTTACCAAATAAATATATATCCACTGTTTTTCAAACAAATTTTTTTAAAATAACTAACACATTAGAGAGCGCTTTGTCCAGAAAGCGCCCTCTAAACACTTTACAATGACAACTTTAGAGGGCGCTTTTTCCTGAAAGCGCCCTCTAAACACTTTACATTGATAACTTTAGAGGGCGCTTTTTCCTGAAAGCGCCCTCTAAACACTTTACAATGACAACTTTAGAGGGCGCTTTTTCCTGAAAGCGCCCTCTAAACACTTTACACTGACAACTTTAGAGGGCGCTTTTACCAGAAAGCGCCCTCTAAGGTGTCCCTCTATGGACCACTCCAGAGGGCGCTTTTTTCTTAAAGCGCACTATAATGTGGCCACTTTAGACAGCGCTTTCTCCAGGAGAACAAAGCGCTGTCTTTACCTATGCCAGCGCCAGATTAGAGAGCGCTTAAAAGCGCTGTTATAGGCCAAAATAAGCGCCCTCTTTTCCCTTATTTGGCGTAGTGAGGTTTGACCAAAAGATCAATATTTGAAGTCAAAGTTCAAAGGATCACAAATCCTTCAATCCTCAACATTTTTCAATGCTTCTTTTTGCATAAGACTCTTCTCAATATCCTATACGAATTCTCTTTACATGACAAGAGCCAATTATGCTTGGAGGATCATCAAAAGTTTGAAGACATTATAGGTCATTTGTGGACTTAGTGAAATTTGACCTATTTTCAAGTGACTTTTTCTCAATTTTTCAGGATTATAACTTCTTCAATTTTTAACATTTGAAACTGATTCTTTTCTCACAATATCATTTATGATGCCCTCTACAAGTTTACTTCAAGGATCAAAGTCAAATTATGCTTGGATGGCCATGGAATTCTTTGAGACATTATAGGTCATTTTCGGTCATTTAGGACTTAGAATTTTCCAAGTTAAATTACTAGATTTGTGTGCAAACTTAAACATGCCATAAGTTTGTGCTCAATTATCAAAATTCAACCTTTCTTGGCACATTGTGATCTTTTATATGATGTCAACAAATTAAAAGAAGAATGAGATCAAAAAGCCTCATGAGCAAGATGCCCATTGAGTTAAACATGGTGACTTGGAACTGAAGAAATCATCATGATCAAAATTTTGAACTTCACTAATCCTCAATTGCAATCCAATTTTCCATGCGTTTTGGACCTAAACATGTTTAATCAAGTCTTCAGAAGTTAAATGACTCATAAAATGCATGATTTGCCTGAGTTTTGATGGTTTTGAAGTCACACTTTTCACACATCATGAGCAAATTTTTTTTGCACGAATTGAGCATCATTTGACACGTATGAGATCACCAATCACTTCCCTATAAATATATCAACATATTTGCTCCATTCCCAAGCTTTTGAGAGCCAAAGAATCTCTGTTTCACTCTGAAACGTTTCTAGAAAATTGAGCTATCGTGTTTTGATTTCTAGCTTGTTTCAATCCAATTTCTTGATTCAATTAGCACATTCGGTCTTCTCTGAAGCTTTTGCAGCAATTCACAAGCTCTAAGATCCTCTGAAGTGCCCTAACCAGATCAAGCTTCTTCGACCTCTGATCATCATTTGTACAAGGTAGTTTTGAGCATCATTTGAATGCAAACAAGTTACCACAATGTAGTCATTCACTCTCTGATGCTTTCCCCTAACTTATTTGGTGTTGATTGATCGTGTTCATCATTTAATTTTACTTTTCATGGCTTGCTTGTTTTTGAAACTTCTCTGAAATTCTTCATGCTCAATTTAGATTAAGGAATTTTGAGCATGAGGTTGAATTTTTGAACCCCCCGCCCCAAGCATGAACAACCTCAACCACATGCTCATTTGTATCATCTATGGGTTGCTTGTCTAATATAAGCGCTTGGCGTTGGATGCTATGGGGTGCGTAGAATTGCTCAGCCAACCGTTTCCGATGAGAACCGGTTAGAACTACTCTCTCATCTCGTAGTTGGGAAGACTCTGCCTCAGCAACCCTAGCCTGGGTTGCCGCTCTATTCATGATTCTGCCTCCAACAGTGTCGTCCTTTCCCCTAGTCTTAACTGCAAAATAGAAAAATTAAAGAAAAAAAACAATGAACTACTATCAATTTTAAATTTTTCGATTAAATTTTGAACATTTTGAACTATCGGAATTTTTCAGAATTCCCAGTACAAAAAATATTAGTAATTACCGAAAACTCTGAAATTCCCGATAAAAACTCATGAATATATACCAGCAATTATGCATGTCTCAGAACTGATACAAAGGATTTTACCAAAAATTCTAAAATTGTCGGTAAAAACACATGAATTCTGGAAAAAATCTTACTTTTAACTAAATTTTTTATATCAAAAGCAAAATTTTCTGTATTGCATGTGCGAAAATTGAATAAATTTTGAAAATTTATTTAAAAGTTCCCTTAAATAAATCGAATACAGTCTATTCATTTAAATTGTGGTTTGACAAGTATAAGGGGGGATGAAATGCACTAACTTAAAACAGAGAAAGAAAATTGAAAATATATTTATTTGCACAAAAATATGGATCAATGTTCAAACATTTATTAATAGTACCCTTATCAACTATGGTATTGTCTCATCCTCACGATATCACTCGATATTTAAGTTCCGCCTGTGATCAATGCAACGTGTGACCCGTGCATATGTCCATGTTACTAGTTTCCAATGATTAACCATTCGCATTTTATTTGTTCTTTATCACAACAATTCACTTTAAGAGTCACAATATAGAAAATATCTTAACAAATAAACAGTTCCAAAGAAAGAGCAAAGCAAAGATTTAAATGACTGCACAAAAATGAAATTTCAATAACAAATAATAAAACTCTTCTATTCTTTACAAAAGAAAACAGCTCTATCCCATCCTATACATAACTTTTACTTCTATATGTACAGTAACTGCTTCTATATGTAAAAGAAAAAAAGGTATATGAAATCTATGTAACCTTAAAAAGGCTAAATCAGATATCAGTTTTATTTTTCTTCCCAACATCAAAGCCAAATGTTGGTTCCATGCACCATACTATCATCTTCTGGCTGAGATGACCCATCAAGCAATTCCATGACTATGTGCAGAGAGAAATAAACACTTTCATGAAGCTGTACCCAAAAAACTACATGAGTTAAGGATGAAATAAACACTTTTTACGGTTAATAATAGTTTTATCTGTCGATTGGTTAGCCTTGGCCGCTAAGCGAGCTGTTGAACCAAAAGTTGTTTGCTGTGACAATCTTGTCTGCACCATATCACAGTACTCGGGATCCTCGGTCTTCCCTTCATATCTTATCCATTGTACCATTTCGTGATACATTGGAAAGAACCGCATCTGAATTGCTTTGTATGAGAAGTATGGTATTAGGGTTGAGATCACCACAAAGAATGTTACTATCCAATAGGAAGGCGAAGGAGCGAGAGTTTCAAGAAAGACTTTGTAAGCATTTTCCGAAATCTTTTGAGGTACTTCTCCGTATATTAGGAGAAAAATGTACCAGAAAAATATGGAACCCCAGATGAAAAAATGTTGGATCAAGGTGAAGTAACTTATGGCTACTGCCATTTGCAAGTTTACAACCCAAACTACGCAAGTGTACATGGTTGTTCCTAGTATATCGTTTCCAGCAGTTCTTCCCTCTGAATCGAAGGCTTGCAGCTCCATTGCCTTTGTGCAGAAGAAGAAAATTAGTAAGGCGCTAAAGAATCCGTTAAGCATCCAGCTGAGTACTCGACGCCAGCTGAAAAGGACATTTTGTACTCCTTCTTGATATAACAAAGGAAACTTGAGGCAGTACCGAGCGGATACGTCTTGGTCGAATACACCGAGAGCAATCACAGGAAGTGATGAAAAAAAGACATTATAGAGAGCTAAAAACCAGTCGTTGTATGCAGGTTCTCCTGAGAAAGACGCATACACCTCATACAAGAAAAGAGTGAAACCAAATGTGATGTTCTTGTAGAAAAAATAGCATATCTGTCGAAAGAACAATTAACGAGTTAACAGAATAAGAAAAAACTCAGAGAGCTTCTCTAGAATCTAGAGATCCAATTATAGGCACAGTAATATTAATACCATCGTTGAGATCCTTCGATAACACCAATGCCCATGCACCAGAAGTAAGCGTTCCAAATACCGGAATTGTGCAATTGCAATGTCACTAGACATAACAGCCTATGGGGTTAGAAGGAAAAAAAAGAAAATGTTATTTAGAATACCAGTAAAAGTAAAAATGAATTAAATGAAAGCATGAATATTGTGTGAACTTTTGCAGCACCTGCATTCCTTCGACGCCACTTATACCAACCCCAATATCAGCTTCTTGAAGCATTCCAACATCATTAGCTCCATCGCCAATAGCTAATGTTGTTTTACCAGTTCCAGATTTGACTAATCTAGTGACCTTAAGAGAAAATTTAGACAAATTATTGAGGAAATACAACAAATTATTGTCACTCACACCGGTAATAATTTGAGGAAATACAACAAATTTCTAATAGGTGACTAGATTTCTTTATCAGGATCAATAGGATATAAACCCAGGATAGATTGAAAAGTACCAGTGCCTTCTGCTTTGGCGATGAGCGACAGCAAATAACAGATGCACAACGAATTGCAAGCTCCAGGAACATGTTCTTCATCTCATCCTCAAGTGCATAAGCAAGTGATTTACCATCAATTACTAGAGCAAAGGCCTGCTGAGAGTTCCCTTTGTGTGCAGTAAGCTGTGCAGCACCTTCACGTATCTGAAACAGGATACTCTGCCTTGATGCCTAAGAGATGAGTCAGTGAAAACAAGTGATTTACCATCTATTACTATAGGAGTAACTTACAAACAAGAACTTATATGATAGACAGTTATGCTATAAGTATTTAATTAATTAAGTTGTTTATCCAAATCCAAACAGGGCCTAAGAAATAATTTTTTTTACCTTGGTAATAGCTCTCTTGTCCCCATCTTTCTCCAATGCTTGAATTTCTGGACTATCCAAATGAATTATAATCTGTTTCATTCCTTGTCTAAGCAAACTACAAGCAAACCTACAACAAAGTATTCACGTCAGTTAACTTGAAATGAAATTCTCATAGGTGAAGCCTATGTGGCACTTACACTTCATGTTAAAGTTGTATCTAACACCTGGTGTCCGTGGTTGAGTCAGTGTTTCATAAGATGAAACAATAGTATATAAATCATATTAGTATAATATAATACCCAATATTGATTGCGGTCTCCATTTTATCCCCAGTCAAAACCCAAATTTTAATTCCTGCTTGGGCAAGCTTGTCAATACAACCAGGAACCTTGCAAACAAATACAATAGTTTCCGTTACCAGTCCCGTTCCAATAAATAATCTTCATAAGTAAAACATGCTTTTTAATTCCAACTCACCCCATTTTGGAGCTTGTCCTCTACAGCAGTAGCACCAAGAAGGATTAGGTTCTTCTCCATATTATCCGAAACTTCCTCAATCAATGTTTCCCGATCTGCACTAACCAAACTCTTGGCCTCGGAGAATTTGTTATTAAACCCCTTGTATTCTTCTGCTTCAAGTTCACGATAGGCAAGTATAAGGGTTCGGAGACCTGCATCAGCATATTCATGCACATGTTCCATGGTTTTCTCTTCAAACTCCCTCCCATTCTTGGCAAGTCTTTCAAACATGACACTGCATGGAATATCACTTCAGGCTGGTCAATAAGTGAAACACAAAAGACAGAGGTAAGCATTTAAATTGTTTAAGGCTACATATCAACTTATCACAAACCTGTCGGCACCTTTGCAGAGTAGTAGAATTTTTCCTTCATCGTCTTTTACTATTACCGACATTCTCTTCCTTGAGCTATTGAATTCTAACACATTGAGAATCTTGTACACCCTGCAAATTGAAACTAGTTAATGAAAAATATGTATCATTGAGATGAAAGAAAATCTCAAAATATAATGGATATAATATAGCATTTTAGAATGTATTAAGTGAAAATATTAAATTCCAAACAGCATATTTTTGTATTAAATAAGACATGAAAACAACTAAACCTTTTTTTCTTTTAAACATAGAATTTCAAACAACCGACCTTTCCATTTTCTTGCCAGAAACCGGATCCAACTCGTATGTCGATAAACTAGTCTGAGTCCTTTTGTAGAATTCAAAACCAAGTTCTCTTGCCGCAATAACAAATGCGGCTTCATCCGGAGATTCAGCCTCGTACAACACATTTCCTGTTTCTTTATCTACTTCTGGTAAGGCTGTATGACAGACTGCTAAAAGGCGAAAAAACTTCTGGATAATATCTGCATGAGGCTCATTTACCCAATTTCCATTCATTATTCTTTCATCAGTAAAGTTAAAACCTTTTATGACTTTTTTATTATCAAGAGAATCACTGATGTCATCTTCCGACATATCATGCTCACGTACTAACTTTGAACCTTTTCTTCTACTCATGGTCTTCTCAACCTCTGTAACACCACGACCATAAGCTACACCAGCAATCGAACATTTGATGAATTCCATGGAGTTGCAGGTCAAAGTTCCAGTTTTATCGGAAAGTATAGTGTCAACTTGACCGAGCTCCTCGTTCAAGTTTGAAGTGCGAGCATGTGCAGGTTTGTCTGCTTCTTTGTAGTACATATGGATGTCTTGATTGATGTAAATGCTCTGAAGGACTTTGACAATTTCTATTGACACATACAAAGAGATTGGAATAAAGAAGCCGTATAACATTAAGGCTGTCAAACAATGAAATGAAGCAGCCGCAGCCGGTCTTTCAGGATCAAAGAAAATTGTAGAATTATCAGGCCTTAAATACCATCTTTTCACTACCCCTTTTTGCAAGTCGTCTTTAGTTATAAAGCCAAAGAAAATAGATCCTACAGATGCCATCAGAAACAAAATACAAAACAAGAAGTAGATGACTCTATCCATCTTCTTCTCAACTCGGCTTCTCTTCGAAGGTGGATCAATAGAATTCTGAATAACCTTAGTGTCTTGACCGGTGAAAATGATAGCTCCAAAAATATAGTCCGTATTACGAAGCTTAGAGCCTCGCAAAAGAAGTTGCTGAGGAGAAAGGGCATACTTTTGCACTCCAAACTCCATACTCCCTACAAACGAGTATAAATTTGCGTTTGGATCTTCACATTTGACAGTCGCTTTAAAATTTTTGAAGCTGAGATTGTCATGTAACGAAGAAGTTGCCTCTAAACCTTGTTTTAACTTCAAATTTGTCTCACCGTCCAAGTTCATTGTCTCCACATAGCAGACTGCATCCTCATAACTCGATGAAAGCAATACAAGATCTGCTGGGAAAAACTCATCTTTCTCTACCTTCACTATATTCCCTACCCTCAGATTCTTCCATGCAGTATATTCAAATATTCCATCAACTTTATGAACTTTAACTCTTCTATTGTTCACCTCGATATCCTGCCGGAGAATCTTACGTCAGAGATGAAATTAAAATAAAATTGAAGGGACTAAAACCATATTAGCCTCATATTAAAAAGACTACAAGTGCTATTAACCCGCTATTTTATCATATGCCGTAGGCACACTTAGGAAATATAACTTTAAAAATAACAATTTAAATTTTCATATAATACAAGAAAATCCTTGGCCCCCTCAAGTTTTTTAGGGGTTACGACTAGAACTTTACCCTATAAAGTGCACCCTGCAATTTAGCAGATTCAAATCATTTAGCATATTCTGAATATGGAATCATATGAAAAAACAACTAAGTAATTGCACTTCATCCTTTCAAAACAATACCGAGAAACTAAACATAAAAGCTACAATATTCCATTAGCTGCCTGCCGCAATTTTTTCACTTGGTAAAGTACTTCACGGCCTTGTCAGAATACCACAATTTTTTAAAATACATGACTATTGATACTCTTTGTCATTAAATTTTGATTGACTTATTTGAGCTCATCTACTGGCATGTCCTTAACCGCTTGGGAGACTGTTTAGGAGAGGTTGTCGAAACAGTTTATGACATGCCCATGAGCTGTTTTCAGCTTTTTTTCATACCTTAAATTAAAATAGTTTGACTTAATTTAATCTTTTGTTAAAAGAATAGCTTATATACATAATCACTCATATGATAAGTGCTTATGGTATAAGTGAGTGATTAAGTTGTTTATCCAAATAGAGTCTAAATGCTTCATCTCCCTGATATTATATTTACACTAAGTTAAAAGATATATTTACAAGTACACAAAATATATTCTGATTTTATGGAATCTTCACACCTGTACTGCAAGGTAAAAAAAGTGGTAGTTAGAATATAGTACCTGCTTTTTCCTACGCCAATCTTCAATACCTTCTTTCACAATAGTTGCCCCGATAACAACCACAAGAGGAAGAATAGAACTAACAGCTCTGTAAGGAGCAAGTTTAGAGAAAGACAAAACACCAGCAACCAAAAAATAGAAATTAGCGACTCTCCTAAACTGTTCAAAAAGTGATTTTGGAAGAAAAGTAACAGCAGTATATTTCGTAGATCTGACAGAATTATCTGCAAAATTCTTAATCACAGCTTCCTCATCATTAGTACTGTTTTGTTCATTGCATAACACCACCCTTGAATAACCTCTACTTCCAATTTGTGAATGATCTCCACCATCAACAGAACTCGCTTTGAAACATGTGAATGAATAGATCTTGCTTAAATGTAGCTTCCGATTTTTTCCACCCCTCATTCCTTTATTTTTCAACAAAACCAAAATTCAATTATCAAGTAGAATCCCCAACACTGTCATAAATACAACAATAGAGAAACTGACAGCAACCCAACCCAATTCACAGCACACCAAAATCACTCTGACAACATTGATTGAACCCTCATCAAAACAATCTCAAATTAGCACGATTCAACCGTTAACAAAAGTACGAAACTTTGACAATGATTCTACGGCGACTGACTGGTTGGGTGGTGAAATGATTGCTCTCTTATTCCAATTTCCAAGTGTCACTGCCAAACTAGTACAATTAGTAAAAATGGCAACTTTCTATAAAACCCAATTTCCAAAGCAAGGTGACTGACAAGAATAATATCCCAAAATGCTGAGTTTCTTCAAAAGCAAAAGAAAAAACTACTACCAACAACTACACAATAACACAAACACCTCATAGGCAAAACGTCATAACCCCCAACCCTAACCCAAACCCAAAACCAAAACCAATACCATAAACACACATTAAAGAAAAAATAAATAAACAAATCAAAAGATTCTAAACCCCAGAAAGTTCCAATCAGAAAAAGCTCAAAAACCCATCCCTTATAATATATTAAAAAAAGTGAAAAACTACCAAAGACACAACAATGAACCGAATTAGGCCTGCAATAATTACTACACTGTAGTAAACAACAAATTGTAAAACCTACAATGAAAAATCTAGAAAGTGTCGGTGGCAGAAAATTCTGCAGATTGGAATGATGACAGTCAGTACTGTATGAAATGAAGAAGAATGTTCCAACTTTGAACTTTGAACAAACAGTTAGTATACAATAATTAGATCTCGCATTATGAATGAAAAAAGACAAGCATTTCACTTTCACTTTAACAAAGACAATTCAATTCAATTCAAATTCACCTCTATTTTTTCCGAGAAAGTTAGATAAAATTAAAAATAAAAAAAAAACTTTTTTCCCGGGAAAATAAAGCGAGAAAATGCTAACACAGATTTCCACAGAAAAACAAAGGTTTTTCCACTTTTTCTTTTTTTTCTAACTTTAATTTCGCGGGAAAAGCTGTGAATGCATGAATGAATGAAGCTTTTGTCAATGGTGGTCACTGAGAAATAGTGTCATTATCAATTTTTATTTTCTGTTTATCCAAAAAAATAATTATTTTCTGTTTAATTAAAAGAAAATGAAATATTGATGTGGATTTACGTACCTTTCAGTTCTCAATTTTTCAACCACGAAAATAGAGAGACAGCGAACACGTATGCAGACAGAGAACGATGTTTTTTTTTACTAGTAGTTGAGTGTGTTGATGAACATGAACATGTTCATGTTGTGTGGTTTGTTCATTAGGAAAGAAAAATTAATTTTATTTTAAATAATAAACTGTTCGACTTCAGATTTTAATTAACATTTATTTTAAACTATTAAACTCTACATAACACACATAAAAAATAGTAATTATTTCTATTTAAATTTTTTTTTAAATGTCAATCATTTTGAAACCAAGGAAATGCTGTTTTCTAATTTAATTTAAATTCAAAGTTTTTATTTAGTTGAAATAGATCTCTTATCACCACGGTCAAATAAATTTCTACTTAATATTTTTTGGATATTGTTTTCAGTTTTTTTTTTCTTCTTACTATGTTTTGAAATTATTGGTATTGAATTTTCTTGATTCATTGGATCCTTTGCCTTTCATTATTGGTGGTGAACACTTTAACTATTGTAATTACTATTAAATTATAAGGAGTTAAATAGACTTTCGAAAATAATATATATATATATATATATATATATATATATATATATATATATATATATATATATATATATATATATATATATAAATTAAAAAAAATTAAGTTAATAGTAAGGATAGTAATTTATTTAATTCTATTTTTTAATTATTGTTCTTTTAAAGTAAGAAAATTTTATCTCTACAAAAGTCAGAAACAAAAGAAAAAGAAATACAAACAAAAGATGTAAAAGGTGTGTCTCAATACACTGTTTCTCTTTCTCTCCCCAGGAAAGTATTTTTGGGATAAAAATTATATTTAAGTAAATTAATTTTATAAAAATTATATTTTAATATATTGGTAAGTTGAATAATAAATAATAATATAGAAATCATATCAAAATTTAAAATTAAAAAAAAAATCATTTTGAATCAATTTTGATAGCATATTTAAAATACTGAAATATGTCAAAATCAATTATACAATCTCAATTTTTTAAAAATAATTATTTTTTTCAATTTAAATTCTCAAATAATTAATATTTTAAATTATTTATCAAAATAATCATATTTTAAAAAAAAAATTCAATAAAGAGGACGCGTCACCAATAGTGACGTATACATTAAAAAATATACTTAGACACCGTAATCTCTTACTTATGCCTTACCAATGCGCCAACATGACTGACACATATACTATTGATTTAATTGGGGGGAGACGCCACTCCCCCTAGCACCGGCATGGATGTATTAATGCATGCTTGATTTTCAATTCATCCAATTTTTGCTTAACCTTTTCATTTTTTAGTATTAAAATATGTTATGATCTTTTCGATGAAATCTCTAAATATTAAGTATATTTATGTTTTTTTTTAATAAATCATACTAACAGTCCACAGCTTTAATTCATTACCACAACTTTAATTCATTACCACGTTTATTGTTTATTGTGTGAGATTAAACAAATTATTATTATTTAAGGTTAACTAAATAATAATAATAATAATAATAATAAATAGTATATCGGCGTCGTCGGGGGTGGTGCATCCCCTTAAGTCAATAGTGCATGCAGGCGTTAGAGGGAGTGGCACCTCCCCCTTAAGCAAGTCGTCTTGGGGCATTGGTAGTATATATGAACGGTTATAACGTTTAAATGTATTTTTTAATGCATGCATCATTATTAATGACGTTGGGGCATTGGTAGTATATATGAACGGTTATAACGTTTAAGTGTATTTTTTAATGCATGCGTCATTATTAATGACGTCTCCTCTTTGTTGAGAATTATTTTTGTTTGAAATATGGTTATTTTGATAAATAATTTAAAATATTAATTATTTGAGGGATTATTTTTTAAAAAAATTCTACAATCTCTATCAAAATAAAAATCAAGTGTACTGTACTTTTCAAATATAACTATATTTTCTTCTTATCACCTTATATTTTCTTCTTATCACCTTTATTCAATCAAATAAATTTAGTTTGAAAATACACTCATTTTATATTTTTACATGAAATAGCACATCCATTTATTACTCAGATATTTTTTCTTTTCGTTCTTTATTTCATTTTATTTTCATATTATTTTTTATTAAATAATTTTTAAAGTTAATATATTTGTGATCTTCTTAAATATTTTAAATTTTATTTTTAATCTTTCATAATATTTTTTTAAAAAATAATCATCTTAAATATTTTACATCATATCCTTTTGTTTGTCAATACATGTCTTACTTAAAACTTAGAAAAATAAAATGAAGAGTTGGAAGTTGTTTATGTTTATGTCGATCAAGATTTTGATCTAGAGAAAGTCTATCACATATTGAATAAAAAAATTCAAATTTATTTGCTATTTAATAGAGTTTGAGCTTGGTCGAAAGAACTCCTCTCAGTCAATTTTAAGATTATATCATATTATTTCATTAAATACTAAATTAAGATATAATAGAACACAATTATTATAATTTGTCTCTTATCTTGACCATTAAAAAATCGTTGATTCTTATTTTTATCATCTTTGTGATTTATAATTTACAATATGGTTCTTCATGGATTTCTTATAATTTGATAATTTTTTAATCAGTACTACAAAAAAATATATCACCTCACTTAAAAAAATGATTTTATGGTGGTTGATTGTGGGTGATAATAAATGATATTATACAAAATATGTTATTCCTTTTCTCATACTAATGGTTGAGATGAAAAATTGAATAGTGCATAATTTTTTCCTACGATTTAATCTACTAACCATTTGAAAAGTGGTTTGGTCATGAATTTAATTTTCAACAAAATTATTTTGATATTTTGCCTCGTTGACTTTTCTCCGCAGTTGTTATGTTTAATCGAGGGGATGTGTTAAGGGGATAACATTTTATCGCAATTGGGAGATTGCGGAGAATTCTATTGTTTTTTTTGTTATTTTTTATTTTATGTATAGTTTTATGGGTAATGCTCATTTGTGCCCTAGAGGCACAAGATAAGAATAAAAAAAAAATTCTATGTTGGAAATTGTGCATTAATTTTAATAAAAGGTCTAAAATTAATTTTATAACTGTTTCATTCAATACAATTTTTTTATAAGTGTTGTATCCCTAGGACACGAGTTATCATTACCCTAGTTTTATTATAACCTGCATTGTGTGTACCATATTTTTATTAGATCATAATGACATCAAAATGAACACTAAAATGTGAGACAAAACTAATATTATATATTCACCAATATGGTAAGCATCTTTATTGAAATGTGAAATAAAACTAATATTATATATGCACCAATATGGTAAGCATTTTTATCGAAATGTGAAACAAAATTACATCAAAATTAGGGATGGCAAAACGGGCCTAGCCCACTGGGCATACCCGTTTTGCCCGCACTTTAGTGCGGGGCGGGCCAAGGATTTAGGCCCTCACCCTCTGATGTGTCCGTCCCGTCCCGTCTCATTTTTTTCGCGGGCTTTTGCGGGCACGTGCATTTACAAAATTGTTGCATTTTTAGGCTTAAAGGGTGCAGTGCCCCCGGCTTTCCCCGCCCTCCCTCACTTTTTTGCAGGATGGACCTAAGTTTTAGGCCCACATCCTCAACTATGATCGTCTCGCCCCACCCCGTTTTTTTACGGGCTTTTGCGGGGCAAACCTAAACGGGGCGGACATGCCCATTTGACACCCCTAATCAAAACTAATATTTTCACACATATTACAAAATCAGTGTTGACTTACCTTATAAATCTCATGGAAGTAAGATGCCTAACTTTAACGAGCATCTTTTAAGTTTTCTTATGTGAATGGTGTAAAAAACACTTAATTAAAAATAATAATAAACTATTATGCGATAAAAATCATTAATATGCAATTGTAAATATATATTATCTGCTCCTAAAAATCAGCAATGCCGACAGAGAAATGTTTATCATATGTTTCAAACATAAAATCCACATTCACATCCTCCTAACTGTCTCCTTGTCTACAAAAAAACTTATATAGTTAGTAATAATATACACAAAAGGCATATGTAATTATAGATAAACAAATGTCACAAATAATACACTTATTTTATGGGCATAAACTTTGGACTTTTTTCTAAGTCCTTTCAATTTATTGGATCCCTCCACAACTCTATATATTTAAAATAATTTAAACATTATATGCTAATTATAAAGTCACATAATATATATATTACTAAGTCACATAAATATAAACTTATGTGACAATTATACGTTTCATCTTTAAATCAAGTTGTTTGCCTAAGAAAGATAACACAATTATGTTATGCTACTAAGGTCACATAATAATAAATTGTCAATGACCATTGCATAAATGCGAGAAAAATTAGTAATGGACAAAAAAGTTGAATACTAAATAAGAGAAAATACAAATTCATAAATATTATGAATAGATATACGGTGCTAGAAAACAAAACTTTATTTGAATCTCTTAATTGTATTTGTACGTATGCTTCAACCATGATTGCTTGATTAGCTGAAAATTGTACACTATAGGGGTCCAAAAATATATAAAGATATAATTTATTTGTTTCTATAAAGAAATGATGCATGTACCTAAATGTTAAAATAAAATTCAAATATTGAAGTGAGTCTTAAAATTTAAAATACTTAAGTGCATCAACATTAATTGACATCACCGTAAAAAATATATATATTTACGAGCACCACAAGATATGTTCAGCCACTCATTTTCAAACACAAAATCCTTTATATTCTTATAATTAATATAGAAAAGTTTTATATTTGGATCATGCTTAGGAATATCAATTTGCATCTGTTAATGGGGATCCCTGTGGAGATTATCTGGACGGAGCTATGAAGTCGGGGATTTTTTTCTGTGGGGACGAGGATGGATGGAAAAGTTCTCCCGGTGACACTTCGATGCGGGAATTGGGGAAGTACCCTCCGCCCCGTGGATTCCCCGATCCCAACAATATTATTTAACTTTTATATATAATATATAATTATATAATTTTGTTTTTTTAAATAAAATAATAATTAATATATTAGAAAATGAAGAGTTATCAGTGGATTATTTTATTTCGTGTTCATTGTATAATGTATTGTTTCATTATCCTAGTACCCAATCCTAAAAAACGTACATCCATTACATATAATGTATACACCATTTTCTCTTCTTCTTTTCTCAATTCTCTTTGTCTCCTCCATTCCTCATCTCCTTTGTTTACATCATCATTATCACAACAACCACTCTTCTTTGTTTACTGTGTTTATGATAATTACTCTTCAATTTCATTATACTTATATTAGTAACCTATTTTTCATTCAATTAGTAAATTAGTGGTTATATTTTCATAACTGAAAATATTTTTGCATTTTTTTTGTTATTGATGCGAGATATATTTTTATTTTTTAAAAAAGAAAGATGCAAAATATATGTTTTTTTAAAAGGAAAAGACAACGAAATACTAGTGTCACATTTTTTATTGAAAAATATAGATTTTTTTTAAAACTCGATCTCCGTGGATCTCCAATTCTCCGTGGGGATCTGTGGGGATGGGGATAGGGAAAAATATACCCTCGTGACAGGAAACAGGGATGGGGGAAAATATACCCCCGTGAGAGGAAACAGGGATGGGAAAATATTTAGGGGCAGGGCGAGGAGTGGAGAAGCATCCTCCACACATTCCCTGTCTCGTTGACATCTATAATCATGCTCTAATTGAACAAGCATGTCATCTTTAATATACATGATAAACCATACTAATCTTTTTGTAAATGTTATTCATATTTGACGATCTCTTAGGTCTAGATACAAGATAAGCATATGTTAAAGACTAAACTCTAGAGAAAGATTTAGGGTTAACATTTATAGCATCGTCATTTCGGGTGAATGATGAAGTGCCCTTCGACATTCTTCAGTTTGACGACGATAATATAATTTTTGGTGATTATATTTGGTCAAATTTGTGGAGTATCAAGGAAATTTTGAAAGGGTTCGAGCTTGTTTTAGGTTTGCGTATAAACTTCCACAAAAGCAACATCTATAAAGTAAATGCGAGAAACAATTCCATTCAATATGCATCCTCTTTTTTGTTTTGTTGTATAGATAGCTTGCCTTTCAAATTTCTTGGGGGTGCATGTTGGCTCAATTCCAAGAAGAGTGTGTATATGGAAGGCAATCATTGATATATTGAGACAAAAGTTGAATTGCTGGAAAGGGAGAACGTTGTCATCAAGAGGTAGATTAGTGTTGATAAATGCATTTTTGAATGCAATTCTGATATACACGTTATCTTTTTATAAAGATTTGGTTAAAGTGTTGAAGGGGATTACCAAGATTCAAAGTAATTTCCTATGGAATGGTTCTGAACAAAGGAAGAGCATTCATTGGGTGAGTTGGAAGAAAATGTGTACTGCTAATGAGAAGGGTGAGCTTGAAATCAAGAACATCGAATTATTTAACATCTCGTTATTACTAAAGTGGAAGTTTAGGATCATTCACGAAAAGGAAGCAATTTGGTGTGATCTCCTTAAGCATCATTACGTTAATGTATCGCTTGTTTTGATGAATGAGGTTGGAAGAACCTAAAATCACAAAGACTCCATTTGGTGGAGAGATATTGTCAGTTTGGGTCATCCTTATGGTCAGGATGTTGATCCCTTTGTTGCTAACGTTGACTATGTTTTAGGTAACAGCTCGAAGATTTCCTTTTGGAAGAACAAGTGAAGAGGCTCTCAAAGTTTAAGAGGTGCACTTTCCGATTTGTTCGCAGTCACTAATTCTCCCATCGACAACATAGAAGAAACACGATTTTGGGATGGAGCAATATGGTTTTGGAACTGCAGTTTTTTGTCTAATATTTCTCTTCGGTATGACTGATTGTTACAAGAGTTTTTTTGAATGTTTAGAAGATGTCAAACCTATTTTGTTTTCCTCTGACAACTTTGTTTGGCAGCCAGATCTTTCCAAAGCGTTTTCCGTTAAGTCTTGCTACAAAATCATGTTAGAAGTGTAATTGGTTGATCCTGTGAACGTTAATTTGTCTATAGCTCTTGGAGATTTGTGAAAACTTAAAATCTCTTCTAAAATTTAGATTTTCAGATGGAGAATATTATTATACCACTTTCCAACTAAAGATCATTTGTCGTAGAGAAACATTATCAATAGTGCTAGAGATCAAACTTGTGTTTTTTGTTTTGCAGATGACGAAAGTTTGAACCCTTTAATGTTTCACTATATGATTTTTAAGAATATTTGGAGAAGAATATTTACTTGATTAGGATTGGATATGGTAACTTCTACCAGCTTTATTGCAGCTTTCAACTTTCATATTGGTATGGTGCGGAAGTCTTTAAACTCGAGTAAGACAACAATGGTTTGGTTAACAACTTACTTAAACATTTGGATACGTAAAAATAACATTTTATTTTGAGGAACCGATATTTTGATATCTATTAAAATTCTCACGTGAAATTGGATTGCGATAAGTAAAAAAAAATAGTGTCATTTGTAATTTTATGCACAAATCCTTTGAATTATTTAAAATCAAAGTAATTGATTATTTTGGTTGTAAAGATTAGAATACTCCCTTTTACTCTTTTTGATATTGAATTCCTTATGCTTATAAAAGAAAACATATTGAAAATTAATAATAGCAATAGCCAATATGATAGTAATCGTTTTTGTCAATTACATAATTTGATATTAATTATTGGTTTATCTTAGACCAAAAATAAAAATATTATTGGTTTATCATTTTGGCTCATTAGTCATAATTATCACAAGAAACAAAAGAGGCCATCATAGTTAGAATATTACTACTAACTATTTCCCTTTAAAAGGTTGACGTGAAAGATTAAAAGATGATTAGATGTAGATGTTTATATAGTAATTAGATATTTAATATGACAAGTGACAACTAAATTTATAACGTAGTAGAGTTGTTCAACAAACATACGTGTGTTGAATTTGAATCAGCACAATTTAAGACACTTGTTTATGTTAAGAATTAACATGTAATTAATTGTAATGATTTGGATGAGAAGGATTAGATAAGATAATATTGTATATTAGGTCTTTCATATTCATAATTTAATTTGTTCTTAAACGAATCATGAGATGAGACCAACTTACTATATACCTACCTATTTCACCTACTGGAGAATTCATGAATTATAGGATTAATTAATTTTATTATGTTTATTAAATAATGTTTTTTTTCTTTTTCAACTGTTGGTTTTTTATAATTGAATTATTTTCTTTTAAAGTTATTTGTTTTTCTATGATAGATCATCTTTTACACAATATACATTATTATGTACTATATAACAAACAAACAAAAATTCTCTAACTAATTTTTCTAAATAATATATTGTGGAATTATGTTAGGATAAGGAGGATTAGATAAGATGATAATAAACTTATATACTAGTTTTTCATATTCAAAATTTTGTTTTTTAACTAAAAAAACCATTCATTTAAATTAATAGAAAATGCATAAAAATATTATAAATTTAATATTATAAAGTAAAAAAAAAAACTGAACAAAATGTGAATAATTTCACAATATTTAAATTAATAGGATAGAATGATAAGTAATTACGAATGTAATAAAATCGAAAATACTATACTCAAAATTTTGTTCTTAAAATATATTAAATGATGTGATACATAAGAAGACTCGGATATAAATAATATAAAAACAAATTGCTTACGTAAGTGTATCAATTATCACAACATTTAAAATTTTATTAAATTGTCAAAGCATTTCTTAAGATATTGATAGTGGAATATTTATACATCAAATAAAAAATTGTACTTGAGAGAAATTATATCCATCTTACATGGAGGCTGATCCAAATATAAGCTGCCTCGGGCTTTTAAATATAAAAGAAATCTTAATAAAATAAAACTTATATTTTATTATTTTTATTAAAATAGTATTCTAGACTTTAAAATTGTTAAATATGTAATTCTTTGTGTTAAACATGTTGTAACACTCGATAGAGTCGAAGTCGATTGTATTCGATAAGTTATCGAAGTAGATAGTTGTCGAAAGAGTTAACTTCGATATAGTTAAACTTAACATTTATCTTGTTTTTGTTAGTTAGTTAATTAGATATTACTTGGTGTGTATGTAATCTTATCTATAAATATGGAGAAACCCTATCATTATAAGAATATATAACAAGAGAACGTTAGTTAGAATAAATGCATAGAGGAATTCTGCAGAATTTGATCCATCTTCTTTCTTTTATCCCCAAACTCTAATTTATTTTTCTTCCCCAATTCACTTTCACATATTTCTTTTCCTCTCAAAACATTATGCGGTGAAATCATCTTGCAACCAAGGTGTGATTGAATCACTCGAGTGAAGAGTGAAGAACGATCAATCAAAAAGATTTATTCTTGTTCATCAAGATTGATTTAGATTATCTCCAAGATTGAGGTTAATTTCCAACATCTGGTATCTAAAGCTCTCGTTATGATTTTGGGAAGCATAGCTCAATGACTTCTCATCTGAACGAGCACTTTCAAGCAAATCTTCCAATTTTGAATGGTAAGAATTATGAAAATTGGTGTAAGTAGATGAAGGTTGTTTTCTGTTATCAAGATTTTTGGGATCTTGTGAAGAATGAAGTAACACCAATTGGAGAGAATGTTATAGATGAACAAAAGGTTGCACACAAAGATTTGAAGAAGAAAATTATAAAGCTCTCTTTATAATGCATCAATGCATTAATCCATTCAACTTTGAGAAAGTTGATGATGTAGACTCAGCAAAGGAAGCATGAGACATCCCGTTGGAACAAGTTTGGTTCTGCAACTATCCTTGAGTTTTGATGATAACAAAGCTTATTTTCTATAGAGAATAATTTTGTAATTTAACTATTTTATTAAGTGCACAGATCATAGAAAACAAATTTTGACTCTGAAAAAGTCAACTTTAGACGACCAAACTCTGAACTATAGACACACTTGAACCATAGGAAAATCAAAGGTGTATTTAAATGAAAAAGTCAAGCATCTTAATTATCAAGTCAACGCTTCTGCAAAGAATCTGTCCAATATGACTTTGTAAATGACTCTGATAATTCAAGTCTCTAAAGTCTCAGGATTCAGAACTTTATAGACTCTGAAGTCTTATTCTCACCAGATTCTGAAGACACGCTCTGCACTCTATTCAAGCTTTATCAACTTATATACAAAGTCGTTGACTAGAAGTTAATGTCTAAAAGTCAATGACTGAAAAAGAGAACATGTGGCAAGGTACAGTCAGAACAAAAGCAAACGTCTTTTCCACTACCTTGAAAAGCAGGAAAAGGATTGTACTACTGTACCTACATTGGTTCATCACGTCCTATCCTCACCAACTCTATGTTGTAAATGTCACTCTAATATTGTAGAATGAAGTGGCCTTTATACAACTGTTATATTGAGGATATTCCAACTTCACCCTCCAACGGATCTATTATTCCCTGTATAAAGAGGTCTTGGAAGCTTGAAAAGATTACAACATTACACAACACTGAAATATATTTATCAAACACTCATACATGAGAAAGAAAAAGAAAAGTGTTTCACGCTAAGAACACTATCACGTTCTAACACTTAGAACATTTTTCTTGAAAATATTTCTTAAGTTCAATATTTATTTTAAACTTGTGTATCTGCTTATTTTTAGAAGCATCTTGTAAACAAAACCTTGTTTATCTTAACCTTTGGTTAATTTTCTTTAGAGACTAAGTTATAGTCATAATTCTCAAGAAGTCATATTGACGATTATAGTCAGAATTCTCAGGAAGTCTTAGACAAAAGTTGTCTTTGCGTTTTGTAATCAATTTGATTATTGGGTTAAGTCCTTATTGAGAGGGTGAAATTACTCAAGCGGGTGGATTGTACGTAGCTGTGTTAATAGAGAGCCAGGATAAAAATACTTGTGTTGTTTATATTTGTCTTATCTTTTCTGTTTGAGTTCTTGGGTTGCATAAAGTTTTAAATCTAGAAACTCAATTCAAACTCCACTTTCTTGTGTTTCTTGAACCTTCACGTCCTAGAGAAATTTCTTGGAGGCGCTGATAAGGTGAGGTTAAAAACTCACAAAAGAATGTATGAATTGCTTCAGATTGAAGAAAGTGAAAGCACCGATGATATCTTCACTAGAGTAATAAGGCCGGTGAATCAAATCAAGATGTATGGAGAAGTGTTGACATCAAGATCAGTAGTTACAAATATCTTGAGGTCATTGACTCCAAAATTCGATCATGTGGTAGTAGCCATAGAAGAATAGAAGGATTTGTCAATCATGACAAAAGAAGAGCTTCAAGGGACGCTTGAATTTCATGAACAAAGAATGACTGAAAGATCTGTAAGCAAGACAAAGAATGATGTAGCTCTGCAGGCGTATTCAACAAAAGAAAAAATACAAAGGAATATGGAATAGTAACCAAGACAGAGGAAGTTACAACAATTCAACTGGTAGAGGAAACCAACAAGAAGGTAGTTCATCAAATCAGAGACAACCTTCAAACCAAAGCAATCACATAGGTGGTGGTGCCGTTAGAGGAATAAGTGATGGAAGAAAACCTGATAAAATCCATATTCAATGTTACAACCGTCAGAAGTATGGACATCATGCAATTCAATGTCAAGGAGGCAAGAAAAAAAATCAAGAAAGTGATACAAGCCTTACAAAACATGAAGAAGAAGAGATGTTGCTGATGATCACAATGAAAGATGAAGAAAGATTCAAGGACCAATGGTATTTAGAATTATGTTGCTCGTCACACCTGACTGGAAGGAAATATTGGTTTGCCAACATGAGTCCCTCGATGAAGAACAAGGTGAAATTCACAAATGACAATACTGTGAAGGCATGCTTCTCAAGTATTTTGATGACGACAAGATTCTACAAAGCAAGAATGGATTGACAAAAAGAAATGGCTCAAAGACTTCTAAAGCAAAGATAAGTTTCATATTATGTCAAGTCTTGAAGAAATACTTATGGATTGATCATGAATGAATAGGTATATAGCATTCAACCTTTCTAATGATTATACAAGTGTTCAAGTCCTCATACATTCATATCATGTTTGTTTAAAATGTTTGGATGCATCTTGCTAAAGTTTTTCTCTTTGAAAAATAACTATTTTTGTATTGTGCAAGGTTGTTAATCGGTTAACAACATTATGATAATCGATTAACAAGCAAAAATTTTCAAATCTTTTGCATGTTACAAGGGTTTAATCAATTAACCACTTTTGGTTAACCGATTACCACTGTACCAATGCCTGAAAAAATTGCATTTTTTTTATTCCTTTGGTTTTCAAAACTAGTTCTTGAAGCATGGAATCCTTTCATGGTTTGTACTCATTTGTAGAGGTGCATTAGGACTATATAAACACCATTTCTTTAGATTTTAATCTCACCCCCTTTTGTAAATTTTCAAACATTCAAATATTCTCTTCATCTTTCAAAAATTCTCTAAATGTTCAAAACCAGAATTTTAAGAGTGAAGCTTTATGCTTAACCTTCATAGAAAAGCATTCTAAGTTTCATTTCATTCATAGTGAACACATGTAAATCATTAAGAGATTTGTTTGTTATAAGGAGAAGATCAATCCATAGATTGATACTTATACAATTCCATTTCACATATAAAAAATTCAGATTACTTTGTGTATCCTTGTTGTTCAGGATTGTTGGAAACAAGAGGTTCATTAAATGGAGGATTGTTCTCTTTTTTAACTTAGTGAAAAATCTAAGAGGATTGTTCTTGGTGTGATTGTTAGTGTCTGTATAGGAAGACTAGGAAAAGTCTTGTATAAGTCCTAACAATAGTAAAATCTCTTTCATGTTGAAAGGGGATTGGAGTACTCTCGGACTGTGAGGGGAACCAAGATATTTGTCGCATCCGCGAAAAACAACCGGCGGGCTAAAACAAAACAAACAGAGCCGCCACCGTGCGTTATTTATCCCAAAAGAGGGAAAGGAAACGCTCGAAGTAAACCTGGAAAAGACATGGTCTCGCGACCAAAGAGAGATGGGATTGGGAGTCGGTTATGCGAAGGGAAGGTATTAGCACCCATACGCATCTGTCGTACTCGACGGGATCCACGCTCAGAAGGAAAGGATAAGGTTGCTAAAACAGAAGTTGCTCACAAACATCACACACACACACTGAAAACAACACAGGTGGGGGAAGAGAAGAACGGGCTCGCTAGGATATCGCATCCTATGCCTACGTATCTCGTCTGGAATGAGAATCAGAGCTACCGTAGTTCAGCTCACGCACGCCGAAACAAAACACACGCAAAACAGGAAAACATGGAAACCGAATGCCAATCGCTGGACTTACATCAGACTCTGAACCAAACAAACCCACACTGGAAACCAAATGCCAATTGCTGGACTTATATCGGACTCCAAGCACACAACAATAGGATACGGAATGCTAATCGCTGGGCTTACATCCATCTCCTAACACACACAAGAAGGATCAACAAACAACAGGTTACTAAGGAGTCTGGCACTCGAGCCTAGTAACTGTCAAGCAAACACACACAAAAAGAAAAAGGGTGAACACACAGACTAACAGGGAGTCGGGAACTCGAGCCTGATAACTGTCAAGCACAACACACTCAAAAAAAAGAAAAGGGTGCCCGGAGAGATCTCGTACGACCTCCTGCCTACGTACCTCATCTGGTATGAGGATCAGGGCAACGTAGTTCCCCTGAACAGGGGAGAAACTTCTCCTAACCAGAGACTGGGAAATGACAAACTAGAAGGGAGACTGACTCGAGCCTAATAGTTATCATGTATTCCACAATGGTCCTAGGTTGAGTTTTCTATCTAACTTGCACAGGCAGCAAGCTATCCTAAACAGGACAAGCAAAGCAAAGCAAACATACACACAATTAGCACACACTATATACAAACAAAGTGGGTTCACACAAGGTTAGGCTGTGAAACACAAGCCGACTGGAATCGGGTGATGTTAGCTCTTAACCCTAACATTGGGAGTTACGGTGAAGCAGATGAAATGGGAAGTGAGGGGTGTGCCTCACAGCTCTTATCCCTGGCCTGGGAGAGCTTTAGACAAATGAAAGTGTGGGAGTTCAGAAAGCAGGAACTCTTCTATCCACATATGACTGACTCAACATAGATCTTGGGTTAATATCCACAATGCATCAACACAAGGTGTGTGAGCAAAGGGATGACACACAGAATAGCAGGAGATGGACTACACATCTCTTTTATCTGCCAATTGCCTTATCAAAGGTCTTTTCCTGCTTGGCACAATGATAAACAAACACAAGCATTGCCTCTTAAGGAGGGCTTCAGACAGGTGCCTGCCCAAGTAACAGGACAAGTCTTCCAGACTACATGAAGTCAGAAATATTATACCTCAAATGGTTAAGCAACCAAGCAAAGCACAAAGCAAGTTCAAAAGAACTTTAGCAACTAATGTACCTGAAAACAATCTAACTCAGTCAATACACAACTCACAAAGTCAAACAGACAATCCAAAAGTCAACAGACATAGTCAAACAGACAACAAGTGCAAGCTACAATGTGCAAGGCACAAGCTCAACTCAAATGAGCTAAAATGAACCTACAAAACAAATCAATGTTAGTCAACATCAACCAATCATCCAATTTCAAGCAATGTGAATCAATTCCCTTATGACCATATGCTCCTTATCCTGAAAACAAAGCTCAAACATAAGCACCAACCACTAGGACAAGGCCTAGGGTCAAAGAGGGAGAAATAATTCAAATCAGAACATGAAAATTGACATGAATCAAGCTCAATCAATTAAGAACACAATCCAAAAGGTCTCATGTCAATAGCATCAACCAAATTCATTTCACAAAGCAATCATGGCAAGGCATGCAAGTTGGAACCACATTGAGGCAACAGAATGAACAAATCCACATCAATTCAAAAATGATTCAATAAATCTCAAGAAAAATCATGGCTAAATAGAACACAAAACATGATCAACACACAAAAAATCAAGGCATTTGGACAAGTCTAAGCATGGCAAATAAATTCCATAAGGCAAGGCAAGCACAAACAAGCTCAAATAGGGAACAAAATGCTACATCAACTTAACACAAGCCTAAAACAGAATTGACAAATGATAAATGCCTCAAACCAAATCCAAAATAAACTTCAATGTGTCTAGAAACAATGTGCAAAGTTTTACATTCATATGACAAACAACCATCATTTCACAAATCATTGAAGTTCATGACTATCCAAAAGTCCACAAATGTTCATCCATAAAGAACAATACCAAACAAATCAGAAATCAATCCAAAAATTCCACAAAAATTCATGATCAATCCTAACATCCAGAAGAAGCATCATGCAAAAAATCACATCATTTGGCATTTATTTGGCATGGCAAAGAAAATCAACAAGTTGAGCAAGCAATGGTGTGACACACATTGTCACACCTACATTAAACAGATCCTAACTCAACAACCAAAAATGCTAAAAATGCAAACTCTACACCAAAATGTCAATTAAGATGTCTAGTTTAAGCATGCAAAGTTTCACAGGCATTGGATTAAAATTCATCATTTCACAAAGCAAATGGAAAGCAAGATTCAAAAAGCACATGCATACACAAACCCTAGGCAAAGTTATTTTTCAACCATGCACAATTTCTGGAAAAAATCTCATAAAATACTAGACATGATGAGGAACAACATGCAAAAATTCCCAGGTCATTTGGATCATTAATCATGAAGTTATGAATTTTCTAAGTGAATGGAAAAATAAAAAAAAAACATGAACAAGGCTAGTATGAATGGCATGGCATAAGATGAAATAATATGCAAAGCAATAATTGAAACCGTCCTCAGCCAGATTCGAACTGAAGAGGAATTTGAATTGTGGCGCTTAACAATGAAACGCGCCGTTTCATTAAAGTCTATGTGGCAAGGTCGGGCGCTCATATCCAATCAAAACGCCATGCCAGCAACACGTGGACCACTGCATGGCTATAAACATCAAACAACATGCAAACACACGCTAACAAGATCAAACAACATTCTGGAACAGAAACCCTAAGTTCTTCATCATGTTCATACGTGTTCTTGAGCTCAAGAACAAAATCGTCCAGAAATTCAAAACAATCACACCATTGGATTCGTCTTTCAACATACAACACTAATCTAAGCTCAACTCAACCTAACTCCACATGTATCAAGAGATTCGAGCCAAAGAATATTCACATGTCAAACTTAAAATCACAATATCTATCTCATTTCTGCATGGATCTTAATGAAACAAAGCTCAGCATGTTCAGTGATGAAAGATCTACCATAAGCATACAACAATTTCATGAATCATGACATTCGAATTCTGACCTTAATGGAAGTGCAGAAGTGAAATTGATGCTTTCAAGCCTTGCCAAGCACAAACAGATGCTCCAATACTCTTGTATGATGGAATGGATGAATGCTTGATGCTTAACCTTGCACGATTTTGCTTGAATATTCAATTGCCATTAATGGATGCAACTTTCAACAGTCCCAAATTTGCACGAAATCCTCTTGATTCTGCTTCAATCCAGCTCAAAAATGCTTCTAGGTGATGATTTGGTCAAGAAACATGCAATGCTTTTGAGGAAAATTGGAGAAAAGTGAGAGAAAAAGTTTGAAGAGATTTGTGAATTAGATCTAGATCTGAGAATTCTCATGTGTTAATCCCAAATTCTGTTATGCTTATGCTTTTATATGAGCTGCTAATCAATTTTGTTAATCACAATTAGCCAAATGCCAAAGGATTAAGGAAAACCAAGTGCAATGCCAAATTTGCAAATTCACCCCTCATGTATGTAAAGCAATGCTACAGTGCACGAAATCCTTTGGAAATCCACTTCAAATGTTGTTAGGAAGCAAATGCAATTGGTACAATATGAAAACAATGCACAATTTTTGAATTACCACTTTCCCTCCAAAATTCAAATGAAAAGTCCAAATTTTTTGTGATGGAAATGCATGATATGTGATGCATGAATTGGATAGTGCATGTCAAGAGAGAAATGTTGCAAAAAGAACCACTTCAATTGGCCTTATGGTTTGAAAGTTATGCACTCTTGAAGTTCAAATTCCTTTGACCATGATTGATCCATATCTCTTCAACCATACATGAGAAATTCATGTTCTTGGACTTTTTGGAAATGGGAGAACCAGATCTACAACTTTCATGTTCAACAAAATTTCATTTGAAGCATTTTTGATGATGTAATCTTGAGGAGAAAACCTTTCCATTTTTGGCAATTTTGAATTACAAGTCACTTTCTATTTTTGGAAAGTTTTGTCCTGACTTTAAATTCTTCAATGTTGATGTTTGAAATGTCAAATGAGACTTGTTTGAACATGAATGAAGTATTTCTAACCACTTCCCACCTCCAAATCCAACAGTTGACTTTTGGTTGACTTTTTCAGTTGATAGATGACTTGGTCATGCACAGATGAATTTGAGCCTCAATCTCCTGATGAAATGGCTCCAAAATGAAAACCTAGCTTTCACAAGCTCAATAAAAGCAATATAATGATCCCCATCTCCATGAAGACCTCATCTCCTTGACAAACCCTGATTGGTACAATACAACTGATTAGGGTTGACCAGAGGTCAAAACCCTAATCCCAAGGAACATGATCAGGCACAATGAACCTCTTGGTGATGATAAGACCATGATGATGGTGATGTACCATTGCAACCAAGATAATGATCAATCTCCTTGAGGAACCAAGAAACCCTAATTGAAGCACAAACCCTCAGATGGCTAGTGATCAATTCATGAGACCCTCAAGCTTAAATCTTTTAACCTCTTCATCTTCTGGGCAAGACTTAGGAGGATGACTTGCTTATTGTTTCCACATGATATGCAAATATGCAATGACTAATGACCTAAAAGATGAAATGCAATATGTTAAACTAGTCCCAAGAGAGGAGGGCAAATTTTGAGGTGTTACAGCTGCCCCTATTCAATCCACTGTGAACCTGTCGATATGAATAGCCTCGGCTTTCAGATGATCAGGGTGAAGAGTGATTGAATACCATGAACAGACGAACAATTTGCACTCCGATGGGAAATAATTAACAAGGACTGTCAGAATTAGCAAAGAAGCAATCTCAAAAGAAGAATCCGTCTGGTACGGAGAAAGTCGGCCTGAATACCGGAACAGAATGTCGACATGTATACCAAAATAAATGGTAACACAGGAATAACCATGGCCTGAACGCCGCACGTCAGTCTGAATACTGAACATCAGAATATGAGAGTATTGATATCGGTCTGAACACCGAGAGATTGGCCTGAACGCCAAACAACGGGCCTGAACGCCACTTTGGTCTGAATACCGAAAAACTGGCCTGAGTGCCGCAAGCTGCATCGATCTGAACTTCGGAAGCTTCTTCGATCTGAAAATCAGAAGCTGGCCTGAGTGCCACAAGTTCGTCGACCTGATCGTCGGAAACTTCTTCGATCTAAAAATCGGAAACTTCTTCGATCTGAATATCGGAAATTGGCCTGACTGCCATATCGGTCTGAACACCGGAAAACTGGCCGGACTGCCATAAGTACTTCGACCTGATCGTCGGAAACTTCTTCGATCTGAATATCAGAAACTGGTCTGAATACCCACCTCGGTCTGAACACCGGAAAACTTCCATGCCTGTCAGCGTCGGCAAAAAGGAATAGTGATAAATGAGTCGGTACACGTGACAACAACCCATGCTGAGGATAACAAGCCATGAACCGGCTATCTTCTATTCAACCCTAGCCAACGAACACTTTGCATTTAGCTGGGGATTATTCTTTCTCTTTTCTTTAATTTTTGGACCCCGAAACTTCCTTAATTATCATTCCATTTCCGCCCGACAGAAACTCTTCCTCCAATATCGTACTACTGGGGAATATCATTGATTTAAAATCACGATGCCAAACTCCTCGGAGTAACATCTTCACCTTCTGGAGAAACCACCTCTCAAACAATAACCACGGTCTGAGACTAGCTTATGCTTGCAATGCTGATGCATGATATTTTTTAGCGTAATGCTCCATAACCATGGAAATGCTACGCAATTTATTATGCAATATGCTATGCTTATCTACATGATGAATGCATAAAAAAAAAGTATCCCCCTTGAGGGACTCTTCCGGGGAGCTCGAGGCACTCTGCTGAGGAACTCGCTAACACTCCGATCTCCACCCTGCTGGGGAATAACACCGCTGCTGGGAAATAGGCCACCCTTACCAGGAATAACCTCCACTGAACCCGATCCGCTTGGGGACTTCGCTGGGGAAAGAACCACCAACGCACTCTGTGGGGAAACCACGGTCTCTGACTTGCCAGGGATACAACAATCCCAACTCTGCTTGGAGAAACCAATACCAATAGATACCTCCACTGGGAAATAGCCACCTTCAGGCCTGGCTGCTGAGGAAACACCGATCTCAAACCCGTTGGGGGATAACCATCCCGACCCTGCTAGGGGAAACACCACCTCGAATCTGCTGAGGAGGTAACAATCCCAACTCTGCTTGGGGAAACAAGGAAAGTCTGGTACTAAACGCCCGTCGACTCGTCGAACCAGGGCATTCACCATCCAAATCCAATGTCAGCTTTCCAACTTTGAGAACTCCCAGACTCGTCTGGACTTTTCTGATTCATCACCTTGTATTCCCGACTTCTCAGTACTCTACGGAGAGCGAACTCCTTAGATTTATACAGACTTTCCAATCTTCAGACTTTGAAGAGTCTTCTTGATTAATTCTCAAGGATCGTCGCACGTCTTTCCGTCGCCTTTTCACCATTCTCCATTCATTCGTCCCTGATTGGACTCCTCGGGGATCTTTCGTCAAAAGCTTCCACATCACGACCTGCAAGTGAGTGAAACTATCTAACAGCATCCTGCAAAAGAGATCGTTAGATAAAAACGTGCCCCAGGCGTGTCAAGATTTCAACACTTGGGGTCACTCCACCTTCCGAATAAGATTTCAAGCTTTCAATCTTATAAGCATGCATTAGAAGGGACCTGTATGTCTAAAAATGCAAAGATTCTTTATCAAAAATAATTTGATGTTTTTGCAATCAAAGCGGTAATGAAAACAAAAACAAAATTATTTGACTGAATATGCATTTTATTGATTGAAAAAGTGTGGCTCAAAACTGAGCAATACAAAGGAAGCAATTCCTGAAAAGAGGTAATTGCGCACAAAAGGAAAAATCTATCCTAATGGCAATGTGAAACCGCGATCTCATCGAGTTCCAACTCGGTCACACCCCATATGTTCTCAGACTCTCCGTGCTTTCTGCCTTCTGAAAAAGACGCTTCCGATTGATCCCTACCGGGTCTTATCCATGTCATATCCGAAGTACAAACGATCATGCCAGACGCAGTTGTTCGTTTCAATCCCTCTTTTTCCTGGACCGCCCTTTCAGGTTTTCAGTCCACCGGGATACCCTTTTTTGCCCAAGTCGCCTTTTCAGGTTTTCGACTTGCCAGGTGTACAATTTTTCATTTTTATCCCTAATTTTTGCCCGAACCTTTCATTTTTTGCTGGTTTGCCGGGATGCCCATTTTTGCCTGGACTATTTTATTCTTTTGGTCCAGCGGGTCTCTTATACGAAGTATTTTTTAACTGCGTCCGCATTCACAGGGGATGGAAAATCTTCGCCATCCATGGTCGTTAACAACAAGGCTCCGCCAGAGAAAACCTTCTTGACCACGAATGGACCTTCATAATTGGGTGTCCACTTGCCCCTTCGATCGTTTTGAGGAGGAAGGATCCTTTTCAGCACCATATCACCCACATGATATACCCGAGGTCGCACCTTCGTCAAAAGCGCGCTTCATCCGCTGCTGGTACAACTGCCCATGACAGATGGCCGCCAGCCTCTTTTCCTCAATCAGGCTTAACTCTTCATACCGAGTCCTTACCCATTCAGCCTCTTGCAATTTCACGTCCATCAGGACTCTCAACGAAGGAATTTGAACCTCAACCGGTAACACGGCTTCCATTCCATACACCAACGAGAAGGGCGTTGCCCCAGTAGATGTACGCACCGAAGTTCGATACCCATGCAATGCAAACGACAACATCTCATGCCAATCTTTATAAGTCACCACCATCTTCTGCACAATCTTCTTAATATTCTTATTGGCTGCCTCAACCGCCCCATTCATCTTCGGACGATAAGGAGAAGAATTGTGATGCTCAATCTTGAATTCCCGACACAGTTCTATCATCATCTTATTGTTCAAATTAGAACCATTATCAGTAATGATTCTCTCGGGAACCCCATATCTGCAAATGATGTCTCTCTTCAAAAACCGGGCCACGACCTGCTTCGTCACGTTCGTATAAGAGGCTGCTTCCACCCACTTGGTGAAGTAATCAATAGCCACTAATATGAACCGGTGCCCATTCGAAGTTGTAGGCTCAATTTTCCCAATCATATCAATGCCCCACATAGCAAACGACCACGGAGACGACATCAAACTCAACGGATTAGGAGGCACGTGCACCTTATCAGCATAAATCTGGCATTTATGACACTTCCGCACGAAATTGAAACATTGGGCCTCCATTCTCATCCAATAATAACCTGCCCTCAGCAGCTTCTTCACCATTGCATTCTCACTGGCATGGGTACCGAACGATCCTTCGTGAACCTCTTTCATTAATTGGCTTGCTTCTTTATCATCAACACATCTGAGCAAAACTCAATCGAAATTTCTCTTGTACAGAACCCCATCCTTATTCAAGTAGAACACCATGGCCAACCTCTGCAGAGTCTTTCGGTCCTTCTTAGACGCTCCCTCAGGATACTCTTGGGTCTCCAAATAGCGTTTGATATCGTAATACCACGACTTCTCATCATCAGGCGCTGCGTCAACAGCAAACACATAATCCGGTCTATCCAGACGTCCCACCTCAACACTGGGGAATTCATTCCACCACTACACCTTAATCAAGACAGCCATGGTAGCCAAAGCATCTGCCAAAGGATTCTCCTCTCTAGGCACATGATGCATTTTCACCTTGGTGAAAAACGTCAACAATCTCCTCGTATAATCCCGGTATGGAACTAAATGAGATTGATGCCTATACCATTTTCCGTTAACTTGGTTCACAACCAAAGCTGAATCTCCATATATAACAAGGTTTTTGATCCTCAAATCAATCGCCTCTTCAATCCCCAAAATACAAGCTTCGTATTCAGCCACGTTGTTGGTACACTCAAATGTTAGCCGGGCAGCGAAAGGAATGTGGGATCCTTTCGGCGTAACCAAAACAGCACCAACACCGCTACCATTCACGTTAACGGCCCCATCAAACATCAGATTCCATTTGGACTCAGGGTCAGGCCCCTCCTCCGGGATTGGTTCCTCGCAATCTTTCGATTTGAGAAACATGATGTCCTCATCAGGGAATTCAAACTTCATCGGTTGATAATCCTCAACAGGTTGCTGGGCGAGGTAATCAGACAATACACTCCCCTTAATTGCTTTCTGAGAAGTATATTGTATATCATATTCGGTCAAAATCATTTGCCACCTCGCAACCCGTCTGGTCAATGCTGGCTTCTCAAATATATACTTGATTGGATCCATCTTGGAAATCAATAAAGTGGTATGAACCAGCATATACTGCCTCAGTCAGCGAGCAGCCCAGACCAAAGCACAACAAGTTTTCTCGAGCAGTGAATATCTTGTTTCACAGTCGGTAAACTTTTTGCTAAGGTAGTATATGGCGTGCTCTTTTCGACCAGACTCGTCATGCTGCCCCAATACACACCCCATAGACCCCTCGAGGACCGTCAAGTACATAATTAACGGTCGTCCCTCCACAGGAGGCATCAGAATCGGAGGCTCCTGCAAATACTCTTTTATCTTTTCAAATGCCGCTTGGCAATCGTTATTCCACCTCACCGTTTGATCTTTTCTCAACAACTTGAATATTGGTTCATACGTGGCTGTTAGATGAGATATGAACCGTGAAATGTAGTTCAATCTACCTAAGAAACCACAAACCTCTTTCTCTGTTCTCGGTTCAGGCATTTCTCGTATTGCTTTTACCTTCGCAGGATCGACCTCGATTCCTTTTTCACTTACAATGAACCCCGGCAATTTACCGGACCGCACTCCGAAAGTGCACTTATTCGAATTCAACCTCAGTCTGAACTGTCTCAACCGGTCAAACAACTTGGCCAGATCTACCAAATGCCCCTCTTCTGTCTGGGACTTTGCTATCATGTCATCAACATAGCATTCAATTTCATGATGAATCATATCATGAAACAAAGTCACCATGGCTCTCTGATAAGTAGCACCGGCGTTCTTGAGACCAAATGGCATCACCTTGTAACAGAAAGTTCCCCACGGTGTAATGAACGTTGTTTTCTCCATATCATCTGGCGACATTTTGATTTGATTATAACCAGAAAAGCCATCCATGAAGGAAAACACCGAGAACTGAGCTGTATTATCTACCAACACATCAATGTGAGGTAATGGGAAATCATCCTTCGGGCTAGCTCTGTTCAGATCCCGGTAGTCCACACACATTCTCACCTTCCCATCTTTCTTCGGGACCGGCACAATATTCGCGACCCAAGGCGGATAATTAGTGATAGCAAGGAAACCAACATCCCACTGCTTCTGAACTTCCTCTTTAATTTTCATGGCCATCTCAGGTCGAGTTCTGCATAACTTCTGATTCACTGGAGGACAATCTGCTCTCAACGGTAGCTTGTGCACAACGATGTCGGTATCCAACCCTGGCATATCTTGATAAGACCAGGCAAAGATATCGACATATTCTTTCAACAAGGCTACCATTCTGCTCTTAACACTCGCCTCTAAAGCAGCCCTAACTTTCACCTCTTTCCTGACCTCGTCGGTACCCAGATTCACAATCTCAACCTGCTCCTCGTGCGGCTGAATCACCTTCTCCTCTTGTTTCAACAACCTGGCTAATTCCCCTGGCAGTTCACAATCTTCTTCGCCTTTTTCTTTGTCATGATAGATCGGATTGTCGAAGTCATACGAGGGTGTAACAGGATTGTTATCAATGAGATCCGGAGAGAAATCGCATCTGCATGAATGTTGATTCATGCATTACTTTAGAACCGGAGCGAGACAAATCGAAAAGGAAAATGAAAACACACATTGCCATTTTTATTTTTGTTTAAACTGCAAAAATAAATGAAAAACAGGGAACACCGCTTTTTAACTGAAAAACATCCTTTTATTTATGATGCGAATTTGCAAAATGAAACATGAGGTGACCCTTACAGTGAACCATTACGTTTCGGGCAAAACGTATGGCTTTCATGCAAACAAAATTGAAAACAAGAAAAATATTACTCTTCGAGCAGAGTGACAGTGATGATCTTTTCAGCCTTCCAATTCTGGACTTCCATCCCTGGTGCGCACGGCTTTATCCACCGATCAATCTCACAATCACTGTCAACTTCTCCATCCACCATACAGATGTGATCTGGATCCAGCATTCCAGCACTGGTGAAAGTGAACGACGGACGACATCCTCTACCTTGTCCTGACGAGCCTCGGCCCGGCTGATAACCCACTCTGAAACGGTCTTTCTTGGCGGAGATGTCCATCATCTTCCCCCAACCTGGAGCTTCCCCACTCTTCACCACCTCGGCGGCCTGCTTATACGAAGAAATGGACGGTTTCTCCTCTTCTTTGGCAAAAAGAGCATTCTCCACCTTAACGGTTTCGAATGCTTGACTCGGCGTTTCCCATATTTCACCGTCCATTTCCACGTACTTGAACGATGACAAGTGGCTGACAAAGATGTCCTCTTCTCCACAGACCGTGACGACCTGCCCGTCCCAGATGTACTTCAATTTCTGGTGCAAAGTCGAAGTCACTGCCCCAGTAGCATGAATCCATGGGCGACCCAACAGGCAACTGTATGCCGACTGAATATCCATGACGTAGAATACCGACTTGAACACCTCGGGCCCAATCTTCACCGGGAGTTCCACTTCTCCGAACACCGCCCGCTTTGAACCATCAAAAGCCCTCACTATCAGGTCAGTGGGCGTTAGGATCAACCCTTCACAGTTCAACTTTGCCAAGGCTTTCTTTAGCAACACATTTAAAGAGGAGCCGATATCAACCAACACATGCGAGAGCACGGCTCCTTTACATTCCATTGCAATGTGTAATGCCCGGTTATGATTCCTCCCATCCACAGTCAGATCAAGGTCAGTGAACCCCAGCCCATGGCTGGCATGAACATTAGACACCACCGTCTCCAACTGATTAATCGTCATCTCTTGAGGAACATAGGCTCTCTTCAGAATTTTCAACAAAGCCTCCCTGTGCCCCTCAGAGCTCAGCAACAACGACAAGATCAAGATCTTGGATGGGGTCTGCTGCAGATGGTCAACAAGTTTGTACTCTGACTTCTTGATGATTCTTAAAAACTCTTCCGCTTCGTCATCAAGTTCTCTCTCCGACCCACCAGGCGCCGGTGTCACCACAGGAGTACCTTCATTCACTATTTGTTTTCCTCTCGCCCTGGCTAAAGCCTCAGCCTTTTCTTTCTTTTCTTTTTCTCCTTCTCCACCCCTCAAAGCATCAGGAGCAAACAACCTCCCACTACGAGTGAAACCACTAGGTCCGACATTATCCACCTTTGAAACGGTGGTTTCACTTGCAGTCTGATCTTCCACTTTCTCTCCATTACAATACACCTCCCCACCATAATGCCACGGCACGGCATCATCTTTGTCATAGGGAATTGACCCAGGTACCGTGATAGTAACTGGAGCCGCATCGGCTAGCGTTGATAAATCAATCGGGTCGAAATAAATAGTTATGGTGGAGACTTCTTCCTTCCCTAGACCAGCCTTCTCAAACCTGAGGCTTCCTTCATCCATCAACTTCTGGACAGCCTCCCTCAAGAGTATACACCCATTCGGAACAATAGTGCACGCAGCACAACCAACATCACAGCCCAGAAAGACCCCATTCTCTAACAATTGTCGCTTGACCTCAGACAAAGGAGTCTTCAACTGATCAACATTTAACAGCCCGATTCTGCTCTCCTCAGAAATTGCATTCACCCCCATTTGACCATGCGCAGGCATGGGATTAGCATTCACGTTTGGGGACGGAGCAAAGTTGATTGCTTTAGAATCCACCAGGTCTTGAACCACATGCTTAAAAGCTTTGCAGTTTTCTATGTTGTGTCCAGGTGCACCTGAGTGAAATTCACATTTAGCATTCTCATCAAAACTGGCTGGCCTCTGATCAGGTCTCAAAGGAGCCAAAGTTCTCAACTGGACCAATCCCAAATCCTTCAACTTCTTCAACAGGAATGAATAAGTCACAGGTGGCCTATCGAATTGACGATCATTCATCCTCCCTCGCACCTGATACCCAGCCCTCTGCGGTCTCTGCTGAAACGGCTGGCGTTGTTGTTGCGGCTATTGTTGTTGCTGTTGTTGAGCAGGCTGATTATCAGCAGGAATGGTTACCGCAGCAGTGTGCTGATAGTAACGATCCCTACTCGGTCCTCTTTGGGTGTACACAACACTTGTATCACCCTCCTTCTTCCTCTGACCATTTCCGAAGGGCTTCTTCGATCCAGATGACGAAGCATTACCACCCTGGATTTTCCCCAACTTCAACCAACTCTCTATTCTTTCCCCGGCCACCACAATATCAGCAAAGTTGGTAACCGGGCATCCGACCATCCTTTCAGCGAATGTCCCCTGCAGGGTACCCATAAACAAATCTGACATCTCCCTATCCACCAATGGAGGTTGAACTCTGGCAGCCAACTCCCTCCACCTCTGCGCATACTCTTTAAACCCTTCGTTAGACTTCTGAGACATACCCTGCAGCTGGGTACGACTAGGAGCCATATCAGCGTTAAACTGATACTGTTTAAAGAAGGCATCGCCAAGATCTTTCCAGCTCTTGATATCAGAAGACTTCAGCTTGGTGTACCATTCCAGGGATCCTCCGGACAGACTGTCCTGGAAGAAGTACATCCATAGCTTCTGATCCATCGTGTACGCAGAGATCTTGCGGACAAAAGCTTGAAGGTGAGTCTCCGGGCAAGAACTCCCATTATACTTATCAAATGCGGGCGCCTTGAACTTCTGTGGGATCACAATCCCCTCAACCAGCCCCATATTTGACATATTCACAACCCCTAGAGTGGCATAGCTTTCGAGAGCTCTGATATTCTCTGCCAACAACTGAATCTCTTTGTTTGGTGGCTGGACACCGTATTGACCAAACGGATCATTATGCATGGAGAATTGATCAACTTCTCTATCCTCTTCCCTATCATCCTCAACCCTAAAGAACGGAGGGAACAAACTGTCCTTCATGTTATTACCCATCTGACCGGGTCCACCACCTGTGGCAGCACCAAAACCACCAGCATTGTTATTCACTACGCCCACAGTTGTCCTCTTTCCACCGTCCCTAGAACCACCGAGACCCTGGTTAGAGACACCATCCAGATTGACACCACTGTTAGCCGCTGAAGCCCGCTCGAGCTTCTCAACTTTATCAGCCAGTGCTTTCTGGCCCACAGCAAACCCCTGCATGATGTTAATCAGCTCATTCATCTTCTCTTTCAGCTCGAGAACATCTGTATTAGGGAGATCCATCAGTCTTGGTGTATTGCGTCTGGTGAAATATCGGTGTGGACGTGTTGAGTGCAAAGGTACAACTCTACGAGCACGAGCAATGATTCCTGTAACAATCAAACACGTTAGAACTGACACCTGCAAAATAGAAGCAAGTTATTATGATTATGCATGAATGCAATGTCTATCCACATGAGGAACACTCTGTCTCTCGATCCTGGCTTCATCGAGACAGATAATAATTCGGCGGCAATATTCTGACATTCATCATTTGATTTCATCATACAAATCAGAGATAGATGATTTAGCAAAATACCACCCAACCATGTGTGTGATGTGTGAGTGCATACAGGAAAGCAAATAAAGCTTGAAGATCGATCACTGAATGAAAATAACCACTGCATATCAAAAGTGCACAATAAGTGCCATAGTCATACATCAAGTCTGATACAAATCAAATACAATTCTCCAGAATCAGAAAGAGCATACAAGCAAATGAATTCCGTCAACAAGCCTGACGGTAATTCAACACAAAAGAAAGGTCTAATCTGACGAAGGTCCCACAGAAGGCCCTACATCACCAACCATCTTCGCAAACTCTGCGGCGAACCTGAGCTCGGTGTTCTCCTGCTGCAATCTCCCCACCTCCTTCTGGTGAATCTTCATCTGTCTGAAGTAATGATCTCTCTCAGCAATGTAGTGATCTCTCTCGGCAATGATCTTCACTTTCTCCGCTTCCCATTCTGCAGTAAGGACTCTGGCTCTGGCATCTCTCTGATCCCTCACAAGGATTTGTCTCCTCTTCTCATCCTCAATGACCTTCAAAGCTCTAGCCAACCTCACCTTGGTGATGTCGTGCTCCCTTGTGGATGACTCTAAAGCTTGGCTGACCTTGCCATAGTAAGCGGTATCTATCTCAAAGCGCTTCACCACAAGAGCATGCCTCTTATCCTGATCTTCCATCCTTACTCTGACCTCCTGATTAGCCATCTGAATCCGAGCGACACTCATCTCCAATTCAGTCTTCTCCGCTTGCAGCTGATCTCTAGCTTTCTTCATCTCAAGGAATTCATCCATACTGACAGAAGAACGTGGCCCCTCAATCAAAGGACACCAAGAGTCACCTCCAGGAAATGGTAGATATGTGAGCTCAATCCTCTTCCTAAGCCAATCATCAAATGGAGGAAAAGACCTGCTGTTAACCTTGCCAAAAGGAACCTTGCCCTTTCTCTGAATATCACGCCATTCATCCAACACTTGCCTAAACTTGGCCTGATTACCCTCAACTGGGAAGTAGAAAGACTCCTGAATCTCTCGTCCAAGAGGAGGACCTTCCACAATAAATCCCATCTGTCTCCTCAGGAGCACCGGGTTGTAATTAATGCAACCTTGAACTCCTATAAAAGGTACATTGGGAAGACTCCCACAACTGTAAATGAAATCTCGTCTAGCCATACCATTGTGAGTCCAAGCTATGTCCTTGGCCCGCAAACCCATCAGCCTGAATGACCACTTGACAGTAGGATTAAGAAAGGCAAAGGCACCTCTGGAAGGCAAGTACCCCATGAACCACTTATGCAACAACTAAGCACAACATCTGATCAGTCCCCCACGTCGCTTCTCGTTCCGATTGTGGACCGAGTAATAGACATCTCCAACCAGAGTAGGAATAAGATTCCTCTGTATAAACAACCTGATAGCATTAAGGTCCACGAAGTTCTTCTGATTAGGAAACAGGATGATCCCATAGATGCTGACAGCAAGCAAAGCACAAACGGTCCTCCAATTACCCACAACAGCATGCTCCTTGGCTTTAGCCTCCAAGAAACTCAAATGAAAACCGGGTAACCTTCCCTTCTCCTTCAAACCCCCCTTGGTCACCTCTGGGCTCAAATAAAGAGCACGAGAGATCTCAGCAACATCAGGTTCCTCCTTAGTGACATAGAAAGGAATCTGATCTCTGATCTGAATACCCAGGATGCTAGCATAGTCCTCCATCAAAGGTCCCAACAAGTAATCCGGGAAGACGAAACATCTCAAACCAGGGTCATAAAACTGGAGAAGAGTGTGGATGGCGCTCCTATCACTGTCTGTGAGCCTGAAAACCAACTTCAGAATACCACCGTATGCCTCTCGGAACATCCCCACATGGTCAGGTGTAATCAATGCTATCATATCTCTCAGCACACTGATCTTTGGGTCAAAGAAACTGTAGACAACATCGTCTTTCAAACCAGTCCTCATGTCTGGAGCAAAGAAGTCTCTCAACCAGGATCTCGATCAAAAATGTCCCTGCATATGGATAAACATGAGTTAGATGCAGATAAATGCAAGATGTGAATGATGCTGATGTATGAATGCAATGCATTGTGCCATCCTCCAAGTCATTTGAACATCTGTTGCTCTGAGTTACGGCCTCTGAACTGATCATAACCATCTACGGTACTGAGCAATCACAAATCCAACTTGGGATTCCAAAATAAACGGAACTGAAAGATACATCACCATCATCACCAGAGATTCTCTGAACAGATAACCATAAGACCCTCTGGACCAGCCCGGGGGATCCTGAAATAAACGGATCCCCACTGATAAATACCGCGAACAGAACTCCGGCGTCTCAGAAATAAATGTCCATAAATCCGACTTATAAATAGGACTCTGATCAATAGCTGAACCATTAGTCACCATCAAAGTCACCATCAGAACATGCATCTGTAAGAATCAACCCTCCCCTCACAGGTGAATTCTAATCAGGTCATCCTAAGGCGGATAATAGTCTCGACAATCGGGCAAAGATACTCAACGGGTTTGCCCTTTCGGGTGTGCCGCTGTAGCTCTCTTAAGATCGTCTAAACCAAAGATCCGGGAAAGATCGGTCACCGAAGTCAATAGCTCAGATGAGGTGACTCAACCAAAGTGGATACTCCACAAAGGAAGAGCTCCCTCAAAAGAACCTCGTCCGGCTTATGGTATGTCACGTCGCCAAAAACATGTTGACCTAACATGAAAGGAAACATGAGACCACGCTAATCCTAGGTGTATACTCGGGCCTGGGTTTTAGCCCCACTCAGAACACCCACCCCAAACAGAGGAACCAACCTGTACAGAAGATAGCACAATGAAAGTATGATGCATGCAAATATTTATGCAAATATATACACAACAGAATAATGATAAATGCAATAAATAGAGCAACCTAAACTATCCTAGAGCGCTAGGAGAGACTCGCTTAGGGAAGATGGACCAGCAATAGGTCAACTTCTATTTTCCCCAGCAGAGTCGCCAGCTGTCGCATCCGCGAAAAATAACCGGCGGGCTAAAACAAAACAAACAGAGCCGCCACCGTGCGTTATTTATCCCAAAAGAGGGAAAGGAAACGCTCGAAGTAAACCTGGAAAAGACATGGTCTCGCGACCAAAGAGAGATGGGATCGGGAGTCGGTTATGCGAAGGGAAGGTATTAGCACCCCTACGCATCCGTCGTACTCGACGGGATCCACGCTCAGAAGGAAAGGATAAGGTTGCTAAAACCGAAGTTGCTCACAAACATCACACACACACACACACACTGAAAACTACACAGGTGGGGGAAGAGAAGAACGGGCTCGCTAGGATATCGCATCCTATGCCTACGTATCTCATCTGGAATGAGAATCAGAGCTACCGTAGTTCAGCTCACGCACGCCGAAACAAAACACACGCAAAACAGGCAAACATGGAAACCGAATGCCAATCGCTGGACTTACATCAGACTCCGAACCAAACAAACCCACACTGGAAACCAAATGCCAATTGCTGGACTTATATCGAACTCCAAGCACACAACGATAGGATACGGAATGCCAATCGCTGGGCTTACATCCATCTCCTAACACACACAAGAAGGATCAACAAACAACAAGTTACTAAGGAGTCTGGCACTCGAGCCTAGTAACTGTCAAGCAAACACACACAAAAAGAAAAAGGGTGAACACACAGACTAACAGGGAGTCGGGAACTCGAGCCTGATAACTGTCAAGCACAACACACTCAAAAAAAAGAAAAGGGTGCCCGGAGAGATCTCGTACGACCTCCTGCCTACGTACCTCATCTGGTATGAGGATCAGGGCAACGTAGTTCCCCTGAACAGGGGAGAAACTTCTCCTAACCAAAGACTGGGAAATGACAAACTAGAAGGGAGACTGACTCGAGCCTAATAGTTATCATGTATTCCACAATGGTCCTAGGTTGAGTTTTCTATCTAACTTGCACAAGCAGCAAGCTATCCTAAACAGGACAAGCAAAGCAAAGCAAACATACACACAATTAGCACACACTATATACAAACAAAGTGGGTTCACACAAGGTTAGGCTGTGAAACACAAGCCGACTGGAATCAGGTGATGTTAACTCTTAACCCTAACATTGGGAGTTAGGGTGAAGCAGATGAAATGGGAAGTGAGGGGTGTGCCTCACAGCTCTTATCCCTGGCCTGGGAGAGCTTTAGACAAATGAAAGTGTGGGAGTTCAGAAAGCAGGAACTCTTCTATCCACATATGACTGACTCAACATAGATCTTGGGTTAATATCCACAATGCATCAACACAAGGTGTGTGAGCAAAGGGATGACACACAGAATAGCAGGAGATGGACTACACATCTCTTTTATCTGCCAATTGCTTAATCAAAGGTCTTTTCCTGCTTGGCACAATGATAAACAAACACAAGCATTGCCTCTTAAGGAGGGCTTCAGACAGATGCCTGCCCAAGTAACAGGACAGGTCTTCAAGACTACATGAAGTCAGAAATATTATACCTCAAATGGTTAAGCAACCAAGCAAAGCACAAAGCAAGTTCAAAAGAACTTTATCAACTAATGTACCTGAAAACAATCTAACTCAGTCAATACACAACTCACAAAGTCAAACAAACAATCCAAAAGCCAACAGACATAGTCAAACAGACAACAAGTGCAAGCTACAATGTGCAAGGCACAAGCTCAACTCAAATGAGCTAAAAGCAACCTACAAAACAAATCAATGTTAGTCAACATCAACCAATCATCCCAATTCAATCAATGTGAATCAATTCCCTTATGACCATATGCTCCTTATCCTGAAAACAAAGCTCAAACATAAGCACCAACCACTAGGACAAGGCCTAGGGTCAAAGAGGGAGAAATAATTCAAAACAGAACATGAAAATTGACATGAATCAATCTCAATCAATTAAGAACACAATCCAAAAGGTCTCATGTCAATAGCATCAACCAAATTCATTTCACAAAGCAATCATGGAAAGGCATGCAAGTTGGAACCACATTGAGGCAACAGAATGAACAAATCCACAAAAATTCAAAAATGATTCAATAAATCTCAAGAAAAATCATGGCTAAACAGAACACACAATATGATCAACACACAAAAAATCAAGCATTTGGACAAGTCTAAGCATGGCAAATAAATTCCATAAGGCAAGGCAAGCACAAACAAGCTCAAATAGGGCACAAAATGCTACATCAACTTAACACAAGCCTAAAACAGAATTGACAAATGATAAATGCCTCAAACCAAAGCCAAAATAAACTTCAATGTGTCTAGAAACAATGTGAAAAGTTTTACATTCATATGACAAACAACCATCATTTCACAAATCATTGAAGTTCATGACTATCCAAAAGTCCATAAATGATCACCCAGCAAGAAAAATACCAAACAAATCAGAAATCAATCCAAAAATTCCACAAAACTTCATGATCAATCCTAACATCCAGAAAAAGCATCATGCAAAAAATCACATCATTTGGCATTTATTTGACATGGCAAAGAAAATCAACAAGTTGAGCAAGCAATGGTGTGACACACATTGTCACACCTACATTAAACAGATCCTAACTCAACAACCAAAAATGCTAAAAATGCAAACTCTACACCAAAATGTCAATTAAGATGTCTAGTTTAAGCATGCAAAGTTTCACAGGCATTGGATTAAAATTCATCATTTCACAAAGCAAATGGAAAGCAAGATTCAAAAAGCACATGCATACACAAACCCTAGGCAAAGTTATTTTTCAACCATGCACAATTTCTGGAAAAAATCTCATAAAATACTAGACATGATGAGGAACAACATGCAAAAATTACCAGGTCATTTGGATCATTAATCATGAAGTTATGAATTTTCTAAGTGAATGGAAAAATAAAAAAACATGAACAAGGCTAGTATGAATGGCATGGCATAAGATGAAATAATATGCAAAGCAATAATTGAAACCGTCCTCAGCCAGATTCGAACTGAAGAGGAATTTGAATTGTGGCGCTTAACAATGAAACGCGCCGTTTCATTAAAGTCTATGCGGCAAGGCCGGGCGCTCATATCCAATCAAAATGCCATGCCAGCAACACGTGGACCACTGCATGGCTATAAACATCAAACAACATGCAAACACGCGCTAACAAGATCAAACAACATTCTGGAACAGAAACCCTAAGTTCTTCATCATGTTCATACGTGTTCTTGAGCTCAAGAACAAAATCGTCCAGAAATTCAAAACAATCACACCATTGGGTTCGTCTTTCAACATACAACACTAATCTAAGCTCAACTCAACCTAACTCCACATGTATCAAGAGATTCGAGCCAAAGAATATTCACATGTCAAACTTAAAATCACAATATCTATCTCATTTCTGCATGGATCTTAATGAAACAAAGCTCAGCATGTTCAGTGATGAAAGATCTACCATAAGCATACAACAATTTCATGAATCATGACATTCGAATTCTGACCTTAATGGAAGTGCAGAAGTGAAATTGATGCTTTCAAGCCTTGCCAAGCACAAACAGATGCTCCAATACTCTTGTATGATGGAATGGATGAATGCTTGATGCTTAACCTTGCACGATTTTGCTTGAATCTTCAATTGCCATTAATGGATGCAACTTTCAACAGTCCCAAATTTGCACGAAATCCTCTTGATTCTGCTTCAATCCAGCTCAAAAATGCTTCTAGGTGATGATTTGGTCAAGAAACATGCAATGCTTTTGAGGAAAATTGGAGAAAAGTGAGAGAAAAAGTTTGAAGAGATTTGTGAATTAGATCTAGATCTGAGAATTCTCATGTGTTAATCCCAAATTCTGTTATGCTTATGCTTTTATATGAGCTGCTAATCAATTTTGTTAATCACAATTAGCCAAATGCCAAAGGATTAAGGAAAACCAAGTGCAATGCCAAATTTGCAAATTCACCCCTCATGTATGTAAAGCAATGCTACAGTGCACGAAATCCTTTGGAAATCCACTTCAAATGTTGTTAGGAAGCAAATGCAATTGGTACAATATGAAAACAATGCACAATTTTTGAATTACCACTTTCCCTCCAAAATTCAAATGAAAAGTCCAAAATTTTTGTGATGGAAATGCATGATATATGATGCATGAATTGGATAGTGCCTGTCAAGAGAGAAATGTTGCAAAAAGAACCACTTCAATTGGCCTTATGGTTTGAAAGTTATGCACTCTTGAAGTTCAAATTCCTTTGACCATGATTGATCCATATCTCTTCAACCATACATGAGAAATTCATGTTCTTGGACTTTTTGGAAATGGGAGAACAAGATCTACAACTTTCATGTTCAATAAAATTTCATTTTTATCATTTTTGATGATGTAATCTTGAGGAGAAAACCTTTCCATTTTTGGCAATTTTGAATTACAAGTCACTTTCTATTTTTGGAAAGTTTTGTCCTGACTTTAAATTCTTCAATGTTGATGTTTGAAATGTCAAATGAGACTTGTTTGAACATGAATGAAGTATTTCTAACCACTTCCCACCTCCAAATCCAACAGTTGACTTTTGGTTGACTTTTTCAGTTAATAGATGACTTGGTCATGCACAGATGAATTTGAGCCTCAATCTCCTGATGAAATGGCTCCAAAATGAAAACCTAGCTTTCACAAGCTCAATAAAAGCAATATAATGATCCCCATCTCCATGAAGACCTCATCTCCTTGACAAACCCTGATTGGTACAATACAACTGATTAGGGTTGACCAGAGGTCAAAACCCTAATCCCAAGGAACATGATCAGGCACAATGAACCTCTTGGTGATGATAAGACCATGATGATGGTGATGTACCATTGAAACCAAGATAATGATCAATCTCCTTGAGGAACCAAGAAAACCTAATTGAAGCACAAACCCTCAGATGGCTAGTGATCAATTCATGAGACCCTCAAGCTTAAATCTTTTAACCTCTTCATCTTCTGGGCAAGACTTAGGAGGATGACTTGCTTATTGTTTCCACATGATATGCAAATATGCAATGACTAATGACCTAAAAGATGAAATACAATATGTTAAACTAGTCCCAAGAGAGGAGGGCAAATTTTGAGGTGTTACAATATCTCTCGGTGTTCTTTATCTTTCTGCATTTACCACTTTCATCACATAGTAACCACTTAGGAAAGATTCTTAAAACAAGTCAAAAAATCGGGAAAAAATTCATAGTACCTAATTCACCCCCCCTTCTTAGGTCCACACTCAACTTACAAATAGCCTTACTACTAAAGGTATTGGTGATGTTCTGATTATGAGGAAAGATGACAAAAAGTCAGTAATTTTCAATGTACTATATATACCAGGCATGAAAATAAATCTGCTCAGTATAGGGAAACTGGTCGAGAAATATTACAAAGTATTGGTCGAAGATAAGATGCTAAGATTTTTCGACTCAGGTGGTAGGTTAGTATTGAAAGCACCTGTCTCAAAACAGAACCTTCAAGATTAAACTCAATATGATGTATCAAGGTGAATGGAAACTACATCTAGCAGAGATGAATGGATGTGGCACTACCTACTTGGCCATCTCAACTTCAAAGACATCATAAATATGAAAAGAAGAACATGGTTTCAGGATTATCGGAAATTGACATTCCAAATGAAGTGTGTGAAGAATGTGGTCAAGCAAAGAAACAGAAGAATAAATTCAACAAAGATGTAGGAAGAAAATTGAAGGCAATTCTTGAAGTCATTTCTTGAAGTCATATATTTAGATGTGTGTGGTCATATCCAAGTAGATTTGATTAGAGGTAACAAATACTTTGTCACATTCGTAGATGATTTCAGTCGAAAACTATGGACATACCTAATAAAGAAGAAAAGTGACGTGCTTGAGGTGTTCACAAAGTTTAAATATATGGTGGAAAGACAAAGTGGTCAAAAGCTTAAAACTCTAAGGACTGATGTTGATGGAGAATATGTGTTGAAAGATTTCGATGCATTATGTGAGAAAGATGGGATTATGTAGCGGGGTATTCGTTACCATTAGAGATATTGACTAAATCCAAGGTAAACCATACAAGTCGAGTCGCCACCGCACTTCTATTTATCCAAAGGAATGGTTAGAAAGCGAACAAAAACCTAAAAGTTTTATCGAATCAAAAACTAGTAAAAATGTCAGAGATCTGGGTAAGGGGGTTGGTTATGCAATGGGAAGGTTTTAAGCACCCAAAACATCCTAGGTACTCTTAGGGATCCCTTTTCATAAGTGTTGTTCTAGTCTAAAGGGTGTAGGTATATCTAAAGTACTATTTACTAAAAGGAAGGTTAAAAGAAAATGACTCGCAAGGATGTCGCATCCACTGCCTACGTATCTCATCTGAGTATGAGAATCAGAGTCTTCGTAGCTCGGCTACCTATGGGTTAAAGATAAGTGTGCTCGGTAAGACGCCGCGTCTTATGCCTACGTATCTCATCTGAAATGAGAATCAGAGCAAAACGTGGTTCGGCTAACTAGGGGTTAAGGATTGCCATCTGAACATGGACTTACAAAAGAGGACACCAACTGTGTCAAAGGAGGGTGGGCAATGTGTTCAACGTCCTAGCAGTAGGTGTCGCAGCTCGCTGAACCGAGTCTTAGGCAGTTACCTCTTTGCAATAGAACAAACTGATATGCCACAAGATCGGAGACGCACGGAAGGTCTAAAAATGGGGAAGCTCTGCTCTAGAGTTGTCATGCAATATGGACCTATGTGTTAGGATTTACAAAGGGGAACATCTACCTAATGTTAGCATGCAAAGAATAAGGGAATTCTACCTATGTTATCATACAAAGGGTTCTACCTAATGGGTGCTATCTAAACGGAACAAGAGTCGACGGATGGAGCGCGGAGAGGAGTTACGGATAAGGGTAGATGGCGATGCCGGAGGCAATCGACTTACAGGTAGATGGCGATGCCTGAGGCAATCGACTTACAAGAGGATGGATGAATGCGTGCTGGTTCTGTTAAGTTTTGAAAATGATTACTCGACGTTGGATCGAGCTTTTAATCTTATTTTGAAATGGTTATCGGATGTTCGTTTTAATTCTTGTATTAACAGATGACTAAATAAATAAAGAAATAAATATTGTACACTTTATGGGAGAGGGGTATATTTGTTATGAATGGGGATTGTTCATGGCAAACAAACAATAAGAATATATGCCTCATACATCATACAAGTAGGCAACAGTTATCAATCAGATCGGATAAATAAAAAATATATAATCAAACCAAAGAATCAAATAATGGAGAATTTAAACAATGCATGGGAGTATGAACATGTTAAATAATCAAGCAATAGAAAGCATGAATGAGAGAAACAAGTATAAGAGATAACAGATGAATCAAACAGATGAAAATATACACACGAAGGGTCCACTGAATAATTTAATCAGGAAATGAGGTAAGGACCAAATAAAATCAAGGTAAAAGGCCTCTAATACATGGCATATGAGATGAACAAGTGAGGATCAAAAGATCTCTTCAATTGCCATAAGCAATCCCTAAGTCAAACATCGATCATAAAGAAGTCAACTGAAAATTCAAGTCAACTTAAAAAATAACAAATAAATAGCAAATTAATCAAGAAAATTATGAAACATTAAACTAAATAAGGTGGGTTCAGGACATCATCATCCCCCAAAAAGATTTTAAAAATAATGAAAATTGGCACCTGAATTAATTAAAACAAAACATAGGTCAAACCAAAAGTCAATTAATAAGACTAGGTTAGAAATAAATCAAGAATAAAAAGTAAATTAATCAAGAAAATTATGAAAAATTAAACTAAATAAGGTGGGGTAAGGACATCATCATCCCCCAAAAGGATTTTAAAAATAATAAAAATTGGCACGTGAATTAATTAAAACAAAACATAGGTCAAACCAAAAGTCAATTAATAAGACTAGGTTAGAAATAAATCAAGAATAAAAAGTAAATTAATCAAGAAAATTATGAAAAATTAAACTAAATAAGGTGGGCTAAGGACATCATCATCCCCCAAAAATATTTTAAAAATAATGAAAATTGGCACATGAATTAATTAAAATAAAACATAGGTCAAATTAAAAGTCAACCAACCAAACTAGGTCAAAAATAAATCCAAAATAAATTGAAAACATGAAATAAAATTCCAAGAAAAGGTCAGGTTGACCATGAGACAGTGGTCAACCTTCATCCCAAAAATCAAATGCTAACAATAATTTTAAGTCATAAAAATAAAATCAATAAAAAAAGTGTGTTAAAATGGACCATTTAGAATAAATAATTAAAATAAAATATTAATATTAAAAAAATACGAAAATAAAAATTATATAAAATTAAATAAAACGCAAAGAAAAGTGAAAAATATTTTTGGGTAATTTTATGGACGAAGAAAATATTTTAAATAAGAAAAAGAAATATTAAAATGGAAGGATTAATGATGATGAACATGGTAAGCAAGCGTAGATATATCAAAACATGGCCATGGAAGAGATGATTACCTAATGGAAAATAGAAGTGGAATGGAATCTGATATGTGATGAAACTTTTCCTCCTTGCCACGAAATTTCAATGCTCCTTTAGGGTTAGGGTTTCAGCTTCTTAAATAGAGTGGATTAGGTGTTCTCATGGGCTTTTTAATAAGTGATTTATCCATAAGAATAAAAGTGTGAAGTGAGGTATAAAATATTGTTATTTTGGGCAAAACTTAAGTGAATGGATGTCCAATGCATGGCCAAAAGAGGTAAAAAACGTGACTGGTTTGTGCAGTATGCTTAGAAAATCTGATTGGGTCAGCCAGACCCAAAATCTGCCTAGAAAATCAAGTCATGGTGCCCACTTTAAATGAATGTATCTCTCAAACCATGGATCCAAATGAGATGATTACAAAAGGATATGAAAGAGGATATGGCAAGGTACAATTGTTGTGAAGAAAGTATTTTCAAATAATACCTTGAAGTGCAAGAAAACTGGCCAAGAAGTCTTGACAAATTTTGAAGATTTCGGACTTAGAAATTTTTCTAAGTGTCCTAAAAAAATGTCTCACTTTGACTAAGCATAACTTTCTCAATTCTAATCCAAATGGAGCATACGTTATATCTCTAGAAAGCTTGGAACAAGAGGAACAATGTTCATGTTGGAGAAATGTTCAAATGGAGCTTTTATCTTGATGTAAAATGGGCTTAAAGTGAGTGCAACGATCATGAAAACTTGCCCTAAATGGAAAGTCAACCATTTCCAAATTAAGTAACTTTTCCAATTCCTGATTAAATGATGAATCCATGATCCAACCTTGATAAAATTTCACATGTCGGATCCCCTAGGCATGGATTTTGAGATTCCACTCTCAAAATGTCAGGAGTTGACTTTTCTGGCCCCATAGTTGACTTTTCCCAAACTGTCTGATTCCCGATTCCATTGATCAATTAAAGCACTTCTAGCTCAAATAAAGAGCTGATTTTTTGTATGTATACCCTTGTGGACATATGGAGGGCCATGGAAAAGAGTTTCACCCAAAGAATCAGAAATAAACTGATTTTATACCAAACCCTAGTTTTAGGGCAAAATGATCAGGAACTGATTGCACTGATTGCCAATGGATCTTTCTGAGATAATTGTGAATCTTCCTAGGCCAAGATGCCTCTCTAATCATGACATGGATATGCTCCTCTACTTCCAACCAAATATTGCCTGTTGCAGGTAGCCATCAAATCCTAATTTTTGATTAAATCCAGATGAACACTCTGATAGCTTTGAATCCTTCACTGATGAACTGAGGACCATAATAAGATACTTGGACCCCCCTGAGACCCTTGAGACTTGTATAATTAGAAAATGAATTCCAATTCTCAATCTTGCTTTGTGTGGGCTCCTTCTGTTAAGGAGTGATCGATCAAAACCTGATCTCCATGTCACTAATGCAGTATGCAATGAGTATGACCTAATATGATGCTAATGAAGTGTAAAACATAATCCCATGCTTCCAGGAAAAATGAAGGGTAAATTTTGGGGTATTACAGATTATGCATGAGGTGGTGCCACTATACACTCCGCAACAAAATGGAATTTGATAGAGGAAGAATATCACCATTATGAACATGGTGAGGAGTATGCTTAGAGGAAATCATTTACCTAATGAACTATGGGCGAGGTTGTGTCGACTATAACATACATCCTGAACAAATGTCTAATTAGTTGAGAAGGAAGCTTGATGATAAGTCTAGTCAAATGATCTTGATAGGATATCATTCAACTGGTGGATACAAACTATTTAATCCCTTGAACAAGAAAGTAGTGATTAGCATAGACGTGATCATATATGAGTTGAAGGAGTGGGATTGCAAAAACAGTGTCAATAAGGATTAAGTGAGAATCCAATAAGATAAACCAATTGGTGAGACTAACAGAGAAGTTTGACAAGAAGAAGTTAGAGGTCAAGCATGCATAAGCAGACCTCAAAGAACAAAGACATGCTTGCAAGGTTGCAAGAATGTATGATTACATCAGATGATGTGGTCGATGATGAAGGTGAACTCGTCCATTATTCTACCTATGAAGATACTGAGCCAGTAAATGTAACTGAGGCATTGAAGGACTTGAAATGGATGCAGGTGGTTAATGAAGAATTGAAGTCCATAGAAGTTAGCAATACCTGATCACTAGTCGAATTTCCACAAGGAAGGGAGGAAATTAATGTGAAGTGGGTATATAAAGTGAAACTGAATTCAAAAGGAGAAATAAATAGACACAAATCAATAATTGTAGCCAAAGGATTTCTTTAGAGAGAAGGAGTCGAATTTGATGAAGTCTTTGCACCGGTTGATAGGATCGAAACAAGCATGTTAGTTTTTAGTCTAGCAAACATGAGTAACTGGTATATGTGTCAGATGGATGTGAAATGTGCATTCCTGAATGGCTCTCTAGATGAAGAGTTTTATGTAGCACAACCAGTTGAATTTTTGAAGCAAGGCCAAGAAAACAAGGTATAGAGACTGCATAAAGCCCTGTATGGACTTAAGCAAGCTCCAAGTGCTTGGAATAAGAAGATAAATAGTTTCATAAGGGAGAGGGAATTTATGAAGTGTACAAATGAGCATGGAGTATATGTCATAAAAAATAGGAGTGAACTATTTATATTATATCTCTATGTCGATGACCTGTTAATAGCAGGTAGTTGCAAGAAGGAGATCGAAGACTTCAAAAGCGATCTAAGCAAGGAGTTCGAAATGTATGTCTTGGGAAAAATTTCATACTTCCTTGGTATCGAATTCTACATGAGTAGTAGAGGCCCGATGATGCATCAAAGAAGATATGTAAGTGAAATACTTAAAATATTGAGATGGAAGACTATAATGCAACTTCGACACCTGCTGAACCAAGACTACAATTATTGAAAGACTCAGATGAAGATGATGTCAATCCAACTCACTATAGAAGACCCATTGGATCATTAAGATACCTTTGTCACACAAGGCCTGATCTAGCATACAATTTAGGTATGGTAAGTAGATCCATGCAGAATTTAAATGTATCACACCTTGTAGCCACAAAGAGGATACTAAGGTATATCAAAGGAACTCCTGTCTATGGCATTTTATTTCCTATAACATATGAAGGAAAATAATGCAAACTAGTGGGATACAACCGACTAAAGTTGGTGTCGTGATGCTGAGGATAGAAAATCCACAATTGTATATGTGTTTATGCTAGGTGGTGCACCCGTTGCTTGGAGCTCAAGAAACAAACCATTAGTAACATTGTCATCATGTGAGGATGAGTATATAGATGTATCTCTTTGTGCATGTAAAGCAACATGGATGGTGAACCTGATCGAAGATATTTCAGGAGAAGACCATGGAGAAATGATCATGAAGATCGATAACATGTTTGCTATCAACCTGGCCAAGCACCTGATAGCACATAGAAGAAGAAAACACATCGAAATGAGGTCCCATTATCTTAAAGAGCAAGTATAAAATGGGAAGCTAAACTTGGAACACTGCAGAATTGAGAATCAGATTGTAGACATTATGACGAAGTCTATGCAAGTCAAATTGTTAAAAAGATTGAGAACTATGATGAATGTAAAAAGCTTAGACACAATGTATTAAATGGTATATTAAATATATAATTCTTTGTGTTAAGCATGTTGTAAGACTCGACGGTTTCAAAGTTGATTGTATTTGATAAGTAGTCAAAGTAGATAGCCATCGAAGGAGTTAACCTCGATATAATTAAACGTATCACTTATCTTATTTTGTTAGTTAGCTAGATATTATTTGGTGTTAAAGTAATCTCATCTATAAATAGGGAGGCACCATATCATTGTAAGAATACAAAACAAGAGAAAGTTAGTTAGAATAAACATAGAGAGAAACTCTACAGAATTTAATCCATCTTCTTTGTTGTCTCCCCAAACCATAATTTCTCTTTTCTTCCATAATTCACTTTCACACATTTATTTTCCTATCAAATCATTTTGCAGCGGAAAATCATTTTGCAACCAAGGTGTGGTTTGGACTTTGATGTTGAACCTGTTTTGGTTTGTCCTTGCCTGGACCATTATGTCTTATGTATTTTTGCATGGTATGTCTGATGACATGAAAGTATTGACCTATTCTGATCTGTTTTGCCTTTGATCCACACTAATATGGCAAGTTTTATGCAACTAGTTGCAGGCATGGTATGGAAAGGTTTGCCATGAGGTTTTGATTAAGGCATGGAACTAAGACATGAATCAAGGAATAAGTTATGGTTCATCAACAAGCTTTTTCTATGGAACACACTAAAAGTCATGAGAAGCTTAAAGACTTAGAGGAACCAATATGAGATGGCTTTTGAAAGAAGTAGGATATGACCTAGGTTTAGGTAGTTGACTTTGGTAAAAGGTTAACCAAAAAGTCAACAGTTGACCAAAGTCAGCTTTAGGTCAACAATATGTATTCTTGTGTAGAATTGGATTTTGAAATACTTGTAATGGAACTTTGGTTGATTTGTAATGAAATTGACCCTTGAATGACAAAATAGCTTACTTTTCAAGAAAACACTTTTCCCTCCAATTTGCATTTGATAATTTGAATTTGAATTGCACTTGAAAACTTGACCATGAATCTTGAAACTTGACTATGAATCTCAATGTCTTGTCTTGAATCCACACCAAACACATGATGGACTAGTGTAATGAACAAGCCCATAAAGATATTTAATCAGTCAAATTCAAATCTTTCATGGTTGACCAATGTGAAACTTGCAATCTAAAATCAAATCCTGATGCCATGATGCAAACCCTATGATCCACAAGTGCCAAGGATCAAGAATTAAAGTTTCATGGATTTGAATTCAAGAGAATTGATCATCACTAGTCAATGTAGCATCAAGATGCCCTAGATTTGGTCCTCAGGGAAACCCTAGCTCCATGTTGATCATAAACACCAAAGGCCTTTGAATCAATGATGTTTACTTAAAAAATACAATGGTAAAATGAATGTCGTATGATGCCAATGAATATGTAAATGAATCATATACCAAAATTCAAATGAAAAAATGAAAAGGGGAGGGAAAATTTTGGGGCATAACAATCGTGAAACCATATTTTGACAGCACCAACCCATATGTTTTAGTTGGTTGTTCCAGTTAGTTTCTCACACAGGATAAGTGAAATCTTAGTGAACGTGACATAATCGATATCTCCCATGTTATTTGATGGCTTGAAACAAAAAACCGAGAGCATATATGGAAAGAGTGAAGGAAGGCATTGTCGGTGACAAAAACAACGACGAGAGGGGCGGCGGGACGCGCTGCCACGCTCGGCCTGTAGGGAGGTGCGTAAGATTCACGCGTGGGCTGACTGGATTTTTAGTTTTCGGACGATCGGGGGGAGACTGATCCGACATTATGAGTATCTCGCCGGAAGGTCTTTGGGAGCGGCGACAACGCTCGTGACAATGTCGTGGCTGACCGAAAATTTGTTGAGAAGAATTTTTTTGTGTGGAAGACAATAGGTCAACCAACTCTGATACCATCTTAAGAATGTGTGATTGAGCCTAATTCAACCCTACAAAACCAGCTGGTACGATGAGAATCGTCCCCACTTATAAACACATGTTCAGGCCATATATTGTCCGATGTGAGATTTTTAATCGATGTAATGAATGAACTTTACCTCCAATTCCGGCTTGTTTTGCTCGCTTTGATGTGATGAAATACAAAAATGAAGTTTTGGTGTTGAAGAGGTGATTGAGAATGAAAGAAACCTTTTTAAGGGTTTTAAAAATAGAGTGTTGTTTGAGTATGAAAAAGATCATGCAAGATGATGTTTTATCTAATTTTTCGCTGATCATTTTCGGATATGCATCTCCGAAAATACCACTTAGTTGTTAATTTAACTAGCTCAGTGAATTAAAACACAATAATTTGAGTACATGAGTTATTTCGAAGATGCATCTCCGAATACATCCAAATATGATACGGTGATACATCTCCGGACCATGTTTTTGCAAAATGGGGTGAATCTCAAAAATGCAAAGATTTGTGTGATTTTGATGTTTCCGGAGACGCATCTCCAAACGCATGAAGGATATTTTCGAATTTTCAATAATGTGAAAGACACCACCAAATATGGAAAGAGTCTTTATCAAAAATAGAGGTTTCCTGCCCCCTAATTGTAAATTTGATGAGAAAATCTCACTTTTAGTACCAAAAGTCACTACTTCATGGATACAAATTATGGGCTCAAACGAAAACTGCAACAAATGCAATAATTGGTAGATCAAATAGCTCAATTTTAAAATCGGAAGACTATTTTGAGGGTGGTAAAACAAGGAGACTAAGCTTATCATAAAAGACTAAGATCACAACACATAAAATTGATGGATGGTTAACATATATATTGTATAATTGTAACAATTTTACTGTCTCTCAGCAAAATAGAGAGAAATACAAGCCAAACTTCCAAGCATACATAAAACTTTAAGCATGAACATAATTGTTATACGTACATATTCTTTTTTTCTATCATAATCACATTGGTATGTTGGATCATCAGATTTTAACATAACCCTGTGACCCTTAATATAAAATAGGTCGTATGTAGATATAATTGGTAAAATTATGTTCTCACAAACATGCAAACCAAGAGTTTCTGATTCCATTGGCCCCTTGATGTATGCTTTTTTCACTGTTGACACTCTATGTTGTATTATTAGTGATGTTGCATCTGCAAGAAGTGTACATTTCCTCTTGCACCATATCTTTTGCATCTCTCAACTATTACATTTCAACCAAATCACCTTATCATAAGACACAAACCATAGTCCATAAATAACAAGCTAAAACTCTCAACCAAATCATCTTACAATGGCTGCAGTGTTTTGGGCATTGGCTTTGGCAAGCCTGTGCTACCCTTTAGCTTCGATTAATGCTCAATCACATGCCGCTGCACCATCAAAGTGGCCAACCACAAGCCAATCTGCACCCTCCACATTGGCAACCACAACTCCGTCTGCAGCTTCTAAATGGCCAATTGCAACTTCTCCATCTGTAGCCAAACAACAACCTGTTGTGGCAGCAGCAACTCCTGATAGTAGTACAAAGATACCATATGTGGCAGCTTCTCCTACATGGAACAAACCCCCAACCACGGTCACGGCAGCAGCACCTTCCAAATTACCAACCATAATAATCCCGGCTGCACCTTCCAAGGCGCCGGTTCCAAAAGTCACAACTCCAACCGCGCCTTGGACGTCACAGATACCCAAAGTCACAACTCCAACCGCGCCTTGGACGTCACCGATACCCAAAGTCACAATTCCAACCGCGCCTTGGACGTCACCGATACCCAAAGTCACAACTCCAACCGCGCCTTGGACGTCACCGATCCCCAAAGTCACAACTCCAACCTCGCCTTGGACGTCACCGATCCCCAAAGTCACAACTCCAACATCTTCGCCATGGAAGTCACCGATCCCCAAAGTCACAACAACTCCAACATCTTCGCCATGGAAGTCACCAATCCCCAAAGTTACAACAACTCCGACATCTGCTCCTGTGAAGTCACCGGTTCCTAAATTAACATCTCCAACATCTTCCCCTGTTAAGTCACCAGTTCCAAAAGCTTCAACTCCGACATCCGCTCCCGTGAAACCGATAGTTCCAAAAGCTACAACCCCGACATCCGCTCCCGTAAAAGCGCCAGTTCCAAAAGCTACGACTCCGGCTTCTGCTCCTTTGAAACCACCAGTTCCAAAAGCTACCACTCCAATATCTGCTCCTTTGAAACCACCGGTTCCAAAAGTTATCACTCCAATATCTGCTCCTTTGAAACCACCAGTTCCAAAAGCTATCACTCCAACATCTGCACCTGTGAAACCAATAGTTCCAAAAGTAAAACCTCCAACATCTGCACCTGTGAAATCACCAGTTCCACACCCTCCAAAACCCGCTCCTGCAAAACTGCCAGTCCCCAAGGTTACACCAGCATTAAGCCCTAAAATCCCATCTCCTAAAAGTCATCCACCACCACACCCACCCAAAAAAGCACCTGTTTCTCTACCACCCGTTTCGCTTTCACCATTACCACTGCCACCAGCTTCTTTACCACCAAAGGTATCCCCAGCCCCTGCAAAAGCCCCAAAAGCACCAGCACCAGCCAAGGAAACACCAGCACCAGCACCTGCACACAAAAAGAAAGCACCAGCACCAGCACCAGCACCACATCACAAAAAGAAAGCACCAATATCATCACCCGTTCCTTCCCCAGCAGTTATCCCACCATCACCTGCACCAACGCCTGCAATAGACACACCATCATCAGCACCAGCACCAGCACCCGAAGATGACGCGCCAGAACCACCACCCCACAAGCACAGGAGAAGAAGACACAAGCATAAGCATAAGAGACATCACACACAATCTCTAGCTCCAGAACCTACAAGTTCAACAATCATCAGGAGGAGTCCTCCAGCACCACTAGCTGATGATACTACTCCAGCGGATTCAGATGAAACACCATCACCAGCACCCAGTCCCAACACAGTAATATCCTTTTCCATTTCACTTTAACTTACACTAATATCCTTCTTTACCAAAAATCTTGTGATTTTATGTTTCACAGAATGGTGCATCATCACACCAAGGGCAATGGAGAGAAATGCTGTCAACTAGTGTACTTACTATTGCCATTTTGTTATGTGTCACTTGAGTACCTGCATCAGATGCCATATATACCAAGCTCATAGACAAAAAACACGGATTCGAACGCGGTTACTTGGTTTGCAAGAATATAAAATTATTGTATATGTATGGAGTTGAATGATGAGAAATCATACCCATAAATTATTGATTTTTTTATCCTTTTGTTCTTTTATTGTATTGTGGCTTTTGCTCAAACAACATTAATGATATGAGATTTTGAGTTGCAAAGCAAAATATGAATTAGCTTTTGATAAAATGAAAGCTTCCATAACCAACTTCAAAAGTATGAACTTAGTTAGTACCCAAAAAAATGTTAGAGTTAGCAGTGTTATTTATGAAAAAATAACAATAATTGGTATAATAAAATGGTTAATTTAAAAACAAACCATAATTAGGAATTAGTTATGCAAAACTGCATGTTAGTTAAATCTCCGACTCTCCTCCGACAATTCCTTAGCAGCCGTCTTCACCGGATAAGTTCATCTCGGACACATCAGAAGATAAAAAAAAACAGTTAAGGTTGACGAATTCAATAAAGGTTTAAATTAGATGAAATGGAGAATGACTCGCGTAGCGTGGTGCTGTTTCCATAGATGGTAGAACGTTGCATCACGAATCAAGAAGGACGATGATGAAGGTGGAAGAGAGAGAAAAATTCTAACAAATTCTAATAGAAAATTGAAATTTTCTTATGATCAAGATTAAATTTTTTTTTTCTAAACCACACTTGTTTTATATACTATTTAAAAATTAAATGCAAATTCAATTGCAATCTAAATTAAACTTAAATGCAACTGAAAAATGAATTACAATCTAACACAGTCCCTTAATTCATATTCAGTTAATCAAAATCAACAACACCAATTTTATCTTTCAGCGGGATAAAATGTTCAATCTTGATAGTCTTAGTCAGAACATATGTCAGTTGCTTCTGAGTGCTACATTGCACAACTTCAAACACCCTATTCTAAATCTGGTTCCTAAAAAATGAAACTTTGTATCAATGGGCTTGCTTCTTCAATACAACACTGGATTCTTGACAAGACTTATAGCTAGTTTGTTGTCAATCATCAACTTCATAGACTTGCTCACCTTGATCTTCAGATCCTGTAACAAGTTCATAATCCATACAACTTGACGAACAGACAAAACACCTGCAATGTACTCAGCTTCACAAGTTGTCAATGCAACTACTGGTTGCTTTTTGGAGCACCAAGAAATAGGACCTCCCAGATACTTAAAGTAATATACAAAAATACTTCTTTTGTCAACCCTGTCTCCACACCAATCAGAGTCTGAATAACATATCATCTCTGACTTATATTCAACACCAGAAGGAAACAAAACTCTATACTTCAGAGTCCCCTTAATGTACCTCAGAATCCTGATAGCAGCTTGGTAATGTGACCACTTTGATTTATTTATAAACTTACTCATCATACCAAATGCATAAAAAATATCATGTTTGGTATTGCACAAATATCTTAGACAACCAACCAACTGCTTGAAAATTATAATATCTACATCATCATCTTTAGAATCGCATTCCAACTTATGATTTGTCTCAGAAGGTGTAACTGCATACTTGCAATTCACCAGCTCAAATCTCTTCAGAAACTTAAGTTCATACTTTAACTGATGCAAAATGAGACCCATATCAGAGTATATAATCTCCATTCCTAGAAAATATGTCATATTTCCTAGATCAGTTATCTCAAGCTCATTCATAAATACTTCATGAACTTAGCTATCTCATTTGAACAACTCCTTGTTAGCAATATGTCATCAACATAGAGACACATGAGAATCATATTGCTATTAGATGTATGTTGAACATAAACATCATACTGCATCTCACATTTTCTGAATCATTGAAGCTTGAAAAATGAATCAATTCTCATATTCTAGACTCTAGGAGCTTGTTTCAGTCCATACAAACAAGGCTTTATGTAACATGTACACCATCCATTCCTGATTCTTTTTCACAAACTCAAGAGGTTGTGATACATAAACTTCCTATTGTAAAGGACCATTCAGAAATGCAGATTTCACATCTAAATGCATCAGAGACCAATTCTTAATAGCAGCTATAACAATCACTAGTATGATTCTTTCATGTCTAACTACATGTGCAAACACTTCAAAGTAGTCTAAACCAGATTTCTGTAGAAATCCTCTAACTATTAACCTTGCTTTGTGTTTGCCAATTGATCCATCTGGCTTTAGTTTCACCTTGTAAACTCATCTGACACTGATGGATTTCTTGTTCTTTGGAAGCTCAGTCAACTCCTAAGTCTTGTTTCTTTCTATAGCCTCAAGTTCTTCTTTCATGACCTTCAACCAAACTTTTTTCTTGTGAGCTTCTTTTGCACTGACTGGTTAAGAGTCCACCATAATGGCACATTGAGTGACTTCCTCTTCAGAGTTTATTTCAATATCTTGCAGTAATTCAAAATCTGCAAGCCTTTGTGGAATCTATCGAATTATCTATGGCCTAGTTTTAGAAGCAGGACCACCTTCAGAAGCTACAACATCAGAATCTCCACGTTCATAAGGTCCATCTTTAAAAGGTCCATCTTTAGAGGCTGATTTACCACCAAAGTCTATATCATCATCAGAATCTGAATCATCGTTAAAATCTGAATCATCAGATTCTCCTTCAGAGTCAGACTCAACTTCAGCATCAGTGTCACCTTCATACTCTGACTCATCTTCAGACTCAAAATCTCCTTCAGAGGCAGATTCTCTTTCAGAGTTTGAAATTTCTTTAGAAGTTAACTTAGGTGTTAACACTGCACCAGATATGGATTGAGACTTAATCCAATCCCACACTTCTGATTCTTTCACAATGACATCTCTATTGAATTCAACTTTGTTAGTGACAGGACAATAGAACTTATAAGCACAAGAATTGTGGCACCCTACAAGTAACATAACTCTGTTTTTGTCATCCAACTTCCTTCTCTTAGCATCTGGAATATATTTATAACAAACTTAACCAAACACCTTCAGATGACTCACACTTTGCTTGTCTCCAATCCACTTCTGAATAGGAATAATTTCCTTAAGCTTCTTAGTTGGACACCTGCTGAGCACTTATGTTGCAGTAGTAAAAACTTCTCCCCACATGGTGTGAGGTAGTTTCTTCTCCTTCAACATGCTCCTTGTCATATCAAGCAAAATTTTGTTTCTTCTTTCAACATAACCATTATGTTGAGGAGTGTATGGAGTAGTAAACTCATGTTCAATTCCATTCTCCTCACAATATCTCTTGAACCCTGTAGATTTGCACTCACCTCCACCATCAGTTCTGAGAATTTTCAGCTTCTGACCACTCTATTTTTCAGACTTCACCTTGAACTTTTGAAATTCAACAAACAACTCATACTTGAATTTGACGAGTGCTACCCATGTCATTCTTGTGGACTCATCCACAAATGACACAAAATACTTGTTTCCTCCAAGTGAAAGTACTTCAAATGATACACATACATCAGAATGCACTACTCCCAAATAATGTTTTGCTATTGGAGCTACTTCTGATGCAAATGATAGTCTAGGTTTTGCACCTTTCATGCATATGTCACATGACTTCTTAGACTTCACAATCTTAGGAATGCCATGTACCAACTTCTTAGAACTTAGATGGCCAAAGATTTTGAAGTTTAGATGCCCAAATCTCTTATATGCCACAACTCATTGTCATCTTCAGTACCTTCTGCACTAAGGCACTTAGTTTCAGTTGTTTCCAGGTTCACCTTGAATGTTCTGTTGCTTCCCTATTCAAACTGCATAATCAACTTCTGATCAGAATCATACAACTTCAAGAGATTGTCGTTCATAGTAACCGAGAAACCTTTCTTAATTAGCTGACCTACACTCATCAGATTTCTCTTCATGCCATGAACATACCAAACATCCTTGATCATAACAATTTTACCATTCTTCACTTTGACCTTGACATTTCCCATTCCTTCAGCATTCAGATACTTATCATCAACACATATGGTCTTTTTCCTCTTTCTACAGTCAAAATTAATCAACCATTGTTTGTTTCCAATTAGGTGATTTAAGCAACCAATGTCCATATACAACTAGTCTACAAAATATCCACCATCAGATTCAGAAGCCATGAAAAACACAAGTTCATCATCAGATTCTCCTATGGCTATGTTTGCTTCTTCTGATTTCCTTTCCTTATTTGACCAACAATCAGAATCAAAGTGACCAAACTTCTTACAATAGTAATATTGAACCTTCTTCTTGTCAAACTTCTCTTTTCCCTTATGATGTTTCTTCTCATCAGAGTTGGAGGTTTCTGACTTCTGATAACCACCATGTCTCTTCTTGGCCTCTGACCAAGATTGCTTCTAATTCTTCTTACCAGAAGACGTTTTCAGAGCATGCTCTACCTCTCTTTCAGATGTTCTCTTAGTCACACACAACTCTTATGCCAATAGAATGCTTTACATCTCTTCAATTTCATGGTGCTCAGATCCTTAGAATGTTCAATTGCTATAACAATGTAATCAAACTGAGGAGTAAGAGATCTCAATACCTTTTCAATGATTACTTGTTCAGAAAGAGTTTATCCATAAGATTTTATCTCATTTGTGATCAGAATCACTTTGGAGATGTAATCTGGTATCTTCTCATTGTTCTTCATGTTGAGATTCTCATACTGCTTACATAGAGAATAAATATTCACCTTCTTCACTGATGCATCACCTCGATAGCAATGTACCAGTATGTCCCACATAACCTTCGCCATCGTCGAATCATCGATCTTCTCAAACACACTCACATCCACACACTAATGGATGTAGAATAGAGATTTATGATATTTCTTCCTCAACTCTCTATACGTGTTCCTTTCTACTTCGGTTGCATTTTCTACAAGCGTTGCATAATCGTCATTGACGAGATCAATAACATCTTGAACGCAAAATAACACATGCATCTGAATCATCTACCGATTCCAGTTATTTCCATCAAATAGTGGAAGCTTCGTATTCATGCTACTGTTTCCACCATTCATCTTCGATCTTTTGCAAAAATTCACTCAGATCTCACCAAACACTTGTGTTTCCCAATCCCGTAGAATAAAAAAATATGATATTGTTACGATTCTGATTGTGAATTCAAAAAACGAAATCAATCACACACACCTCACTATCCACTCGTGTTTCGCTTGATGTTTCATGTGGATCCGAACTAGAGCTCTAGATACCAATTGTTGGTGCACAAGAAGGAAGAAGATGAAGATGATGAAGATGGAAGAGAGAGAAGAGTTTCTAACAAACTATACCAGAAAATTGAAATTATGTTATGATCAGGATTACACTTTTTACTAAACCACACTGAATATATATACTACTTAAAAATTAAATGCAAATTCAAATGCAAATTAAATTAAACTTAAATGCAACTGAAAAATGAACTACAATCTAACATAACGACTAAGAAGATTGACACCGGCATGTCCCGGTGTTCGACACCTTCGATGTCCACATTCGCATAAATCACAGAAGTGTCTCCCAAATAAATGAATTATTATTTTTTGTTTCCACACTCTTTAAATTGGTGTTCAACACCTTAGATAACACGTATTCAATATCTATCAAACAATTTAAAAAAATACTATTTAAAAAAGAATTTATTTTTTTATTTACTTCAACACATCTTATACATTTTTTTAAAACAAATAATATACACGTTTAGAAGTGTTAAATAGATTAAACATGTATTGAAACAATGTTATCAATAAAAATTAAAGAATAATATTAAGTTTTAACTCTTTTAATAATAGATGTATTGATGAAGTTCAAATACTATGATATATATATAACGGTGTTGATGTTTTATATTTTTGACATTATCAATGTCGGAGTGTCTTTATCATGTGTCAGAGTCTATACTTCATAAAAAACCTGTCGATTTATCGGTTGGTTTGATCAAAATTACAATGCATTCTTATTATTGTTTTTTTGAAAATACTCACGCACACAACTACAAGTACTAAGATTCGAATCCTTGTGATTATGTTCAATTTAACAATATAACTTTTATCAGTTGAGTTATGATTTGTGGACATTATTAACATTTTTTTAAATTATAATGATAGTGAATATATATAAAATAAATATAAAAAAAAAGACACTAAACTGCGCCAACTATATATATATATATATATATATATATATATATATATATATATATATATATATATATATATATATATATATATATATATAAACTTTTGGACTCCTGTAAAAAGTTTTAAAAATAAATGATATAAAATCATATTAATCGTCAAAAACATGTTTTCTTATATTTTACTATTTTACTAGAAATAGTTTTGATGGGTGTCTCTATCCCACAATAAAAACCTTTTTATACTCTGTCTCATTTGTGACAAAATCTCAATCAAATTCACAAAAGCATCAATCTTTACAACATGAAAAGATGCTACTAAGATATTAAGTATCATTACACTTTCCCATAAATTTTTTATTTACTGTTAATGAAAATTGTGTATACATATGTGGATGATGTTCCTACAATCCACTGAAAAAATAATAATCAAGTTGATCAAATGTTACATCAACAAGAATGAGGATAACTAATCTTCTCCATCAAGTGTTGGAATCATCCAAATGCCAATTGGCATTATTATTAGTCTTCTTCATCCTCCACTTCATGAAATGGTAGTGGCACTGTCTTCACTGCTCTAAACTTTCCAGCATTATTTAGATGCTCATTCTCCAATCTGAGTCAATAAACAATTTGTCTTCATTGAAAGAAAAAAAAACACTCGAAAGTGATGTATCATATGCAAATGCTACAAGTATCAAACAAAAACAAATTATGCATTTTGTGTTGTCATAGAGATTCTGTACCTGTAGAAATTCCATAGTCCTCTTCTAATAACTTCAAGTGCTGCTAGAAATAAGCTTGTCACTCTATAGTCAACATTTTCAAAACATGAATGGAGCACAGTTTGCAACCAAGCAAGCCTCAGAGTAATATTTAATACCTGCATAAGCAAAACATTTCCATATTTATATCAGACACCAGACACGCCTTTAATCTGAAGTGTAAATATTACGTAGTATTATAATTTTCTGTACGTATGAATATTGTGTCAATGTCTGATACAATGTATCAAATGTCATACACGTTTTCAATCTGACGTGTCGGTACTATATAATATTATAATCTTCAATACGTGTCAATATTATGTCAATGTCTAATAGAATGTATCAAATACTAAAACGCCTTCAATCTAAAGTATCAGTACTACATAGTATTATAATTTTATATACGTGTCAATATTGTGTCAATGTCTAATACAATGTATCTGACACCAGACACACATTTAATCTGAAGTGTCGATACTATATAATATTATAATCTTCTGTATGTGTCAATATTGTGTCAATTTATGATACAATCTATCAGATATCAGACACGCCTTCGATCTAAAGTGTTGATACTACAGAATATTATAATTTTCTGTAATTGTCAATATTGTGTCAATGTCTAATACAATATATCATATACGAGACACGCCTTCAATCTGAAATGTCGGTATTATAAAATACTAATTAGAGAGGAAAATGGTATGATTTATGTACCATGGAGAAGTAGTAAATGGCTTTTCTTCTTAGCATTAATTCATTCCTTAACCAAGGATTCTTGGAGTTCATTTGTAGTAAACCCCAATCCTTAACAAAGTCCCAATACAATTGGTACAAAGTTGCAACACTTGACATGATCACAACAACACATAACCATCCAACACTTTTATCTTTTTCATAAGCAACTTTAGCTCCTGCAGCTAACATAGCTGAAACATATTTCCCTAGATTGATAAGGTGACTTGTCTCTCCTTCATCAAACCATCTCCTTGCACACTAGAAACACATCAAGGAACATCAATTACTTCTCCACATTTCTCAATCAAAATTTTACATCAAAATCAGATGATTAACACAATTCAAATACGCGGTTAATTGCGTTTACAAGATAAGTATTTTACCTGCATTGCTCTCCAATAATATGGAAGAAAGGACACTGCATAAGCAAAATCTCTATAGTTTTTCACTCTCATGCAATATCCATAGTCTTGAGTCTTGAAGCTCCCAGTTATATAGTAACATGCCACAAACTCTAAGTTCCTTAGCATTGGAACCTATAAAGAAATCATGTAGCCATTAATATAATTGTTATTTTTCTATAATATTGCAACAAATAAATGTACTTTTCTATACCAAAAAAAAAAAACTACCTGACTGCAAAGTTGATCAGCCATAAAAAAGTCCAGCATCACAACCTAGGAAGAGCAATAGAAAATCCATTGAGATTATGACCAAACAATAGAAAATGTATTTGTTTTACTTTTATGACAAGATTTGTACCTTATAAAGGGGTGACCAAATTATGTTCCTTATCACACATAGGAAGCGGTAACGACTTGACCGATATATAATGTTGAAGGGGCAAACAAGTAATAGTAAGAAGGCCTGTATGTGTAATAAATAAGATCAGATGTTACGTTTCAGATGATAATATTTTATACGCTAATGATATATGATTGAATGATTGTGTAAAACTTATTTATAGTGTTAGATGCGCATTTTTTGAACTCGTAATAATGAATTTGATGCAATGTAAAAAATCGAGAACTTACGAGAAATAGTAGGCCAAGGAGGATTTGAACTTGTGCATAGGTATACCCTTTTGTGAGTAGAGTCAAATGAAAAAACAAGACTCCAACCACAGCAGTCATTGACATTGTACAAATCAAGAACACATCTCTGTATTTTAGTTCCTTAGTCGGAGCAATCTCGAAAATAAATTTGTAGTTTATACGAGTCTTTCTCCACGCGAAAATGTTGCATCCGTAGAGGAAGAAATGTAGAAACATGAGACTGAACACGCTGCATAATCGTAACAGAAACATACGACTTATTTTCGGTTCAAGTACTACTGATGATATAACATATATGAAACATTGTTTTAAAAATCAGACCAGAGATCGAACCGTGGTTCAATCCAGTTAAAACAAACTAAGAACCGAACATGGTTGGACCAATCGACCGGTCTGGTTTTGAAAACACGAATATGAAAACAATGTCATGAAATTAAAGTCTTTTTAGTTACCTAAGCACAGGGTAGACAGTTTCCATGTAGAGTGAATTTTGGTGTCTTTTGTAGAGTCCGGTAAGATGAGCCATTAAAACATATCCAACAAAAAGTGCGAAAAAGCATCCGGTAAATAGTCCTGAGTTTATAAAAAAGATCAGGTTAATTTTGTAATTTTGTAAGTAATTTGCTATGGAATTTGTCTGTAAATCCTAATTCAACAGACAAAACTAGATATTACTAGATTAGACGTCTAACACCAAGGTTCAAACCCTGACTCTCACGTTTCAACATGTTTCTACGTACAAATTATGGTATTTTACACAACATTTAAATTTGTAAAATAGGAGATATCAAATATTTTAAAAAAAAGTGATAAAATTAAAAAGTCATGATGTTTAGAAAAGTGGGATGAGTTAAGGGGCTAGTGACTAAGTGGGTCCATGACTCCATTTTGTGTTTTCTTTGGATTCTAGTGATCACAAAGCAAACAAACCTAAAGACTCCTTACCACAATGATTCACAAAAACAAACACAAGATAAAATAAAAAAAGAGGCTAAAAGTTACTCACCAATGAAGAAAGTTAAAGCATGTGATTCTTTCCTATGATGAATTGGTCTAAGGTATTTCATTGCCTTTCTATGATCATCTTTAGCAAAGTTTTTCACAAACACTTCCTCCACTTCATCCATGAACTTCACCACCTATCATGTTTAGGACAAAAAGTTCATAAAGATGGTTAACAAAGTCCAAAACAAAACTAATCTCTAAATGTTGCACACATAATTAATATGAATTTTGTAAAAATATCAAAAGTTTAAAAGTAGATATTTAGACATGAAACATATGAGTTTTGGCCACTTGATATTGTTGGTAACACATTGAGTTGCAAGGATAACTAGTGGCCAACATCTCAACATGATAATATATTCTTCATTAAAGATTGACATGATGGGAGTAAGATATTTTTCTTCATGGTTATGGTTTTGATTTATGTTTATTGTTTACCTTGTCCGAGTTGTTGAAATATGAACTCTCAACTACTTTGAGATAGATCGGGAGAATTTGTTTTTCTGTGACCTGAAAAATGGAAAAATCATAAGTAGACGAAGTGATAATAACTACTAAAAACTCATACAGACAATCATGTATACCAGGGTTTTCAAACCCTGATAATAACATCCAACCTAGCAATATCGGTTTTTGTACAATCTAATTCACTTTACCTTATCAAATTTCTTTAGAATCTTCAAAAATGCAAGCAGGTTCAAGTTCCTAAAACATCAGCATGATGAAGCAAACATGATTATTTTCCATATCAAATCTAACACTTAATTAGAATTCATTATATAAGAAAAAACTAAATTATACCTATAATCATTCAAATATCCTAAGCCCTTATAAAGCTCAATGAAACCACCCTTGATCATTTTTTCAGCATGATGCAACCTTGTTTTGTTAAGATGAAGAACACCATTTTCTAGATTAGATTTCTTTGAAGATTGGTTGAACAAATCTTCCATTACAAGGTAACTAATTTCTGATAAAGTTTGTGAAGGAGTTGTCAAAGGAATGTTTATCTTCACATTCTTTCCTTTGGAACTAACAAGATGGCCAGATAGTGTCCTTAATTTACCATCAACCCATTTCAAATTCATTGATTTCTCATCTTCATTTGATTGAGTAAAATCCTCTTCTATTTTCTCCAAATCACATGTTTGTTCTCTGCTGCTCCTAATAGAGTCATCCTCTATAGCCAAAATACAAAGTATTAGATTATTCACATGAGAAATATTTTAAAACCACACTAAGAATGATTAGAATTTTATATTTAATTATTTATATTTTTAAATATTACTACCGATGTTTATGTCTATGTGTTGTGTTAGTGTCAATGTCGTGATTCGTATCTATTAGTGTTTATATATTTATTGTATTTATTACATAAGTGCTTATGTATAGTTTATTTTTAAAACAAAAGATAAAACATTTCCATAAGATATAAGCTTTTTTTTTAAGTTGTGTTAGAGATAACTTATATAAATAAGCCAAAAAAAAGCTTATAGATATGTCATAAATAATTTTCATAGGCTGATCCAAACAAGTCACTAAATGTTCACATTGTTGAATTTAAAAAGATAAGGTTGATAACATTACCACTACTAGAAAATGTGCATGAGACAGATTCTTCCTCCTTAGAATATTGAGAAGAGCTTCCTTTAACTTTCTTCTCCATGAATGCAGATTTGAGCTCAATAAGAATATCCATTTGTTTCTTCAATGACTCTCCTCTATCTAGAAACTCTTTCTCCTTTGTCCTATAGAATTTATTCACCTTGTTAAGATTTTGGTCTAAACATGCAAAAAATTCCTTAGTTGCATCAGTGTCGGCAAATTGTTCCAACAATTGTGTCTCATACATATCACCTTTACTTGTTGATGAAACAAGTTTCCTATGAACCTATAACAAAAATCATGAGTTGAATACATAACACAAATAATCAAATAATCTTAAAAAATATGAATATTCATGATCTTATAAAATGAGAAGTTTACTTGAATTGGTTCATGGTCTCTTTGTTGATGTCCAAATAAAGAGAATTTTCGTAATAACGAAAAGGGCGACGATGTCATTTGGTGATTGTTTGGTTCGTTGTTGATATTGTTAAGAAGTTGAATTCTTTTAATATCCTTCTTAAGTTGGCAATAATCTACAAAAGCTTCTTTCCATTCAGGAATGAGTTGTCCTTCAAATTGCTTAGAGAATTTCACCATCTTTCTCTCTTTGGTATATGAGTGATGATGAGTTTGGTTGTTGATGAGTGTGTTGAATGAAAACACAAGATGATGTTATATATATTGGAAGAAAAAAAAAGGAGTTTGTTTGGTTGATATGCTGGTACTGATGCTGTAAAGCACAATTCTATAATATCCTTAGATACTTTATGCTTCAAAACGGATGGAATTAGGATGATATGGTGGCTAGTTTGTGCCGGAAAGTGACCGTACCGCGCCACCGGATATGATCACTTCACAGCCAACATATGCTCTCATCAAGATTCTGAAAGAGTGTTCTGAATTTAAAGTGGTTTGGATTGGACACAAATTCTACTATTCAAAATGCATGCATAAAAATCTATACAAGTCGAAACTCACATGCTAACAACCATATCAGACATGTCGTCAAACTCAAAGAACGTAGAAATACTGACAGATATACAGACGTCGTCTTAAGATTCAGAAGATTCAGACAGATATATAGACGTCGTCTTAAGACTCAGAAGATTCAGACAGACATAAATACTTAAATATTATCTATTAATAACATTCACAGACCGACTAGAAATATCTGAGTAGATTTCTTAAATCATTAGAGGGTGATGTTGTTGTGACATAAAGATGGCCACATATTATTTTAACAAGCAAAAGTTACAAAACCATTTTGAGAAAAAGATGTGTTACTAAAGAATGAAAGGTATTTTTGATTTTGGATAGATTTTACATGTGATAGTGTTCAATATGTTTAAGTCAAAAAATTGATGATGCTTGTAAAGCTTAGATCATTGGTTAAATTGTGTATGCTACCACATAAAGGAGTGTTTTAATTAGACCAACTTGATTTCCACTAATTATTGTTGATAAGTAGAAAAAGTTTCAATTATTTGCATGATCTCCACTTTCACTTTGTAACTTCTTTAATTATTTATTTGTTTTCAATATGTCCACTATAATATTCTTGGTTTGAAAAAATTGAGAGTGTTCTATGTATATTTGGATGCTTGATCAAATAATTTCAACTTAATATTATTTAAGAAAAAGAATTTTAATTTAACGTATAACATATAAGTAAATGTTAGGCTATTTTAAAACATACACTAACCTTTCTTAAGATATATTAAAATAATATTGACATCCCCTTATACTTTTTAATGATAATAAAAATTTATATATATATATATATATATATATATATATATATATATATATATATATATATATATATATATATATATATATATATATATATATATATATAAGTCATTAAAATAATTTGTTGGTATATATAAGCTCAAAAGAAATTAATACATATTTTAAAATAAAGATTATCAGTGTCATTTTAATATTATTTAGATGGAGGTGAGTGTAATTTTCCGTTATTAACCAAATAATGAGGTCGAAACCATATATAATACAAATACGATAATAGTTTCCATTATGATGCTGATTACACTAACAATATAAACAGTAAAGTTATACAACACAATTATATTTATCATCGAATTGCATTGTGGAAGTGCAATCACCTAGTATTATGAACGAATCACAATTCATATGGTTCTCCAAGATATATAATGGATGGTTGCTCATTACACCCCCTAAGTATTTCTCTTCCTAAATATTCTTATCTAAATGCTAACTTTCAGTCCCACCATGTTCATATGATTTCACTTAAAAATTAATTAAAAGGGTTTGCTCGAAGGTTAAAATCCAGATACTTTTACCGTGGAGAAAAAATTGAAGGTATATCTCTAAGGAAATGATAAACTTTGAATATTTCTGCGAAATCTGCGGTGAAAAATAATCCGTATGAAATTCCAGAGTAGATTATTTAACACATCCTGATGTCCAGAAATTAATTTTCAAGTACACCCTGTTTAATTTTAAATAATTGCAAAATCTTATAATAATTTTTTTGCAAAATATACAGAATTTCCTGCGAAAAACTCCAAGGTCCGTCTAAAAGATAATTTCTATATGTTGGAGGAGATTTTTCACTATGGAGCATTGAACATAGTGGGACTTCCTTTTCTAGAGAGACTTATTATCAACCAATGTGAGACTATTATCCACACTACTCACACTTGACACATTCTCAACACTCTCCCCTTAAGTGTGAGTCCACAAGGACCCTCAAGTGAAAGCTCTACTTACTTCTCTTGTATCGCACGGAACGTTTCTTATTCACCCTCCTGGCGCTGTTGACACTCTTCAACGGAACGTTTCTTATTCACCCTCCTGACGCCGTTAACTTTCGATACAAGTAACCTGGTCCCTTTCTGAAACCAAAGGCTCGTGATACCATTTGTCGGGGAAGATTTTTCACTAGGGAGCATTGAACATAGTGGGACTTCCTTTTCTAGAGCAACCTCTTTGTGAGAGACACACCACATATTCACCAAAAACCTTAAGGTGATAGGTGAGTGGGTTCTCTCACTTATAAATACTCAAGTCTCTACATTATCAACCAATGTGGGACTATTATCCACACTACTCACACTTGACACATTCTCAACAATATATAGGATGCATTAAGCAATCCCCGTAATTTAAAACATGTAGGTCAAATATATGAGAAAATTAAATAGTAGTGTATAATTTATAATACAAAGAAGTGGAAATATTTTTTAAAATAAATTATTTATACCTGATGGTCCAATCCACCTCGCTCAATCACCGTCCCGTTTTTTTAACACGTTAGACGGAAAGAATTAGAAGTTTACTTCTTCCAAACTCTATGAAATTACAAAATTATCCCTTCTTCCTCATTTAGATAGTAAAATTCGGACGCACCCCAATGATATCCATATAGATGAAAATGTGATCTCGATAACAGTGCTATCCTCACTCTTTATCATTTTTGTTTTGATGTTTGTGTAACTTTTTTATTTGTTGTAATTTAATTTATTTATTTGATTAATTTGGTTGTAATTTGATTGTTCGTCGGAGATTGTACCTTGTGTCACTCCTTACATTTAATAAGATATATTTGATCCATTTCAACGTTTTTGTGATGAACATGTTAGTCAAAGGTCAACATATGCGTGTCTTGAATCACAAGTTAGAAATTTTAAAAGATAGTATTTTTTATACTTGTTTCAAATCAAACATATAATTGATTCAAATAAAAATTTCATTTGGTCAACATATGCAGCGAGACATACTTTAAAAAGGATTTTTGCCCATTGAATATTATATTTTGGATGGTGTGTAAGAATTTGATCATTTTCTACTTGAGTCCATATGAATATTGCAATGTTAAAAAAATATAGGTGTATGTGTTCCTCCTGCAAGGGCAGGGGGACTAATAGGCGTTAGTAGATGTATAACAATTAGTGGTGGTTAGGACTTGCCCAAGACAACGAGAAACCCTGTAAGGTGGTGTTTTATGGTGGTTTTAGGAGTCATACTCATGGAGGTGAGAGGCTCTGTAGATGAATGATGTGCTTAAGTGTGAACATATGAGGGGTGTGACCAGTATGAGTTATGACGTGTCTTCTCCCTTTAGAGTGAGGAGTATTTATAGAGACCTCTAGGGCATGGGGTTCTCTTGTATAGGGTCATCGCCCACCCAGTAAATTATAGAGACCTCTAAGGTATGGGGTTCTCTTGGATATGGGAAGTGGGTCAATTGATGACCCTTGACTTATTTCTTCCCTAGGAAACATCTTATCCCATATTTTCCATGATTGTGCGATAGGGAAACCTAAGGGCGAGGTGATACTTTCCTGGTGCGACATATGATTATCGCCTTTCATAGGGATTCCTACAGTCATCGCCCTAGGTGAATCATTTTACAAATATAACACTACATAGTCTCTCAAGCACAAGGTCTTTTGATAGAGGACAAAGTGTTTTTTAGATCGAGTTTGCCACAAAATATATTAGAGCTTGTGACTTGATGCTTCCCTTCGGGACATATTGGATGTCATATTCCAAGAGCTCTACCGCCCAAGATTCCATCCTCACATCCAAATATGGAATCTTCAAGAATTAGAGGATAGGATAATTGGTCTTCACAAAGATCTTGTGACCCTGAAAGAATGGTCCTAGTTTACTGGTCACGATGACAACGACTAACCCTAGCTTCTCAATCTTTCGATAGAGCACCTCAGTGCACCTCTACACCTTGCTTATGAAATAAACAGACCTCTCTGTCTTGTCTATCTCATGGAAGAGGAACAAGCTCGTCGTCTGGTTAGTGACTGAGAGATAGATGAGTAGTGGTGAATCTGCCTTCGGGCGAGTAAGGATGGGGGTGATGTGAGGAAGTCTATTCAAATATCTCATTCTTCTTTAAGAAATTTGTGTCGTAAGCTAGAGTTCTTCAGACCATCTTTAGAGGGAAGATGAGGGGAGTTAGAGTATGAGTTTGGCTCATGTTAGTTTTACCAGAGCCCCATGGTGGGCGCCATTGTACTGGTTAAAAAGTACAAGTGTGTGTGTTCCTCGTGCAAGGGCAGGGGACTCATAGGCCTTAAAAGGTGTATAATATGTAGTTGCATGCCTCTACTATCTGGTTATTTTGTTGCCTGTCTTATCACTTTCATATTTGTTTTATTTTGATTCGTTGAGTCTCCTTCGTAATTGCATTTCTCATGTTTAGCATGCATAAAACTTTGGTTAGATTTGATCTTGATCTAAATGCTCTTTGATCAATAGCATATGATAGTGGAATAAAATCACTTTGTGTTTTTGGACAACCTTTGATTCAAGGTAAAATCTCAAAAAGATTTTGAAAATTCAAAAATTTGAGAATTTACAAGATTGATTTGAATCATTCAGTTTACACTGAATTTTGATCTTGATCACGCGAAAAACCGGCAGGAAACAAGAACAACAGAGCCGCCACCGTGCGTTATTTATCCCAAAAGAGGGAAAGGAAACGCTTAGAGTAAACCTGGAAAAGACATGGTCTCGCGACCAAAGAGAATGGGATCGGGAGTCGGTTATGCGAAGGGAAGGTATTAGCACCCCTACGCATCCGTCGTACTCGACGGGATCCACGCACAATAGGAAGGGAAAATGGTTGCTAAAAACACTGCTCACACACACACACACACTGGCTGAAAGAGACACAAGAAAACAAGCAAGACTGAAACTGACTCGGCAGGATACCGCATCCTGGGCCTACTTAGTCTATCAGGCATAGACATCAGAGTCGAAGTAGTTCGGACCGGGGAAACGACACATGCTCGCTAGGATGTCGCATCCTATGCATACGTATCTCCTTTGGACGAAGGAGAATCAGAGCATTCGTAGCTCGGCTAACACGCACACAAACAAACACAGGCAAAGGCAAACGTGGAGCCTGAAGGCCAATCACTGGACTTACATCAGCATCCGAACCAAACAAAACCACACTGGAACCCGAACGCCACTCGATGGACTTACATCAGCTTCCAAGCACACAACAACACACACAGAGGGGTTGAAGACAAAAGGGTTGAAAAAGAAAAAGGGCGCCCGGAGAGATCAGCTCATCTCCTGCCTACGTACCTCATCTGGTATGAGGATCAGGGCGACGTAGTTCCCCTACGGAGGGACACAGGACTAGCCTAACCAGATAACAGAGGGAGACACAACTAGGGAGACTACGACTCGAGCCTAGATGTTATCATGCAAATCATCCCTAAGTTAAGGTTTCTAGCTAACTTGCACAGGAAGCAAGCCTATCCTAAACATGACTTGCACAGGAAGCAAGCCACACCTAACCTAACTTGCACAGGAAGCAAGCTAAACTAAACCTAACTTGCACAGGAAGCAAGTCAAACAAACACACAAGCACAAGTAGCACACACTATACACAAGCAATGGGCTCAAGCAAGGTTAGGTTTTAAAGCCAACTGGAATAGGGTTAATGGTGCTCTTAACCTTGACATTGAGAGCCAAGGTGAAGCAGATGAGAGGAGATGAGGGGTGTGCCTCATTGCTCTTATCCCTGGTCAGGGAGAGCATTTGAATATCAGAAGGTGTGGGAGTTCAGAAAGTAGGAACTCTCTCCACAAGTTAGACTCTATAGATCTTGGGTTTTTTACTCACTATGCATCAACACAAGTAGTGTGAGCAAGATGAGTGACACACAGAATAGTAGGAGATAGGTTGCATATCTCTTGGATTCTACCAATTGCCTCTTCACTTAGGAGGTATTTGAATATGTACAAGGACAAATTGTAAACAATCACAAACATTACCTCTTAAGGAGGACTTCAGACAGTTGCCTGGCCAAGTAACAGGCCAGGTCTTCCAGATTACATGAAGATAAGAAAATATACCTCAATGCAAATTGCTCTTAAGCAAAGCAAAGCAAAGTTCTTAAAGAACTATAAGCAACTAAAGGTACCTGAAACCAGTCAGACAACATCAGTATTCAATTCAAAGTTAAATCAAAATGAGATAGAAATCAACAGTCAACACAGTCAGTTAAATGTGAAATGCACAAGGCTCAAAGCATGTGAGCCAAACAACCTACAAAACAAACAAGTTAGTCATGATAATCAATCAAGCTCAATCAATTTGTATCGATCTCTTTGGGTATTTGTTGCTTAACCTGAAACAACAAACTTAAACATGAGCAACATGACCACTAGGACAAGCCTAGGGTCAAAAAGAGATAGAAAAGTCAAAACAGCAAATGACAAGTGTCCAAAATCAAGTTCAAGCAATCCAGAAACAAACCCAATTGGTTTCATGCTCATATCAATCATTATCATCATTTCATAAGCAAATTAGGTCAAGGCATGGCATATGGAAGCTCATAGAAGTCAACAGAAATATGCAACTCAAATCCAATCACAAACAATTCCAAAAATTCTCAAATAGTTCATGATCAAACATCATCCATTACATGATAAGCACACTAAATTTCAGCTCAATTGGATCATGGGAAGTAGGGAAATGAAAATCAGAAAGGCAGGGCAAGTTCAAACATGCTCAAAGAAGTCAACCAAACATGCACCAACTTCAATAAATCATAAATCAGTGACAACATATGAGAAATGAATGGGATTAAAACCATGATAAACCTTAAGATGTCTACTAATCACATGTCAAATTTCATGTCCATCCAATAATGTATGAGAATTTCACAAAACATATGGCATCAAGTGTCACAAAAGTCCACATATTGGTCAAACAGGGGAGAAATTATCAATCAAATAGAAAATGCATTCCAAAATTCCATAAAAATTCATACACATTCTCAACATCCATAGGCATGTTCATGCAAAAAATCAGACCAATTTGAATTCATTAGGCAAGGGAATTAAAATCATGAAGTTGGACATCAATGGTGTGACACAAATTGTCACACCCTAATTCAAAAAATCATAACTCACAAACCAGCAATGATAAAATCACAAACTCTACACCAAAATCACCATGAATGTGTCTAGTTTGAGCACAAAAATTTTGAGAGGCATTGGATAATGTATCACCATTTCACAATCAATTTGGCAAAACATGCACAAAATGGTCAACATGAACAAACCCTAGCATCTTTTAAAATTCACACGTGCAAAAAATCTGGAAAATACACCATGAAAAACTAGAGATCAAGAGCATCAATCCACAAAAAACCCCATCAAAATTGGATAAGGAATGATCAACTTATGAATTTTCTAAGATTGGCCATGTAAATGAAATAAATATTGCAAGATTAAAATGATTAATTAAATAATTAAATGGCCAGTGGCAGATTCGTAATTAATTCAAAAAAGACAAACTGGCGCCAAGCACCAAACGGTGCGTTTCAATTAGTGGATTGGCTCAGCCAATCAGAAACAGCGCATGGGAAGCGCATGCATACCCTAGGTGAACGAAATCCGCAGGAAACTCACGTGTTTCCGCAGGTAATGTCGTAGCAACGCCCTATGAAGGCTGCAGGAGAATCCGCAGGAAATTCTCCAGAAATGAAGAACAGCAAGCTGGTCATCGTCATCTCCAAACGTGATTTCCAGAAAAAAAAAATCAAAAGTCCCAGAAATGAAATTTAAGAAAAGCAACGTGTAGATCCATCAACAGGCATCAATATACAACAATCATTTCATCAAACAACAACATATCAAGCATAAATCGAACGAATCTAATCATGAACAAGAAACTTCAAATCCCTCGTTCTCTCTTATTATGGCATGGTTTCAATCGATTTAAAGTTCATGACACTCACGGTGAAAAGATCTACAAGATGCATCATGTAATTTCATCGAAGGTTGAGTTCGAATTCTTACCAAATCTTGAAGGGCAGTGTGGAATAGTGGTTGTCTAGCTGTTATGAGTTGAAACAGACGAAGCTTGATGATGTAGTAGGTGAATGAAGATGAAACTTTGGTTCATCTGCTCTTGAATCCGCTCCAAATAACATCTGCCATGGGAGAAGCTTTGATAGAACAGTGTGGAAGATGGCCCTACAGTTGTGTTTCCTTGCTTTCAAAAGCTTCCAAGAGGATGGTGGATCATGAAATAACCAAACCAAGTTCGTGTTCTTTGGAGTTTTTTCAGCAAAATTCTCAAATGAAGGAAATAAGGGTTTTGAGAGCAAGAGGTTTTTTTTCTGTTTCGGCAAGGTGTGCTAGGGCTTTTTCTCACAGAAAATGGGGTATATATATTCTGTTTTACCTTTGTAAGCTTGGTTAATGGAAGTATTAATTGGAAATTAGTTTAATGAAATGTTTTTGCCATTTGCTAAAAATTACTCAGGTTGCATGGGGGTGTATGGAGGTGCACGAATTTGGGCCTTAGACAACCTCTAAACATGATTTCAAGACAATTCCAATTGGCACAAAGTGTTGGAAATGCTTAAATTGAAAGTCCATTTTTTCACTTCACTTAATTTAATTCATGCTACTTTGAAAATGGCCATTTTGATTGGTAAACTTTTGATGAATTATGATGACAAATTTGGATAGAGCACATCAAATAGGACTTGTAGCAAAAAACCCCACCCAATTTGGCCAAATGGTTTGGAAGATATGCCACTTTGAAGTTCAAATTTTTTTGAGAATGATTTGGTCATAACTTGCCAACCATAAATGATAAATGAGTGTTCTTGGACTTTTTGGAAAGGCAAGAACAAGATCTTCAACTTTCATGTTGGGCAAAAAATCATTTGAAGCTTGTATCATGATGTAATTTTGAGGACCAAGACTTTCCATTTTTGGCAAATTCCAATTACAGGTCAACTTTCTATTTTTGGAAATTTCTTGTTTGACTTCAAATTCTTCAATGTGGATGCTTGACATGTTATATGAGGCTTATATGGACATGTATGAGACCTCTCAAACCAATTCCCACCATCAAATCCCTGATTAAATGCACAGTTGACCAACAATTGACTTTCTAGGGTTTTTGGTGAACTGTGCATTGACTGATGACTTCTGAGCATCCAATCTTTGACCAAACCACTTCCAAAGGACCCCTAGGTCATGTGAACATTTTGGACCAACCCTAGGGCCTTGGCTCAATGAAAATTGCACTTGCTTGCTTGATGGACTGATCTCCTGACCAGTTTGACCTAATTCTGTCAGTTGAACTTGCACTTGGGCAAAGGACAATGCAATGCTATGCAGTGGACTATGTTAATGTTAATGACCTAATAAAAAATGCATGTACAATGATAGGTGCAAATTTGAGGTGCTACACATATAAATCATTTTTTTCATCATTCTACATATAACATCTATCATTCTGTTTAGACTTTTCAGTGTGATTTTTGTGAAAATCAATTTCCTCTGTTTTGAGTGTTCAAAGTCTTGCTACAAATTTCTCACATCTTCAACTTCAATTGAGTTCAAATCTTGATAATGAGAGTTCTGAGATTGATTAAAAGAGGAACGTACTTGAAATTAACCGTTCTTTGAGATCTTGTTGAGTTTTCAGGTTGATTAGCAAGAAAGAGGGATTATCAATGGCAGTGACAAATTCCATTGAAAAGAAGTAGGTTCTTCTATCCAACATTGCCTTAGTAGTAACTATGTGGAAGGCTACATATAAGGATGAGTTCTTCTCGGATCTTCGAGCAATATCATCAGTCAAGGAATCAATAGGATTAAGGGGTTTATAGCTACATACGAAGGCTTGGAGTAGAATTGGTGTTATTGGAAGGTTCAAGAAACGTATTCAAGTAAAGATTACGTAGAAGAGTTTGGCAAGTTTGTTGTATACAAATCAAGATCCAAATTAGGAGATTTATTTTCTTAGTTGTAATTGTGGATTGGTGATTGTATGAATTCTTGGAAATGTTTGTCAAATAATAAGGAACTATGCAGGTTCCAATGGGAAACCATTGAAGAATGCACGTAGGCCAAACGATGACGAACGCTGAAGCATTGTAAATCTCATTGTTGTCATACCCCAAATTTTGCCATACTTTTTTTACCTTTTATTTGAATTTTTTTACATTTTATGGCGAACCAACCTCCACACTCATGAGCCATTTATTGGCTTTGAGTATGGAGTATTTTTTCCAAAAACTCAGAAAAACAAGTTGACTTAAATTAAAAATTAAATGATGGATAATGGTTAATCAAAACTAAAAGCATGATGTTAATGACCAGTGAGTGATTTCGAGTTTAATAGTAACTTGTTTGAGTGAAGGGGGTGATTGGAACTACCTGGTCGAAATCGGTTTCAGAGTGGTGTTCCAATGACTTGGTGCAACTCAGGTGAGGTGCTAGGAAGGTGAGTTAGGACTTGGGAAAGTTTGAGTGATGTTCAAGGATGGATTCTGGTTGGTTATTTGGAACTGAAATGCTTCGAATCTCAAAAATCGAAACTCTATTTTGAATAGTTCAACTTGAGTTTGCAGCAAGGTGTATTTGGCTTTTGAAGCTTGCTTTCCTGATGGAACACCTTCCCTTATTTATGGGGAAGGTGATGGAAGTGTTTGGAGGGAAGAATGAAATGGTTTCCTTCAGAAAGGTGTGAGACCCGAAACATGCTCAAGGTTGAAACTTGTTGGACAAGTGTGGATGTGTTCAAACTTGGTTTACCCCTCCACTCAATTTGTTTTCATCCTATCATAAAAAAGGAGGGACCAAGGGGCTTGATTCAGAGTTGTGTTGGCTTTTGTCTTTTGCCATTTTGGGAAATTTGTTACTTTTGACATGGCATCGGGTTCCTTCACTTTTGCATTTTTTCACCCAAGTTGACTTACAAACATGTCAAACTATGATATGAAATGTGTTAAAGGTCAAATGGGATCATAACAAATTGATTTGGGGGCTTGGTAGATCAAAGTGAAAATTTTGGCTGAGGTGTGTCTAGTTTGTGCATCATGGAAAGTCAACAACTTTGAACCAAGGCCAAATGAAATTGGCTCGTGCATTTTGCATGAAACTTGTGCCTAATGATCCTTTTCATTTCCTTGATTAGATGCAAAAGTAGTTGTAGTTTGGAAATGGTAATATGGTAAAGTAGTGGTCTTGGTCATGTTTTAGGACATGGTAGGCATGTTGGACCAGCTTGACCAATGCAAAAATTGAGGGCCTTGCTCAATGAATTAGGTCTTGGACCTTGAAACAAAGTTGGAGAGAGACTCAATTAGGACATTTGGATTAAATTGGAACTTGAGAAGCTTGTGAAATGATAAAGTTATGGGCTTTGGAACTTGCCATAGGCCATTCTTGCCAAAATGTGACCAACCAACATGACCTAAAAATGTGATTTTGAGATTTCTTGATTTTTATGGTTCAATGATGGATGTTTAAAGCTCATATGATCATATCATGATGTAAAATGAGGCTTGAGGCTTTGTGGATTGATGTTAGGTCAAGTTCATGGGTGAGTCAAATGCCTTGAAAGTTCAAAAACCATGATCAAAATAAGTACTTATAACATGAATTGAATGGGTGTTTGAATGGTGAGTTTTGGTTGTACTTGACTTGAATTGACGTTGAATGAGTGGTGGTATGATAGGGTGATCAAAATGAAGCAAAGCCACCCAAATTAGGGTTTCTTGATGCAAGGGACATATTGAGATGTTTCAAAGGTTTATGGCATGAACAAACTTTGGATTTTAGGGGTCCTAACATGGTCAAGATCCATGGTGAACCATGACTTGTACAAGCCAATGAAGGTCAAGAGCTAGGGTTAGGGTCCTTGGGTGACCAGATGAATCTTGATGTGTCTTCAAAGGGGACTCACCATCCAATTAGGGTTTTAGAGAGTGAGTGAGATGTATTGAATGATCCTTAGAGCTTTGTTGGATGATTTAGGATAGAGATTAAGGTTAAGGTGGCTTGGGCACACCTTAACCTGGTCAGAGGATCTTGAGGCTTCACAGATGAATCTCATGCCTTGTGTTTGTGGATTATTGTGGATCCTTAAGTACAAATGAATATGAGATGATATGTATAGGATGTATGCTCATGGATTAGGGTTCAAGAGGATGATGTAGAGGTAGGGTAAATTTGAGGGTATGATATAGCTCAACTTGAGATAGATGACCAGCATGATGCTTTCTTTATTCCAAAGGTTGGTTCAGTCTATGATGCCTTTGGTATGTCAACTATTAAGGTGGAAAATAAATTATATGTCCTAGAGGAAAAATGAAGGCCATTGAGGGTTCTGGTGCCTTTGGGTTATATGCTGCCAACATGTGTTTGGTGTCGGGTGTTAAAATTACTGCAAAGTTCAAGATCCCAGACTTTGAAAATTATAAAAGGATAGTTATATAAGGACCTAAATCCAATCTTATTGCAGGAAGATGGATTCTTATTCCGATGAGGAGAAACTATCGATGCACTTCTTTCAAGACAACCACAATGGGGATTCTCTTGAATGGTATATGCAGCTTGAGCACACGCATATCAGAACAAGGAGAGAGTTAGCTGAAGCATTTCTCAAACATTATCAATATAACACAAACATGGCTCCTAACCGGACCCAGCTTCAGAGTCTCACCCAAAAGGCTGATGAATCATTCAAGGAATATGTGCAAAGGTGGAGAGAGTTGGCTGCCAGGGTTCAACCCCCTCTTCTGGAAAGAGATCTTATTGATATGTTCATGGGTACTCTCCAGGGGAAATATCTAGATAGAATGGTGGGGAGTTCCTCTCATGGTTTCTCAGACTTGGTCATTGCAGGAGAGAGATTTGAAAATTGTCTCAAGAGTGGAAAGATCCAAAATGTTGTTGTTGTTGTGTTTAATGGGGTGAATAAGCCTTATTATGGATTTTCTAAAAAGAAGGAGGGGGAAACCAATGCCGCCTTAGTTGAAAAAGGGAAGGTAGAATCCTATCGGGTAACTTATTAGCAAGTTGCAGAGGTAGCTCCAAATCAATACCAGCAACAAGCCTATGTAATCCCTAATGCTCAACAACCAATACAATATTAACCACTGGTGCAATACCAACAACCCTATGCTCCACAATGACATAATTATAATCAGTTGGGCCAACAGAGGAAGAGAAGGCTTGAGAGGAAGTTTGACCTGATCCCTATGTTGTACAGTTAACTACTATCTCACTTGCTTCGAGGATCGTTGGTATAATTGAAGGATCTAAAGCCTCCCCTAACTTCTCTTCCTCTAGGTTATGATGTAAACACTAGATGTGAGTTCCATTATGGTCGAGTGTTTACGTCTACACCACGTCTAGAGAAGAGTAACATTGAAACCTCAACTAAAGGCAAAGGTAAATAGACTGTCAGTATTGACCAGGGGAATAATGTCCCTCAGAGTAAATCTCCTTTAGAAGATATGGATGAACTACTCGAAATCATAAAAAGGAGTGACTACAAGGTGGTTGACCGGCTCAACCAGACGCCATCCAAAATATCCATTTTGTCTCTGAAGTTGTGTTCTGAAGCATAAAGGGGTGCCTTTGATGAAAATCCTAAGCGTAGGCCATGTTCCCCAAGAGATAATGGTGAATCAGTTTGAATGGGTTATGGCTAACATTGTAGCAGGTAGTTATCTGGGTTTTTGTGATGATGAATTGCCTCCTGAGGGAAAAGCTCATAACAAGGCATTGCACATCTCAATCGAGTGTGTAGACATTATTCTATCAAGAGTACTGATTGATATTGGGTCTTCCCTAAATGTTATACCTAAGAATTCCTTGACCAAGTTGACGATAGAAAGATTGTTGATGAATCCTAACACACTGGTGGTGAGAGCCTTTGATGGCTCTAGAAGATTAGTGATTGGAGAGGTGGATCTCCCCATCAAAATTGGCCCACATACCTTCTTATTCACATTCTATATCATGGACATATCTCCCGCATATAACTGTCTCTTGGGGAGACCTTGGATCCATTCAGCTGGGGCAATAACTTCAACCCTTCACCAAAAATTCAAGTTCATTGTTAATGGTAAGATGATCATCATTAAAGGTGAAGAAGATATAATTGTCATCTAAGTATCATCATTCTGATACATTGAAGTGGATGGGGAGATTCACAAAACCCTATTTCAAGCGTTCGAAATAGCAAACGTGATAATAGCTCCTCTCCATAGTGAAAAATCCCAGAAGCCTAAACTTTCTATATCTCCCTGAAAAGAAGCAAAGACAGTGGTAGAAGCTGATCGCCATGAAGGTTGGGGTAGAGTTCTCGAGCTTCCGGTAAAGATGAATCAATATGGATTAGGGTATCAGTCACCTCAAGTGGCATAACTAAGGATCCCAAAAGCAGCCAAAGGGCAATTGCTTCCAGAAACTTTCATCAAGGTCGGACACCTCTTTGAAGGCCATATTTCTCTCGTGGATGACGAAGACGAAAACCTTGACACAACGTGCCTTGTGTACCAGAAATCTCAGGGCCAAGAACTCCGTAACTAGACCTCCGTGGATGTCCCCGAAGTCACTTTGATTAAAAAGTAATTTTCTTGTTTCACTTCAAATCCACAGGCTCTGCCCAAGACATAGAAGAAGCTTGTAGGCCCTCCATTATTTTCAATAAAAGTTTATCATAAATAAAAGGAACATTTTAAATTCAATTGATTTCCTTGTCTTTCATTTTTCCTTTACAAATATGGCAATGTTTTATTTCATACTTCCTTTCTTCATCATTCTAAAATAAAGCATGAATCATAATTCATGCAGATCTGTCTCGGATCCCATTGATAACAATACTGCTATGGCCCATTATGACTTTGATAATCCAATATACCATGACGACGAGGATTGTGAGGAAGATTTTGAATTCCATGAGGAGTTGTCCAGACTGTTACAATAAGAATCAAGGTTTATTCAACCACACCAAGAATTAGTGGAGATCATTAATCTCGGAACAAAAGACAATAAAAAAGAGATCAAATAGGCGTTGCCCTAGATGATGACGTAAATAAGGGGATGATTGATCCTCTTCATGATTATATGGGTGTCTTATCCTAGTCATACCAAGATATGCCAAGACCTGATACAGATATCGTGGTGCACAGATTGCTGTTAGAACAAGATTTTGATTCTACAATATATCTCCAAGTTTTGATGATAATAAAGGATGAAACAATCTGGTACCCTAATAATTTTCTCTAAGTGTACAGGTTTCTAAGTAAAAATGAATCTGAGGGAACGAGGAAACAAATGTCTGGCATCTGATATAGTCCAGAAAAGCTGAACTAGGATGAAGAAAACATATTTGACTCTGAACAAGAACGCTTCTAAGAAGCAATCACATACAGAATCTGACGCTGCAATTCAACTCTAATATCTGAAGAATCTGCATTTGAAGGTCATTCAAGATAACATCTTAAGATTGTTTTAATCTACATCTGAAGACTACTCAAGAGAATATTTGAAGACTGCAAGACTTTGCTCAAAGACTCTGACTCTGCTCACTCTGATACACGCTCAAACACTTTATCAGAAACTTAATCAAGAAGCATTCTAAATATAGTACAATTCTCTTTAAGGAAATTATGGATTATGTTCCAAATACTGATATGGAAAGGACAAGAAAGTTAATACCTTTAATTCCCATAGCTGACAAGAAATCTCCCTTGATTTCCCTCAAATGGTATCATCTCAAAGTACTATATAAAGGAATCATCACAACTGCTGAACACTTACTTCGATCTACAACCCTTAATACTCAACATATTTTCATGTCTCTCATAGTAATATTCAGTGTTTCACACCAGAGTTATTGCTCATATTATGTGGTCATTGTTTCATTGTTCTTAAACGTGTGTTTATGTTACTTACCTAGAAGTATCTAGTCAAACACTTGTATTCCTAAAAATCTGTGTAATTCCTCAAGTGACTTGTTTAGGTGTGTATACTTGAGAGGGCTAAGAGGTTGTTAAACTCTTAGACATTTTTGTAATCTGTTAAGATTATTGGATTAAGTCCTTATTGAAGGTGAAATCACCTTGGCCGGGTGGACTAGAGTAGCTTTGATTTTCAAGCGAACCAGGATAAACTCCTTGTGTTGTTAGCATTTATTTTTGTGTGTGTAGTGTTGCAAAAAGTTTTTGATTACTGTGAAAACAATTCAAATCCCACCTTTCTTGTTTTTCTCTACCTTCAATTGGGATCAGAGCTTAGGCTCTACTATTGATTTTTGAATCAAACACTTAACATTGTAGAGAACCCCGGGTGAGAAAACCAAATGGCTAACACAAATGAAAGAGATAGCTACAATGCAAAACCTCAAGTTTTTGATGGATAAAAATTTGGCTACTGGAAGGATAGAATTGAAAGTTTCTTCCTAGGCTATGACGCTGATCTTTGGGACATGGTTACAAATGGCTATGAGATACCCAACTCTAAACTTGGTATTCCCATTCCAAGAAGAAAAATGAATGATGATCAGAAGCGTGATTTCAAGAATCATCATAAAGCAAGAACCATTTTGTTAAATTCCATCTCCTACAACGAGTACGAGAAGATAACCAACAGGGAAACAACCAAAGAGATCTTTGACTCCCTGAAAATGACGCACGAAGGCAACAATAAAGTTAAAGAGACTATGGATCTGGCCTTAATCCAGAAATATGAAGCCTTCAGAATGGAAAATGATGAAGCTGTTGAAGTGATGTTCTCAAGGTTCCAAACATTAGTTGTAGGACTTAAGGTTATGGAAAAAGGATACACTACATCAGATCGTGTCAAGAAGATAATCAGAAGTCTTCCCAAGAAGTGGAGACCTATGGTTATTGCTCTGAAGTTATCCAAGGATCTGAACAACATAAGTCTTGAAGAACTTATCAGCTCTCTTAGAAGTCATGAAATAGAGCTTGAAGAAGATGAACCTAAGAAGAAAAGCAAATATGTGGCTCTGAAGTCTAGATCAGAAAGAAGAAAGCCAAAAAGGAACAAAGCCTTTCAAGTTGAAGAAGAAACTGATGACTTTGAGAATGAAGGTTCTGATGATGAAGAAGAATGATCTCTTCTTTACAGAAGAATCAAATAGCTCTGGAGAAAAAGACAAAACAACTTCAGAAGGCCCGGACCGAAGGGAGACCGTCCAGATTCAACCTCCAGAGGCAGACCCAACAAGGAAGTTACGTGTTATGAATGTAAAGATCCTAGACACTACATAAATGAATGTTCAAAGTTAAAGAAGGATAGCTCCAGAAAAGAAAGCTTCAAGAAGAATTATTTCAAAGTAAAGAAGAAAGGACTCATGGCAACATGGGATGATTCTGAATCTGAAGCTTCAGTATCTGATTCTGAAGAGGAGCAGGAAAACATAGCATTCATGGCAACTACCTCTAGAAGTTCATCTGAAACGGAGTCTGACTCTGAAGAGGTATTCTCTGACTTTTCTCGTTCTGATCTGGAAGCCTGTTTGTCAGAATCTCTGAGCTTGTATCAGAAGCTTTGACAGAAATTCAAGAACCTGAAAATGGTTCATGAAGAAACTATTGAAGAGTGTGATAAGCTTGAGAAAGAAGTTTCTGAACTTAAAAAAATTAATTTTATTCTTGAAAGAGAAAAAGAATTTTCAACTAAGAAATGTTCAAAACTTGAAGAAAATCTTTCTAAAGCTCCACCCACTTCTAACACTATCATATACAAATATGAAAAGCTTTTCAGAAATTTCTGAATAATAACCTAGATAGAAGAAAAATGGCTTATATGATCTATGGTGTATGTTATAATGGAAAAATAGGAATTGGTTATGACTCGTATGAAGATGATCTGAAACCTTCTATAGAAAACAAATCAAAATCCCTTTTTCTTATCACTATACACCTGCACAGACACAAAAGTTCTGCAATGCTAGAAAACCCAAAGTTTTTAGAAACACTGGGAGAATTAATCCTAAAGGACCTAAAAGATTTCGGGTACCAAAAGATAAAATAGTGTATGTTGCAAATATGCTATGCAGTAGAGTTGAAACACCAGTCATGGTACCTGGACTCTGGATGCTCGTGATACATGACGGGAAGAAAGCATATGTTCCAAAACCTGGAACTTAAAGATGCTGGTTTCGTAGGATTTGGAGGAAATCAGAAAGGAAGAATCAGAGGATCTAAAATAGTTGGTAATGGATCTCTTCCCTTTATTTCTTATGTCCTATATGTTGAGGGATTAATGCATAAATTATTATACATAAGTCAATTAAGTGATAATGGTTATGATATAATCTATTATCAAAAATGTGCAAAGCTTTTAATAAAAAAATGGCACAATCATTTTCAATGGAAAGAGGAAGAACAACATTTATAAAATAAAGCTTTCAGATTTGAAAAATCAAAATGTAAAATGCTTAATGTCTGTAAATGAAGAGCAATAGGTGTGGCATAGACGCTTGGGTCACATTAGCTTAAGGAGAATTTCTCAACTAAATAAACTTGAGCTAGTAAGAGGCCTACCTAAGCTGAAGTTTTCTTCAGATGCTATTTGTGAATCATGTCAGAAAGGAAAATTTTCTAAAACAACTTTCAAAACTAAAAATGTTATTTCTACCTCTAAACCTCTTGAACTTCTACACATTGATCTTTTTGGACTTGTTAAGACATCGTCAGTCAATGGTAAGAAGTATGGACTTGTCATTGTTGATGATTATAGTCGTTGAACATGGGTAAAATTATTAAGGTACAAGAATGAGTCATATTATGTGTTCACCAATTTCTATTCAAAAGTGCAAAATGAATTTGACTCTAAAATCATCAGATTCAGAAGTGATCATGGTGGCGAATTTGAAAACAAACTTTTTGACTCTAATGGAATATCCTGTGATTTATCCTGCCCTAAAACTCCATAATAAAATGGAGTTATAGAAAGGAAGAATAAGACTCTCCAAGAAATGGCCAAAACCACGATAAATGAAACTAATGTGGCTAAGCACTTCTGGGCAGAAGCTGTGAATACAACATGTTACATTCAGAATAGAATCTCCATCGGGCCTATTCTGGAGAAGACTCCTTATGAACTGTGCAAGGGAAGAAAATCCAACATTTCTTATTTTCATCCTTTTGAATGCTCTTGTTTTATTCTAAACACTAAAGATAATCTGAACAAGTTTGACTCTAAGGCATAAAAGTGTATTATGTTGGGATACTTAGAATGTTCTAAAGGATATAGAGTATACAATACAGAAATAACAATTGTGGAAGAATCAATACATGTCATATTTGATGATAAGCTTGACTCTGAAAAGTCAAAGCTAGTTGAGAAATTTGCAGATCTGGAGATAACACTTGCCGATTCTGATGAAAAGACAAAAGATTCTGAAGAAGCAGAAAAAGGAACTTCAGAATCACCTGAAATCACAATCAATAAGAAAAGATAAAGAAACAGGCAGAGTGTTTCTGAAGAATTGATTATGGGAAACAAGAATGAACCTGCCAGAACAAGATTAACATTCAAAGTTTCTGAAGAAACACTTCTGGGATTAGTATCTCTGATAGAGCCAACATCCTGTGAAGAAGCTCTTCAAGACAAAGAATGGATTATGGAAATGAAAGAAGAACTTGATCAGTTTTCCAAGAATGACGTTTGGATCTTGTACCAAGACCCAAGGGAACCCATGTGATTGGAACCAAATGGGTCTATAGAAACAAGCTAAATGAAAAGATGAAGTGGTCAGAAACAAAGCACGTCTGGTGGCACAATATTATAGTCAAGAAGAAGGAATTGACTACAATGAAACCTTTGCTCCAGTTGCAAAGTTAGAATCTATTCGACTTCTTGTCTCTTTTGCTGTAAATTATTCCATTAAATCATATCAGATGTACGTCAAAAGCGCGTTTCTGAATGGTTATATTTTTGAAGAAGTGTATGTCCATCAACCTCCTGGCTTTGAAAACTCAAAACTTTGAGAACATGTTTTTAAACTTAAAAAACATCTTTATGGTCTGAAACAAGCTCCTAGAGCTTGGTGTGAAAGACTCAACTCATTTCACTATGGCAAAAATGACTTTTAACAGCGCATCTTAGACAGCGCTTTTAAAAGAAAGCGCTGTCTAAGGGTAAAATTAAAATAGCGCGCTGAAAATGTTCCAAGAAAATAATGAAAGCGCTGTCTAAGGGGGGGTCTTAGACAGCGCTTTTAAAAAGCGCTGTCTAAGACCCCCCCTTAGACAGCGCTTTTAGAAAGCGCTTTTAAATATAGACCTTAGACAGCGCTTTTGATAAAGCGCTGTCTAAGGTCTTTAAGTTTTAAAAAAAAATTAAAACCAAAAGCGCTGTCTAAGGGGGGGTTTAGAAAGCGCTTTTGGAAAGCGCTGTCTAAGGCCCCCCTTAGAAAGCGCTTTCCACAAAAGCGCTGTCTAAGGTGTAATTAAAATAAAATTTCAGACTTCATTTCTATTTTCGTTCTCTGTTCTTTTGTTTTCAAGCTTCAACCAGCGGCGACAACCCTAACGGCGAAAACCAGCGGCGACAACCCTAACGGCGAACACCAGCGAACACGAATACACTTGCGGTATGTTCTTCAATCTTTCTTCATTTCTATTGTTCATGTTATTACAACTGGTTTTTCAAGTACAGTACCCACCACTTCATACATTCTGCAGCGTCATTCCCTTATGCATCATTGTGAAGCTTTAGCTTTTAAGTAGCTGATTGTTGTACTAGTTCATATACAATTTTGATTGGAGTTGTGGTGACTAAGGTAGTATCTCACCATAAGTTAGTGCTTGACAATGTTCTTCATGTGCCCTCTATCACTAGGAACCTGATATCTGTCTCCAAATTTTCTGTTGATAACAATGTTGTTTTTGAGTTTAGGGTTGACAAATTGTGTGAAATGTCAGGTTTCTAAACAAGTTCTTATTGAGGGATTCCTTGATAATAATGGCTTGCACTGCCTTCCCAAGCTCTCATTGAAGCTCTCAGGGTTCAATTGCTTAAATAAATCCTTGCCTACACAGCTTGATGCTCAAGGCTACACTGTTGTCAAACCTAGTTTAGATGAGGTTTCCTCTTGTAATTCTTTGGCTGTATGGCATCATAGATTAGGTCATGCCAATTTCAATTCTGTCAAACAAATTCTCAGAAAGTGTAATGTTTCTCTACCTAATAAACATGATTCTTTGTTGTGTAAATCTTGCAATCTAGGCAAAGCTCATAGATTACATGACCCTACTTCAACTACTGTCTATGATAATGCCTTTGATATTATTTATTCTGACTTGTGGGGTCCCTCTCCTAATCCGTCTAGTCCTGGCTATAGATATTACATTGCCTTTGTAGATGGTCACACTAGGTATACTTGGTTATACTTTCTGAAACAAAAGTCAGAAGCTCTACAATCCTTTAAGCTATTTCATGTGTTTATTCAAACTCAATTTAAGACAACTATCAAGTCAGTCCAATCTGACTATGGAGGTAAACTTAGATCTTTCTCCAAGTTCTATTTTGCCAGAAAAAGTAAGAAGTGCCATAACTAAATTGTGTTTTTTCTTTAGGTCAATTTGTAGTAAGGTGATCGATCCCGAGATCTTACCAACACTACAAAAAGAGATTGTAATTACCTTGTGTGAGCTTGAAATGTATTTTCCTCCGTCTTTTTTTGACATAATGGTTCATTTAGTTGTTCATCTTGTGAAAGAGACACAGTTGTGTGGACCAGCATATATGAGATGGATGTACCCTGCTGAACGGTACATGAAAATATTAAAAGGGTACGTGAAATCCCGAAGTCGACCAGAGGGTTGTATTGTTGAACGATACATGAAAAGCGCTGTCTAAGCCCCCCCCTTAGACAGCGCTTTTGCCTAAAGCGCTGTCTAAGGTATACCTAAAAAAATTAAAATAGGGGGGCTTAGACAGCGCTTTTCAAAAAGCGCTGTCTAAGCCCCCCTATTTTAATTTTTTTAGGTATACCTTAGACAGCGCTTTTGCCAAAAGCGCTGTCTAAGGTATACCTAAAAAAATTAAAATAGGAGGGTCTTAGAAAGCGCTTTAGGCCAAAGCGCTGTCTAAGGGGGGGGCTTAGACAGCGCTTTTAAGATTTCAAAAAGCGCTGTCTAAACCTTTAGCAGCGGTGGTTTAGACAGCGCTTTAAAGCGCTGTCTAAGGCTAAAAAAAGCGCTGTCTAAGGTCTTGTTTGGCGTAGTGTTTCTTCTAGAAAATGATTTTATCAGAGGCAAAGTGGACTCTACACTCTTCTATAAAAACATCAGAAACGATCTTATGATTTGTCATATTTATGTTGATGACATAATATTTGGTTCTGCTAACCCCTCGGTTTTCCAAGAATTTTCTGAGTAAATGCAGGCAAAATTTGAGATGAGTCTGATGCAAAAACTAAAGTTCTTTTTGGGGATTCAAATCAACCAAACATCAGAAGCTACATATGTCTATCAAAGTAAATACATAAAATATTTTGAAGAAATTTGACATGTCAGAAAGCAAACCAGCCAAGACTCCCATGCATCCCACTTGCATTCTGGAGAAGGAAGAGGTAAGTCAAAAAGTTTGTCAGAAACTCTATCGTGGTATGATAGGTTCTCTCCTTTATCTCACTGCTTCTTATCCAAATATATTATTTAGTGTATGCTTATATGCTAGATTTCAATCATATCCAAGGGAATCTCACTTAACTGCTGTTAAGAGAATCCTTAGGTATTTGAAAGGAACACCTAACCTTGGCTTGATGTATAAGAAAACATCAGAGTACAAGATTTTTGGGTATTGTGATGCAGATCACGCCGGAGATAGGTTGGAACACAAAAGCACATCTGGGAACTGTTAGTTTCTGGGAGGAAATCTCATATCATGGGCAAGCAAAAGACAATCAACCATTGCACTGTCAACTATAGAAGCATAATACATTTTAACTTCACTGTGCAACACTGAGATGCTCTGGATGAAGAATCAGCTTGAGGACTTTCATATTTATGAGAGTAACATCCCTATCTTTTATGACAATACTGCTTCTATATGTTTAAGTAAGAATCCAATTTTACATTCCAGAGTGAAGCACATAGAAATTAAACACCATTTTTATCAAAGACTATGTTCAGAAAGGGATAATTATTTTAAAATTCATAGATACAGACCATCAATGGGCTGATATCTTTACAAAACCCTTAGCTGAAGATAAATTTCTTTTCATTATGAAAAACTTAAATATGGAAGATTACCCAAAATGAATTTGAATATGTGTTTCTCCTCTCTAATGTTAAACTAGACTCTGACTTAAACATATGTTGTTATTTGATTTTGGTTTTGATACTTCTACAAGTTAGAAGACATTTAGATCAGAAACCTTCTGAGTCAGAAACCCTTTGGTATTCTTGACACCAGAAACATCAACACGTGGTCTCTCAAACGTGTGACCTTAGATCTTCTAGACATCTGTCTAGCTCAGAACTCAAGGGCCAAACTGTTGAAGAATCTATCGGTTGTGTACTCGAGAAACGCAATGAGTCAGGTAGAAAGGAGAATGTCATTGACTACTTAAGTAAGAAGTTTATTGATTGTTGTAGCGGGGTATTCGTTACCTTTAGATTTATTGACTAAATCAAAAGTAAACCATACAAGTCGAGTCGCCACCGCACTTCTATTTATCCAAAGGAAAGGTTAGAAAGCAAACAAAAATCGAGAAGTTTTATCGAATCAAAAACTAATAAAAATGTCAGAGATCGGGGTAAGGGGGTTGGTTATGCAATGGGAAGGTTTTAAGCACCCAAAACATCCTAGGTACTCCTAGGGAGCTCTTTTCACACTTGTTGTAAGGTTGGTATTTTTGTGAAAATTTGTTTGTGCAAACATGATTGGGGGGGGGGGTGAGAGAAGAATGTACAAATTATTTACAATTTTGTGTTTGAATGGATAAACCCATTGCCTACGTACCATCTTAAAAAAGATTAGGATCAAAACCTCGTAGTTCGGGGTAAAAATCTCAAAATAAGTTGGTGAATTAATTGGTCCAAAAGCCTTAAGGTCTTTTGTTATGCAAGGGAGAAAACTCAACCTAAAACCACAAGTCCACCATGTGAGGATAGCTTCAACATGCTAGTGAGAGGTTAACCCCATAATAAGCATGGAAGACTCATTGTCCATCACTAAGGATATATGTGAGTATTATATCTACCTCAAGGATAACTCAAACCTAATAGCTAAAGGTTATGAAAAGTTTTGATAAGAGGTGGCCATTGAAACCACAAAAGCATTTGAATGGGTTATATTTACCAATGAAAAGTATTTACAAAATATGGTCAAAGTTGACTTAAAGATTCAATTCAAAATAAGTGTTATGAAAAGAAAGTTTGAAAATCAAAAGCATAATGCTTAGGTTTCTAATGTTTGAAAACAAGTATTAATGTTTGCATAAAAGTTTTCGCTTGGGTTAGAGTGGAGGGAAGAAGAAGAATGGCTAAGTACTAATCATACAAGAGATGAAGGGAAAGAAATAAGACCACAAATGGAGTTCCCTTCTTGAGATCATATTGATGATCCAAGTAGCTCCTATCCTTTGGAATAAACAAGCAAATAAGTGTATACTCAAGCAATCAATCAATCAAGCAAGCTCTTAGAAGATCCTCCAATGGCTCTTAGATCTCTCTCTTTAGAAGCTCATGACAATGGTTCTTCACTTAGGCTTAATGTTGGAATTCCTAGCACAAGAACACACACATCAAAAAGTTCTATAAAGCAAACAAAGAATGGACAAGAAGGAGTTTAGAAATTGGTCCTTTCAAAGTCCTCTTCAATATTAAGCATTCTAAAGGCATGAGGCCTAGTTGCTCTTTGACATTTATAGCACTCTAAAGGCCTAAGGCCTAGTTGCTCTTTGACTCCAATTTTGCATAGGGAATGTCCTAAAGTCTAAGTCCTTTTTATCCATTTGAAATTGGTTCACAACAATCAAAACAAAAACACAAGCACAATAGTATATGCACAATTATGTGCTCAAGTGAGCAAAAGGCAAATTGCATTAACATAAACAATGTGCTCAAATGAGCAAAGGGCAAAAGCAAATGAATAATATGTACAAGAATAGTAAATTGCATAAATTTAAATTGCAAGAATTAAATGTTAATGGTTAATGGTTAGTATTAGTGTGCCATAAGGCAATTTAGCGCTATGTTAAGCAATCGTAATTGGACTTATGTAGAAGTCACAACTATCTGAGGCCGGTCAATAATAATGTAGGCAACAACACAAGTTAGAGATCTTGATTAGTGAATCAAGCTCCTACAACTTGCCATGCCAAAAGAAGAAGAGAAATGATCTTGTATTGATTTAGGTTCTTTGCTTGATTAGGAAGCAACCTATCCTTAATGAAAAGCCATTCACTTGATCCATGATCAAGTTGAATTAGATTTGAATAAAGGAAGGTTAAACCTCTCATGTATCAAGGCTAACCACCAATCTTTAACTCATTGATCAAAAAAGAAGAAGAAGAAGATGAATAATAAAGTGCATTAATGGAAATGAAATGAGGTAACCAACATACATTGACCAAAGATATATGAAATCAAGGTCAAACACTAATAAACAGAAGCAAGATGAAGATTAGGAGTCAAGAAACAAATAAAATATTTTTGGTATCTTTCAAAATTAAAATAATACTTGAATTAAAATAATAAAGAAAGGTCAAACTTCAAATTCACTTCAAATCAACTTTGAAAAGTCCAAGTGAATTATCCTAAGTTCAACAAGGTCAAACAAAGTTTGACAAAAAATTTCAGCATTTTTAGAAGTCAGAAACTATTTTTAATCAATTAAAATGCATAAAAAATAACCTAATCGAATTAAAATATCAAATAAATCTCAAATCAATTAATAAATTGATGAGAATATTTTTCATAGATCTATCATCACTCAAAGAGGTTGGAAAAATATTTTTGTATTTTTTGAATATCAAAAACTATTTAAAATGAATTAAAAATAACCAGAAAAGAGAAAATTCATAAAAAATATCAAATGATAAAATAAAAAATACTAAAAATCATTTTTAGAAACTAGAAATTAAAAGAAGAAAAATACAATTGGTCTCACATTTTTTGGACCAATAATGAAAGAGATATGATTTTTTGAAATAAAATGGAATTAAAGAAATAAAAAGAAAAATGAAATCAGAAATTAAAATGGCAAAAAAACGTGGAGCGTTGGATGAAGCTCATTAAATGAGCTGGCGAATCACACGGATTACACATGCGTGCCTACCAAACATTTCAGTCAATGCATAACACACAACCTTTAATTAAGTCATAACATTGAGTGGCTCAGATCTAATCTGGAAATAAGAATGCACGACCATGATTCAATCTGGAGACCAGACGGAGGTGTACACCACCGTCTTCTCCGGCCAGACTTCCGGCGCCGGCCAAAAGTTGCAGAGAACAAAGTTCCACCAAATGCCACGACCCAGGTATCAAATGAAAGCTGGGGTGATGTACATCACCCCTGTGCCAACCAATTCTACTCTAGGCTTCCATAGAGAGAGGAATCAGAGTTTGAATTTTGTGGTGTTCAACTGAAACTTGTTGGAATTCAAAAATTCAAAGCACAAAATAATTGCCTCTATTGAGAGGACATCAGACAACCCAGCAACAACAAGAAAGAAGCTATATACAAGTAGATTCGAAGAAAACAAGTTTGGATGTAAACCTCTGAAATGAGGAGCTTGAGAGCATGATCTCTTGATGCTTATGCTTGCAGTGTATTATATGGATCAAGGTGAGCAAGGCTTAGGAACTGTAGATCTAAAAATCAATCAAGGAAATTGAAATTTAGATCTGATTTTTTTTGAAAGAAAGAGTGAGTTCCTTTGAGTGTGGTTATGGAATGATTCGTGCAGCATAACAGGTGCCCTTAGGTTATGAAAATGAGAAGCAATGAGCACTTATTTATAGCAAGAGATGGCTGAATGCATGAGTAATGCATGTGCATGGATGGAAAGGGCCTCCATGCATGGGCCTGTATAGGCGCATGGAGGGCCCAATTCCACTTGGATCTGCAAGCTAATGCCAAATAGAATCAAAATGGACGTGCAGATTATGTGTACTGAGCTCATGCAATGCAATTTCAATTGGTTTCCAAAAATGCACCAAATTGTTCATCCCTTCGAAAATGGTATTTCCCACAATGAAACATAACCTTATGGGTAATGGTTGGAAAGATTTTGGCATGAGGATCATTTGTTATGTTGACCAAAACTTCATTTGAAACTTGGAAATTGGTGAAAATTGATCATGAAGTGTAAGGTGCAAAACATGTACATGTGAAAATTTCAAAAATGGCCAAACTTCAAGCCCTTCTATTTCAATGATGCAAGCTCTAAATGACAAACCCTCCAACATCAAAGTTGTAGATCTTTTCAAGAAAATAAATTTGGACTTAAATTTTGCATCATTTAGAATTTTGATGAGAACGTTATGGACACTTGAAGTTGGACTTTTTCACATTTCAATGCCTTTGGTCCAAAGTGACCTATAATGTTTTGCATTATCACATGTATTTATTTTAGGAGTTTGAAATTTTTTTCAACATAACAATTGAAGTAGACACCTTAAACTTTCCAATTCATTTGATCCCACCTCAAAATCATGAAAAATGAATGAGTTATGTTCTTGGGAAGTTGACCCAAAATTAGGGTTTCAGTCAAAATGACCTATGATGTTTTGAAATGGATGATGACCTTCCAAGCTTCAAATAAATTTTTGATGAATGTGAAAGTTATTCATATGGTTCTTAAAAACATTTTTTATCTAGGGGTCATCTCTATTTGACAAACACATTAAAAGTTAGGTCTCAGTGTACTTCAAAATAGTCAGATGAATTAACTGATCAACTTCTCAAGTCCAAACCTCATATCTTAATGAATTGATAATTGAGGACACTCAAATAAGATCAAATATGTATAAAATGATGAATGGAAGAACTTCCCTTGATTGTATTTGATCATGAATTGAGGTTTCTTCATTAGCAAGGCACAATTGATGAACAAATGGATTAGGGTTTCCTTGGAAACAAGCCTCAAACCCTTTGGTTTGCTTTGATCAAAATGATGATGTGAGATACTTGGGAGGAATATTTGATGGATGAGAGATTTGGGGAACCATTTCCAAGCTTGATTTCATCTTCACCTAGACATATCAATGAGCATAAGGGCTTTTATGAGCCTTGAATCTTGTGACTGCTCAAGCTACAAACAAAAGATGTTAGTGACATATTTTTGTGCTTTTGGTTAGTAAACAAAGTAAGAAAAGAAATAATATACAATTCAAGCATGCTTGGTGATCTCAAACCAACTCATAAGTGTTCCCACCCAAAGGTAAGGAGCCAAGATGCTATGATCCTTGAGGCAAGATGCAAATGCCATGTTATGATGCCATGAGGGATCTTAGGGTCAAAATTGGGGTCTTACAATTGTGAAAAGAGGTATTCACTGCTTGAAGAAACATGTTGCGCACTTTCTTGGGCTTCCAAACGACTGAGATAGTATATTTTGACCCATACGACATTGTTGATATCCAAGATGGATCTAATCAAGTATATCTTTGAGATGCCTGCTCTCACCAGAAGAGTTTCCCATTGGCAAATGGTATTAACAAAATATGACATCTAATATGTCACTCATAAGGCCATTAAAGGAAGTGTGATATCGTATTATCTCGTACACCAACCCGTAGAAGATTATCAACTAATGAAGTTTTATTTTCTAGATGAGGATATCTTGTTTGTCAGAGATTGTGCAATTCCAAGCCCTGATGAAAGACCGGAACCAGGATCGCGATGGACTCTCGTGTTCGATGGTGGTTCTAATGCACAAGGTCATGGGATTGGGACAATAATTACTTCTCCAACTGGATTTCACCTTCCTTTCACTGTAAGATTATATTTCGACTACACCAACAATATTGCAGAGTACGAAGCATGTATCTTTGGTATCAAAGCAACCATTGATTTGAGTATCAAGATCCTTGAAGTATATAGAGACTCAACTCTGGTAATCAGTCAGGTCAAAGGAGATTAGGAAACTCATGATCACAAGTTGATCCCATACAAAGAACATATCTTGAAGTTGATCCCCTATTTTTATGAAATAATTTTTCATCATATCCCGAGGGAAGAGAATCAACTAGCAGATGCTCTTTCTACCTTCTCATCTATGTTCAAGGTCAAGTGGAAGAACAAAGCTCCCTCTATTAAAATTGAACACTTATGTTAGACGGTGTGGCTAGTGATCAAGAGGGGGGGGGGGGTGAATAGATAACCCCTTTGAAAATAAACGGATTTAAAATTTTATCAGAGCTATTGATACTTAGCGGAAAATTTCAGTCCCGAATCGACTTCCGTCTATTCTGAACTGCTACTAGAAAACCGGACACACGAATTTATTGTTGGATTTTGAATTAGAATGACAGAAAATATTAACACTAGAATCTTATCAAATTGAATGCACTTATCACTAAATCCTAATTCCAATGAATAAAACTCAGCTAACAGTTTTGTCAAACAGTTGGTGTGTATGTTATCAATGATGAACAACAGTGGAGTTTAGTTAAAGAAGTTTTCTTGCCACTGCTGTATCGCAAAAAGTACATCCACAACACACTTACTGAAATTGCGAAACTGTTGGAAACTTAAAGAGAAGTAAGGAAAGAATACGGTACGCAGAGATTTGGTAAGGAAGTTCCCCACGTCATCCTCGCGTGTGGGTACGTCTCCCTCTCAATTTCAAATGAAATTGAGAACTTTGATTATCAATAATGCCGAATTCGTTGATACAAGGTTACGATACAAAGACAAAATTCTAAATCCCAAGAACTTCTTCTTGTATGAAACCTCCACTTGATCTGAGCACGATCAAGAATTTCCTGCACGAAATTGCAAACAATTCACCGGTTCCACGACCTGTTTGCGAAATCCCCCGATTTCCAAATGCAATGCTGCGGCTGAATCTGTTCTGCAAACGTGACTGACAAAACCCGCAAGAACACTCCAGTTCTTGAAGGACAAACCAAATGGTTTTTCCTCGAAACCCCCTTCAATCTTCAACTCAGCTAGATCCTCGATCGTTCCACTGAACACCTCAGCTAGATCCTTGATCGTTACCACTGAACGTTATCTCGTTGATCTTTTAATCCGAAGAACAAGAATGATTATATGTTGATGTTCTTGAAGAAAAGAGATTGAGAAGATGGAGAAGATGAAGTCTCTTTCAGGTTTCTAATTGCTCACAAAAATTGCTGCTACACACTCCTTTGATTAGTGTTTCAACTGTTTTTCCCTCTCAGAATTCGTGCCTTTCACTGCTGTCACAAATACTACTTATATATGAAAAACATAAGCTGTTAGTAGATAAAACAGACTTATGTATTGATACATGAGGTTATGTATCGATACATACTGTAAGTTTGATGAATTTTTGGAGAATTTATGTAAGCATGGATCGATACAAAATGCGTATGTATTGATACATGGATCATTTCAACTAACATGGATCGATGCAAGGCTCGTATGGATCGATCCATAGAGCATTTTGCCTGTCCATGTATCGATACATGACTCGTATGGATCGATACATACTGAACAAAAATGTTTTGTGGTTTTCAACATATGTTATGGATCGATGCATAGGAGTATGTATTGATACATACTGATACAAAATAGTTTTTATGAGTTCTTTTTAAGAGATGTATCAATGTGGATCTTTATGTACAATCATGAAACAATAGTATGGGATAAAAACACAAACGAGTCATGTAAAATAATGCACAGCCAACACTTGGATGATGATCACACAATTTGCTATCATTCAAAATTTATTCAAAGTAAAGAATTTGCTCACAAACTCCCCCTTTTTGATGATGGCAAAGTTTTGGCAAGATGTGTGATACTCCCCCTGAGTTTGTGCATATTTGTCAACATATCTGCATTTCTCCCCCTTTGTCAACATCAAAAAGAAGAAGAAATAGGTTTATCAAGGCAACATGGTGTAGCAGGACATGGCAGCAAATGATAAAGAAGCTAACAATCACAAAGAAGGAAGCTTAAAAGTAAAGAATCACTCACAAAGAATGACAAATAAGGGCAATAACATCAGAAGTAAACAGAAAGTGATAAGCATTTAAGTAGTAGAACGTGTTTAAGAATTACATAAGCTGAACCATATATTGTGCAACAATAAAAAAGCTTAAGCAACATGAAATGAAATGCAGTGAAATGAAATGATGATGGTTTAATATGGATTGTAGCCACCACAGGACTCCTCATCATCTCTATCAGGATCTCTGAAGCTTGGCGGAGGCGGAGGAGGAGGCATTGTGTCTGGATTTTGGCCCATGAAGGAGTAGTTCCTAAACCGGTTCTGAACTTCAACACTTCTAAATCTGTCCATAATACCAGGATTGGCACGACAGTCGTCCATAAAGCCAGACATTTCATTGTAGAAGACTTGGTGCCACTTAACCAAGTCTTGGTGCCAAGAGTGTTGGTTATGGCACATCCGTGTATGCTCATCATGCCACTCACGGTGCTCCTTATGCCACTCATTTTGTTGTACATGCCAGGATCGTGCCTCGTCGTGACGTTCCTTGTTGGCAAGCTCCATTTGTTGAAGCATTTAAGTGAGGTGCACAGTAGGTGTTAAAGATGAAGCACCGCTGGAGAACGGAGGAACCGTAGGTTCAGGTACATAGTTGGTTGGAGACCACCTTTGTGGCACCCAATCACCCCAACCAGCATTGTCCTCAGCTGGAGGCACATCTGCTTCTTGCGCATCATGCATTTCTTCATCAGGTTGGTCTTCAACAACATGGATTCGTTCAGACGACACATCAAAATTGTAGATCCTTGTTTTGGATTTTCTTTCAAAGAAATAGAAACATTTACGGTCCTTGTCCCACCGATATCCCATATGAGATAAAGTGGAAGAGTCAAACTCTTGTGCAACAGATGGAGATATGAGAGGAACTAGAGGGATTGCAACTTTCCAAAACTTAAGAATTTTCATTATTTGAGAAGCATAACCAAGAGCGACATTCTTGGAGCTGTTACGCACGAAAAATAGACGCTTCACAAAGTAATTAGCCCAATTCAAGGGAACCTTATTTTGCAGAATATACAGGAGATGTATGCTTGCCCTGTCTAACCGAGAATGTCCACTGTTTGCTGGACGCAGAATGTGCGAAATAATCCAGTGAAGAATGCGCGGAGTTTTCTTAATCATGCCAGACGTGACGTGTTCATCTTCACTCAGCGGTCTGTCTAGTTTCAATATAGATGGAGTAAACTCCTTCATGTTAAATTCAATATCAAAATGCAGGTCATGCCAGGACTTGAAATGAAGCGACGGAGGCGGAATTTGAAACACTGTTTCCTAATCAGCAGCTTCAAAAGTATATGTTCTGACACCGATAGAACATTTAAACAAATATCCTCTACCAGGTTGTAGGCCAACATAAAATGCACGGATAAAATCCTCATGATAATCATCCTTTGTAGACAAAAATGACCCAAGTCTTTGTGCATGTAGAAGTTCAACCACATCATTGAGATGCAGATGAATAGCATCATGTTTATCAAAGATATGGGGTTTCATAACTAACCTACTTTTGAAGGAATCCTCAAACTTAGTAGTAATTGCAGGATGAAGCAAGTCTAAGGCATTTGGAGGAATGTCTGGTAGCTGCTGAGAAGTACCAACCGGTTCCTTTCCTTTTCCTTTACCCTTTGCTCTAGCTGGAATGGTTCGTGGAGGCATGGTGATGAGAGGTTGAGGGAAAGTGGAATGAATTTAGGGTTTTGGAGAGAGTGATGATGAGGGAAATTAGGGTTAGCCGCTGGTTTTGGGAGGTATGGGGACTGCTGATATGAAGTCTTGAGATAGGATATGATAAGAGTGGCTGATGTGTCGATCCATGAGAGAGAAAAAAAATGCATTTAATCCAAGTAGCAGTCAGTATGTGTCGATACATATGGCCATGGATCGATCCATATCATGCATTCTTGTTTTTAAAAGGTCTATGTATCGATACATACGACGGATGGATCGATACATCCTGAACCAGTTTTGACAAATTTGAAATGCAGAAGATATGAATCGATGCATACATGTTTGGATCGATACATGCTGATGCCAAACCAGATTGTAATGAATTTTTATGCAGTATGTATATGCATTTTGAAGTATGTCATGATAATTATACCCAAGTATGATTCACAAATCAGATTTTTAATGTGCAAACAATATATGCAAACAAATTTACATCAACGAGAGTAAGAACTTTTGTTCTAACATACACAATCACTTAGTTGTAAAAGAATTATAGAAAGAAGTGATATTACCTCTGCTGACGTAATCTTGTGATGTATAAATGACATCTAAAACAAATCTCATCAACCAAGGTGAGGCATAATATAAATAAGAACCAACATGCTTAAGACATCAATTGAGAAAGATCTAAGATCCCTAATTCACGACGAATGTTGAAGAACGGTTCCGTTGCCAAAGGTTTAGTGAATATATCAGCAAGCTGATTTTTGGAGTCAACATGCTCAAATACAACGTCTTCTTTTTCAACATGGTCGCGAAGAAAGTGATGTCTAATCTCTATGTGTTTAGTGCGTGAGTGTAAAACAGGGTTTTTAGTAAGGTTTATGGCACTAGTGTTGTCACATTTTATTGGAATACGTTTGAGTTGAATGTTAAAGTCTTGTAGTTGTTGCTTTAGCCACAAAATCTGAGCGCAACAACTACCGGCTGCAACGTATTCAGCCTCTGCAGTTGACAAAGCCATAGATACCTGCTTTTTGCTATGACAACTTACCAAGGAGTTTGAAAACAGGTGACATGTACCACTCGTGCTTTTCCTATCTGATTTGCAGCCAGCAAAATCAGAATCGGAGTAACCTACTAAACTACAATCACTTCCTTTGGAATACCACAACCCATATTTAGGTGTTCCATGAAGATATCTAAATATGCGCTTAACAACTTTTAGGTGTGATTCCTTAGGATTTGATTGATATCGTGCACACATACAAACACTAAACATGATGTCAGGTCTAGAAGCAGAAAGATACAGAAGAGATCCAATCATACCTCTGAACTTTTTGACATCTACACACTTACCATGCTCATCCTTATCCAGATTTCCGTTGGTAGGCATAGGGGTGTCAATTGATTTTGAGTCATTCATTCCAAAGCGCTTGAGTAGTTCTCTGCAGTATTTTGTTTGACATACTGCTGTACCCTCATCAAGTTGCTTTATCTGCAGTCCTAGGAAGTAGTTCAGCTCCCCCATGAGACTCATCTCAAATTCACCCTGCATAACCTTAGAAAATTCTTCGACCAAGTGTATGTTAGTTGAACCAAAAATTATATCGTCTACATAAACTTGAACTAAAAGGATATGCTTTCCCTTATGTTTAATAAAGAGAGTATTATCCATTTTACCTCTTGAATATCCATGATCAATTAGAAATTTGCTAAGCCTTTCATACCAAACCCGAGGGGCTTGTTTGAGATCGTACAAAGCTCGTTTTAATTTGTAAACATAATCTGGATTTTCAGCATTCTCAAAACCAGGAGGTTGTGAGACATATACCTCTTCATTTATGACACCATTTAGGAAAGCACTCTTTACGTCCATTTGGTAAAGCTTAAAATTGTTAGAACAAGCATAGGCAAGCAAAAGACGTATAGCTTCAAGGCGAGCAACAGGAGCATAAGTTTCCTCATAGTCTATGCCCTCTTCTTGATTATATCCTTGTGCTACTAACCGTGCCTTGTTCCTAGTTATCACTCCGTTTTCATCAAGCTTATTTCTAAAAACCCATTTAGTACCTATGATATGATGATCTCGCGGACGAGGGACAAATTCCCAAACGTCATTTCTTTTAAATTGATTAAGCTCTTCTTGCATGGCCATTAGCCAAAATTCATCAATCAAGGCCTCTTTGGCATTTTTAGGTTCTACTTGGGAAACAAAAGCGAAGTGAGAACAAAAATTACTTATCTTAGAACGAGTCATTACTCCCTTTGAAATATCTCCCAAGATGTTGTCGATAGGATGGTCTTTTGAAGATTTCCAAGCTGGTGGAAGGTCATTCACTTCAGCTGTCCTTTCTTCCTCATCTTCTTCATGACTAGTATCTTCCTCCTTCTCATGGGCAGCTGTTCTGGACTGATCAGTTTCCGCAACAGCTTCCTTGAGTATGTCTTCTATAGATACACCTGTGTCATCAAAAGAAATATCTTTTCCGACACTTTTCGGATAAGACTCATCAAAAGAAACATGGACAAATTCTTCTACAGTAAGTAAACGCTTATTATACACTCTATATGCTTTACTTGATAGTGAGTATCCAAGAAAGATACCTTCATCCGCTTTTGCATCAAACTTCCCAATATTTTCCTTACCATTATTCAAAACAAAACACTTACAACCGAACACGTGAAGATGTGACAAGTTTGGCTGTCTTCCTTTTAAAAGCTCATAAGGGGTTTTGTTTAAAATAGGAAGGATTAAGATCCTGTTTAAAACATAACAAGCTGTGCTAACTGCATCAGCCCAAAAGTATTTTGGTAATCCACCCTCATTTAGCATTGTTCTTGCCAACTCCTCTAAAACACGATTTTTACGCTCCACAACGCCATTTTGTTGTGGAGTTCGAGGGGCTGAAAAGTTATGCTCAATACCATACTTGTCACAGTACTTCTCAAAGTGATAGTTTTGAAATTCACCACCATGATCGCTACGGATTGTAACTATTTTGGAATTCATTTTGTTTTGGGACAGATTTGCAAAATTCTTAAAAGCAGAAAAAGTTTCATCTTTGCTATGAAGGAATATAGTCCAAGTAAATCTAGAATAGTCGTCAACAATTACAAAACCATAATAATTTCCACCTAAGCTCTTTGTCCTAGAAGGTCCAAAGAGATCCATATGGAGAAGCTCAAGGGGTCGTGAAGTTGAAATTACATTTTTAGATTTGAAAGAGACCCTTGTTTGTTTTCCCATTTGGCACGCGTCACATAAGTGGTCTTTTGAAAATTTTATTTTTGGAAGACCGACTACTAGATCCTTAGATACAACCTTATTAAGCAAATCGAAATTAACATGCGCTAAACGTCTATGCCAAAGCCAAGAATCATCATTCAAGGTAACTAGACATTTAGTACTTGTTAAAGATACATCAAAAAGGTCAAGCATATAGATATTGTTTACTCTTACACCCTGAAACACAACGTTCTGTTCAGCATGTTCAATTATGCAGCAAGTTTTTGTGAAAGATACTTTATAGCCCTTGTCACACAATTGACTTACGCTTAACAAATTGTGTTTAAGTCCCTCTACTAGATGGACATTAGAAATAGTAGTGGTAGAGAGATTACCTACACTACCTTTGCCGAGTATGGCTCCTTTGTTATTGTCTCCATAAGTAACATATCCCTTCTTCTTTGCCTTGAAGTCTATAAAAAGCGATATGTCACCGGTCATGTGCCTTGAGCAACCGCTGTCAAGAAACCACCTTCTATCTACGGAAGCAAGGCACTCATCCTACAATATCAAAAGAGAGAAGTTGGTACCCAATTTTCATTGGGTCCAAGTGGGTAAGTGCTAACATGGTTGCCTTTTGGCTTCCATTGATAAATACCTTTAGGAACAAGAAATCTCCTAAACTTGCATTTCTCAATGGTATGGCCAGCACGACAACAATAATGACATAAACCATGATGATGTATGTTTATTCTTGTTCATTAAATCCTTTGGAATGAAAGAGTATTTTGCATATGGTGGATTTAACGACTTCTTAAACAACCTAGAGTCAACGACATAAGTAACCTTAGGTTGTAACGCTTTTTCTAATTTGACCTTGAGAGTGTTTACCTCTTTTTGCCAAATATGACAAGCGTCACAATACCTAACTTTACTACATCCATCAATGTCAATATTTTTTGAATTTTCTGCAATACTAGCTTTTAACGATTCTAAATCATTTTCAGCTTTGTATACTTTACCTTCCAGAAATGAAAAATTTTGTTTATCGGAAGATAGTCTTTTAAAAGCATCTACAGCTTCGTTATGCAGTTTTTCAAAAGCTATTTTCAGTTCAGAAAAAGACATAGAAGAGAAGTTATTATAATAGGCTTGTTTTACCTTTTTGTCATTGATTTTCTTCTTGTGGTAGGACAAATTTTTGGTGTGAGCCATAAGGCACAGATTTGCGGTTTCATCACTATCACTTGAGCTTTGTGTGCTTGATGAATCACTATCACTTTCCTATGCAATGTAAGCTCTTCTTTGTTTGTTGTACCCTTTTGGTGAAGCTTTTCTTTGATCCTTATATTTCATAGGACAGTCTGTTTTATAATGTCCAGATTTACCACAATTAAAACAAGATCCTCTTCCTCTACTCTTCTTATTCTCTTCCTGTTTCGCATCTGTAGATTGTCTTCGAAACTTCATGAGGTTTTTGTCGGAATGCTTGACTCCATTCTTTTGAATGAATCTATTATATCTCCTTACAAACAGTCCCATTTCCTCATCATCCGAATCTTTGTCACTACTAGAATCATTGTCACTTTGCTCTTTTCGTGAGGACTTAGAGCTAGAGGCCACAAGAGCTATTGACTTCTTCTCTCCCTCTTTGTCTCTTTTCTTCTCCTTTTCCTTCTTACTTTTGTTCTCATATTTTTCAAGACTTTCCAATGCTTGCTGATGTTCTTCCAGCTTTCCAAACAGAGTTGTAATCGTAAGTCTCGTTAGATCGTTGGCTTCCTTAATTGTTGTTACTTTAGGTTGCCATTCCCTGCTAAGACACCTGAGAATTTTATTAGTAGCAATTTCATTGGAAACAGGTTTTCCAAGTGCACTCAACCTATTAGTGAGATGAGTGAATCTCTTTTGCATGTCGGAGATAGATTCTCCTTGTTTCATGCGAAAGAGCTCAAACTCTAGATTTAGTGTGTTAATGCGGGACTGTTTTACTTCAGTAATACCCTCATGGGCAACTTCTAAAGCATCCCACATTTCTTTAGATGTCGTGCAATGAGATACTCGATAATACTCATCAACACCAAGTGCTGAAATTAGCATATTTCGAGCTTTCCAATCACACAACCACTTTTTCTCATCTTTCTCATTCCAATCAGCTTCTGGTTTAGGAACTATGGCGCCAGCCGAATTTGTCATAGTAATTTGAAAAGGACCATTTTCAATGGCAGCCCATACTAGCCTATCCACAGAATTTATATGAACTCGCATGCAGTCTTTCCAGTAGCCGTAATTTTCACCGTTGAAAATAGGCGCTATATTATACGCCCCCTTTGGTTCAGAATCCATACTGTTACAGGCAGCCACAGAGCACCAGCGAACCGGCGCTCTGATACCACTTGTTAGACGGTGTGGCTAGTGATCGAGAGGGGGGGGGGGGTGAATAGATCACCTCTTTGAAAATAAACGGATTGAAAATTTTATCAGAGCTATTGATACTTAGCGGAAAATTTCAGTCCTGAATCGACTTCCGTCTATTCTGAACCACTACTAGAAAACCGGACACGCGAATTTATTGCTGGATTTTGAATTAGAATGACAGAAAATATTAACACTAGAATCTTATCAAATTGAATGCACTTATCACTAAATCCTAATTCCAATGAATAAAACTCAGCTAACAGTTTTGTCAAACAGTTGGTGTGTATGTTATCAATGATGAACAACAGTGGAGTTTAGTTAAAGAAGTTTTCTTGCCACTGTTGTATCGCAAAAAGTACATCCACAACACACTTACTGAAATTGCGAAACTGTTGGAAACTTAAAGAGAAGTAAGGAAAGAATACGGTACGCAGAGATTTGGTAAGGAAGTTCCCCACGTCGTCCTCGCGTGTGGGTACGTCTCCCTCTCAATTTCAAATGAAATTGAGAACTTTGATTATCAATAATGCCGAATTCGTTGATACAAGGTTACGATACAAAGACAGAATTCTAAATCCCAAGAACTTCTTATTGTATGAAACCTCCACTTGATCTGAGCACGATCAAGAATTTCCTGCACGAAATTGCAAACAATTCACCGGTTCCACGACCTGTTTGCGAAATCCCCCGATTTCCAAACGCAACGCTGCGGCTGAATCTGTTCTGCAAACGTGACTGACAAAACCCGCAAGAACACTCCAGTTCTTGAAGGACAAACCAAATGGTTTTTCCTCGAAACCCCCTTCAATCTTCAACTCAGCTAGATCCTCGATCGTTCCACTGAACACCTCAGCTAGATCCTTGATCGTTACCACTGAACGTTATCTCGTTGATCTTTTAATCCGAAGAACAAGAATGATTATATGTTGATGTTCTTGAAGAAAAGAGATTGAGAAGATGGAGAAGATGAAGTCTCTTTCAGGTTTCTAATTGCTCACAAAAATTGCTGCTACACACTCCTTTGATTGGTGTTTCAACTATTTTTCCCTCTCAGAATTCGTGCCTTTCACTGCTGTCACAAATACTACTTATATATGAAAAACATAAGCTGTTAGTAGATAAAACAGACTTATGTATTGATACATGAGGTTATGTATCGATACATACTGTAAGTTTGATGAATTTTTGGAGAATTTATGTAAGCATGGATCGACACAAAATGCGTATGTATTGATACATGGATCATTTCAACTAACATGGATCGATGCAAGGCTCGTATGGATCGATCCATAGAGCATTTTGCCTGTCCATGTATCGATACATGACTCGTATGGATCGATACATACTGAACAAAAATGTTTTGTGGTTTTCAACATATGTTATGGATCGATGCATAGGAGTATGTATTGATACATACTGATACAAAATAGTTTTTATGAGTTCCTTTTAAGAGATGTATCAATGTGGATCTTTATGTACAGTCATGAAACAATAGTATGGGATAAAAACACAAACGAGTCATGTAAAATAATGCACAGCCAAGACTTGGATGATGATCACACAATTTGCTATCATTCAAAATTTATTCAAAGTAAAGAATTTGCTCACAACTTAGACGAACCTGCATATTTTCTAGCAACTAAGGAAGAATTTTATGATAAAACTTGGTTCTATGACATCAAGAGGTATCTTGAGAAATATGAGTATCCTGAGAATGTGTCTATTACAGATAAGAAGACCGTGAGAAATCTCTCAACCAAATTCTTCTTGAGTGGGGACATGCTCTATAAAAGAAATTATTACTCGGTCTTGCTCAGATACATGGATATACATGAAGCAAACCGAATCATAGCAGAAGTCCACGAGGGCTCCTTTGGGACTCATTCTAGTGGGCACACGACAACCATAAAGATCTTAAGGGTAGGTTACGACTGGTTGACAATGGAAGTCGATTGTTATTGCCATGTGCAAACATGCCACAAATTCTAGATCTGTATAGACAAAATGCATATACCACCAACTCCCTTGAATGTCCTGACATCTCCTTGGCCTTTCGCCATATGGGGCATATATTTGATTGGGCGCATTGAACCAACTACTTCAAATGGACATCTATTTATCTTGGTAGCCATTGATTACTTTACCAAATGGGTGGAGGCTGCTTCTTATGCAAATGTCACCAAACAGGTGGTTTCTTGCTTCCTAAAGAAGGAAATCATTTGTCGTTATGGGATTCTGATCGGTAAAATAGCAAGTGTACTATTTGCACCGATGTAGTAATAAAATGGGAATTCTCCCGAGTATCGATCTCGAGGACTGCGTAATAAGTACAAATCTTTACAACAATTCCATTGAACAAAAGATCATAGGGGGTTTGATGATTGTTTTCAAAATGATAAGAACAAGAATAAATTATATAAAGCGTATAAAAAGCTGTTAAACGATATGAGAAAGCATGCTAAGGCAAGATGTGTGAATTGCTTTATACTACACTCCTTCCATGTTATATAACATCTACATTGTAATTATTCAAAACCGGTTCTCAAGAATTGTTTTCTCTAATCCCTTAGCCGAAAACCATTAACAGTCAATTTCAATCCTAATTCCTTAGTTATTCAAAATGACGTTACGAAAAATGCAATTGATCAAGAATTAACGGCTACTACGGTTTGATCATTATTCCTAAGTGATTAAACTGAAGTATTATTACACAACAAGCGATAAGGTGGTTTGTCCGCCCTAAACCTTAACCAGAGATCAAAATTCAATTTGTCCGATAAAATAAAGGATTAAGAACGTTGGATAATAATTTGAATTAAGAAAACATCGATGATCATAAAAACATAGAAAAAGTGTTCATACAGTAGCAATTCAGGGACACCCCCTAGCATTGGGGGGTTTAGCTTCTCATAATATTCAAAGATAGTAAATTATAAAATAGAGACATTACAATTTCTTGTTGATGAAGGTTGATCTTCAATCTCTTCCGATCTTGAAGATCTCTTCTTCTCTAAACACCTTGAAAGCTCGCTTCTCCTTTCTATCTTTTTCTTGTACGATCAAAAGTGTCCTCTCTCTTCACCAAAATGCAGACTAAATAGTTTCCAATCAACTAAAAACATCGTGAAATACCCAGACTGCCCTCCGGACGTACACAAGGATCAAAACACTAAAAATCAGCAAACGGGGCGAATTGGCCAACACGGGCCGTGTCAGGTGACACGGGCGCCCGTGTTGGCTCTCTGTCAATCTCAAATCCTCAGCCCTTGCTGACACGGGCTGTGTCAGCTAACACAGGCACCCGTGTCAGCCCCCTGGTTTCTGGATTCCACAATCTCTATTCTGCACATGCTGACACGGGCCGTGTCAGCTGACACGGACACCCGTGTCAGCCCCCTGTTTTTGCCTTTTCTCGCTTTACACGATGTCCTTGACTTCCATTCTTCCGGTACACATCTTTCGGGCTTATTTTTAGACCTGGAAACCAAACAGCACTACCACAGAAAAGCATAAAATGCGACAAGAAGAGATGAACCACTAATACAACGTAAAACAAGTAGAAATTTATAAAATGCGATAAACCTAAGAAATCAACTAAAAGAAAGAACAAAGTGTTACCGATTCTTGAAGATTCATGTTAGATGGATGATGAAAACTAAGTGCAAATGGTGACCGGTCACAACCCCAAACTTATCTCATTGCTTGTCCTCAAGTGATGTAAGAGACAACACAGAGGCCAACCATGGATTTTCTTCTTTCCACAATACAGCTGATGCTATTCGTAACTTATCTTCCTTCTTCCCGATTAAGCTTCTGGTTCACCTATTTGAACTATCCATTGCATTATCATATCAGAGTGTTCCTTCACCTGCAAACTTCTTCACACCACTCACCAAATCTCTCGGGGTTAAAGTGTTTAGCACTCATGATATCAAGGTATGCAATATCAATTCTTAATTTTTGAATAGATTCTACGTTAACTACACAAACCAAATTCACACACTTTTAGAGGTCTTTCGGGTTGTAACGGGGCTTAGGTACGGTGGGGGTAGACAAGAAAATGGATGACAAAGGTTTAGAACTCGGCATTCATGTTGTTGATTTTCTTTGTGCACAAATTATTTTATGGGGTTTTGTCCAACTTGACTCTTTTCCACTCAATTTTTCTTTTGAGTATCACATTAATGCATGAGTCTTTGACTTAGGCAAGTGCTTATACTTCATTTCTATTTTTCATTTCTTTTCTCTTTTTTTCCGGTAGAAGCGGATGTTTCTACACACTTTTTTTTCTTTTTGTTGCACTTGCCCTTTTTCAATTTTTTTCTAAGGATCACCACCCCAGTAGAATCCACTTTTATCTGTAACTTAAGGGAATAAAATAGACACACAAAGACAAAACAAAGTAACAAAATAAATAAACATAACTAAAATAAAATACAAAACAATAAAAACCCCCCACACTTGAACCAAACATTGTCCGCAATGTTTATTGTCAAGATAAGAGGGGTACTCACAATGTTTACTGAGGATGTGGGTGTGGGTACGGATAATGCAACATCATGCGTTGCATCATCGCATTCATCTCATCCAAAACCGTCCCTTGGCGACGTTGTTCGACTCTGAACCTGGTGAGCTCCTCACCTTGCCTAGATTGCTCCGTGCGAAGGTGGCCGATCTCATCTTGAATCCAACCCCATTGGTCTTGTGGCATGGAGTAGGACCCTAAAGCTTGAGTCGGTTCTTACGGTTGTTGGTAAAACGGCTCCTCAGTGCTCGGTGCGCCCTCCATATGTTCATCTGCAAGCAAAGAATCAAGAAAATCTTCGTCCCCTTCATCCAGGTCGGGACACTCATAAAGCCAGTTGGCTTTGTTAGTAATACTGATGAAATCATAAGCGGGTAAAGCAAGAACATGGACTTTTTGGCAGATAAGAGAATAGTAATCTTGTTTTACCTCAATCATGCCTTGTTGAATCAACGCGGCCATGTCCAGCTTATTTTTACCCGGCACCTGTGGAGAGTCAGCAAGCGCAACACCAAATCCAAAATGGTCGGCAATCTGTGTGATCATTCCGCCAACCGAAATGTCGCCTGAAGTAGCGCGACCAATTCTACCTAGGTAGTCAGCTGCAAATGCTGCTATGTTGATAGGAGTTTGTGCTGCCATAATGTACAGAAAGAATAACTCCCTTTGGGTGGCGACACCAGTGCTATCACCGCGACCAAACATGGTGTACGCCAAAGCCTTATGCGCGTACCTGAAACAAGGGTTATGGATACCCGATGCTTTTTCCCCTTTGGAGACATATTTAGTGTTACCTATTATAGCGGTCCAGAATTACGCCGGAAAAAAAGTATCAGGCCCCGTTCTAGGGCCTACGATTGGGAGTTTGAGGATACTCCCTAACTCATCCACAGACAATTCCATATCAGTATTAAATAAACGAAAATGCAAAGTACCGTAGTACTCCTTCTCCGTTCCATTCCACCGATTTTTCAGCTTAAATTCAATGGTACTCAAGAATTCAAGAGTAATGCATGCAAAAGTTGCCGCTTCTAACTGCATGAATTCTAACATACCTAAGGTGTGGAACATTCGGTGAACTTTAGCTTGCAATCCCAATTCCTGCAAAGTGCCATTACACATGTATCTGATAGGGGTTAATTTTCTTTTAAGATGAACCGTATACCTCTTTTGGTGCTCCAAGTTTTCAAACATAATGTCGTGCTCATTCGGAGTCCTTCTCGCCCTTTGACGTGGCCGGGATGATTCCGCCACATTTTTGCTTCATTGCTTTCTCGAGCTTGTGCTGGGCTTCTGCTTCCGATTTTTCCAGAGACTTTTTGCACACCAACTTTTGGCTCCTCTAGCAAACATTGTTCAAACCTACAAATCAATAAAACACAACAAAACAAAGAAAATGATTAGGCACAAAAGTGTGGGTTGCCTCCCACATAGCGCTTCGTTTAACGTCACATGGATCGACGGTTGTTCATCTTATCAGACAAGATGAACAACATCAATTTGACCAACTTCTTGCTCCACATTTTAAGGTTTCAACCTTTGGCCATTCACTTTAAAAATATCCCCATTGGATGGATTTTTTATTTCGATTGCTCCATGGGGATATACCTTGTGTACCATAAACGAACCCGACCATTTCGATCTCAGTTTTCCCGAGAACAACTTCATCCTCGAATTAAACAATAGTACCCTTTGTCCTTTCCAAAATTCCTTCCTTTGGATCCTTCTATTATGCCATTTGTTTGTTTGATCTTTGTAGATTTTGGCATTTTCATATGCTCGGTTCCTAAATTCTTCTAACTCATGGAGTTGAAGGATTCAGGATTCTCCCGCTTTCGAAAGATCCAAGTTAAGGAATTTTGAAGCCCACAAAGCTTTGTGTTCAAGTTCTAAGGGTAAGTGACATGCCTTACCATATACCAATTGATAAGGGGACATACCAATAGTGTTTTGAAAGCAGTTCGGTATGCCCAAAGCGCATCATCAAGCTTACTTTCCCAATCTTTGCGAGATGAGTTGATCGTCTTCTCCAGAATTTGTTTCAACCGTCTATTCAACACTTCAACTTGACCACTTGTTTACGGATGGTACGGAGTGGCTATACGATGTTTTACATTATATTTCAAGAGTAGCTTCTCCATTAGGTGATTTAAGAAATGAGTTCCTTCATCACTTATTAGAGCTCTTGGCACTCCAAACCTGACAAATATATTTTCCTTTAGAAACTTGACTACCACTTTTGCATCATTCGTTGGTAGAGCAACTGCTTCTACCCACTTGGATACATAATCCACCACCACCAAAATATAATTATTTCCAAATGACGGTGGAAATGGTCCCATAAAGTCGATACCCCAAACATCAAAGAGTTCGACTTCCAACATGGGGTTCTACGACATCTGATTTCTTTTCGAGATGTTTCCCATCCTTTGACACTTATCACACTCTTTGTTACTTGTTAAGCATCTTTGAAAAGTGTAGGCCAGTATAATCCTGACTGGAGGACTTTGGTTGTGGTTCTATCACCACTAAAGTTTCCACCATAGTCAGAGTCATGGCAAGCTTTCAGGACATCTCTTTGTTCTTCTTTGGGAACACATCTTCTGACCAACCCGTCTACTCCTTTCTTGTACAAGCATGGGTCATCCCACAAGTAAAACCTGCAATCATGCATAAACTTTTTCTTTTTATTAGAGTCAAATTCGCTAGGGATCACCCCGCCTACTAGATAGTTTGCGTAGTCTGTGAACCAAGGCATTCCAATAACAACAAGGATGTGTTCGTCAGTAAACTCATCCTTTATTGGACGCTTTTCCTCATTCTCCTCTATTGGGGACATCCGAGAGAGGTGATCTGCCACAGTATTTTCACACCCTCTTTTGTCACGAATTTCCATATCAAACTCTTAGAGTAGTAAGATCCATCTCAATAGTCTTGGCTTTGAGTCCCGCTTAGCAAATAAATACTTCAAAGCAGCATGGTCAGTATAAACAATGACTCTAGAACCCAACAGATATTGCCTGAATTTATCGAAGGCATAAACCACCGCTAGCAACTCCTTCTCGGTAGTCGCATAGTTCATCTGTGCAGGGTTCAACACATGACTAACATAATATATGACATGCAACAGTTTATCTCTACGTTGCCCAAGAACTGCTCCGACTGCAATGTCACTCGCATCACACATGATCTCAAAAGGTAGAGACCAATCTAGGGCAATGACAATTGGTTCCGTCACCAATTTATTTTTTATAGTTTCAAATGCAACGACACACTCTTTATAAAAAATGAAAGCCTTGTCCTTAACCAACAGGGTAGTTAAAGGTTTAGCTATCTTAGAAAAGTCTCTTATGAACCTGCGGTAGAAAACCGCATGTCCTAAGAAACTTCTTATACCTTTTTCATTCATTGGAGGGGGTAGCTTTTCTATTACCTCGATCTTGGCTTGGTCTACTTCTATTCCTTTGTGAGAAATTTTATGACCCAAGACTATGCCTTCTCGCACCATGAAGTGGCAATTCTCCCAGTTGAGAATCAAGTTGGTCTGTTGGCATCTTTCTAACACAAGGGAAAGGTTAGTTAAACAATAACAAAAGAGAAACCAAATACCGAGAAGTCATCCATGAAGACCTCTATATGCTTTTCGAGCATGTCCGCAAAAATGGAAGTCATGTATCTTTGAAATGTGGCTGGTGCATTACATAACCCGAATGGCATTTTTCTGTAAGCAAAGATACCATAGGGGCAAGTAAAAGTTGTCTTCTCTTAATCTTCTGGTGCAACCCCTATCTGATTATATCCAGAGTATCCATCAAGGAAACAATAGTACTCATCACCAGCCAACCTTTCCAACATCTGATCAATGAATGATAAAGGGAAGTGATCCTTTCTTGTCGCCAAATTCAACCTTCTGTAATCGATGCAAACACGCCACCCCGTGGCCGTCCTTGTAGGGAGCAACTCATTTTTTTCATTCTTTATCACGGTAGTTCCTCCTTTCTTTGGAACCACATGAACATGACTCATCCAAGAGCTATCGAATATGGGATAAATTAACCCAACATCTAATAGTTTAACAACCTCTTTCCTAACTACTTCCTTCATTGCGGGATTTAGTCTTTGGGGTTGCACCACTGGTTTTTGACCATCCTCCATGAGAATTTTATGCATACATACCGCAGGGCTAATCCCCTTCAAGTCTTCTACCGCCCATCCCATTGCACTTTTGTGCTTCTTTAGAACCTTGACGAGCTTGTCTTCTTGGGAAACTTCTATATTAGAGCTTATAATAGTCGGGCATCTCCTTTCAGAATCTAGAAAAACATACTTGAGATTTTCAGGCAATTGTTTCAGCTCAACCACTTTCTTGGTCTCATCTTTCTTTTCCTCAAACTGGGGTTCCCTTAAGTTTTCCCATCGGAGTGATCGGGATCCCTTAAAGGGTGGTTGTGTTGCCATCATAGTTAACACTTCCCTCTCCTTTTCATCAGCTTCTTGAGTGTCTTCAGAAATTGATAGACTTAGAACTCTCTCCAAGGGCAATTGTGGTTCACCTAAAGGATTTTCTTGCAGAACCATTTGATCAATCACCTCTATGTGTTGACTGGTCGCCACGTCATCTTTGTATCTCATGGTGTTACGCACACCAATTTTCAACTCTTCATCGTAAACTTTTAGAGTCATGGTTCCCTCTTCTATATCTATCAAACATCTTCCGGTCTCCAAAAATGGTCTACCAAGGATGAGTGGTATCTCTTCATCTTCCGACATTTCTAAGATGACAAAGTCCACCGGAAATACAAACTTATCAATCTTCACAAGAACATCTTCCGCCACTCCATACGGTCTCTTCATAGAGTGGTCAGCAAATTGAAGTGTCATTCTGGTATCTTGCACTTTTCCAATCCTCAACCTCTTGTAAATGGATAACGGCATGAGACTCACACTAGCCCCCAAGTCCATGGGGGCCTTTTTGAAAGATCTATCCCCAATGGTGCAAGGAATAGTTATCGAGCCTCGATCTTTCTTCTTCACCGGAATCTTCATACCCTGCAAAATTGCACTACAAGTTTCGGTTAGTACAATAGGGTCAGTGTCGGTGCTCCTCTTTTTTGAAATAATATCCTTCATAAATTTGGCATAAGAGGGCATTTGTTCGAGTGCCTCCAAGAATGGAATGTTAATCTCAAGCTTTTTGAACATCTCCAAGAATTTCTCGAAGTTCTTCTCATGTTGCTCTTTCTTCTTATTTCTTGTGGGGAAAGGGAGTTTGACAACCGGCTTTGATTCACTAACTTTTTCTTTAACCATCAGTTTAGGCACTACCACTTCTTCACTCACAACCTCATTTTCTTTTATTTCCAACTCAACTTCAAGCAATTGGTCTTCTTGGTCATCATCTTTCTCGGAGACTTCTTTCGATTTACCACTTCTTGTGGTTACAACACTCACATTATTATGCTCTCGTGGATTTGTAACTGTAGCACTCGGTAATGCACCTGGTGTTTGGGAACCCGCGAGTTGTTGAGCAATCTGACTCATTTGCACTTCTAGATTTTTTATTGAAGCACCAGTGTTTCTCAGATTACTTCTAGTCTCCTCTTGAAATTGTGAACTTTGAGCCGCCATTTTTTCAATGGAAATTTCCCAATCTGCTTTTCTTGGAACCTGTTGAAATTGTTGTTGGGATTGGTGAAACTGCTGCTGGTAAGGTTGTTGTTGTTATGGTCGATACTGCTGTTGTAGTTGGCTTTGATATTGGTTGGGCGCTTGCTTCTGAGCATTTCCTTGCTGGTCCTTCCAGGAAAAATTTGGATGATTTTTCCATCCAGGATTATAAGTATTGGAGTAAGGGTTGTTCTACTTCAGAAAATTAATCTCTTCTACCTGTTGTGCAGTTGCCACACAATGCATTGCGAAGTGAGGTCCCCCATAAATTTCACAACTAACTGCTTGAATAGGTTGAACCGGTTGAACTTGTGCCACCGTTTGAGTGTCAAGAGCCATTTTCTTGATTCTTCTCTCTACTTCAGCCGTTATTTGATCTTCCATCTTCACAACTTGATTTGCTAGCTTGAGATCAATGATACCTTCAGGTTGACTTACACTACGGTCATAGAGCTCCAGATGCTCATTTGCTGCAATGGCTTCAATGATTTTCTTTATTCTAGTGGCTGTTGTAAAATTTGTTGAGCCACCGACAACTGTGTCTATGAGTTGCTTATTCTTCATTCTAAGGCCATTCACAAAATTTTGCATCTGCTCAGTTGCATCCATGTTATGAGTAGGACATGCAACCAACAATCACTTGAACCTCTTGTAAGCGTCTCCGAGTGACTCTCCTTCCTTCTGTTTGAAATTAACAATATCATATCTCTTACGGATATACACAGAAGCAGGGAAGTACTCATTCAAAAATGTTGTCTCCATTTGTTGCCAAGTTGTAATGCTTCCCGTGGGTAAAGAGTAAAACCACTCTTCGGCATCTTCCGATAGTGTAAACGGAAACATCACCAACTTTTTAGCTTCCTCTGAGTGTCCCTTAATTTTCAACGATGTCGTCATGGTCAGAAATCTTTGTAAATGCTTGTTGGCATCTTCATTGATTTTTCTGGAGAACAGTCTCCTTTCGAGTTGACGAATCATTGAAGGGTGTAGCTGAAAATGATCAACATTTACCGGTTGGTTCACAATTGTTAACCTTCCAATAGGAGCATTTGCACCTCCATAGTCACCCAGAAGTCTTTCCACGGGAGGTGGAGCTTCAGCTATTGGTTCAGAAACGGTTTCGGAGTCTTCCGAATGAACTGAAACAGCTTCTTCTTTTTCAGACTCAGAAACAATGGGGGTTGCTTCTGAAAGTTCCAGCCTAGCTTTTCGTCGTCTTACATGCAATAGTCTTTCTAGTTCTGCGTCAAAAAGAAATTCAGCTGAGGCCTTACCTCGCATACACAGATTAGACAATTATTAGAATTTATAAAAATAAAACATAGTAGAGAGAAATAAAATTTTGGTCGTAGAGCAACAAAATTTCAATTGAATTATTATTCAACTTATACTTTGGCAATCCCCGGCAACGACGCCAAAAACTTGATCGGTAAAATAGCAAGTGTACTATTTGCATCGATGTAGTAATAAAATGGGAATTCTCCCGAGTATCGATCTCGAGGACTGCGTAATAAGTACAAATCTTTACAACAATTCCATTGAACAAAAGATCATAGGGGGTTTGATGATTGTTTTCAAAATTATAAGAACAAGAATAAATTATAGAAAGCGTATAAAAAGCTGTTAACGATATGAGAAAGCATGCTAAGACAAGATGTGTGAATTGCTTTGTACCACACTCCTTCCATGTTATATAACATCTACGTTGTAATTATTCAAAACCGATTCTCAAGAATTGTTTTCTCTAATCCCTTAGCTGAAAACCATTAACAGTCAATTTCAATCCTAATTCCTTAGTTATTCAAAATGACGTTACGAAAAATGCAATTGATCAAGAATTAACGGCCACTATGGTTTGATCATTATTCCTAAGTGATTAAATCGAAGTATTATTACACAACAAGCGATAAGGTGGTTTGTCTGACCTAAACCTTAACCAGAGATCAAAATTCAATTTGTCCGATAAAATAAAGCATTAAGAACGTTGGATAATAATTTGAATTAAGAAAACGTCGATGATCATAAAAACATAGAAAAAGTGTTCATACAGTAGCAATTCAGGGACACCCCCTAGCATTGGGGGGTTTAGCTTCTCATAATATTCAAAGACAGTAAATTAAAAAATAGAGACATTACAATTTGTTGTTGATGAAGGTTGATCTTCAATCTCTTCCGATCTTGAAGATCTCTTCTTCTCTAAACACCTTGAAAGCCCGCTTCTCCTTTCTGTCTTTTTCTTGTACGATCAAAAGTGTCCTCTCTCTTCACCAAAATGCAGACTAAATAGTTTCCAATCAACTAAAAACATCGTGAAATACCCAGACTGCCCTCCGGACGTACACAGGGATCAAAACACTAAAAATCAGCAAACGGGGCGAATTGGCCAACTGGGGCCGTGTCAGGTGACACGGGCGCCCGTGTTGGCTCTCTGTCAATCTCAAATCCTCAGCCCTTGCTGACACGGGCCGTGTCAGCTCCGTGGTTTCTGGATTCCACAATCTCTATTCTGCACACGCTGACACGGGCACCCGTGTCAGCTGATACGGGCACCCGTGTCAGCCCCCTGTTTTTTCCTTTTCTCCCTTTGCATGATGTCCTTGACTTCCATTCTTCTGGTACGCATCTTTCGGGCTTATTATTAGATCTGTAAACCAAACAGCACTACCACAGAAAAGCATAAAATGCGACAAAAAGAGATGAACCACTAATACATGTAAAACAAGCAGAAATTTATAAAATGCGATAAACTTAAGAAATCAACTAAAAGAAAGAACAAAGTGTTACCGATTCTTGAAGATTCATGCTGGATGGATGATGAAAACTAAGTGCAAATGGTGACCGATCAGATTCCCAACAAGATCGTTACCGACAATGGATCGAAACTTAATAACAAGATGATTAAAGAGTTTTGCAAGAGTTTCAAGATTTAACACCATAACTCATCGCCATACCATCAGAATATGAATGGCGTTGCTGAGGCAACAAACAAGAACATCAACAAGATTGTTCAGAAGATAGTAAGAACGTACAAAGATTGACATGAAATGCTACCTTTTTCTTTAGATGGATATCGTGCTTCGGTACGTACTTCATCCGGGGAAACCCCATTCTATCTTGTATATGGCACAGAGGTAGTGCTTCCCATTGAGGTAAAGATTTCCTCCCTGAGGATCTTAACAGACGTCAAGCTTGAAGAAGTTGAATGGGTTTAAATGAGGCTCGATAAACTCAACCTCATCGAAGAAAAGCGCATGACATACCTTTTCCATGATCAGTTGTACCAGAAGCAGACGAAGAGGGCATTGGACAAGAAGGTCCGTCCTCGGAATCTCCAAGTAGGAGACCTGATGTTGAAAAAGATTTTGCCAATTCATACAAATTCACAGAGAAAATGGACACCCAACTACGAAAGACCATACATTGTGACAAATGTTTTCTCTGGAGGAGCCTTGATTCTCTCAACTATGGACGATGAAGACCTTACATCCCTAGTGAATGCATACACAATCAAAAAATACTTCGCCTAAAAATAGACCCGCTAAGTCGAAGACTCTAAGGGGCGACTTAGGCAAAAATAGGCATCCTGGTGAACCACAAAAAGAAAAAGGTTCAGGAAAAAATTAGGCATAAAATAAAAAGAAATAAGAAACCCACTAAGCTGTAAAACCCTAAGGGACAACTTAGGCAAAAAAAGGTATCCCGGTAGACTGAAAACCCGAAAGCACGGTCTAGGCAATAGTTAGGGATTTAAAGGCAAGAGGCGGCGGTCTACCAAGAATCTATGAATCCGTCGCTTCAACAATGGAAACCCCAGACGGGAAGAATCAACCCAATCACTCTCCTCAAAAGCAAAGTACAAGGAACTTCAAGAATATAAGGGTTATAGCAGAATTGGAACTCAATGGAAATCTGAGCTTTTCCCATTGCCATTGTATTTTTACTCTTTTGGCAATGACCTCTTTTAGGAATTTCCAACAAAAACTTTGGGGATACCAACAAAAACGTTGAAAGAAAACACAAAATTAATTTGATTTTGAAATGTCTAAAGGGCAACCACGGTTTCTAAGTACCACTTATGGTGCACAAGGACACATAATCACAAAGGCCGCCTTGACCTAGAAGATTACCAGAATTGTCATTCACTCAGGGTAATCAATATTCAGCTTGCCTGCTCAGATCCAGCTTGGGGCACTAGATGATCCATATATTCCTCGTCACTACAGCGGTCAAGAGACCATGATGTCGGGAAGTTAAGTCCTTCTTTTAACAAATTCAAAGCCTAATTTTTGTTGGCACTTCCAGAAAATCCAACCATCATCTGGTCTTACTTACCTACCATAAAAGCCTGAGCATACACCGACATCTTGTATAAGTAACCATTATTGCATAACATTGCATCACTAAGACGCGTAGCATATTCCATCAAGATGGAGCATTACACCATACAGAATCGAACATGAATACTTTGCATAAGACAAATTCAAGCCTTTCTCGAAAGCATAAATAAATACTCACTTGGGACAATTCTATTTCCCCAACTGAGAACATTATCCCCCATAAAACTCCTAACTGGTATTCCCAGAAGGTTCCCCGAAGTATCTCTTCTTTATTTTCCTTTGCAAGTATTATTGGCCTTTTGCCAGTCACTTGCCTTTTGCAAGTTCCCTTTGCCTTTCACATGGGAAATTTCTCATGTTGCTTATCTTTTGTAAGCCCCCCTTCTTTTTTCAAGTCTTCCTTGCCTTTTGCACAGAAAAGATTTCGTTGATTCCACTTACCTTTTGTAAGTTATTTCATTGCCTTTTGCACGCGAGGGTTATCTTTGTCAAAACTTTGCATCTTGAGCATTAGATAAGGGATTAGATGAATGACCTACTCCCTTATCGATTATTTTGAGGGACCTGACGTATGTTTGGCAAGTCCAAAGGGATTGCCACATTTTGAAAACTTTATCTCCTCCCTTGTGTCTGTGAGGTATCATGATGTTCTCTTGTCTTTTGCAAAGTTCCCTCTACCTTTTGCATGAGGATTATCATCTCCTTTACTTGCCTTTTGCAAGTTCCCCTTATCTTTTGCATGGGAATTATCTCTTTAATCTTACCTTTTGTAAGTACCTTCTTCCTTTTGTAGAGGAAACCCATTTCACTCCATACTTGCCTTTTGCAAGTTCCCTCGGCCTTTCGCATAAGGAGTTCTATTTTCAAACCTGCTTACCTTTTGTAAGTACCCCCTTCCTTTTTCACGGGAAGTCACTTTGTTAGCTTACCTTTTGTAAGTCCCTTTTTCCTTTTGCATAAAGGAATTACTTCATCCTATACTTTCCTTTTGCAAGTCCTATCTGCCTTTTGTGCGAGGAACGTCTTTCATTGCCTTTTGCATGAGGTATTGCATTTTCTATTCACTCGCCCTTCACAAATCTTCCTAGCATTTTGCTAAGAAATTATCCCTGCCTTTTATAGGAGAAAACCATTTCATTCCATCTTTCTTTTTAGCCTTTTTGCTAAGGAGTTCTCATTGCCTTTTGCATGAGAAACTAGTTCATCTTTCTTCTTAGCCTTTTGCTAAGGAGTTCTCATTACCTTTTGTATGAGAAATCTATCCATTATTTCTTCTTAACCTTTTTCTTAAGGAGTTCTCATTACCTTTTGCATGAGAACTCTATCCATCTTCATGCGCATTCTTAACCTTTTGTTAAGGAGTTCTCATTACCTTTTGCATGAGAAACCACTTCATCTTTATTCTTAACCTTTTATTAAGCATTCTCATTACATTTTGTATGGGAAATCATCGTCTTTCTTCTTAACCTTTTGTTAAGGAGTTCTCATTACCTTTTGTATGAGAAAGTGTCAATTTTCTTCTTAACCTTTTGTTAAGGAGTCCTCATTGCCTTTTTCATGAGAAACCATTTCATCATTCTTCTTATCCTTTTGCTAAGGAGTTCTCAATGCCTTTCGCATGAGAAGTCATATTCAATTCATCATTCTCCTTAATCTTTTGTTAAGGAATTCTCATTGCCTTTTGCATGAGAGATCATGTTCATTCTTCTTCTTAGCCTTTTGCTAAGGAGTTCTCATTGAAGGTGAGAAAAACAAGAAAGGGGGTTTGAATTGTTTTAGGAAATAAAAGCTTTTTAAAAAATAGAACACACAAAATTTTATACTGGTTTGCTTAGAAAACAAAGCTACTCCAGTCCACCCGGCCAAGGTGATTTCGCCTTCAAAAAGGACTTAATCCACTAATCTTGAAAGATTACACAACCGATCGTCTAAGAGAATAATCTCTTAGCCCTCTCAAGTATACAGACTACGCAGAGTCACTTGAGGAACAAATAATTTAAGCAAAATAGAGTTGTAATGTAAAGCGCTTCTAAGAGTAAGCAAGTATTACAGAAGAGTATTAGAACAAGAGTTTTCACATAAGAGAAGCAACTCGTGAAAAATGAGAGAGAGTATGAATGAATTTTTCTGTGCGTTGCAGGTGTGTCTCTCTAGTGAGGTAGACTGTCCTTTATATAGTAGTTGAGAAGGACCGTTGGAGTGATGATAGAATCTTGGTCTTTGATGAGTATTCAATGTCATTACTTCTGTGTTTCTTGCTATAACCATTTTGTCTCCCTTTTAAATTCTTTCTTAAAATACTTCCTTTCCATAGTGAGAATAATTTCCGTTATGCTTTCTGGACTTGTGAATCTTCATCAGAGTCTTGATGTACCAGAGTTGTTCTTCAGAGGATGATCACGTCTGACTTTATCAGAGCTTCTCAGAGTACTAGTCTTCTTAAGTATCAGAGTCTGAGACCAGTAGTTTGTTGGAGCTTCTGGATCTTTTTCTGTCTTTCTTTGATCAGAGTCAGAACTTCTTGGATGTACTTCTTTCTCAACGGTGTCTGATCCTTTAATACTTTGTATCTGACATACGTTTGTATCTGATATGTGATCAGAATCCTTCATATCTGTTCAGAGTCCAGCGTGAATGTTCAGATTCCTGCATGAATGTTCAGAGTCCTGCATACTTAGAAAAAATCTCGTTAGAGTGCCATTTTTGGTTTCATCCTTTGTTATCATCAAAATTTTAGAAATCTATTGTAGAAACAGTTTTGTTCTTACAATCTCCCCCTTTTTGATGATGACAAAACAATTTAATTTAGAGATGAAACATTTTTAGAAAAGAGTCTTAGATCAGATTGTAGTGAGCTCCCCCTGAGTTAGATCTGGGAGTTCAGAAGTTCTTACCGGATCTTCCATGGTTGGATGTTTCTAGTTACTTTCCTGCATATCTTTAAGTCATAATGTTTGCAGAGTTTGAAAGAAATTAGATATGTTTTCATCATAGCTGTTTTTAGTTCTCCCCCTTTTTGTCAAAATCAAAAATACTTAGCAAAAACATATGAGCAAAAGATTGATATTAACAGATAGCAATTACAGAAGCCAGAAACTCAGAAAGAAAACATAGAAGCGGAAAACAACAAGCAGAGCAGATAAAAGCAACAAGTAAATCAGAAAGAACACAGAAAATCCTAAGTGCCTAAGGGTTTGGAGGTGGAGGCATCCTCTGGAGCAGCTGGGTCAACATGTTCTGAATGTTGACATTGACAGAATCCTGTTGGTCCAGTCTGGCTCAAACTACCTTTTGTTCTTTCTGCAGCTCTTCAAGAGTCTTCAGTACCAGAGGGACGAAGGTAAAGGACTCCCCCTGAGTCAATGCATCGTTTCTGACTCTGGCAGCAGACTCTTCAGCAAGACGAGCTGCTTCTTCAGCGGCAGCTTTGGCTTTTGCCTCAGCTTCAGCAGCATCATCATCATCAGCTAGAGCTTTGGCCTCAGCTTCTTTGATTTTCTGATGTTCTTCTTGCCTTACTTTGTCTTCAGCTTCCTTTCTTGCCCGCTCCTTAGCTTCTTTGGCTAGACGCTCCTAAAGTCTGATCTCAGCGTCTCTGATGAAGTCATTGCAGACTTGTTCAGAGAGGCCTTTCAGTTTGAAGGCTTCAGAGGTCATCCAACTTATCACTCTGTTCCAGTGAGTCCATATAGCGGAGGGATCATCACTGATGCCAGAGTTGATGGATAGAGACTTGACCTTGTCAACTGAAACTTCTGCAAACACCTTTATTGTTTCCTTAAGGGTCAGTAGGGTGTTTTCTGGCTCAGAGGCTTGGGGTGGAGAAGTGGGGAGGGGGGCTTAAGTTAAGTGTGGGAGTTTGTGGGTCAGCGGAAGGAGTTGGTTGGGTTATTTCAGAGGGTTGTGGTTCAGAGTGGATTGGCTCGGATGGTGGAGGGTCAGAGGTGGTTGTGTTTGGGTTTTCTGGGGGTGGAGAGGTAACTTCTGGTTCAGGGCTAGAGTGTGTTGGCTGTTGAGAGGCCAGAGCACAGTGTTGAAGCTGAGCCAGAGTTGGAGACTGAGGATCAGAAGGTTCAATGTTAGATGAGAGGGTGTAGTAAGGTGGGGATTCTGGAGATGGTGATGAGGAGGGTGAAGTGGTTTCGTTCAGCATTTCTGCTTCTGAAACAGGTAGAGATGTGGTGGCAAGGTTTAATTTTTGGGAATGTTGGTTAGAGGGTCTAGAGGTTGAGGGAGGAGTTTTAGAGTTTGTGTATATGGGCAAAGGTTGAGGGAGTGAGGAAGCAACTGGTTTGATTTTTACAGAAGGAGGGAGAGGAACAGACTTACCAGGTGATCCAACCAGAGGTACTGGAGGTCTTGATCCAGATGATTCTCCCAGCTTTGCTCTCTTCGCCTGCTTTGCCTTCTCAGATGGTTCTCGTGTCCTCTTCATGAAATCTGGAGGAAATTCTGGCAGCCAGTCTAAGGTGAAGTCTGAGATGTCTACTCCTTGTTTGCACAGATCATCTAAGTAGTACATGACTACCTCTTGAGGGTCGATTTTTGAGAATAGATAGAGTCCATTTGGGGTCTTCCTCTGATCTTTAAGAGCTTCCCAGGAGGTGTCCAGAGTTGGTTTGATCCTTACTTGATTTATTATTCCCATGCTCTTCAGATTGCGAGCGTTCAGAGGTCTTCCAGTATCTATCATCACGTCTTCCATGAGTCTGAACTGTATCAGATGGTCCATGAGGCCACTTTCAATCAGTACATCAGAAATAAGTCTCCCCAGAGGAATGTAATTCCTTGTCTTCATGTTGTTTCTGGTATCTCTCACAGAGTCTCTGAGATATTTGAAGAGGAGTGCAGGAAGGCAGAGCTTCAGACCCTTATGAATGCAGTACAAAATGCATTTCTGGTATGTGTTGATGTAATCAGAGGAGTTGGAGGCTGGGCGATGATGGATGGTGCCTAAGATGATCTTCAGCCATACCCGGAGGTTCTGATGCAGTTCCTTGTTCTTGGAATGCTTGCCTTCAGCACTCTGTTGAAAGATTGTAGGGTTTATCTCATGGGACAAATACTTTGCCTAGGATTGATGTTGTAAATGCGTCTTCCTCCAGCCTTCTCCATGCCCAGAAGGGCAGCAATTGATTTTTCTGTGATTACCATCTTGACTCCCAGAATGTAGGAGACAATGTAGTGATCGTCAACGTCAGCGAATCTCAAGAATTCTTTTACCAGATTTGTATAGACTGGGCCATAGATACGTTGGAAGTATTTTTCCCACCCTTGCTTCTTCAATTCATCAGTGAGGTCGACACCATTTCTTCTCATGTTGTCAAAATCTACCAATGTTTCACACAACACTTCCATCTTTTCAAAGGGTGTTGCAAGATGGATATGAGGCTCACAATCAAGAATGTGAGGTTCTTTGTAAATGGGAGTGGAGACGACGCCGGTGACTGCTGGGTTTTGATGGCTTAAACTTGGAGCTTGCTCATTCGAGTTCATCTGTTGAGAGAAGTTGTACACAGACTGTTGTTGAGAGTCCATGAAGATTGTTTGAAATTCTGGTATCAGATATGAGATGTCGAAGGTAATGTCACGACACTAATATCTGAACAATGCAAACATGATAAAGATAAAGAACAGTAATACAAGAGACACAAGCAATTGTTAACCCAGTTCGGTTCAACTCACCTACGTCTGGGGGCTACCAAGCCAGGAAGGAAATCCACTAAAATAGAATCAGTTCAAAGACTCTCAGTAAACAACACAAGTTACAGTCTTTTTCACCTAATCTCTGCCCGTGTGACTTCTACCTAAGAACTCTTAGATATGAGATCCCATCTCACTCTCCCTCAATCACACCAGTGATATTAAACAAGAATTACTTATGAAAAGAAGACACTCTTCAAAGACACACAGTTGATCTTACTTAGCAGCTTCAATCAAGTAGACACACACTCATGCTTAAAAGCTTTGAGTGACAAATTACAACTCAAAAATCAGACCAATTCAATCATCTATGGATGAATTGAATGGCTTACAAGTCACACGACCACACAAGACTTAAACCCTTATTCTCTCAGAATATTTCGCTCTGTATTTCTTGTGTATCAAATCAGGTTTTCCATGTCCTTTTTATAGAAGCTTTCAGCTGGGCTTGGACATCATAAAACCCTAAAACTATTTTCCATTCAAATCTCCTTATGGCAGTTGGTTAGATCTATTTGGAAAATAAGATAAATCATGTTGTAATCATTGATTGATTGCGTTTGCAATTAACTCATCTATCAAACATAGATTGCCATTAAAAGCACAATCACATAACACATAACATTCTGACTGAATGTTCTGTGTACAGATGTCATGACATCGGGTTTGACATCCTGGAACAATCCTAGATAATTCCATTTTAAATATCCAGCAGGTACATAATATCAGATGTCAAGACATAGGGTATGACATCCTGAAACAATCCTACATAATTATATTTTAAACCTCCAGTAGGTATAAGATATCTTATGTTAAGAGATCACAAGTAACATCTTATGAACACTCTTTGTTTTACCAAAATTGCTGCCAACACTTAGAACCAACAAAATCCCCCTTTGGCAAATTTTGGCTAAAACATATATCAGTCCATTTTGTTCACAAGGAAGAAAAAACACATCAGCATTTAAACAACATAACAACGTTTAAGCAGCAGAAGAAGCAAACAGAATTACTAGCTATAATAGCAACTAGTAAAACACACATAAAAACATGGGTACTTCTTCTCCCCCTAAGTCTGTACAACACAAACATCTCCTTCAATAATAACAGCACCTGTAACATTCAGAGTTACCCTCTGACATCTCCTTCAACATCACCTGTGCAACACAAAATATGCATCAGACATCTTCTTCAACATCACATAATAGAACATCAGTCTGTCCCACAACAAACATCTCCTTCAACATCAGTTGTTCATCTGTTTAGCCTACATCAACTAGCTACATACTAACTGCAGTTCTCCACATACATCTCCATACAGCTCCACATATTTAACTACAGCTCTCCATATAATCACTCTCCACATAATCACTTCTCCCCCTTTTTAGTCAAAATAGACCAAAGGTGACCAATTAGACAAAATAAATGTCAATCAGCCTAGCAGAGAATGTCACAAGAGATGTTATAACATATAAAATGTTAAAACATAAATGTTAGGAGATACAAACCATAATTATACACAGCTACAATATCTGAGATAATTAGAAATCCATGGAACTCATAAAAAGCCCAAATATTACATCATGGCATCAGAAAGGACTGCCAAAAAATACAAACATTCAAACAAAAAAACAAAACATCCAAGCTTCCAAAACAACCACAACATCATCCAGAACAACACACAGTACACAGTCTTCAGAACAGGGGGACAATCACAACTTAGTCTAAGGAAGTAACATCTTCTTCACCTTCAGATTCAAAACTGCCACTAGATTGATCTTGAGAATTGGACCTCTCACTTGAGGTATGGGTATCTGACTCCTTTGTTGTACCAACCTTATCCATATCTTCCTGCTCCAAGCTACTAATGAGAACCTCTAAAGCCTCTTTCCTAGCCTTGGCAACCCTTATCCCAGTTTCCAGCTCCTTACAAGTTTCCTTCAATTGAGCAATCAAGCCACCTGGAGAGGCTGTCTCCTTCCTTGTAGATGTCATGACAATATCATTGACATGGCTCCCTTTAAATAACTTGTAGTGAATGGACAGTGGAGGCTTCCTTCTGCTGGGAATATCACTTGTGTTTAGGATACCAAGTTGCTGGCTTAAGATAATTCCACAAATGATAGATGGAAAGGCAATAGGCAACTTTACTGCATTAGTGGAGGCATATCTCACAATTTGTTCAAACATGAACCTTCCAAAATCAAAGTTGAGCCTGGTTCCAATAGCATATATAATTCTTCCAAGACCATTGGAGATAGTTGAGATATGGTTTGTTGGCACCCAGTTGGCTGAACCAATCTTATGTAAGATGACATACTTAACAGTTAATTTGCCAGCTGAAAGATGCTTTTTGCTTGGCCATTCCTTGACTTGGCCAGCAGTGATAGTCCTACAAACTTCATTGTCTGTAGCCTCTAACTCCACACCTCCTTCAGTTCCTCTTCCTAGGAACTTATTGATAACAGCAGGGTAGAACCTCACACACCTTCCTCTCACAAACACATTGCAAAATTCCTTGCTATTTTCTTTTCAGAAATATCCTCTGGGATATTAACCACAAACTCCTTCACCAGACCTTCAAAGCATTGGGGTAATGTGACCACTGTTTTCATTAATCCTACAGATTTGATCAACTCCATAACTTCCTTTACTTCCACATCATCTTTCCCTAGCTCCCTTTCAACAGCAAATCTCCTTTGTATTACAAACTTCCACTTGGTAGGACCATCTTCAAGATGGAAGGAAATGTTGTCCAAATGCACGGCTGCAACCTTAGCTGGAGACTTTTTAACAGTCTGCCTTTTAGCAGGAGAGATGTCTAGGACATCGTCTTCGACATCATCTTCAGAATCAGAGCTTTCTCTGACCTTCCTCTTCTTGACCTCTACTTTACTCCATCATTTAGATGGTCCTGCACCAGTAGTTTTCTTCCTAGTTTTGGTTGTCAACATCTCAGCCACAGTCTTCCCTTTCTTGGTCTTCAGTTTCTTTGCAAAATTTGGTTTCACATGATGAACCAAGGTGTCATCTTCTTCTTCTGAACTCTCTTCCTCCAAATCGATTACTCTCTCAGCAGTGTCAGGCTTCTTAGAGTGAGAAGCATCTATAGGATCTTTGCTAGGCATGGTTTTTCTTAGAGAGCACAGTCCCTCAGCAGCAATGTCTTTTTCTGATCTAGATGAATCATCATCTTTCTCAGTTTGAGGTTCCACCTCAGGAGAGGGGTCCCTTCTAGACAGAAGGGTCGAAACAACCTTGATTGCATGTCCTTCGTTTAGAATCCTAGTTACTAGGTTCCTAATGACACGATCTGTATAATGCATGTCATCTTTAGGAGGAGGGTTATCAGGAGTGTTACCTTGATTGTTTCCAGCCGTGGAAGAAGGACCAGGGGCGTCGCCTGGAATTACAGAAAGAGGAGTAACGTCCAACACGTCTTCATCTAGAAACTCCATGGAGGGAGTCCTTGCTTGATGAGTGGGTTTTGAACCAGAGGATGAGGGATGTTGAGACATTTTGTTGAACTTTTGAGAAAATGTTTGTTGCCCTAGCAGAGATGATCTGAGCAGTTTGATGAAGATGGAAATGGTTGTTTTGAGGTAGCATGTGATAATGGTGTAGATAATAGTTCCAATACTAGGTAATGATTTACCATAAATGAGGCACTTTCTTTTAACTGAGCAGACAATATTTTTATTACCTTTTCCACTCCACTTTAATTGCTATAAATTCTCATGAATACAAATCCCCAATTTCCCTCTTAAACATTCAAACTGATTAGCATCCAAAGCTTTTGTAAATATGTTAGCTAATTGCATTTCAGTAGTAACATGCTCAAGTGCTATGATTTTCTCTTCCACAAGTTCTATAATAAAGTGATGACGAATATCAATGTGCTTTGTCCTGCTATGCTGAATAGGATTTTTAGAAATATTTATAGCACTCAGGTTGTCACAGTATAATGTCATGACATCTTATGTGACATTGTATTCAATCAATATTTGTTTCATCCAAACTAGTTGAGAACAACTACTCCCAGCTGCTATGTATTCAGCTTCAGCAGTGGATAAGGACACACAATTTTTTTTCTTGCTAAACCATGATATCAAATTGTTCCCCAAGAAGAAACATCCTCCTGATGTGCTTTTCCTATCATCAGCACTTCCTGCCCAATCAGCATCACAGGTACCAGCCAGCATAGATCCAGATCCATGAGTATATAACATCCCAAAGTCACTGGTGCCATTGACATATTTCAGTATTCTCTTCACTTGGTTTATGTGACTGACTTTTGGTTCAGCTTGATATCTAGCACAAACCCCTACAGCAAATGCAATGTCAGGTCTGCTTGCTGTGAGATATAGCAAACTACCTATCATGCTTCTGTATAGACTTTGATCTACACTGACACCATTTTCATCTTTGGAGATTTTCACATGTGTAGGAGAAGGTGTCCTCTTATGACTTGCATTCTCCATGCCAAACTTCTTCACAATGTTCTTGGCATATTTGCTTTGAGATAGAAAGATAGAATCTTCCATCTGCTTGACTTGTAGCCCAAGAAAGTAGGTCACCTCTCCAACAAGGCTCATCTCAAACTCAGACTGCATTTGTCTAACAAAATGTTCAACCATCTGATCGGACATCCCACCAAACACAATGTCATATACATATATTTGTGCCACCATGAGCTTCCCTCCTTCATTCTTCACAAATAGGGTCTTGTCAATACCTCCTTTCATGTATCCATTGTTAGTGAGGAACACTGTGAGTCTCTCATACCAGGCCCTAGGAGCTTGCTTCAACCCATAAAGGGCTTTCTTCAATCTGTACACATGCTTTGGAAGATTTGGATCTGTGAATCCTTTAGGTTGTTCAACATATACTTCCTCATTTAAGTAGCCATTCAAGAAGGCACTTTTTACATCCATTTGGAATAGTTTGAATTTCAGAATACATGCCACTCCAAGCAATAATCTAATGGACTCAAGGCGAGCTACATGAGCGAATGTTTCATCAAAGTCCACTTCTTCAACTTGAGTATATCCTTGTGCTACTAATCTTGCTTTGTTTTTACTAACAACCCCTTGTTCATCAGATTTATTCTTATATACCCACCTTGTACCTATGACATTTACTCCTTCAGGTCTAGGAACCAGTTCCCATACTTTATTTCTCTTGAATTGACCTAACTCCTCCTGCATGGCATTGATCCAAAACTCATCAGTCAATGCTTCCTTGACATTCCTAGGTTCAATCTTGGACACAAAGCAGCCATGTGAGATCACTTCCCTTGATATAGTAGTGACCCCTTTATTTGGATCTCCTATAATGAGATCTTTGGGATGATCCTTCTGAACTCTGATAGAGGGTCCCTTGTTGATTTTGTCATCTTCAGGTTCAGCTTGGGGAGTTTCACTCTCCTTATTTTTGTCTGAGAAGTCAGTTGGGAAATCATTCAGAGGTGTCTCGACATCGTCTGTGACATCAGTCTGTTGGTCATCAACCACAACATTGATAGATTCCATCATTACATGAGTTCTGGAATTAAAGACTCTGTAGGCTCTGCTGCTTGTTGAGTAGCCCAGAAATATTCCCTCATCACTTTTGGGATCCATCTTCCTTCTTTGTTCACGATCAGTCAAGATATAGCATTTGCTACCAAATACATAGAAGTATTCGACTGTAGGTCTTCTTCCTTTCCAGACTTCATATAGGATTGTAGGAGTCCCTTTCTTCAATGTCACTCTGTTGTGAACATAGCAGGTCGTGTTCATGGCTTCAACCCAAAAATGGTAGGGCAATTTCTTAGCATGAATCATAGCTCTGGTTGATTCTTGAAGAGTTATATTTTTTCTTTCCACCACACCAATTTGCTGGGGAGTAATGGGAGATGAGAACTCATGATGAATTCCTCCTGAAGAACAAAATTCAGCAAATTTGTTGTTCTCAAATTCCTTCCCATGATCACTTCTAATTTTGATAATTGGACTTTCCTTTTCTCTTTGAAGTTTTAGACAAAGATCCTTGAAGACTTCGAAAACATCAGATTTTTCTCTTATAAAATTGATCTAGGTGTATCTTGAGAAGTCATCCACCACTACATATACATACTTCTTCCCACCAAGGCTTTCCACCTGCATGGGTCCCATCAAATCCATATGGAGGAGTTCTAAAACTTTGGTAGTGGGGTCATGTCTGAGCTTCTGGTGTGACATCCTTGTCTGTTTTCCAAGCTTACATTCTCCACATACTTTTCCTTCATCAATCTTCAAGTTGGGAATTTGATAACATGAAATTATATCACATTTTAGGACTTAATTCAATTAAATTATATTATTATTTACTCTAATTTATTTCATTTTATCAGATATTACGCGGCATTTCCTTTCTATTTATCGCAGGTAGTTGTAACACCTCAAAATTTGCCCTCCTCTCTTGGGACTAGCTTAACATATTGCATTGCATTTTGTAGGACATTAGGCATTGCATTTTGCATATCATGTGGTTACATTGTGCAAATCATCCTCCCAAGTCTTAATCAGAAGATAAAGAGGTGGATATATGCAAGCTGATGGTTTCATTGATTGAATGGACTGATCATTAATCATCTGAGGATGTGGGGGTCCAAATTAGGGTTTCATGATATCTCAAGGAGATTGATCTTCATCTTGGTGGAAGTGATACATCATCATCATCATGGTCTTGTTATCATCCAAGAGGTTCAAGAGATTGATCAGATGCTTTGAGATTAGGGTTTTGACCACTAGTCAACCCTAATCAGTTGAATCATCTGCATTGGGCCAATCAAGGCATGGCAAGGAGATGGGGTCTACAATGGATATGGGGATCATCATATGATTATATTGAGCTTATGGAGGCTAGGGTTTCATCCTTGAGTCATTGCATCAGGAGTTTGAGGCTTAACTTGATCAGTGCCTAGCCAAATTTATCTATCAATCAGAAAAGTCAACTGTGGTCAATTGGGCTTGATTTGATGGATTTGGAGGTGGGAGAGAGTTGGATACACTTCATTCATGATGAAAAAAGTTTCATTTGACATTTCAAACATCAAGAATGAAGAAAATAAAGTCAGGAGAAAACTTTCCAAAAATGGAAAGTGACTTGTAATGAAAGTTTCCAAAAATGGAAAGTTTTTCACCTCAAAATTACATGTCCAAAAATGCTTCAAATGAAATTTTGTTCAACATGAAAGTTGTAGATCTTGCTCTCACCTTTCCAAAAAGTCCAAGAACTTGAATTTCCCATGTGTGGTTGACAAGTTATGGTCCAATCATTTTCCAAAAATGCCTAAATTCAAAGTGGCATAACTTTCACATGGAATGGCCAAAATGGATGATCTTTCTTTGAGCAAACCCCATTTCACATGTACTTTCATGATGCATGATCAAAATTCATCAAAAATGGTCAAGGCAAAAAGTCATTTTTCAAGTGAATTCATTTGTATTTTTGGTGTGGAATGGTGAAATTGAGAAATACAAGGCCTATGCACATGGAACCAATTCTAACACACTCCAAATGCCAAATAGAACTTGCGGGAACTGTCATGTACTGTTACATTGCCAATTTGCAAAATGACTATTTTGGACATTTCATTAAGAATCTCATTAGCACTAATCATCTCAATTTGCTAATTTGGATTAAAGAAGTTGATTAAGCATTGGTATATAATGTTAACTGTAACAGAAAATGCTAATGACATCACACTCTCCAAGATCTAACAAACTTTTTCATCAAATTCTCTCCAAATTCTCCAAAGCTTCTTCAACTTTTTCATCGATTCTGGTCCAAATCTTCATCAATCTTGTTGATCCTTGCTTGATCTACACTCCATAAGCCTTGGTGAAGGACTGTTCCATTGAATTCGTGGCTAAACATTGCTGGATTTGGACTGTCATACATATGCTCATCAATGGAGTTTTGAAGATTCTTGCAACTGGAGCATCGTTGAGCTGAGGAATCTTTTCCAAACATCTTCCATAGCCTTGCACTTCATCTGTTTCGCATAATTGGACCTTGAAAAGCACAAATCACGATCTGCAATCTCCAAGAGGTAGAGTTTCGATTTCCTCCATTGCATGAACTATTATATGGCTTTTGTAGGTCTTTGATTGTAGATCATCATGTTGTTTATAGTTTTTGATTTGGTTAAGTATTGGATGAGAAATCGTGAGTTGAAGTTTGATGTGCATTTCTTTTTTGATCGATCTGGTTAACATGTTGAGAGTTAGGAGAAACTAGTTACATATCCATGATCTAGGTTGAGAGACGGTTCCAATGATGTATAGTTTGCTCGTTTTGGTGAGAAATTGTTCTTGCCAATTTTCTGGAAATTCTGGAATTGTTCTTGATGAAGAACAAGAGCCAGACGCGTTTGATCCAAAATTTCCATGGCCTGGTTTGAAAACGTGTTTCCCGCTCCCTCCAGCCACTCACAACGCGCCACTGAATTAAATTGACACGGCGTCGTTTTGGTTTAGTTCCTCAATATTACGACTTTGCCATTTTCACATATTAATTCTAATTCATTTCATTTCTTTTTCATTTCTATTTTCATTTTCATCCATGATCTTTAGAAATTCATATCTAATTCATTTTTTGTCCAAAATTAGTGAGACTTTTTGCATTGTTCTCCTTGTGATGTGTAGATTTTAATGATGATTTTTAATATTTTTGTGCACATGTGGAAAATAAAAATGCTTAGGGATTGATTGAATGTATGCAATTTGTACATGTTTCACCATATCACTCATGAAATGATGATGCTTCCAAAGAAATGATTGAAATTTTTTGTGCTTATTATTGACTCTTTGATGGTGATTTTGGTATGTAGTTTGTAATTTTTGGATACCTGGCTGAGGAGATATGAATTTTTGATTAGAGGTGTGACAATTTGTGTCACACCATGCTTGATGAATTTCATGATTTTATTTGACTTGCTTAGGGATGTTGAATTGAGCCAGATTTTTGCATGAATGAGCATATGTATGTTGAGATCACATATGATTTTTTCTGGAATTTTTGATGGCATTTCCTAATTGATTGAGATTTTCTCTTCTGTTGGATCATTTTGTGACATTTTGTGACACATGTTGGCATTTGATTTGTGAAATTCTCATGATTAATTGGATGGATGTGAAATTTGACGTGTGAATTCTAGACACATTATAGGTCATTGTGGTTTTGATCCCATTCATTTATCTTGTTGTGTCACTGTTTTATGATTTTTGGAAGTTGATGCTTGTTTTGATGCCTTGTGTTGGCTTGCTTGAACTTATCTGAACTTCTTGATTTTCATTGACCTACTTCCTTTTGTCCAATTGAGCTGAAATTTGATATGCTATTCATTGGATATGTTCTGTTTAGACTTGAATTTTTGTGGAATTAATTGAATTGTTTTGGTATGGATTTGCTTGAGATCTTTCTGTTTGGTTATTTGAGTTTGCAAATTGCATGTTTGATGCTATTTTGTGCATGAAATGATGATGGTGAATGATATGAGCATGGGACCAATTGCATTTGTTTCTAATTTGTTGGAATGTGATTTTGGATAATTTTCACTTGCTGTTTTGATTTTTTCATCTCCCTTGGACCCTAGGCTTGGCCTAGTGGTCTTGTTTCTCATGTTTGGTTTGGATTTTCAGGTTGAGATGCAAATGCCTTAAAGGAGGAAAATGCAAGTTAATTAAGTTGACTTGTGAATTGTTTAGGACTAACCTTGACTTTGTGTTGTAGGGTTTGATGCTTGAGTTTGAGCTCATGGCTTGCACTTGTGTGCATTAACTTGTGTTTGACTGTACAGATTAACATTTGCTGTTTACTGTTGGTTTGTCTGGTATACTGATGATATTTGATTGATTTCAGGTACATTAGTTGCTAACAGTTCTTTGAGAACTTGCTTGCTGTTGCTTGGTTGTATAAACCAATTGAGGTAGACTCTCTTGTCTCCATGTAGTCTGGAAGACCTGGCCTGTTACTTGGCCAGGCAACTATCTTAAGTCCTCCTTAAGAGGCGATGTTTGTGATTGTTTAAACTTAGTCCCCAAGCAGGTAAAGACCTTGATTAAGGCAATTGGCAGAACCCAAGGGATGTGCAATCCATCCCCTGCTATTCTTGTTGAGTCGTCCCTCTGCTCACACCACTGTGTTGACACATTGGGACATTAACCCAAGATCTTGTACAGTTGTACAGTTGTGTCAGAGTCATGAGTGTAGAAGGGTTCCTCCTTTCTGAACCCACACTCCTTTGTCTGAAGCTCTCCCTGGTCAGGGATAAGAGCTGTGAAGTCTAATCTTCACTCACCTTTCATCTGGCTTCACCCTGACTCTCAATGTCAGGGTTAAGAGCTAACACTACCCTTGTACAGAGGACTTGCCTTGGCAGTCTAACCCATTGTTTGAGCCCACTTTTGACTGGATATAGTGTGTACTACTTGAAATGTGAATGCTTTGTTTTGTTTATGCTTGCATGCTTTGCTCTTTCCTGGTTAGGATTAGCTTGCTGTTGTGCAAGTAGGTAGAAACCATAACATAGGGCAATGATGCATGATAACACCTAGGCTCGAGTCCAGCTCCCTAGTCGTGTCTCCCTTTGTTATCTGGTTAGTTTTTCTCCCCTGTTGGGGGGAACTACGTCGCCCTGATCCTCATACCAGATGAGGTACGTAGGCAGGAGACCGCGCGAGGTCTCTCCGGGCACTTTTTTTTGTCTTTTTGTGTGTGTTTGCTTGACAGTTGCTAGGCTCGAGTTCCCGACTCCTTAGCGACTTGTTGTTGGTTCCCTCTTGTGTGTCAGGATATGGATGTAAGCCCAACGATTGGTTGTCCGTATCCTGATTGTGTTTGTTTGGTTCGGAAGCCAATGTAAGTCCAGCGATCTGCGTTCGGGTTCCATGTTTGCCTTTGTGTGCGTTGTGTCTTGTTTGGCGTGCGTGAGCCGAACTACGGCAGCTCTGATTCTCGTTCCAGATGAGATACGTAGGCATAGGACGCGATGTCCTAGCGAGCCCTCTTCCTCTTACCCCACCTGTGTTGTTTTCGGTGTGTGTGTGTGATGTTTGTTTAGCAACCTTTTCTTTCTTTTAGAGCGTGGATCCCGTCGAGTACGACGGACGTGAGGGGTGCTAATACCTTCCCCTTGCGTAACCGACTCCCGTACCCTTTCTCTTTGGTCGCGAGACCATGCTTTTTCCAGGTTTACTCTGAGCATTTCCTTTCCCTCTTTCAGGATAAATAACGCACGGTGGCGGCTCTGTGTTGTTTTTGTTTTAGCCCGTCGGTTGTTTTTCGCGGATGCGACAGCTGGCGACTCCACTGGGAACTTATCAAGGTGTTGACCTGTGCTGGTCCATCTTCCTTAAGCGAGTCTCTCCTAGCGCTCTAGGATAGTCTAAGTTGCTTGTGCTGCTTTATTTATTGCATTTATTATTCTGACTGTGTATATATTTGCATAGATATTTGCATGCATCATACCGTCATGTTGCCGTCCTCTGTGCAGGTGATTCCTCTGTTTGGGGTGGGTGTTCTGAGTGGGGCTAAAACCCAGACCCGAGTATACACCTAGGATTAGTGTGGTCTCATGTTGCCTTCTTCATGTTAGGTTAACATGTGCTGGGCAATGTGATGTACCACAAGCCGGACGAGGTTCATTTGGTAGTGCTTTCCTTTGTGGGGTACTCCACTCTGGTTGAGTCACTTCATCTGAACTATTGACTCTGGTGACCGATCATTTCCCGGATCTTTGGTTTAGACGATCTCAGGAGAGCTACAATGGCACACCCGAAAGGGCAAACCCATTGAGTATCTCTGCCCGATTGTCGAGACTATTATCCGCCTTAGGATGACCTGATTAGAATTTACCTATGAGGGGAGGGTGTTTCTTACAGATGCATATTCAGATGGTGGCTCAGATGGTGACTTTTGGTTCCGTTGATCATGGTCTTATTTACAAGTCGGATTTATGGTCATTTATTTCCGAGACGCCGGAGTGCTGTCCGAGTTATTTATCAGTGGGGATCCGTTTATTTCAGGATTCCCCGGGCCGATTCAGATGGTTATGGTGATCTGCTCAGAGATTGTTCAGTGATGATGATGATGATGTATCTTCCGTTTATTTCGAACTCCCTTGAGTCGGATTTGTGGTTACGTATTCCCTCAGATGATTGTGATCGGTTCAGAAATCAGGGTTGTGCTTCAGTGCAACAGATGATCAGATGACTTGGAGGATGGCTATGCATTGCATTCATTCATCAGCATCATTAACATTTGCATTTACCTGCATCTAACACATGTTTATCCATATGCAGGGACATTTTGATCGAGATCCTGGTTGAGAGACTTTCTGCTCAGATATGAGGCCCGGTTTGAAAGATGATGTTGCCTACAGTTTCTTCAACCCAGAGATTGACGAGTTGAGAGATATGATAGCATTGATTACACCCGACCATGTGGGGATGTTCAGAGAGGCATACGATGGTATTCTGAAGATGGTTTTCAGGCTCACTGACAGTGACAGAAGCGCCATTCATACACTTATCCAGTTCTATGACCCGGGTTTGAGATGTTTTGTGTTCCCAGACTATCTGTTGGGCCCTCTGATGGAAGATTATGCTAGCATTCTGGGTATGCAGATCCGTGATCAGATTCCTTTCCATGCTACTAGGGTGGAGCCTGATGTGCTTGGGATTTCCCGTTCTCTTTATTTGAGTCCGGAGATGGTCAAGGAGGGTTTGAAAGAGAAAGGAAAATTACCTGGTTTTCATTTGAGTTTCTTGGAAGCCAAAGCCAAGGAATATGCTGCTGCGGGTAATTGGAAAACGGTCTGTGCTTTGATTGCTGTGAGCATTTATGGTGTCATTCTGTTTCCTAATCAGAAGAAATTTGTTGACCATAATGCTATCAGATTATTTTTGCAGAGGAACCCTATTCCTACTCTGATCGGAGACGTCTATTACTCGGTTCATAACAGGAACGAGAAGCGTCGTGGTGGCTTGATCCGGTGTTGTGCTCAGTTGTTATTCAGATGGTTTATGGGGTATTTGCCTTCCCGAGGTGCTTTTGCTTCTCTTGATCCTACGATCAAGTGGTCGGTCAGATTGATGGGTTTGCGGGCTGCTGACATAGCTTGGACTCATAACGGCATGGCTGGACGGGATTTCATATATAGCTGTGGGAGTCTTCCCAATGTGCCTCTTGTAGGAGTTCAGGGTTGCATCAATTACAACCCGGTGCTTCTCAGGAGACAAATGGGGTTCGCTGTGGAGGGATCTCCTCTTAGTCGAGAGATTCAGGAATCCTTTTATTTCCCGATTGATGGCAATCAGGCCAAGCTGAGGCAAGTTTTGGATGAGTGGCGCGATATTCAGAGAAAGGGCAAGGTTCCTTATGGCAAGGTCAATAGCCGGTATTTTCCTCTATTCGATGATTGGATTCGAAAGAGGATTGAGATCACACATCTACCATTTCCGGGAGGTGATCCTTGGTGTCCTATGATTGAGGGTCCGCGTTCTTCTGTCAGTATGGAAGAATTCCTCGAGATGAAGAGAGCCAGAGATCAGTTGCTTGCGGAGAAAGCTGAATTGGAGATGAGTGTTGCTCGGATTCAGATGGCCAACCAGGAGATCAAAGTGAAGATGAAAGATCAAGACAAGCGACATGCCCTGGAAGCAAAGCGCTTTGAGATGGATACTGCCTACTATGGGAAGGTTAGTCAAGCTTTAGCATCGTCGACAAAGGAGCACGACATCACTAAAGGGAAGCTAGCCAGAGCTTCAAAGGTCATTGAAGATGAGAAGAGGAGGCAAATTCTAGTGAGGGATCAGAGGAACGACAGAGTCCGAGTTCTCATTGCCAAGTGGGAGGCCAAGCTGAAGACTAAGGAAACAGAGAATGTGAAGATCGTCGCCGAGAGGGATCATTACATGGATGAGAGAGATTATTACTTCAGGCAGATGAAGATTCACCAGAAAGAGGTGGGGAGATTACAGCAGGAGAACACCGAGCTCAGGTTCGCCGCAGAGTTCGCTAGGATGGTTGATGATGTAGGGCCATCTGTGGGACCCTCATCAGGCTAGCCTTTCTTATCGGTGGATTACCGTCAGGCCTGTTGACGGAATTCATTTGCTTGTATTTCCTTATTAATTTTGGAGAATTGGTATCTGATTTGTATCGTCTCTGATGTATGACTATGGCACTTATTGTGCAGTTTGCTATGAGATGGGTATTTTCATTCAGTGATTGATCTTCAAGCTTTATTTGCTTTTCCGTATGCACTCACACATCACACACATGGTTGGCAGTATTTTGCTAAATCATATATCTTTGATCTGTATGTTGAAATCAAATGCTAAATATCAAAATATTGCTGCCGGGTTATTATCTGTCTCGATGAAGCCAGGATCAAGAGACAAAGTGTCCCTCATGTGGATGGACATTGCATTCATGCATTATCATAATAACTTATCTTCTGTTTTGCAGGTGTCAGTTTCTAACCTGTTTGATTGACACAGGAATGATGAGTCCGCCCAACGCCGACATCCTCGAGCTGAAAGAGATGGTGAGGGATTTGTTTAGTGTTGTGCAAGGGCTTGCCTTGGGGCAGAAAGCCATGGATGAGAGATTGGAAAAGATTGAGAAGTGGCTAATGGTGGAGAAAGTTCTGGGAAAGGCTCCGTCATCCGAAGTAACAAATCCCTCTGTCACTATAACAAAGAAACCCCCTAGCAGTGATCAGCTTAAGAAGGAGGTTGAGTCAAATGGTGTGCCAGCAAAGAGAGAGCGCGGTAAGGATCGCTATCACCCTTATGCTGCCACTGCAACCATTCCTGTTGGTAGTTCGCCTGCACCACAGAGACGTCCGTCAATTCAACAAGGAGCACAGAGAGCTGGGAACCAGGTAAGAGGAAAGGGGGTAGATCGTCAATTTGATAGGCCACCCATGCCGTATGCTCTTCTGTTGAAGAAGTTGAAAGATCTCGGGATGGTACAATTGAGGACATTAGCTCCGTTGAAACCTGATCAGAGGCCACCTAATTATGATGAGAATGCCAAGTGTGAATTCCATTCTGGTGCGCCTGGGCATAACATTGAGGGTTGTAGAGCTTTTAAGCATACTGTACAGGACTTGGTGGATTCCAAGGCCATTAATTTTGCACAATTTCCAAATGTTAAGGCTAATCACATGCCCACGCATGGTCAGATGGGGATGAATGCAACTTCTGAGGATAGGAGAACGATTGGGTTGACGAATGGGGATCAGTTAAAAGCTCCAGGGCCTGTGGTCTCAAAACCTCTGAGGAAGAAGGGAGCTTTCCCTAGTGTCGATACTTGTTGTGCAGCCGTTGCCACAGAGGGGTGTGTACTGATGGGGGATATGACCCAGAAGATGAAGGAGGTAGAAATGGATGGTGGAAAATTCGAAACACCATGTCAGGCAGTTGAAGCTGTCATGGTGAAGAAGGCCATTATTGTTGAGAAAGAGAAAAAACCGTTCATTACTTCTTACAAACAGGCCCTAGAGGTGGTGAGAAATGGAGGGATCCCAGGCTGGGGAAAAATCATAGGCATTGTGGTAAAGGCGGACATGTTTGGGATTGGCTATCAGCCAGATCAAAGGTCGTCTAGACAGAATAGAGGACGTCGTCCGTCGTTCACCTTTGTCAGTGCCGGAATGCTAGATTCGGATTACACCTATACAGTGGGTGAAGAGATTGATAGTGACCGCGAACTGGAATCGTGGATAAAATCGTGCGTACCAGGAAATTGGAAGGCCTAAAAAAGATCATCACTGTCGCTCGTCTGGAAGAGTAATGTTTCCTGTTTTCAGTTTTATCTGCATGAAAGCCATACGTGGTGCCCGACACGTAATGGTTCATTGTAAGGGCCACCTCATGTTTAACTTTGCAAATTCGCATCATTAATAAAAGGATGTTTTTCAGTTGAAAGCGGTGTTCCCTGTTTTTCATTTATTTTTGCAGTTTAAAAATAAAAACAAAATAAAAATGGCAATGTTTTCATTTTTCTTTTTCGATTTGTCTCGTTCCGGTTCTAAGCAATGCATGAATCAACATTCATGCAGATGCGATATCTCTCCGGATCTCATTGATAACAATCCTGTTACACCCTTGTATGACTTCGACAATCCAATCTATCTTGCTGAAGAAGAAGACGAAGAAGATTGTGAACTGCCAGGGGAATTAGCCAGGTTGTTGAAACAAGAGGAGAAGGTGATTCAGCCGCACGAAGAGCAGATTGAGGTTGTGAATTTGGGTACCGATGAGGTCAAGAAAGAGGTGAAAATCGGGGCTGCTTTGGAGGAAAGTGTCAAGATCAGATTGGTAGTGTTGTTGAAAGAGTATGTCGACATCTTTGCCTGGTCGTGTCAGGATATGCCAGGTCAAGTACCAATGTCGTTGTGCACAAGCTACCATGGAGAGAAGACTGTCCTCTAGAGAAGCGAAATGCCGGTGCTACTTATCAGAGAGCCATGGTGACTTTGTTTCATGATATGATTCATCATGAAATTGAATGCTATGTTGATGACATGATAGCAAAGTCCCAGACAGAAGAGGGGCATCTGGCAGATCTGGCCAAGCTATTTGACAGGTTGAGACAATTCAAACCGAGGTTGAATTCAGATCAGTGCACTATCAGAGTGCGGTCCGGTGAAATGTTGGGGTTCATTGGAAGAGAGGAATCGAGGTTGATCCTGTAAAAAAAAACGCAATATAAGAAGTGCCTGAACCGAGAACAGAAAAGGAGGTTCGTGGTCTATTAGGTAGATTGAACTACATGTCATGGTTCACATCTCCTCTAACAGCCACGTATGAACCTATACTCAAGCTGTTGAAAAAAAAGAGATCAAACAGTCAGGTGAAATAATGATTGCCAAGGGGCATTGAAAAATAAAAGAATAAGTTGCAGGAGCCTCCGATTCTGTTGCCTCCCTATGGAGATAGGCTGTTAATCTGTACTTGACGGCCCTCGAGGGGTCTGTGAGGTGTGTATTGGGGCAGCATGACGAGTCTGGTCGAAAAGAGCATGCAATTTACCTTAGCAAAAAGTTTACCGACTGTGAAACAATACATTCACTGTTCGAGAAAACTTGATGTACTTTGGCATAGGCTGCTCGCCGACTGAGACAGTATATGCTGGTTCATACCACTTTGTGGATTTTGAGATGGATCTGATCAGGTAGATTTCTGAAAGAGCCAACAATGACCGGGCGGGTTGCGAAAGGGCCAATGATTTTGATTGAATGCGATATTCGATATACCTCTCAGAAAGCAATCAGGGGGAGTGTATTGTCTGATTACATCGCCCAGTAACCCGTGGAGGATTATCAACCGATGAAGTTTGAGTTCCCTAATGAGGACATCTCGAGGTGCTCCAATCGAAAGATTGAGAGTAACCGATCCCGGAGGAGGGGCCTGACCCCGAATCCGAACGGATTCTGATGTCTGATGGGGAGGTTAAGGTGAATGAGCTTTTGTTGCCCGGATAACGTTTGAATGCACCGACGGTGATTATGCAGAAAATGGTGGTAACCTATAAAGACTGGCATGAGATGTTGCCGTTTGCATTGCATGGGTATCGAACGTCGGTGCACACATCTACTGGGGCAACGCCTTTCTCGTTGGTATATGGAATGGAAGTCGTGCTACCGGCTGAGGTTCAAATTCCCTCTTTGAGAGTCCTGATGGACGTGAAATTGCAAGAGGCTGAATGGGTAAGGACCCGGTATGAAGAGTTGAGCCTGATAGAGGAAAAGAGGCTGGCGGCCATCTGTCGTGGGCAGTGATACCAGCAAAGGATGAAGTGTGATTTCGACAGAAAGGTGCGACCTCGGGTATATCACGTAGGTGATATGGTGCTGAAAAGGATCCTTCCTCCTCAAAACGATCGTAGGGGCAAATGGACACCTAATTATGAAGGTCCATTCGTGGTCAAGAAGGTTTTCTCTGGCGGAGCCTTGTTGCTAACGACCATGGATGGCGAGGATTTTCCATCCCCTGTGAATGCGGACGCAGTTAAAAAATACTTCGTATAAAGAGACCCGCTGGACGAAAAGAATAAAATAGTCCAGGCAAAAATGGGCATCCCGGCGAACCAGAAAAACAGAAAGAAATGGTTCGGGCAAAAATTAGGGACAAAAAGAAAAATGTACACCCGACAAGTCGAAAACTTGAAAAGGCGACTTGGGCAAAAAAGGGTATCCCGGTGGACTGAAAACCCGAAAGGGCGGTCCAGGCAAAAGAGGGATTGAAACGAACAACTGCGTCTAGCATGATCGTTTGCGCTTTGGTTAAGGCAATCATGGATAATACCCGGTAGGGATCAGTCGGAATCGTCTTGTTCAGAAGGCAGAAAAGCATGGAGAGTCTGAGGACATATGGGGTGCAACCGAGTTGGAACTCGATGAGATCACGGGTTTCACATTGCCATTAGGATAGATTTTTCCTTTTGTGCGTAATTACCTCTTTTCAGGAATTGCTTCCTTTGTATTGCTCGCTTGAGCCACACGCTTTTTCAATCAATAAAATGCACATTCAGTCAAATAATTTTGTTTTTGTTTTTCATTACCGCTTTGATTGCAAAAACATCCGATTATTTTGATAAAGAATATTGCATTTTAAGACATACAGGTCCCTTCCAATGCATGTTTATAAGATTGAAAGCTTGAAATCTTATTCGGAAGGTTGAGTGGCCCAAGTGTTGAAATCTTGACACGCCTGGGGCACGGTTTTATCTAACGATCTGTTTTGCAGGTACTGTTAGGTATTTTCACTCACTTGCAGGTCGTGATGTGGAAGCTGTTGACAAAACAAATCCCCATGGAGTCCAATCAGGGACGAATGAGCAGAAGAACGATGGAAATGACGGCGAGAGACGTACGACGATCCTTGGAATTAATCAAGAAGACTCTTCAAAGTCTGAAAATTGAAAAGTTTGTATAAATCCCAGGAGTTCGCTCTCCGTCGAGTGCGGAGCGACTTGGAATACAAGATGATGGAGCAGAAAAGGTCCAGACGAGTTGGGATGTGTATCTCCAAGCAGAGTCGTGAGGACCAACCCCCAGCAGATCCAAGGTCTGTGGCTTCCCCAGTAGGGTCCGGATGGTTATCCCTAGCAGATTTCAGATCGATGTTTCCCCAGTCGCCAGGTCTGAAGGTGGCTGTTTCCCAGCGGAGGTATCTGTGAGGGTTCCCCCAAAGCAGAGTCGGGATTGATATCCCCAGCAAGTCAAAGATTGTTGTATCCCCACAGAGCATTGGTGGTTCTTATCCCCAGCAACGTCCCGAGCGGAGTGGGTGCAAAGAAGGTTTTCCCCAGCAAGGGATGCCTATCCCCAGCAGCAGCAACGCTATTCCCCAGCAGGGTGGAATCGGAGTATTGGCGAGTTCCTTAGCAGAGTGTCTCGAGCTCCTCAGAAGAGTCCCTTAAGGGGGACACTTTTTATCCATTCATCATATAGAGTAAGCATAGCATATTGCATAAAAAAAATCGCGTAGCATTTCCATGATGGTGGAGCATTACGCTGGAAAAAAAAGTCATTCATCATTACAAGCATAAGCTAGTCTCAAGCCGTGGGTACTGTTTGAGAGGTAGTTTTGCCCAAAGGTGAAGGTGTTACTCTGAGGAGTTTGGAGTCGTGATTTTGAATCAAAGTTTCTGTCGAGCGAAGATGGGAATGGTAATCAAAGAGGTTTCGGGGTCCAAAAAAGAGCAAAACGAGAAAGAATAATCCCCAGCTAGACGCAAAGTGTTCGTTGGCTAGGGTTGAGCAGAGAGTAGCCGGCACGGGGCTTGTTATCCCCGACATGTGTCACTATTCCTTTTTGCCGATATGGTATTCAGACCAGTTTCCCGGTATCCAGACCGATGTGGCGTTCAGGCCAGTTTTCCGATTTTCAGATCGAAGAAGTTTCCGACGATCAGGTTGAAGTACTTATGGTATCCAGACCAGTTTTCCGGTGTTCAGACCGAGGCGGTATCCAGACCGAGGTGGCGTTCAGGCCAGTTTCCGATTTTCAGATCGAAGAAGTTTCCGACGATCAGGTTGAAGTACTTATGGTATTCAGACCAGTTTCCCGGTATCCAGACCGAGGCGGTATCCAGACCGATGTGGCGTTCAGGCAAGTTTTCCGATTTTCAGATCGAAGAAGTTTCCGACGATCAGGTTGAAGTACTTTTTTCCGGTATCCAGACCGAGGCGGTATCTAGACCGAAGTGGCGTTCAGGCCAAGTTTTCCGATTTTCAGATCGAAGAAGTTTCCGACGATCAGGTTGAAGTACTTATGGTATTCAGACCAGTTTCCAGGTATCCAGACCGAGGCGGTATCCAGACCGATGTGGCGTTCAGGCCAGTTTCCGATTTTCAGATCGAAGAAGCTTCCGACAATTAGATCGATGCAGCTTGTGGCAGTCAGGCCAGTTTTCCGGTAATCAGACCGAAGTGGTGTTCAGACCAAAGTGGTGTTCATACCAAAGTAGCGTTCAGGCTAATCTTCCGGTGTTCAGACCGACATCAATACCCTCATATTCTGAGGTTCAGTATTCAGACTGACGAGTGGCATTCAGGCCTTGGTTATCCCTGTGTTGCCATTTATTTTGGTATCCAGGTCGACGTTGTTGTTTCGGTGATCAGGCCGACTTTCTTCGTTCCAGACGGATTTTTCTTTCAAGATTGTGTTCTTTGCCGATTCTGACAGGCACTGTTAATTATTTCCCATCAGAGTGCAAATTGTTCGTCTGTTCTTGGTATTCAATCACTCTTCATCCTGATCATCTGAAAGCCGAGGCTATTCATATCGACAGGTTCACAGTGGATTGAATAGGGGCAGCTGTAACACCTCAAAATTTGCCCTCCTCTCTTGGGACTAGCTTAACATATTGCATTGCATTTTGTAGGACATTAGGCATTGCATTTTTCATATCATGTGGTTACATTGTGCAAATCATCCTCCCAAGTCTTAATCAGAAGATAAAGAGGTGGATATATGCAAGCTGATGGTTTCATTGATTGAATGGACTGATCATTAATCATCTGAGGATGTGGGGGTCCAAATTAGGGTTTCATGATATCTCAAGGAGATTGATCTTCATCTTGGTGGAAGTGATACATCATCATCATCATGGTCTTGTTATCATCCAAGAGGTTCAAGAGATTGATCAGATGCTTTGAGATTAGGGTTTTGACCACTAGTCAACCCTAATCAGTTGAATCATCTGCATTGGGCCAATCAAGGCATGGCAAGGAGATGGGGTCTACAATGGATATGGGGATCATCATATGATTATATTGAGCTTATGGAGGCTAGGGTTTCATCCTTGAGTCATTGCATCAGGAGTTTGAGGCTTAACTTGATCAGTGCCTAGCCAAATTTATCTATCAATCAGAAAAGTCAACTGTGGTCAACTGGGCTTGATTTGATGGATTTGGAGGTGGGAGAGAGTTGGATACACTTCATTCATGATGAAACAAGTTTCATTTGACATTTCAAACATCAAGAATGAAGAAAATAAAGTCAGGAGAAAACTTTCCAAAAATGGAAAGTGACTTGTAATGAAAGTTTCCAAAAATGGAAAGTTTTTCACCTCAAAATTACATGTCCAAAAATGCTTCAAATGAAATTTTGTTCAACATGAAAGTTATAGATCTTGCTCTCACCTTTCCAAAAAGTCCAAGAACTTGAATTTCCCATGTGTGGTTGACAAGTTATGGTCTAATCATTTTCCAAAAATGCCTAAATTCAAAGTGGCATAACTTTCACATGGAATGGCCAAAATGGATGATCTTTCTTTGAGCAAACCCCATTTCACATGTACTTTCATGATGCATGATCAAAATTCATCAAAAATGGTAAAGGCAAAAAGTCATTTTTCAAGTGAATTCATTTGTATTTTTGGTGTGGAATGGTGAAATTGAGAAATACAAGGCCTATGCACATGGAACCAATTCTAACACACTCCAAATGCCAAATAGAACTTGCGGGAACTGTCATGTACTGTTACATTGCCAATTTGCAAAATGACTATTTTGGACATTTCATTAAGAATCTCATTAGCACTAATCATCTCAATTTGCTAATTTGGATTAAAGAAGTTGATTAAGCATTGGTATATAATGTTAACTGTAACAGAAAATGCTAATGACATCACACTCTCCAAGATCTAACAAACGTTTTCATCAAATTCTCTCCAAATTCTCCAAAGCTTCTTCAACTTTTTCATCGATTCTGGTCCAAATCTTCATCAATCTTGTTGATCCTTGCTTGATCTACACTCCATAAGCCTTGGTGAAGGACTGTTCCATTGAATTCGTGGCTAAACATTGCTGGATTTGGACTGTCATACATATGCTCATCAATGGAGTTTTGAAGATTCTTGCAACTGGAGCATCGTTGAGCTGAGGAATCTTTTCCAAACATCTTCCATAGCCTTGCACTTCATCTGTTTCGCATAATTGGACCTTGAAAAGCACAAATCACGATCTGCAATCTCCAAGAGGTAGAGTTTTGATTTCCTCCATTGCATGAACTATTATATGGCTTTTGTAGGTCTTTGATTGTAGATCATCATGTTGTTTATAGTTTTTGATTTGGTTAAGTATTGGATGAGAAATCGTGAGTTGAAGTTTGATGTGCATTTCTTTTTTTGATCGATCTGGTTAACATGTTGAGAGTTAGGAGAAACTAGTTACATATCCATGATCTAGGTTGAGAGACGGTTCCAATGATGTATAGTTTGCTCGTTTTGGTGAGAAATTGTTCTTGCCAATTTTCTGGAAATTCTGGAATTGTTCTTGATGAAGAACAAGAGCCAGACGCGTTTGATCCAAAATTTCCATGGCCTGGTTTGAAAACGTGTTTCCCGCTCCCTCCAGCCACTCACAACGCGCCACTGAATTAAATTGACACGGCGTCGTTTTGGTTTAGTTCCTTAATATTACGACTTTGCCATTTTCACATATTAATTCTAATTCATTTCATTTCTTTTTCATTTCTATTTTCATTTTCATCCATGATCTTTAGAAATTCATATCTAATTCCTTTTTTGTCCAAAATTAGTGAGACTTTTTGCATTGTTCTCCTTGTGATGTGTAGATTTTAATGATGATTTTTAATATTTTTGTGCACATGTGGAAAATAAAAATGCTTAGGGATTGATTGAATGTATGCAATTTGTACATGTTTCACCATATCACTCATGAAATGATGATGCTTCCAAAGAAATGATTGAAATTTTTGTGCTTATTCTTGACTCTTTGATGGTGATTTTGGTATGTAGTTTGTAATTTTTGGATACCTGGCTGAGGAGATATGAATTTTTGATTAGAGGTGTGACAATTTGTGTCACACCATGCTTGATGAATTTCATGATTTTATTTGCCTTGCTTAGGGATGTTGAATTGAGCCAGATTTTTGCATGAATGAGCATATGTATGTTGAGATCACATATGATTTTTTCTGGAATTTTTGATGGCATTTCCTAATTGATTGAGATTTTCTCTTCTGTTGGATCATTTTGTGACATTTTGTGACACATGTTGGCATTTGATTTGTGAAATTCTCATGATTAATTGGATGGATGTGAAATTTGACGTGTGAATTGTATACACATTATAGGTCATTGTGGTTTTGATCCCATTCATTTATCTTGTTGTGTCACTGTTTTATGATTTTTGGAAGTTGATGCTTGTTTTGATGCCTTGTGTTGGCTTGCTTGAACTTATCTGAACTTCTTGATTTTCATTGACCTACTTCCTTTTGTCCAATTGAGCTGAAATTTGATATGCTATTCATTGAATATGTTCTGTTTAGACTTGAATTTTTGTGGAATTAATTGAATTGTTTTGGTATGCATTTGCTTGAGATCTTTCTGTTTGGTTATTTGAGTTTGCAAATTGCATGTTTGATGCTATTTTGTGCATGAAATGATGATGGTGAATGATATGAGCATGGGACCAATTGCATTTGTTTCTAATTTGTTGGAATGTGATTTTGGAGAATTTTCACTTGCTGTTTTGATTTTTTCATCTCCCTTGGACCCTAGGCTTGGCCTAGTGGTCTTGTTTCTCATGTTTGGTTTGGATTTTCAGGTTGAGATGCAAATGCCTTAAAGGAGGAAAATGCAAGTTAATTAAGTTGACTTGTGAATTGTTTAGGACTAACCTTGACTTTGTGTTGTAGGGTTTGATGCTTGAGTTTGAGCTCATGGCTTGCACTTGTGTGCATTAACTTGTGTTTGACTGTACAGATTAACATTTGCTGTTTACTGTTGGTTTGTCTGGTATACTGATGATATTTGATTGATTTCAGGTACATTAGTTGCTAACAGTTCTTTGAGAACTTGCTTGATGTTGCTTGGTTGTATAAACCAATTGAGGTAGACTCTCTTGTCTCCATGTAGTCTGGAAGACCTGGCCTGTTACTTGGCCAGGCAACTGTCTGAAGTCCTCCTTAAGAGGCGATGTTTGTGATTGTTTAAACTTTGTCCCCAAGCAGGTAAAGACCTTGATTAAGGCAATTGGCAGAACCCAAGGGATGTGCAATCCATCCCCTTCTATTCTTGTTGAGTCGTCCCTCTGCTCACACCACTGTGTTGACGCATTGGGACATTAACCCAAGATCTTGTACAGTTGTACAGTTGTGTCACAGTCATGAGTGTAGAAGGGTTCCTCCTTTCTGAACCCACACTCCTTTGTCTGAAGCTCTCCCTGGTCAGGGATAAGAGCTGTGAAGTTTAATCTTCACTCACCTTTCATCTGGCTTCACCCTGACTCTCAATGTCAGGGTTAAGAGCTAACACTACCCTTGTACAGAGGACTTGCCTTGGCAGTCTAACCCATTGTTTGAGCCCACTTTTGACTGGATATAGTGTGTGCTACTTGAAATGTGAATGCTTTGTTTTGTTTATGCTTGCATGCTTTGCTCTTTCCTGGTTAGGATTAGCTTGCTGTTGTGCAAGTAGGTAGAAACCATAACATAGGGCAATGATGCATGATAACACCTAGGCTCGAGTCCAGCTCCCTAGTCGTGTCTCCCTTTGTTATCTGGTTAGTTTTTCTCCCCTGTTGGGGGGAACTACGTCGCCCTGATCCTCATACCAGATGAGGTACGTAGGCAGGAGACCGCGCGAGGTCTCTCCGGGCACTTTTTTTTGTCTTTTTGTGTGTGTTTGCTTGACAGTTGCTAGGCTCGAGTTCCCGACTCCTTAGCGACTTGTTGTTGGTTCCCTCTTGTGTGTCAGGATATGGATGTAAGCCCAGCGATTGGCTGTCCGTATCCTGATTGTGTTTGTTTGGTTCGGATGCCGATGTAAGTCCAGCGATTGGCGTTCGGGTTCCATGTTTGCCTTTGTGTGCGTTGTGTCTTGTTTGGCGTGCGTGAGCCGAACTACGGCAGCTCTGATTCTCGTTCCAGACGAGATACTTAGGCATAGGACGCGATGTCCTAGCGAGCCCTCTTCCTCTTACCCCACCTGTGTTGTTTTCGGTGTGTGTGTGTGTGTGATGTTTGTTTAGCAACCTTTTCTTTCTTTTAGAGCGTGGATCCCGTCGAGTACGACGGACGTGAGGGGTGCTAATACCTTCCCCTTGCGTAACCGACTCCCGTACCCTTTCTCTTTGGTCGCGAGACCATGCTTTTTCCAGGTTTATTTTGAGCGTTTCCTTTCCCTCTTTCGGGATAAATAACGCATGGTGGCGGCTCTGTGTTGTTTTTGTTTTAGCCCGCCGGTTGTTTTTCGCGGATACGACAGTAGTCTATTTGAAGCAAAAGTAAAAAAAAGGAAGAAAAGGAGGTGCAAAAAGAAGTTTTTGGAAACAAATAGCAAAAGCCAAGCCCATCCCAAAGAAGGCACAGGCGTTGTGCCTGTGACGAGCGTCACAGAGGCTGTGACGAGCGTCATGCTGTATACACTTGTGTGACGAGCGTCACACATGGTGTGACGGACGTCACACTATTCCCCTACATTTTTGCCTTCAGAGACGTTGAGTCCTATTTGCACGCTGAATCCTATTTCCACGCCTATCCCTCCGTTACGTGAAGACCCCCTGACGCGGACTACTTCTGAAGACCGTTACGGAAAGTACCAATATAAATACCGGCTTTGCAAACCCTTCAACGGTTCCACGCTTCCAGACTTTTTCCAGTTTTCGCTTTTTCGCATATTTCTTTTTCCAGCAGCTTAAGCATATTCCTTATAGTACTTCTTTTATAATTTTTATATTGTTTCTTTTGCAATTCTATTTTCTTTTCTAGCACTTAATTAATTTTTCGCACAATAGTTTCTACACCGGAAGCTATTGTGTACCTTTTACCGGATCTAACCTTACGTTAGAATCTAGTTTTTTATTTCCTTCGCTTTATTTTTCTGCCTGATTGAAGAACTCAAGAACAAATCCAACCGGTCTGTGGTGGAGTGTTCAAGACTGCTATTTAATTATTCAAGTTCTTTATTTATTTGTTGAATTTATATATGCTTGTTTTTATTGTTGGTTTAGACTGCTTGCCTGCGATGAATCTGTTTATGCATGCTGATTATTTGGATCTGTTGAGTATGTCTGGCTAATTTATTTAGGTATTGGTGTGTAAAGTAAGCGGAATGAAGAAATCAAAACTAAGTTGGTTTAATTAAATTTAAAATTAAAATCACTCTTTTTACGGTCTCAATTTACAGGTTTAATAACAAAGTTTTTGTACGAAAGTAAAAGACATAAAGAAGTTAAAATCAATAGAGCGAGAGTTTGAGGTTTTGACTGGACAGTGTAAATTGGACATTAATTCTAGATCAGGGCGAGAGCAATTTCTAGAGTTAATTAAATTCTAACCTTTTTCAAAAAGTATTTTTAAAGATTGAATGTGAGGACGAGAGTTAAGCATTTGAATTTAATTATATAACCTAAGTCAACAGAGCGAGAGTTTGAGATAAGGGTGTTTAAACGATTAGTGTTTTCTTAAAAAGAGTTTCTACGGATTCTATTGTTTTCAAAAAGTGGTTTTTAACTTAATTATAAGTGACAGCTACGTTAATATAAAATCATAGTTTATTCAACAGAGCAAGAGTTTGAGATAAAACTTTTAATCAATAGCGTCAACTGAAAAGATTTATTTTAAAACCAAGAAACCAATAAAGAATTGATTTCCTAATTACGACGAATTACATACCGATATCCGCTTATTAGATATTAATTTTAGATCTTATTTTAGTTTTAGCTTTTTCCCCAAACAATCAAAGTATTACCTGCCTTAGCTTTACGAAGTAACCTTAGAAAACGGTATATCGATTCATAAGTCCCTGTGGGATCGATATCTTTTAAAACTAAGCGATAGAACTGTGCACTTGCAGTTTGTACCCCAATTCGACTCATAAAGTCGAGCGATCAAGTTTTTGGCGCCGTTGCCGGGGACTTTTATTTAGTCGATATCGTAACTCTTCTGTTACGCTGTAGAGACTAAGGCTTTTCTTTTTCTTTTCTTTCTTTCGTTGATTTGTATGCCACGCACTCGCTCACAAGGCGATCCGTTCTACTTACGAATCAACGATATCGAACTATATCTCCGAGTCTTACGACGAATTCGAGAATATCGTGCTGCAAACAATCTACCTCCTGTAGAACTTCCTGATTTCAAAAATATTTTCCCTTCGATACCCGAGATGGCAGAACCAGCTCGTGCTCTTAGAGATTACGCCGCTCCATCGCAAGATGAACCGCATTCAAGTATTGCTCCACCCGCAATCGAAGCAAACAACTTTGAACTCAAACCTTCACTATTGCAGGCAGTGCAACAGAACCAATTCTCTGGAAATCCTACCGAGGATCCTAATCTTCATTTATCCATATTTGTCCAATACGCTGATACTGTTAAAGCTAATGGTGTCACTTCAGAGGCAATTCGACTTCGTCTTTTTCCTTTCTCACTAAGAGATAGCACTAGAAGATGGCTCCAATCTCTTCCTTCCAACTCAGTCACCACATGGAACGAGTTGAAGAAAGTTTTTCTTGCTCGAGATTTTCCACCAAGCAAAACAGCTATGTTAAGAGCCTAAATAAATGGATTTAAACAGAAAGATAACGAGTCTCTCTTTGAAGCATGGGAAAGATACAAAGACATGATGAGACTTTGTCCACACCATGGTTTAGAAGACTGGTTAGTAATTCATACATTCTATAATGGTCTCCTGTACAACACGAGGTTAACAATAGATGCCGCCGCAGGTGGTGCACTAATGAACAAACCTTATGCTGACGCTTACCAACTTATCGAAAGCATGGCTCAAAACCACTATCAGTGGGGAAGCGAACGAACAATGGTGGAAAAACCTCAAACGAAAACTGGCATGTACGAGATAAGTAACCTTGATCATGTTAATGCAAAAGTGGATGCTCTGGTCCAAAAAATTGAAAGTTTAAATGTATCACCTCCAGCCACCGTAGTTGCCATAACTCAGAATTGTGAAGTCTGTGGAATCCAAGGTCACACTCCTGCAGATTGTCAACTCCTAACAGGAATCCAAGCGGAGCAAGTAAACTATGCTCAAGGAAGCCCTTACTCGCACACCTATAACTCAAATTGGAAGAATCATCCCAATTTTTCATATAAGAGTAATAATGCTCTATACGCACCTGGACAATCTCCAAATCAAGCCCCAGCTATACCTCCGGGATATCAGAAGCCGACCCCTTCTACATCTAACAATAACGCCCCTAGGAAATCCAACTTGGAAATCATGATGGAAAACTTTATAGCTTCTCAATAGCAAACCAATAAAGATTTCTTAAACCAGAATGTACACACTGGCGAACAAATTAAACAACTAGCAAGTAAAGTAGATGCCCTGGCTACTCATAACAAAATGCTGGAAACGCAAATATCACAAGTAGCTCAACAACAAGCGCCTACTGCTGCCCCAACTGGTACATTTCCTGGCCAACCCCAACCTAACCCAAGAAGCCACGCTCATGCAATTATACTGAGAAGTGGAACGGAAGTGGAAGGACCGTCTGACCCAAGGATAGAAAACCAAAACTCTAAAAAGTCAACTGAGGAAGAAAGCGAACCTAAGGAAAAGGAAGAGAGTAATAAGGAAACCGTAGAAAAGAAGGAACCTTATGTACCTCCACCACCTTATAAACCACCTATCCTTTACCCTCAAAGGCTTATTAAAACCAAAGATGCGGGCCAATTTAAAAAATTTGTCGACCTACTGAAACAATTAAACGTCACAATTCCGTTTACAGAAGCTATTACGCAGATGCCCTCATATGCCAAGTTTTTAAAAGAAATTCTTTCTAATAAAAGGAAACTTGAAGATAGCGAAACCGTTACACTCACCGCTGAATGTAGCGCTATAATACAAAATATGCCTCCTAAACTTAAAGACCCAGGTAGTTTCTCTATACCCTGTCACATAGGAAAATTTGTCATTGACAAAGCCTTATGCGATTTAGGAGCCGGTATTAGTGTTATGCCTTTATCCATATGCAAGAGACTTGAAATGGGAGAATTAAGACCAACTAAAATGTCTGTGCAACTAGCAGATTGTTCCGTTAAATACCCTGTAGGAATTCTTGAAAACGTTCCAGTGCGCATATGTCAATTCTACATTCCAACTGATTTTATAATTATGGATATTAGAGAAGATGAAGTTACACCCATTATACTGGGAAGACCGTTCTTAGCAACTGCCAGTGCAATCATAGACGTAAAACGAGGACGACTCACTTTCGAAGTAGGAGAAGAGAAAATTGAGTTCATTCTTTCCCAATTTTTGAAAGCACCCGCAATAGAAGATACATGTTACTTCATGGATATCATCGATGAATGCATAAAAGAAACGGAGTTAGAAAAAGACAAATCATCTGACTATCTTGTAGAAGACAAACTTAACCAATGTTTAGCAATAACACCGGACTCTACGCAATGCCTTAAGAAACCAACCTTAGACCTGAAAACACTTCCCAAAAATCTGAGATATGAATTCCTAGACTTAGAACTTGAACGACCAGTGATAGTTAATGCTGACCTAGGAAGACTCGAAACAGAAAAACTCCTGCATATCTTAAGAAAATATCCAACCGCACTAGGTTACAACATCACCGATCTTAAAGGAATAAGTCCTTCTATTTGTATGCACCGCATCATGCTAGAAGAAGACTGTAAAACTTCTAGGGAACACCAGAGGAGACTAAACCCGATCCTGAGTGAGGTAGTGAAGAAGGAAATAACCAAGTTATTAGAGGCAGGTATCATATATCCTATATCTGATAGCCAATGGGTTAGTCCTGTACACGTAGTACCGAAGAAAGGTGGTATAACAGTCATTGAAAATGAAAAAGGAGAAACTATAACCAAACGAATCGAATCGGGATGGAGAATGTGCATTGACTATAGGAAACTAAACAAAGCAACCCGAAAAGATCATTTCCCTTTACCATTCATTGACCAAATGTTAGAACGATTAGCAAAACATTCTCATTTCTGCTATCTAGACGGTTACTCAGGTTTCTTTCAAATACCAATCCATCCTGATGACCAAGAAAAGACAACATTCACGTGCCCTTTTGGTACCTTCGCTTATAGACGAATGTCGTTTGGCTTGTGTAATGCTCCTGCAACTTTCCAAAGGTGCATGATGGCAATATTCGCCGATTTTCTAGAAAACATCATGGAAGTATTTATGGATGACTTTTCCGTATGCGGACAAAGCTTTGAAGAATGTCTTGAAAACCTAGAGAGAGTTCTAGAGCGATGTGTAAAAGTAAACCTAGTACTTAATTGGGAAAAATGCCACTTTATGGTACAAGAAGGAATTGTTTTAGGACACATCATCTCGAACAGAGGAATTGAAGTAGACAAAGCCAAAATAGAGGTAATCGAAAATCTTCAACCCCCGAAAACTGTGAGAGAAGTACGAAGCTTCTTAGGACATGCCGATTTCTACCGACGATTCATTAAAGACTTCTCTAAAATAACTAAACCGTTGACCGAATTATTGATGAAAGATGCCGAATTCATATTCGACAATAAATGTTTAGAAGCATTTCAAACGCTTAAACAAGCACTGATCTCCGCACCCATAATGCAGACACCAGATTGGAATGAACCATTCGAAATTATGTGTGATGCTAGTGATTACGCTGTAGGTGCTATTTTAGGACAACAAAAAGATAAAAAGCTTCATGTTATATATTACGCAAGTAGAACTCTAGATGAAGCACAAATGAATTACGCCACAACCGAGAAAGAACTTCTAGCAGTAGTGTTTGCGCTAGATAAATTTCGTTCTTACTTGGTCGGAGCCAAAATAATCATCTACACTGACCACGCTGCTATCAAATACCTCTTAACTAAAAAGGATGCTAAACCTAGACTCCTAAGGTGGATCCTGTTGCTACAAGAGTTCAATTTGGAAATCAAAGACAAGAAAGGAACTGAAAATGTAGTAGCAGATCACCTCTCTAGACTTGAGAACCTTGAACCGGAAAGAACATCAATTAACGATGATTTCTCGTACGATAAGCTTATAGCTACTTTAGAAGAAAATAACGCTGATAAACAGGTAGAAACCACCTTAGCCATATCTGTTACACCGTGGTACGCTGACCTCGTCAATTATTTAGCTGCCGGAATAGTCCCACCTACCTTATCCTACCAACAGAAGAAACGATTCTTCTATGACATAAAACATTATTACTGGGATGACCCCTTACTTTTTAAAAGAGGCCCCGATGGTATTTTCCGTCGATGTATACCCGAAGAAGAGGTAGAAAATATAATCCAACACTGTCACTCCGCTCCTTATGGTGGACACGCAAGTACATCCAAGACCTGCTCTAAAATCCTACAAGTCGGTTTTTATTGGCCAAGTATATGGAAGGATGTACATGCAGCTATTAAGAAATGTGACAGATGTCAACACACAGGAAACATATCTAGACGTGATGAGATGCCACAAAAGGGCGTTTTGGAAGTAGAGATTTTCGACGTGTGGGGAATAGACTTCATGGGACCTTTTCCATCCTCTTTCGGTAACAAATACATACTCGTGGCAGTTGACTACGTATCAAAATGGATTGAAGCTATAGCCTCTCCAACTAACGACACACGAGTAGTAACTAGACTCTTTAAGAATATAATATTTCCAAGGTTTGGTGTCCCAAGAATAGTAGTCAGTGATGGTGGATCGCATTTCATATCCAAAGTACTCGAAAAACTACTGCTTAAGTATGGCGTAAGACATAGAGTAGCGACACCTTACCACCCTCAAACCAGTGGGCAAGTGGAAGTATCTGACAGAGAAATCAAACAGATACTAGAGAAAACAGTCGCCACTTCAAGGAAAGACTGGTCATTGAAATTACCAGAAGCTTTATGGGCTTACCGAACTGCTTACAAAACTCCCATAGGGACAACCCCATTTAAGCTAATTTATGGAAAATCCTGTCACCTCCCGGTAGAATTAGAACATAAAGCCTATTGGGCTATTAAAAATCTAAATTTAAACTATAAAGCCGCCAGTGAAAAGAGAATCCTTGATATAAGCGAATTAGAGGAACTCAGAAGAGACGCTTACGAAAATGCCAGAATCTACAAAGAAAGAACAAAACAATGGCATGACAAGCGCATATCAAGGAAAATCTTCAAACAAGGCGATACAGTCCTTTTATTTAACTCCAGACTAAAGTTATTTCCGGGAAAACTACGATCTAGATGGTCAGGTCCTTTTCAAATCACCAATGTTTTTCCCAGTGGAGCAGTAGAAATTAAAGGCAAATCTATGGAACCATTTACCGTAAACGGGCAACGTCTAAAACATTATCACTATGCAGAAAACAATGAAGATTCGCAAGTCTTGCACTTAGACGAAATGCCTCCAGAAATTATAGATTATAATTGATTGTTTTTATGTCGAGCTTCCGACATTAAACAAAGCGCTTAGTGGGAGACAACCCACAAATATTTTATTATTTCCTTATTCTAGTATTATTCTTCTATTTCTTCCTTAATTATTCTTTTAATTTTTGTTTAGTATTCATTCTTAATTTATTTTAATTTATTAAAAACTTTTCTCTTCTTTCGGCATTTGGCCAAATCCTGACTAAAACTCTTGTTTTTCTTTTCTCTAGCTAACACTAACCTGATGGGACATATTGATCCTATGGGTATCAAATTCAGAGGAACAGCTCAGAAACAAAAGTTTGAGGAACTAGCCACGAGAGAGATGCTACCTAGCCTGTATGCTGATGACTGGGCAATGACTGCCCTTGGACTAAGACAAAGTGTCCTGTATTTGCTGAATCAGATAGGGTGGGAAACCGCTCCTATCCGTAGACAATTTGTCACTTACCGGAGACTGACTCTAGAATTCCTTAGTTCTCTGATCTATCTACCCAGCCGTGGAAAAGGAATAAGTAGAGGTTTTATCCAGTTCAGAATGTTTAACATGGAATACCAATTTAATATTCAAGATTTTACCAACCTTTTAGGTTTCCCTACATCCTTTGACACATTCACAGTGAGCCAAGAAGAACTTTTTGAATATAGAGAACTTGAACACTTTTGGGGTAACTTGACTGGAAATGACGATCCCGAGGAACATGAGTTTCTCTCTGGAAGCATACATAACCCGGCCTTCCGTTATTTCCATAAGATCCTGACCCACACCTTATTTGGGAAGAAGCCAAACAGTACCACAGTTTCACGTGATGAACTCTTCATCATATTTTGTGCTTCCCAGAACCGTCCAGTAAACGGTGCCACTTTTATGTTAGCAAATTTGGACCACCTTATCCAAGATGAGCGAGCACCAATTCGAATAGGCGGTTTGATAACTATGATAGGTAATGCTATTGGATTACGTCAGCCTATGCTTGACTTAAGCCCTTTTTGTGGCATTACTACTATGAGTATACCCTTCCTCTTCAACACTTTGTTTATAGCAAACCTAGGGTCTGATGAGTTTGAGCTTATAATTGATAACCAAGTTCTTTGTCTATTCACCATGCCCGATCCTAGGACTAGTGTTCATAACCGCAATAACTGGCTCTACAATCTGAACGAAACCCCCTCTCCTGCTAGATCCACTGAATCCATCCAGGACTATGAGATTTGTGATGACCTGATTCCTTATGCTGAATCAGACCCTCAGACACCCTCTGGCTATTATGATATTGATCCTCCTCCTCAACCTGTTCAGACCGAAGAATCGGCAATACCCGACCTTAGACATCATATGCACGGAACTGATTATAACACTGCCATGGAAGCTTTGATGTCAGAACAAGACGCCCTCAGAGAAGAGTTCACTAGCTTGAGGCACGAATTTCTGGGATACATGAACAGTATGACAAACCAGTTTCACGAGTTACTATACCGTGTTAACTCCTTTGCTCCTCCGGCCAGAGATCGTGCAGATGGATAGAATTTATTTTTCTTAGTTATTTAGTCTTAAGTTAGATTATTTATTTAATGTTATTTCAAATTATGTTCGTATTTGTTTCTCTTTCGCATTTTTGTTTTTCTCCATTGTTACATTATGATTATTTTATTGAAGCTATTTATTCATTTTATTATGTAATATCTATTATGCTCTCTACTGTTGCTGCCTACATGACTTATTAAAGCACAATATATTTATGCATCATTATGCAAAGTAGAATGACATGCAGGAAAATTAAATAGCAAAATAAAATAATCTGAAGCAAAACAAAATAAATAATAAAAAAATAAATTACCAAGTTATTCTGAAGAACGCTAGCTGAAGCCATGCCAAAAAGACTGTGTGACGAGCGTCACACAACCTATGACGGACGACATGCCAAGTACTTGTTACGCCTGTCACGCCCCTGTGACGAGCGTAACACCTTTCTGACTAGGTGAACGTTACAGTGCCGTTGGAGACGACCGTTACACCCTTTCACTTTTTACCTTCCCCATTTATTCCCATTAACCCACATTTATTCACTTTTCAACCACCTCCTTTCCAACTTCCAAATTCTTTTCCTATAAATACCCACCAAACCTTCCTCCATTCACCACAAACCACTCTCTAATATCAAATACATTTCTTTTCTTTATTACTCCTTTAAATTCATTCATCAGTATGGCGGGAAATCAGAATTTCGGAAATATCATCTTCCGATCCGGAGATGACAACTATCAAAGGGAGCAATTCGAGTGCTTTCAACAGCGAGGCGTCGTCTCTACCAGGTATCCTGATTCAACTTATTTACAACAATTAGGATTACTTCAAGGTATAAAGTGGATGCTCCGCCTTGCCGATCTAACCTTTCTATGCACGCATAATCAACCCACCTACCCATCCCTAACCTTAGAATTCTTAAGTTCATACGCATACAACACTCCCGCCGGTGAGGACGAATTCTTAACCGGTACCGCAACCTTCCATATGTTCAACACCGAGTACTCCTTAAACCAAAACCAATTGAGTACCATGCTACAATTCCCCACAGAAGGTCAAGTCTACCCCAGAATCCCTCCAAACCTAAACTGGAGCACAGTTGCTGCTTTCAACCTCTTTAGGAAAATATCCGGAGTAGATGCCAACAACTGGGAAGAGCTTCTTGTTTCCCATATACATAACCCAACTATCCGGTACTTTATCCGCATCCTACAAAACACCGTTTTTGGAAGACCGAACAACAGCAAGGTCAACGCAAAGGAACTCTTTTTCCTCGAATGCGTCTTCGAACCGCAGGCTAAGGTAAACGCCGCCTCCTTCCTATTTCATCATATCCGCACTTTATGTGCTAGAGGCCGTCAACCTTTTGTAATTGGTGGATTAATAATCACCATAGCACTTGGCTTAAACCTAGGGGACCGACTCCAAACTTTAGAATCTTTACCTCCCCTATTTATGGATATAGGCTACTGTCGGTCCAGCCGCCTAATAAAGAACCGAGTAGGTGGAAAATATTACCTTATGGTGAATAACCAGGCCGTCCCAAGCGTTGTTCTCCCCAACATTTCCCTAACAGATGTCACCAATCCCAACCGCCACCTCTATGATCTGAATGCTCCTGAAGCCACCGAGCCTTCACATGCAAACCCGTCTGCAGACGAGTTCGAAGAAATGGAGCAAGGTGATAACGCTCCTGAACAACAATCAGTCCCGCTCAACCCTTTCGATACTGCAGCTGGCCCATCCTCCCGACGTCGTCGACGACGAAGGCCTGCAACCAACGACGACATCATGGATGCTATTGATGGTATGCAAGCACAGAATCTCGAAATGATGCATATGATGCGCCAAATGCAACAACAGCAGGAAGAGAGGAATACCATAACCGATCAGCGGTTCACTGAGTTGTTTAGCAGGTTCGACAACTTAGACTTACGTCAGCGATCACCAGGCCCAAGAACAAGAGGCGGAAGGCAACCTTAACTTTTCTTTTTCCTTTCTTTTTTGTATTTCATTTCATTTCCTTCAAACATTGAGGACAATGTTTTATTCAAGTATGGGGGGAAAACCATGTTCTTTCTATCCTCCATTTTCTTTTTCAAGTATGTATTTTTCTCTTCATTGTTATTTCCCTTATAAAAAAAAATATTATTATAATATAGATTTATTTTAAATTAAGTCCCTAGCGTGAAAACTTTCTATTATCTATTCCCCTCAAATTTTCATGAGCCATAATAACAGAAATTTAACACACCCAGTAAGTATAAAGGTTGCTTATTTTATAAAATTTGAGTGAAATCAAGACAAAAATTATTACCATAACAACGCTCTAAGAACCTCAACATGTTAGATCAGGATAAGTACCTATTATACCAATCCCTTGAACTTTTAGTTTTATAGTAACCCCGAGTAGTTTATACGAGAAGTCAGCACCATCTTAATAGCAAACTACGTGGAGAGCCGATGAATATAAGTGAATGATTCCCAAAGTAACATAAAAAAATATACATATCAGGAAATGCACTAATTAAGTTAGGTGATCCTTACCAGATCATTTAATCTAAAGGTTGCAGATCATACAAAAGCATAATATGAGAGATCCATTATGAGTTGGTTCAGCAGGTATCTGGTACTGAACTTGGTAGGGCGGACTACGGTCCGATCCCCCGCAATTTGCAATGGACTGAATAACGAAGTTATCCGACTTATGTACCAGAACTTCTAGCAAAAAAAAAAAGGGATCAGAATCATTAACCGGTTACTCCACTATGTGCGCGAAAAGATAAAGGGCTTAATGTGATTTCGCTAGAATGAAAACGGGTGAAATAAGAGTAAAGGAACTAGGATAGCTATAATGGCATTACTTGAAATGGTTTGCATAAGGTGAGGTTATCTGAGGTTGTGACGGTGGTTGTTGATGTCAAGATTAAACTCGAGTTACTTCTAAACAAGGTTTACATGCAACCTAGTACGAATTGATGTGTGTTTTGAAATTTCATCTGGCTAAAATTTAAAAAAAAAACAAGTTCTATACTGTATTTTGCTTGAGGACAAGCAAAGATCTAAGTATGGGGGAGTTTGATAACATGAAATTATATCACATTTTAGGACTTAATTCAATTAAATTATATTATTATTTACTCTAATTTATTTCATTTTATCAGATATTACGCGGTATTTCCTTTCTATTTATCGCAGGTAGTCTATTTGAAGCAAAAGTAAAAAAAGGAAGAAAAGGAGGTGCAAAAAGAAGTTTTTGGAAACAAATAGCAAAAGCCAAGACCAGCCCAAAGAAGGCACAGGCGTTGTGCCTGTGACGAGCGTCACAGAGGCTGTGACGAGCGTCATGCTGTATACACTTGTGTGACGAGCGTCACACATGGTGTGACGGACGTCACACCATTCCCCTACATTTTTGCCTTCAGAGACGTTGAGTCCTATTTGCACGCTGAATCCTATTTCCACGCCTATCCCTCCGTTACGTGAAGACCCCCTGACGCGGACTACTTCTGAAGACCGTTACGGAAAGTACCAATATAAATACCGGCTTTGCAAACCCTTCAACGGTTCCACGCTTCCAGACTTTTTCCAGTTTTTGCTTTTTCGCATATTTCTTTTTCCAGCAGCTTAAGCATATTCCTTATAGTACTTCTTTTATAATTTTTATATTGTTTCTTTTGCAATTCTATTTTCTTTTCTAGCACTTAATTAATTTTTCGCACAATAGTTTCTACACCGGAAGCTATTGTGTACCTTTTACCGGATCTAACCTTACGTTAGAATCTAGTTTTTTATTTCCTTCGCTTTATTTTTCTGCCTGATTGAAGAACTCAAGAACAAATTCAACCGGTCTGTGGTGGAGTGTTCAAGACTGCTATTTAATTATTCAGGTTCTTTATTTATTTGTTGAATTTATATATGCTTGTTTTTATTGTTGGTTTAGACTGCTTGCCTGCGATGAATCTGTTTATGCATGTTGATTATTTGGATCTGTTGAGTATGTCTGGCTAATTTATTTAGGTATCGGTATGTAAAGTAAGCGGAATGAAGAAATCAAAACTAAGTTGGTTTAATTAAATTTAAAATTAAAATCACTCTTTTTACGGTCTCAATTTACAGGTTTAATAACAAAGTTTTTGTACGAAAGTAAAAGACATAAAGAAGTTAAAATCAATAGAGCGAGAGTTTGAGGTTTTGACTGGACAGTGTAAATTGGACATTAATTCTAGATCAGGGCGAGAGCAATTTCTAGAGTTAATTAAATTCTAACCTTTTTCAAAAAGTATTTTTAAAGATTGAATGTGAGGACGAGAGTTAAGCATTTGAATTTAATTATATAACCTAAGTCAACAGAGCGAGAGTTTGAGATAAGGGTGTTTAAACGATTAGTGTTTTCTTAAAAAGAGTTTCTACGGATTCTATTGTTTTCAAAAAGTGGTTTTTGACTTAACTATAAGTGACAGCTACGTTAATATAAAATCATAGTTTATTCAACAGAGCGAGAGTTTGAGATAAAACTTTTAATCAATAGCGTCAACTGAAAAGATTTATTTTAAAACCAAGAAACCAATAAAGAATTGATTTCCTAATTACGACGAATTACATACCGATATCCGCTTATTAGATATTAATTTTAGATCTTATTTTAGTTTTAGCTTTTTCCCCAAACAATCAAAGTATTACCTTCCTTAGCTTTACGAAGTAACCTTAGAAAATGGTATATCGATTCATAAGTCCCTGTGGGATCGATATCTTTTAAAACTACGCGATAGAACTGTGCACTTGCAGTTTGTACCCCAATTCGACTCATAAAGTCGAGCGATCAGAATTCCTCTAACAGCTTCAACATATATAATCCTCTTCATACCTTTAAGATGCAGGTGGCCCAATCTTTGATGCCATATTTTCACTTCTTCTTCTTTGGCCAAAGTACACATTGAAGAGTAACCAGTTTCTTGAGAACTCCACATATAGCAGCTGTCTTTAGACCTAACTTTGTTCATGATCACTTCATTTTCTTTGTTAGTGATCAGACATTCAGTTCTAGTAAAGTTTACATTTAGACCTTGGTCACACAGTTGACTGATGCTTATTAGATTAGCAGTTAATCCCTTAACAAGAAGGACATTGTCAAGGTCAGGAACTCCAGAGCAATCAAGCTTACCAATCCCCTTGATTTCACCCTTTGCTCCATCACCAAAGGTTACATAACTTGTGGCATGAGGATGAAGGCCAGTCAGCAGGTTTTTGTTTCCAGTCATGTGTCTGGAGCACCCACTATCAAAATACCAATCTTCTTTGGCTGAAACTCTGAAGGAAGTGTGAGCTATCGGACTTGTAACATTAGTCCTAGGAACCCATTGCCTTTTATTGACAGGTGTGTGATGTTTGGGTCTAGGTTGAAAATGAGCAGGCTGAGGGTAACCATACAGCTTATAGCAGAAGGGTTTTATGTGGCCAAACTTCCCACAGTAATGACATCTCCATTTTTGGTGTTTCCCTTTCTGTTGTTTTCCCTTATGATGTTGTGACATGTGATGTGACATCGCAGGTTTTCCATTATTGTAACTGCACTCAGCCTTAGATTCATTGAACCCAATGCCAGATTTGTCTCCTGTTATTTGACCAGTCTGGAGAATCTTGTCTAAGGTGTCAGATCCATTGTTAAGCATTCTTACATACTTAATCATCTCATCCAGTTTAGAATTCAAGAGTACAACTTCAGACTTCAACTTGGAGATGGTTTTCACATGTTCTGCCTTCTCATTTTCCAGCTGAGCTATCAATCTCTTCTGGCTTTCAACTTGTCTGCACACTTCTGCACTTTTGTGACACAACTCTTTGTAGGTAGTGGCCAGCTCTTCAAAGGTTACTTCATCATCACTTGAATCTTCATCAGAACCCCATCTTCCAGTCAAGGCAGTCACAAGATTTGCAGCCTCTTCTGTTTCACTTTCATCAGACCAAGTGGCAGCAAGACTCCTCTTCTGTTTCTTGAGGTAGGTCCCACATTTAGTTCTAATGTGACCATACCCATCAGATTCATGGCACTGAACTCCTTTTCCTTCTTTGGGCTTTTCATCTGACCTTGTTCTTCTTCCAACATTATTGGATTTACTGATGTCAGATGCGATATTCTTGACATTTGTCTTAGATCTCACATCCATCTTTTTCATAAGTCTGTTGAATTGTCTTCCCAGCATTGCTACATCATTTTCCAGATCTTCATCACTATCTTGACCACCTTCCTCATCTTCCCCTTCAATGTTTGACATGAAGGCTATGCTCTTGGCTTTATTTTCAGATCCATCACACATTCCCATCTCAAATGTTTGGAGGGATCCAATTAGCTCATCAACTCTCATATTTGAGATGTCTTGAGATTCTTCTATGGCTGTCACCTTCATAGCAAATCTCTTAGGGAGTGACCTGAGTATTTTCCTTACTAACTTTTCATCTGACATCTTCTCTCCCAGAGCTCCTGAGGCATTAGCAATTTCAAGGATATTCATGTGAAATTCATGAATATTTTCATCTTCTTTCATCCTTAAATTTTCAAACTTGGTAGTGAGCAGTTGCAATCTAGACATCTTCACTCTAGAGGTGCCTTCATGAGTGGTCTTGAGAATTTCCCAAGCATCTTTAGCTACCTCACAGTTGTTAACCAATCTGAAGATGTTCTTGTCTACTCCATTAAATATAACATTCAATGCTTTAGAATTTCCAAGGGCTAGATCATCCTCCTCCTTGGACCATTGTTCTTCAGGCTTCTTATCAGTTGTGGCTTCTCCTTCCTTAGTAACTATTGGATGTTCCCAGCCTGTTAACACAGCCTTCCAGGCCTTATTATCAAGAGATTTTAGGAAGGCGACCATTTGAGGTTTCCAATAGTCATAGTTAGATCCATCCAGAATTGGTGGCTTGTGAACAGATCCTCCATCTCTCTCCATAGTACCAAAAAGTATCGTCCCTAGATCTCACCCAGAACTAGAGCAGGATGTCTGCTCTGATACCAATTGAAATTCTGGTATCATATATGAGATGTTGAAGGTAATATCACGACACTAATATCTGAATAATGCAAACAAGATAAAGATAAAGAACAGTAATGCAAGAGACACAAGCAATTGTTAACCCAGTTCGGTGCAACTCACCTACGTCTGGGGGCTACCAAGCCAGGAAGGAAATCCACTAAAATATAATCAGTTCAGAGACTCTCAGTAAACAACACAAGTTACAGTCTTTTTCACCTAATCTCTACCCGTGTGACTTCTACCTAAGAACTCTTAGATATGAGATCCCATCTCACTCCCCCTCAATCACACCAGTGATATTAAACAAGAATTACTTATGAAAAGAAGACACTCTTCAAAGACACACAGTTGACCTTACTTAGCAGCTTCAATCAAGTAGGCACACACTCATGCTTAAAAGCTTTGAGTGACAAATTACAACTCAAAAATCAGACCAATTCAATCATCTATGGATGAATTGAATGGCTTACAAGTCACACGACCACACAAGACTTAAACCCTTATTCTCTCAGAATATTTCGCTCTGTATTTCTTGTGTATCAAATCAGGTTTTCCATGTCCTTTTTATAGAAGCTTTCAGCTGGGCTTGGACATCATAAAACCCTAACACTATTTTCCATTTAAATCTCCTTATGGCAGTTGGTTAGATCTCTTCGGAAAATAAGATAAATCATGTTGTAATCATTGATTGATTGCGTTTGCAATTAACTCATCAATCAAACATAGATTGCCATTAAAAGCACAATCACATAACACATAACATTCTGACTGAATGTTCTGTGTACAGATGTCATGACATCGGGTCTGACATCTTGGAACAATCCTGGATAATTCCATTTTAAATATCCAGCAGGTACATAATATCATATGTCAAGACATAGGGTATGACATCCTGAAACAGTCCTGCATAATTATATTTTAAACCTCCCGCAGGTACAAGATATCTTATGTTAAGACATCACAAGTAACATCTTGTGAACACTCTTTGTTTTACCAAAATTGCTGCCAACACTTAGAACCAACATTGTTGATGAACTTGAGGTGAAGGTTGAAGAACTTGAGTAATCACTGCAGAAAATTCCTTTGAGAGAGAAGGGAAAACTGAAGGAGAGGGTTAGGAGTGTTTGTGAGTGAAAAGTGTGCAATTGTGAAATGAAGCGTTTAAATACCCAAATTAGGGCGCATGCAAAACGACACAGAAGTTAGAGTTTAGCACAAAAACCAAGTACGCACGTTAGAGGGAGAATGATTACAACTCATAAATGATGTCTAATCCCAAAATCAGCACACTGCTCGAGGAGATCTCAAGAGACTGTTTCTTGATTACTGCTAGACAACTGTCTAGAAGTTCCAAGGTCAGACGCATGATGTTCCATGTGTTACTTTATCTGATCTTCAGGAATACGAAAGGGTTGGTTCCTGGAGATTTCTAACTCAGATGACTTCTAACTGGTAGTAGCATCAGAGTCAGATACAGAATCCAACTGTTTACATCAGAATCTTATTTTGCTATCTCAGAGGCACATTTTATTCAAGACAATTTTGAATGTTCAGATTCTTTAAGATAAAGGAGAATCTATCTTCAGCAAGGGGTTTGGTAAATATGTCATCCCATTGATGGTCTGTATCAATAAACTTCAACATTACTACCCCTTTATGAACACAATCTCTAATGAAATGATGTTTTATTTCTATGTGCTTAGCTCTGGAGTGCAAAATAGGATTCTTACTTAAACAGATGGCAGCCGTATTGTCATAAAAGATAGGAATGTTACTCTCAAAGATTTGAAGATCCTCTAGTTGATTCTTCATCCAGAGCATCTGAGTAGTGCATAATGATGCTGAAATATATTCTGCTTCTGCAGTGGACAAGGCTATGGTTGATTGTCTTTTGCTGGCCCAGGATATCAGATTCTTTCCCAAGAGCTGACAATTTTCAGATGTACTTTTTCGTTCCATTCTGTCCCCTGCGTAATCTGCATCACAATAACCAGACAGTCTATACTCTGATGTTTTCTCATACATCAGGCCCATGTTAGGAGTTCCTTTCAGATATCTGAGTATTCTTTTAACAGCTGTTAAATGAGATTCTCTAGGATCTGATTGGAATCTGGCACAGAGACAAACACTAAATAGAATATCAGGACGTGTAGCAGTCAGATAGAGAAGAGAGCCTATCATACCATGATAGAGCTTCTGACAAACCTTTTGACTAACTTCTTCTTTTCTAGAATGCAAGTTGGATGCATGGGTGTCTTAGCAGGTTTGCATTCATCCATTTCGAATTTCTTCAGAATGTCTTTTATGTATTTACTTTGATGAACATAGGTGACTTCTGAGCTTGATTGATTTGAATTCCTAGAAAGAACTTTAGTTCTTGCATTAAGCTCATTTCAAATTATGCCTGCATTAGCTCAGAGAATTCTTGAAATACAGAGGAGTTAGCTGAACCAAAACTGATATCATCAACATATATCTGGCATATCATGAGGTCATTATTAATGTTTTTACAGAAGAGTGTAGAGTCAACTTTCCCTCTGATAAAATCATGTTCCAGAAGAAAGTTACTTAGTCTTTCATACCAAGCTCTAGGAGCTTGTTTTAATCCGTATAGAGATTTCTTAAGTTTAAAAACATGTTCTGGACAATTTGAATTTTCAAAACCTGGAGGTTGATTGACATACACTTCTTCTGATATATATCAATTAAGAAATGCGCTCTTGACATCCATTTGATATAGTTTGATAGAGTGATTTACAGCAAATGAAACAAGTAAGCGAATAGATTCTAACATGGCGACTGGGGCAAAGGTTTCATTGTAGTCAATGCCTTCTTGTTGACTGTACCCTTGAGCCACCAGTCGAGCTTTGTTTCTGACGACTTCGCCTTTCTCATTTAGTTTGTTTCTGAACACCCATCTGGTTCCAATAATGTGAGTGCCTTTGGGTTTAGGAACAAGATCCCAGACGTCATTCTTTGAGAATTGATCTAGCTCTTCTTGCATGGCTAGAACCCAGTCGTCATCTTGAAGTGCCTCATCACAGGAAGTAGGCTCGATCAGAGATACTAGTCCCAGAGGGGTTTCTTCAGGTATCTTGAAGGTTGACCTAGTTCGGATAGGTTCATCTTTGTTTCCCAGAATCAACTCTTCAGATATGTTGGGGCGACTTTTTGATTTCTTTTGGATCGCTGGGGCTTTAGTTCCTTCTGAACTTTGTATATCAGATACTTCTGGTGCTTTGATCTTCTCGTCAGAACCTACAAGAGTAATCTCCAGATCTACAAGTTTCTCAACTAGCTTTGACTTTTCAGGGTCAAGTTTATCATCAAATCTGACGTGAATTGATTCTTCCACAATTTTGGTTTCTGTATTGTATACTCTGTAGCCTTTAGAGCGTTCTGAGTATCCTAACATAATACCTTTTTGTGCTTTTGAATCAAACTTATTCAAATGTTCTTTAGTATTCAGAATAAAGCAAGAGCATCCAAACGGATGAAAATAAGAAATGTTGGGTTTTCTTCCTTTACACAGTTCATAGGGAGTGTTTTCCAGAATAGGTCTTATGGAGATTCTATTCTGAATCTAACACGCTGTATTTACTGCTTCAGCCCAAAAGTGCTTAGCCACATTTGTTTCATTGATCATGGTTCTGGCCATCTCTTAGAGTGTCCTATTCTTCCTTTCTACAACTCCATTTTGTTGTGGAGTTCTAGGACAGGAGAAATCATGAGATATTCCATTAGAGTCAAATAATTCTTCAAAATATTTATTTTCAAATTCTCCATCATGATCACTTCTGACTCTGATGATTTTAGAGTCAAATTCGTTTTTCACTTTGGAACAGAAGCTAGTGAATACAGAGTGAGACTCACTCTTGTGCTTTAAGAATTTTACCCATGTTCAGCGGCTAAAATCATCAACAATAACTAGTCCATATTTCTTCCCATTGACTGATGTTGTTTTCACAAGACCAAGTAAATCAATGTGAAGAAGTTCCAGAGGCTTAGAGGTAGAAACAATATTTTTCTTTTTAAAATATGATTTTGAAAATTTTCCTTTCTGACATGCTTCACATAGAGCATCTGAAGAAAACTTCAGCTTGGGTAGACCTCTGACTAACTCGAGTTTATTTAGTTGAGATAGCTTTCTCATGCTAATGTGGCCCAAGCGTCTATGCCATACCCATTGCTCTTCATGAACATACATTAAACATTTTACATTTTGTTCTTTTAAATTTGAAAGATTTATTTTATAAATATTGTTTTTCCTCTTGCCAATGAATAGGACTGTTCCATTGTTCTGATTTATTGCTTTACATGTTTTTTGATTGAAGATTACGTCATACCCGTTATCACTTAATTGACTTATTGATAACAGATTATGCATTAATCCTTCTACATAAAGAACATCAGATATAGAGGGAAGAGTACTATTACCAATAGTTCCGGAGCCTCTGATCCTTCCTTTCTGATTTCCTTCGAAACCTACGAATCCAGCATCTTTAAGTTCCAGGTTTTGGAACATATACTTTCTTCCCGTCATGTGTCGCGAGCATCCAGAGTCCAGGTACCATGATTGGTGTCTTAACTTTGCTGTATAAGATATCTCTTCGGATTCAGATTCTCTATCTGAAGTATTCTTGGAGGTGGTAGCCATCAATGCTACATTTTCCTGTTTATCAGAGTCTGATTCTGATGAGTCAGATCCACTGTCGTCCCAGGTAGCCATCAGTCCCTTTTTGGTTCTGAAGGAATTTTTCTTGAAGTTCTCTTTTCTGGAGCTTTCTTTCTTCAACTTGGGACATTCGTTTCTGTAATGACCTGTTTCTTTACATTCATAACAAGTTACATCTTTCTTAGATTTACCTTTTGAAGCTGGTTCTGATCGATCTCCTTTGGATCTTGGTTTTCTGAAGTTATTATTCCTTTTTCTCCAGAATTGTTTTACTCTTCTGGTTAAAAGGGATAATTCTTCCTCATCGTCAGAATCTTCCTTTTCAGAGTCATCAATGTCTTCTTCTTCAGCCTGGAAGGCTTTGTTTCTATCAGACTTGCGCCTTTCTGATATGGACTTTAGTGCTACAGACTTGATCTTCTTCTGAGGCTCATCTTCCTCCAGTTCTATCTCGTGACTTCTGAGTGAACTGACAAGTTCTTCAAGGTTGATGTTGTTCAGATCCTTTGATAGTTTTAAGGTTGTGACCATAGGTCTCCATTTCTTTGGCAAGCTTCTGATGATCTTCTTGATATGGTCCGCAGTTATATATCCTTTATCTAGCACTTTGAGTCCTGCAATTAAAGTTTGGAATCTAGAAAACATTACCTCTACAGCTTCATCGTCCTCCATTTTGAAGGCTTCATATTTCTGGATTAGAGCCAGGGCCTTCATTTCTTTGACTTGAGTTTCCTTCGTGAGTCATCCTCAGAGAGTCGAGTATCTCTTTAGTTGTTTCCCTATTGGTGATTTTTTCATACTCATTGTAGGAAATGGCATTGAGAAGTATCGTTCTGGCTTTGTGATGGTTCTTGAATTCACGCTTCTGATCATCTGACATTTTGCTTCTGGGAATAGCAACTCCAGCATCTGTTACAGGTGGCATGTAGCCAATTGTGACAATGTCCCATAGATCAACGTCGTAGCCCAGAAAGAAACTTTCAATTCTGTCTTTCCAATAATCGAATTTCTCTCCATCAAAGAGTGGAGGTTTAGTGTTGTAAATATCTCTTTCATTGGTGTTGGCCATAGTTTTTCTCGCTCTGGATCTCTCTACACTGTTAAGCGTTTGATTAGAAAATCAATAACAGAGTCGAAGCTCTGATACCAACTGAAGGTGAGAAAAACAAGAAAGGGGGGTTTGAATTGTTTTAGGAAATAAAAGCTTTTTAAAAAATAGAACACATAAAATTTTATACTGGTTCACTTAGAAAACAAAGCTACTCCAGTCCACCCGGCCAAGGTGATTTCGCCTTCAAAAAGGACTTAACCCACTAATCTTGAAAGATTACACAACCGATCGTCTAAGAGAATAATCTCTTAGCCCTCTCAAGTATACAGACTGCACAAATTCACTTAAGGAACAAATAATTTAAGCAAAATAGAGTTGTAATGTAAAGCGCTTCTAAGAGTAAGCAAGTATTACAGAAGAGTATTAGAACAAGAGTTTTCACGTAAGAGCAGCAGCTCGTGAAAAATAAGAGAGAGTATGAATGAATTTTTTTGTGCGTTGCAGGTGTGTCTCTCTAGTGAGCTAGATTGTCCTTTATATAGTAGTTGAGAAGGACCGTTGGAGTGATTACATAATCTTGGTCTTTGATGAGTATTCAATGTCATTACTTCTGTGTTTCTTGCTATAACCATTTTGTCTCCCTTTTAAATTCTTTCTTAAAATACTTCCTTTCCATAGTGAGAATAATTTCCGTTATGCTTTCTAGACTTGTGAATCTTCATCAGAGTCTTGATGTACCAATGTTGTTCTTTAGAGGATGATCACGTCTGACTTTATCAGAGCTTCTAAGAGTACTAGTCTTCTTAAGTATCAGAGTCTGAGACCAGTAGTTTATTGGAGCTTCTGGATCTTTTTGCTGTATTTCTTTGATCAGAGTCAGAACTTCTTGGACGTACTTCTTTCTCAACGGTGTCTGATCCTTTAATACTTTGTATCTGACATACGTTTGTATCTGATATGTGATCAGAGTCCTTCATAACTGTTCAGAGTCCAGCGTGAATGTTCAGATTCTTGCATGAATGTTCAGAGTCCTGCATACTTAGAAAAAATCTCGTTAGAGTGCCATTTTTGGTTTCATCCTTTGTTATCATCAAAATCTTAGAAATCTATTGTAGAACCAGTTTTGTTCTTACACTCATTACCTTTTTAATGGGAAATCATATTCACCGTCTTGCCTTCTTAGCCTTTTGCTAAGGAGCTCTCGTTACCTTTTGTACGAGAAACCATATTCCCCAGTGAAGTTTCCATTCACATTTATCTTTCTTCTTAACCTTTCATTAATGATTTACCATTTCCTTTTGCATGAGAAATCACTTTTATCTTCATGTATCTTCTTATCCTTTTTCTAAGGAATCCTTATTTTCCTTTTACATGAGGAAAAGTCACATTCCTTTACTTGCCTTTCGCAAGTCTCCTATACCTTTTATAGTAGAAAATCTCGTCATTCCCCAGCAAAGCCTTACTTAGCTTTTGCAAGATCTCTCTGCCTTTTGTAGAGGAGAACTTCAAATTATCTATATTACTTGCCTTTTGAAAATACACAATTTTCTTACCCTTGTGGAACCCTACGGGAGTATCTCAACCACTAGTACCTGCCAAAGCTCATTAGTGGAGGCAAAAAAATCAAGCATATACTGCATACATAGCATATTGCATACATCATGCATAACAAACATCTCTCTTTGCGGCTAAACCAATCTCCCCACAGATATTTCAATTCACCCCGAACAGATGACCCTATACAAAAGCTTGTCCTCTATTCCATATCTCCAATAAACAATTTTCCACTAATACTTTTACCTAACATTACATAGATTCATTCCCAACGGGTAAATTTCTTGGGTATTCTGGTATTTAATCCTCTTCTACCTCGAATGTGTGAAAGCCATTGTTATTCATACCTTCAGGTCCAAGAAGATTAAATAGGGTCTGCTGTCATATCCCAAAATTTGGCCTACTTTTTTTTTTACCTTTTATTTGACTTTTTAGGTTATGATCCATCTGCACTCATTCATGCCAACTACAGTTATATCACCCATTGCATCAACAAGTATCATGGATTCAAAGTTAGGTTATTTATAGCTGACAAGAAGCTAGGGTTTACACAATAATCAAGCCCTAGGAACTTTGGTGGTGCATTCAAGTTGGAAGGCCCGTACTATGAATCAAGGCATGTAATCCTAGTTGTTGATTCATGACACTTGTGGACCATTTCGTTTGGGATTGATTGCAAAGCCCTATTTCTTGGTTTAAGATCATTGTGGATTGCATCATTGGATATGAACTTGGAAACCTTCCTTGGATTTGAATTTGGTCAACGAGAGAAAGTTGACTTTTGTTGACTTTTTATGCTTGACCATTATTACAATGCTTGCTACAATTTGGAAACCATCTTTAGCTATTATTCAAGTGAGTTAAAAGTTCAATTCAAAACACATTTTAACTTTTAAATTTAAGAAATGACATTAATTCACATGACACCTAAGAACATTTTAGTTTGTAACATAACAACAACATTCATAATCATTTAGCAAAACAAATGGCATTAATTCACATGACACTTAAGAAAATTTTAGCACACTAGCAATAGAAATAAGGCTTTGCAAATTAACTCAATCATGGCTCATCAAAATTGAAATAACTTCAATCTTTAACTAACTTCTTAACAACCTATTTTAACATGACTACACTAACATGTTACACTGACTTAAGTTCATAAAACTAACTTTCAACTCAACCAATTTCTTAACAACCACGATTCCTAATTATTTTATCATTCCAACATCAACACATATCAATATTAATACCATAAACATGCCATACTAGTCAAGTAACTTCAATACATAACAGGTTTACAACCCTAGCATGATAATTCCATAACAGCCCACAAGTGCTCATTCATAATCAATTCAATAAGTAGCAGCTCATTGCCTTATTTTTCTACATGACCCAATAGCATGGTCATCACCATGAAGACAGAAAAGAAGAAACTTTAACAAAGTGTTCCACTAAATCAACCTTTAACAAATAACTGACCGTAGTTTTTATTACTTGTAGCCTACACTAACCTTCATAACTTTGGTCTTTCACTAACACTTACTAACCAAATTCATAATTAACTACAACTAACCCCTTAACAAAATAAACAGAAACATTCACTTTGTAAATAACTTCATTAACTTCTAAACTAACCTAGTTAACCAACTCTAACTTAACCCAGCTAACTGCAATTAACAAATTTCCTCACTCAAATTCAACTAACTAACTCATTAACAAACTCAAATAGAAATTTCACCTAACTAACTTGCACGAATTTCCAAGTCTAACAGGTTATCACCTGTAACCGATTTTTTATTGAGTCAATTAACATAGTTAAGCTCTGTTAAATCATCAATCCCCTATAAATGCATCATCACCCTCAGAATTTCAGGTTCACGTACCATTGTTCACTCACACTTAGAATTCACTCACATATCATTTCACCCTCACTCTGAATAAATATAATCCTCACCCTTTGCATCTTTCTCATACACAAACAAGAACAACAAGAAGCTCTTTATTACAGGTTCTCAGGTATGGATACTGACGAGTTAAAGTCTACCTTTCACCAGAAAAGCTTCACCTTGCTACCTAATAGCTCGCATTGCATATGCATCATGAAGAAACAATCATACATTGCATACATCATGCATGTTAAACATTTCTCTTTGCAGCTGATCTATCTCCCCAGCGGAATATTTCACTCAATCCCCGGCAGATCAAACCAGCAAGTTACCTGCTGCTCATTACAATACAACTCCTTTTCAACGAGAAAATTTTCGGACATTTATGTATTTAATCCTCTTCTACCTTGAACACCTGAAAAGCTAATGCAATTTTCACCTTCATGTTTAAGATGATTAAATAGGGGCAGCTGTCATACCCCAAAATTTACCCTCAATTTTCCTACCTTTTTCTTAGTTTCATGTACATACATGGGATCATACAATGCATCATACAATGTTATTAACATGACCATTTCATTTGGTCATGGATTCACAAGCATGGCCATATTCTTTGGTTTGGTCTTAACATTAGGGTTTTTCGCTTTGTTTACTTATCAACTAACCAAAGCATCATTAGATATGGTATTTGTTTGTTCCCTTATACATGTAGGTGATTATGCCTCAATTCAAGACAAGAAAAGTCACTTTGGTCAATAAATATGCAAGTATTGGTTCATGATTCAAGGGTGGTTCATGTGTTTATTTCCATTCCATATCATCCAACGTTCAAGCTTTAATTAAGTTTTCTTCAAGGGATGCTCATTCCATCATCATTTTGGCTTGGGATGCAAAAAAACTTCAAGTGTGCACAAGATGGCATATGTTTGGTTGACCTAATTTGCCAGAATGACTCATTTTTGGTCCAAACGCCATAACTTCATCAATTTTCAACCAATTGACAAGATTCTTTGAGCCAAATGTTTCCAATGAGTTCCTCTACAACTTTTATTCAATGCTCAAGCATCAATTCAACCTCTAAGGACCTCAATTTTGGAAGGGCTAAGTCGCCAAAATAGGCCAAAACCTTGTCATGACCATCACTTGGCAGCCATGCCATTTTCAACTCAAGTATCCTTTTGATCCCATTCCTTTTTCCTTTTGTCAAGCTTATGTCAAAGATCATTTGGACCAAGTTTGCCTCAAAATTCACCAGGGAATCAACAGCTATGGTGTCATCGGCTTAAGGTCTCATGATACCCAAAACATGCCAAAACTGTTTGACCAAATGCTTGACCTAGACAGCATGTCACGACCTTAACTTTCGACGCTTTCCATTTTCACCTCATGCCTCCTTTTGAGTTGATTCTTTTTGCATTGAATTCATGGCATCAAAGTGAACAAAAGGAACAAAGAAAATCACAAAACGCACGAGTGGATTCCATTTGGCCTAGCTTCAAACATGGCATGTTGAACTCTGTTTTGTCTTATGCCCAGAATTTGCAATTAGAGGTCATTTCTCAGCTTGGGACCACTTGCACATGAGCAACTTATTTTTGATGCTAAAACACGTGCAACCCAATACAAAACGACTATGTTTCATCATCAATTCATGCATTTTATGCCTCACTTCACACGAGCACCATTTTCCAAAATGTCAACCCTAATTCACTTGAATTTAGATCTGTTTGGCATGTGTGAGCTTCCCATTTCATTTACTCTAAGTAGAGGATCATTTTGTTGCAAGCTTGAATAGCCAGAAAAACCATTCCTCACTTAAACCCAATATCACTCCAAAACCAATTTGTGGTTTCTTCAATTCAAGCTCTTTGAACCTCAAATATTTTCCCAGAAAGCTTCATTGGCATCATCTGAAGTTAACTGCATCATCACTTTTCATTGAAACCTCTTGCATCGTGCTCCCCATTTCTTTCATTATTAACCTTTGAAGTTTCAACTGGAAAGGTAGCTACGAGTTAAATCCTTGAGCAAACAAGTTACCACTCTCATCGCATTGTTCCATTGATCAAAATATATCAATTAACATTCATTTTTCTTTCGTATTAATCATTTAATTTTACTTTGAACGCTTAGGGTCCTTCGCGATCAAAATTCTCCCTGATCAGAGCTAATTAATGGCTCTGATACAGAGAGACATGAACGATGATGTGTTGCGAAGCTAACTCCATGCTTGGGTGTTACTAAAAACACGAGTTCATGATTTACAGAAATTGAACCCAAGGTTGAAGATGAAGTTGGAGTTGCACGCGCATTGGTGCCAAATTCAAACTCTGACCAATCATAACTTCCCAGTGCGATTTTTCAAACTTCTGACCGTTGGCACCTTATTTCCATTTTATTTTACTTTCTTTTATTTCATTTATCTCCTATTTAATTTCTCCCTCATTTTTAATCCAATTTGATTCAAAAATTTTACATAAGGTCTCTAAAAATATTTTGCATCACATACTTTTTTTTCATATTTTTTAAAATCATTTTTGCATTTATTAATATTTTTATTTCATTTTATTTTTAATTTATTTTTTACAATTTCTTTTTCAATAATTTTATATCCTTTTTACATCCAACTTTTGAGATCTATTCATGTGCAATATTTGGGGACATTGTGTAATTTTATTGGCCATTTATTCCTTGATTTTCTTATGGTTTGGAATTTTCCCTTTAATTTCCCATTTTTAAATCATTTTAAAACCTTTTTATTTCATTTTCAATTCAAATTTTGTCTTTCTTTTGACTTTGTTTGACTTTTGTTACTTGGTTGATGAGATCTTCAACATTTCAAATCATTCATAGATGGTCCTTTGGTTGATTCAATCTTCTCTAATTTAATATATTGATAGATGGTCATTTGACCAAATTTTGAACACTTTGAGTTAGTGATAGATCATCCCTTGGTGTAGCATATGTTGAGTCCTTTGACTTGTTGATAGATGATCCAAATGTGGTGACTTGAATTTGATTTCTAACATCTAACACCTAACATCTAACTGATAAACACCTAACAATTTACAATTCCTAGAACTTATATTATTGCAATTTATTCTTATGCCTCATTCATCATCTCACTTCATACATTATTCATCTTGGCTTATTCATCTTGTGCTTCTTATCTTGTGCTTGGTTTGCTTGACAATCTCAATGAATCAAAACATGATAAAGTGGATAGACTCGATCCTTAAGACCCATGCTTGACATGGAGTGATATTGAAGACTTTGTACTTTGTACTTTGGACTTTAGACTTAGGACTTTGACCTTTGCTTGATCTTGGACTCATTTAGCTATTGATCCCTTGCACCTTGTTCACCTGTTGAACTTTTGAACTTTTGTTTTTATGATCTTGTCATTTGTTCATTTCCTTTTGCCTCCTCTACTCATCACATTCATTTGTTTAGGTTAGCACACATTGACACACACATGGCTTTGTCTTGGGCTACCTAACAATGACACTTAGGCTTAGTAGACTCTTGCACACACATGGATTTCTCTTGGCCTATGTAACAATGAGACCTTAGGCTAGCCTTTGTACGATCATGCATTGTGTGATTTGCATATTCCCTTTGTCTTTGTCAAGTGTCCATAAGTCTTTTGGTCACTTTATAGGACTTCTCTATGTTACCTTAAAAAGCTCAATCCTCCCAACAAGTACAAGACTTCAAACACCAGTCAAGGTATCCATCATCTTCCTCATCCCCATAGAGCATTCCCGAGGACCTGTTTCAACAACTTGTCAGTCAAGATTGAAATAACATGCCATGATACTTAAGTAATAGGGAATGATGAGAAAGGATTTTTCCTACCCTTGTCTAGAGTACCTTTGTGTACAAGGTGTAGACCCTAGTTGCCCAGAGTATTTGCCTCTATTCATAGACTTTAGTGCAATTCAAATCAATTCACTGTCATGTCTGCAGTTACCCCCGTGTCTCTCTTTCTTTTCTCCTTGGTTTAAACACTATAATTTGGGTTGTCACCTTCATGGTTATACACCTATTTCTTGGTTTAAACATCACTTTTCTTTTTCTCTTTGGTTTAAACACCACAATTTAGGTTGACACCTTCATTGGCTATATACCTTTACCATTCTTTTTGGGTTGACACCTTCATGGTTATACATACCTTTCTTGGTTTAAACATCACTTCCTTACCATGTCAATCCTAGTGCTTCGGTAAGATCCTTGTCATGTTAGTCCCATGCTTTGATAAGTTCTTGCTTTCATTCCCTTACCATGTCAGTCCTAGTGCTTTGGTAAGATCCTTGTCATGTTAGTCTTAGTGCTTTAACAAGTTCTTGTTTATTTTTCCCTCACCATGTCAGTCCCAATGCTTTGGTAAGATCCTTGTCATGTTAGTCCCAATGCTTTGACAAGTTCCTGTTCCTTTTTCCCTTACCATGTTAGTCCTATGCTTTGGTAAGATCCTTGTCATGTTAGTCCCAATGCTTTGACAAGTTCTTTCTTTTTTGCCCTTACCATGTCAGTCCTAGTGCTTTGGTAAGATCCTTGTCATGTTAGTCTCAATGCTTTGACAAGTTCCTATTTTTTCCCTTACCATGTTAGTCCCATGCTTTGGTAAGATCCTTGTCATATTAGTCCCAGTACTTTGACAAGTTCCTGTTTTCTTTCCCTTGCCTTGTTAGTCCCAGTTGGTTAGGCATGCCTTCTTTCCGGTTTAAACACCACCTCAATCATATCTTTCTTTCAGTCTTAGTCCTCCTAACTACGGAGCTCTTACTTCCTTATTTCACTATAAGGATACATAGGCAGGAGGTTGCGAATCCTTAGTGAGCATTTTTCTTTATTTTCCCCCTTTTTCTTTCTCTAGTTCCACGAATTACGAGGCTTTGACTTTCTCATTGTACTATGAGAATATGTAGGCAGGAGGGCCCCAATCCTCCTCGATCACTCTTTTTCTAACCCATTTTCTATTTTGCAGGTACATGAAGATAGTAAAACCCATCCAAGCATAGAGCATTCAAAGCGGTTGCCATGGAGTACAATGGATGTGAGGGGTGATAATACCTTCCCCTTGCATAAACAACTTCCTTACATGTTTCTCTTTCCCCCTTGGGTTTTATCGTTATGTTCCCTTCCCTCTTTTGGGATAAATAAAGTTCGGTGGAGACTCTATTGTATGTTCGATCGTGCGGCGCGTTCGAGTATATTTCTGACTAGCTTCAGGAAAGATAGAATCAAAAGTTTTTTCATAGGTTGTGATGATGACCTATGGGATATGGTGCTAAATGGTTACACATATCATGTAGATGATAGCGACATTATGCTTGAAAGAAGAAAAAGGAGTGATTAACAAAAGAAGGATCACAAGAATCATCATAGATCTAGAACTATATTGTTGAATACCATTTCCTACTCTAAGTATGAAAAGATAAAAAATAGAGACTTAATTAAGTCTATATTTGCTTCTTTGAAAATGACTCATGAAGGAAATGAGCAAGTTAAAGAGACTAAAGTCTTGGCTTTAATCCAGAAATATGAATCCTCAAAATGGAAGAGGATGAAATGATTTAGTAAATGTTCTCAAGATTTCAAACTCTTGTGGCTGGATTGAAAGTCTTGAACAAAGGTTATACCACTAAAGATTATATAAATAAAATCATCAGAAGCCTGCCTAAGAAATGGAAACCAATGGTGACAACACCAAAGGAGTCAAAGGATCTGAACAAAACTACTATGGAGGAACTTATAAGTTCTCCGATGAGTCATGAGATTGGACTTGAGGAAGATGAGCCTCAGAAAAAGACAAGTTTGTGGCTATAAAATCCAAAGGTAAATCTGAGAAGGCCAAAGCTTTTCAAGCTGAAGAAGAAGAGTCAGAAGAAGAAAATGAGTTGTCTCTACTCTCTAGAAGGATCAACCATCTCTGGAAGAAAAGACATATGAATTTCAGAGTTCACAAAAGAACATGTGGACATTCTGAGTTAACCTCTAGGCAGCGGAGGTCTGAAGCTGATCAAGAAGTCACTTATTTTAAGTGCAAGTAGTCGGGTCATTACAGAAATGAGTGTCCCAAACTCATGCCTAAGAAGAAATTCTCTATAGAAAAGAAGAAGGTTCTTATGGCTACCTGGGATGACTCAGAAGGTTCAGAAGAAGATTCTAAAGAAGAACATGCTCACATGGCACTAATGGCTAACTTAGAGGCATCTGACTCTGGATCAAAATCATATCATACTCAAATGAGGTATTCTCTAATATTACTCATTCTGAAGTCGAGTTCTCTCTCACTGAAATTCTTGAAAAGTTTCTGAGTCTTCAGAACAGACACAAGAATTTGAAAATAATCCATGTAGCTGACTCTGAAGCCCTTAGTGAGATGATGAAAGAAAATTCTAATCTGAAAGAGAAGTTATATGTTCTTGAAAAAGATAACTCAGTTCTAAAAAGAAAGAGTAAATAACTTGAAAAATAAATTCTTTCAGAAGCTCTTATGGAATCTGATGATGTCATAAAAAAATATGACATGGCTTTTCAGATTTTTTTTGCACAAAACATAGACAAAAGCAAAATGTCTTCCATGATCTATAGAGTAAGCATAAATGGGAAAAAATGTATTGGTTATGAGCCACTTAAACACTCTAGGGTCAAACCTAAATCTAAACAAAATGCTACAAAACCAAAATCTCTATACTCCATTTCACTTAAGGGCACACACACGATTATGCTGCACAAAACCCCTAGTTAAGAAAAACTCTAGGAAAACTAACAAAAAAGGATCCAAAAAGATATGGGTACCTAAAGATAAAATGATATATGTTATAGACATCCTTAGCAACAGAGTTGAAACACAAGTCATGATATCTGGAATCTGGATGCTCACGACATATGTCAGGAAGAAGGCCTATGTTCCAAAGTCTGAAACTTAAGCCTAGAGGCACTGTAGGTTTCAGAGGTAATTAAAAGGGTAATGTTTTTGGCTCTGGAAATGTTGTTAATGCTCTCTCCCTTCTATAAATAATGTTTTACTTAAATGTTTAATGCATAAATTATTGTCCATAAGTCAATTATGTGACAATGATTATGATATTATCTTTAATAAAAAAAAGAAAAATTGTTAGTCAGAAGGATGACTCTATACTTTTCAATGGCAAGAGGATGAATAACATTTATAAGATTAGACTTTCTGATTTAGAAAATCAAAATGTTAAGTGTCTCATGTATGTCAATGAAGAGAAATGGACCTGCCATGGATGGTTAGGCCATGTTAGAATGAGAAGGATCTCAATACTTAATAAGCTAAACTTAGTCAGAGGCCTCCCAAATCTAAAATTTGCTTCAGATGTTCTTTGTGAGACATGTTATAAAGGTAAGCTTTCTAAAACCTTTTCCAAAAACAAGAATGTTTCTTCAACCTTCAGGCCTTTTGAGCTTTTACATATTGACTTGTTTGGGCCTGTGAAGATAGCCTCTATCGAAGGTAAAAAGTATGGATTTGTCATTGTTGATGACTACAACAGGTGGACATGGATTAAGTTTCTTAAACACAAGGATGAGCCACATGTTGTGTTTAATACCTTCTAATCCCAAGTACAAAATGAGATATACCTTAAGATTGTTAAAGTCAGAAGTGATCATGGTGGAGAATTTGAAAATAAATATTTTGAAAAACTCTTTGATGAACATGGAATTTCACATGATTTCTCTTGCCCTAGAACTCCTCAGCATAATGGAGTTGTAGAGAGGAAAAATAGACCTTTATAAGAAATGGCCAGAACCATGATCAATGAAACAAATATTGCAAAGTACTTATAGGCAGAAGCAGTCAACACATCTTGTTACATTTAGAACAGGAGCTCTATAAGACCTATTCTAGGTAAGGCTCCTTATGAAATGTGGAAAAACAAAAAATACAACATTTCATATTTTTCATCCTTTTGGATGTTCTTGCTTTATTCTGAACACTAATGAAAACTTAAACAAGTTTGATTCTAAAGAACAAAAATGTATCATGTTAGGATACTCTGAACGTTCAAAAGGCTACAAAGTATATAACACTAAAACAAGAATTATTGAGGAATCAATTCATGTTAAGTTTGATGATAAGCTTGACCTTGACAAGTAAAATCTAGTTGAAAAGTTTACAGATATAGAGATTGGCTACTCAGATTTTGAAGGTAAGGAATCTAGAGTTAAAGACTCTAAAGATTTTGAACCCAAAGTTGTTCAACCTATATCCGAAGCTACTGCCTCTCAAGCACCTCCGAGGAAACAAATGCAAAGTTCTTCATATTCTGAGGAATTGATTCTAGGAGATAAAATTGAACCTATAAGAATCAGATCTTCTTTCAAAAATTATGAAGAAATGCTTTTGGGACTGGTGTCTTTAATAGAAACTACTTCCATTGATGAAACACTTTTGGACACTAAGTGGATTCTGGCTATGCAAGAAGAGCTAAATTAATTCTCCAGAAATGATGTATGTGATATTGTGCCTAGACCCAAAGGAACCCATGTGATAGGAACCAAATGGGTCTTCAGAAATAAGTTGAATGAGCAAGGAGAAGTGGTAAGGAACAAAGCCAGACTGGTTGCACAAGGCTATAGTCGACAAAAGGGAATTGGCTATACTGATACCTTTGCACCAGTGGCCAGATTAGAGTCTATTCGTATCTTAACTTAATTTTTTGTAAATCACAACATCATTCTTTATTAGATGGATGTTAAAAGTTAATTTTGTGAATTATTATATTACTAAAGAAGTGTATGTACATCAACCTCCTGGTTTTGAAAATCACAGAAATCCAGATTTTGTTTACAAACTCAATAAATCATTGTATGGTCTGAAACAAGCTCCTAGAGCATGATATGAAAGACTAAGAAATTTTCTTTTGAAAAATGATTTTACAAGAGGGAAAGTAGATATAACTCTATTTTGTATAACATTCAAAAATGATATCTTAATTGTGCAAATTTATGTTAATGATATTATTTTTGGTTCTGCTAACGCTATTATTTGCAAAGAATTCTTTAAGTCTATGCAGGAAGAGTTTGAAATGAGTTTGATGGGAGAACTAAATTTATTTTTGGGGATTCAGATCAACCAAGATTCAGAAGGGACATATATTTATCAAAGAACTTTTGAAGAAGTTTGACTTGTCAGAATGTAAACTAGAAACCTCCAATGCATCCAACATGCATTCTGGAGAAAGATGAAAGCAAACAGGTATCAAAAGGTATACAAAGGTATGATTGGATCTCTCTTATACTTTACTGCTTTTAGACAAGATATTTTATTCAGTGTATGTCTTTATGCTGGATTCCAATTAGATCCTAGAGAAATCACTTAACTGTTGTTAAAAAGATCTTTAGATATATTAAAGCTACTACTGATCTTGGTGTATTTTATAGAAAATCCAAAGATTATAAATTAGTAGGTTATTGTGATGCTAATTATGCTGGGGATAGACTAGAAAGAAATAATACCATTGGAAGTTGTTAGTTTCTAGGTTAAAATCTTATTTCTTTATCTAAAAAAGGCAATCAACAATAACATTATCAACTGCAGAAGTTGAATACATTGCCGCATCTGGTTGCAACACTCATATTCTCTGGATGAAAAGTCAGCTAGAAGATTATCAATTATATGAGAGTAACATTCCTATTCTTTGTGATAATACTTTTGCAATTTTCTTATCAAATAATCCTATTTTGCACTCTAGAGCTAAACACATAGAAATCAAACATCATTTTATAAGAGTTTTTGTTCAAAAGGGTGTAATTAGTTTAAAATTCATAGATACAAACCATCAATGGACTGACATCTTTACAAAACCCTTGCTGAAGATAGATTTGTTTTAATTCTGAAAAATCTAAAAATGGAACTTTGTCCAGAATAAAAAAAATATTTTCAATTGTGTAGCCTTTTAAGAGTAAAGTATGACTCAAAGATATATTGGCTCTGAACCAGTTAACCCTCTGAAGTTTAGAGGCTCTCTAGGTCAAAAGGTTCAAAGTCAGAACCCTTATATGACTTTCTGTCTTCTGGACTCTAAGTTGTTAATAATAATGGTATAATCAAGAACTTTTGCATGACTATAAAGCAAGACAAATGTCCTACATTAAATTCATCTAAATGTTTGATGTGACCCATTAGGAAAATATTTCTTGGCCCAAGAGAAATTCTTTTCACTTACCTCCCTTTGTCAGTTTGCATGTGATTTTAAAATATTTTTTTTTACTTTTTAAAAACTGCTTTCTCTTATGTCTTTTCAAATGTCTTGTATTTAATCTTTTCAATGTTTAGCCTTAATAGCTTATGACAAGCATGCTCTATTGCGTGTCTTGGTTTAAATGCTATTACTGCTACATGTGTTGGTTCCTGTTGAGTATATTCATTTAGGCTTCTACCTATTCCCTCCTATATCTTTTTAACTCTTTTCTTCCTTCTCTATTTGAACTCATCTATAACTCTTTTATTTTTCATCTCATCTTGCACTTGTTCAAATCACTTTAAAAAACTTCCATCTTCCTTTCCCTTTCAAAATATCCAAAATGTGTTCTGTTTGTGGAGTCGCATGCCCCCTCACCATTGTTTCTGAAAAATTCGTTGACTTCGACGAATTTAAAAATCATGGTTTGGATATTCTAAGTTACGTTCGATCCCAAAAATGGGTGAATTACTTTAACATGCTTGAATGACCCACTATCATATTCTCATTAGAGAATTATTGACAAATGTGTCCCTCTTACAACTTAGACAAGATGCTTTGTGCATTAAGTCTGATGTTTTTGGAATTTCCATTTCCATAACTCCTTCTCTGGTTGATAAGGAAATTGTATGCGAGGAAGTTGGGGTTCATATGGACATGTACCCAAGGATAAGTCTATTTATTTGAGAGAATTCTAGATAAGATCCTTGCTACCAAGAAAAATATGGCAAGTGTCTCATCACTTCTTCCCAAGGCGAAGATCTGGCATCAACAACTGGTGTCAAAATTTCAGTCACAAGAAGATGCGCTAGAAACACTCACCTATGTTGACAAGCATCTTATCCTCTTCATCTTGTCGAGGACTAGGGTTAACCTTCACCTCACAATCTTCAACTTCTTGAGACAAAAGATGGTTGCCTCTCACGAGAGAGTATCTTCTCTCATACCTTTTGGAAGAGTTATTTCTGAACTTTTCTTTCAACAAGGTATTGTTGAGAGTGTGTAGGAGGATGGGTTAACGGAGGCTCTGGAGACCACCTGGAGTCAGAGGCTTGCTGCAACTTAGGACCCTCTAGTGTTGGATTCTTTCTGCTCTAGTTTCTCCTTTCCATAGTTTTCTTTTCTTGGCATCTTCTTGTATTTTATCTTCTTTAGTATTATTTTGTTCATCAATGAAAAAATATTTTCATTTCTCTCGTTTTTACTCTTTGTTTTGCATTTTATTTTATTTTGCTCTTCTATTTTTATCTTTTTGATTGATGACAAAGGGGGAGAAAATGGATACTATTTTTATATATCTTGTGGCCTTAATATATCCCAAACATAGCTAAAATCAAATTGATAATCAAATATTTTTTGAAGTCTCAACTCAGGGGGAGCTTCAAAACCTCACTCTGAAGAAATTAAGAAAAATGTGATAAGTACGTAGAGGAAGCTTACAAACCTTACTCTGAATTTTAGAATACTTATCTATTTTGAACTTTTATTCAAACCAAAATTATTTTGAGTCTTAAACTCAAGGGGAGCTTGTAAACCTCACTTTGTAGATTTAATTTGAAGAAATGATTTTGAAAGTATAAAACTCAGAAGGAGCTTACAAACATATATCTGATATAAATACGATTATCCAAGTAAAAATTATTCGTCAAAATAAATGGATTTGTCATCATCAAAAAGGGGGAGATTGTTGGAATAAGTTTGGTTCTACACCTATCCTTGAGTTTTGATGATAACAAAGTGTAGAGAACAATTTTGTACTCTAATCATTTTACTGAGTGTGTAGAAATTGGAAACATACTATAACTCTGAAGATGTCTAGAATCTGAACCAATTGATAAAAGTGTGTTTACAAACAAGTCAACTTTGAAGTATCAAGTCAATATTTTTTAATAGAAACCATCCAGACAGACTCTGATAAAAGGTTATAACTACCAGCTTATGAAAGTCTCAGCACCCATTTCTCCAAAGACTCTTAAGTCTCACCAAAGTTCTCAAGGCTTCATGTGATCTCTACTCAAGCTTCAATCCACTTGCATAAAGAAGCTTCCGACTAGAAGATACGTATCAAAATGTCAACGATGTTTGATGTGATAGAAGTACAAAATAAAATCTAATCTCTATGTAAAGTACTATACTTTGGCCCACTAAAACTTCTCACATCCCATCGACCTCACCAACTCTCTGTTGCAAGCTCTACTCTAGTGTTGCATATGAAGTGACCTTCATATAACGTTCACATAGAAGATTTTTCATCTTCACCTCCCAACGGATCTATTTGCTTTTATATAAAGAGGTATTTGAAGATTGAAGAGACATGAAGATAGAGATACACACACTGAAAAATCATTAACGCTTACACTCAGGATACATGTATAGAAAAATATAAAAAATAATTATTTCTCACACTTAAACACTTAGAACAAAAAACTCATTGAATATTCTTGTTAAGTGTATACTTGGTTTAAACTTGTGTATCTGCTGATTTGAAGCATCTTGTAAACATAAAATTTTCTATTGTAACTCTAATTGTATTCATTAAGCGGCCAAGTTGGTTAGACTCTTGAGAAGTCAGTGACAAGTAGAGAATTAAATCTCCTTAAGCGACCAGGTTGGTCAGGATCTTAAGGAGTCAGTGACCGTCCGATTTCATAGGGGACCGGTTGGGTCATAATTCTTAAAATGCCAGTGATAGGTTATCATTGTTTTTGTGATCAGTTTGGATATTGGATTAAGTCCTTGTTAAAGGTGAAATCACTCAGGCGTGTGGACTGTACGCAACCTCGTTAACTGCGAATCAGGATAAAAATACTTGAGTTCTTTTCTTTATCATTATTCTTGTTGTTTGAGTTATTGGATGCAAAAAGTTTTAAATTCACAATCTCAATTCAAAACCCTCTTTCTTGTGTTTCTTGCACTTTCAAGCCAAGGGGCATAAAAAATCCTTTTAAGCCTATAAAAACGACCTATTTAAATAAAAATGAATAAATTTATTATTATTATTATTATTATATTATATTTTGTACTTTGAACTAAAATATGAAAATAAATGTCATAACTTTGTCATTAGTTTTTTTTCATAAATTCTCTCAAACAAATAGTATCACAAAATTTATGTTAATTGCTAAACTCAAATGAGTCAATAAAAACAAACATTTAGTATCGCTGATATTTGAATTTGTTAATCTATTTAACATTAGTTGAATTTATTATTTATAAATGTTCAAATGAAGTAGGTTTTTAAGTAGGCTAGTAGGTTAATCGGATCTTCAAAAGTACTAGGTTCAGACCTAAAAATAAGTCAATGATAGGCTAGAGGTCATTCTTAGATTTTGAATTTTTTAGCAGACCAAACTCATATTTAACGAAGCTTAACTCGGTACTGCCTTTTCTCATCCCTAATAATGAGTTCAAAAATACTATAAGTGTGATGAGTCATCCTCATAAACTTACGAGATTAATTACTATACACTGTCAGTATAAAAAATTTTACACTGTCGATTCATCATCATCATCCGTTTGTATTACTTTATAGATTTTTAAAATAAAAATCATTTTTTTTTAACATTTGACGTCTATGATTAACTGACGGTGTAAAATTCCTTTACACTATCAGTGTATTTCAATTAAACTCTAAATTTTATTAGTAGTGACTAATTCAAAATACAACTGATCCATAACAAATTATGGATTAAATAGATCGAAAAGATGAACTCAACCCATTTTAACTAGGATAATAGTCACTATTAATTTTTTATTTATTTATAGACGAAATAATAATAAGTACTTAAAATTTACAAAATTCAAATCTCGACGATGAAATCTAACAATATATCGACTTAATTGAGCTAAGATTGCAAACCTATTAAATCAAGTATTAATGTGAGTGTATTTCCACTTTATTAAATTGTATACACGAGTATTTGATCCTTGTAGAATAAGATTTTATATAGTCACTATTAAACGTTTTATAACAGGGAAAAATCTTGTTCACTATTTTGTAGAATATTTGTACCTGACTACCTTAGGTGGAGCATATTGAGCTTCTAGCCATTTTTATTCAATTTGTTGTGGAATAATTTATCCATACAGCATATAGAATGTACTTAGGATAAAAAAGGATATAATTAGGTAAAAATAAAAAAATATTCCTTAGTTTTATTCCTTGGTTCTATATTCTATACCTTAGTCTACTCTCTTTCAGACATGATATAGACTTATCATAGTTTTATAAAAAATAAATAAGGAAAACTAAAAAAAACAAAATTTAGAGTCATGTGGAAGAGACTTATAGTAATTCTTAATCAATTTAATTATATTATTCTTTTAGTTTGTGTTGTCATTTAAAAACTGCATTATCAACAAAAAAATAAAAAAATAAAGAAAAGCTATAATAAAATGAAGATACTTAAATCGAAGCTATAGATTATCTTAATGAGAGAATATTATATGATTATGCAGATTATTAGAAAAAACATAAAGATAAAGATATTCAAACATCATTGCAAACAGTGCTAAGATGGTCAAGGATTATACATGATTGCAAAATGACCACTGTGATTGTACAGAACTGACAGCGTCTTTATGCCAACTAACTCGAATTTTTTTTAGTTGTCATCTATTTTCCCTATAATTTATATGTTTTATGTTTTTAAAAATGTTCAATAAAATGTTTAATTGCTTTTTTAAAATATATGTACATGGAACCATAAGCCTCTAACACTTATATTTTTCTTATCTCTTATTAAGAATCACACTTCCTTAGAAAAATTCTAACCTATGAGATCGTTGTATAACTTAGTGAGTAAAGTTTTGGCTAATAAATTGGAAGAGATAATGTATAAGATAATTAGCTTTAACCAGTCCGCTTTCTAAAATGGAGAATGTTGATTGATAGAGTAGTGTCGATTAATGAGGTGATTTATTTCGGTAAGCGAATTATGAAAGCTTGCCTAATCTTTAAAATTGATTTTGTAAAAGCTTATGATTGAGTTAGCTAGAGCTTCTTGAATGATATGCTTATTAGATTTGAATATAATGATAAGTGTGTGAATCTATGTGTTTGTATGTATAAAGATGACAATTCCGCAAAAGATCATCTCTGATGTTTTGATGACGACAACGATAATTAAAGTCAGTGTCAATAACTTTCATCCTTGATGATGGTGACCTAACAAGAGAACCATCTCATGCCTCATCAATACAAAGAGACTCAAAATTAAAGTGTCTATATGATCAGGAGTGATCCAACAAAGAATCTTGAAGCCTAAGATAAAGTGTGAAAGCTCGCCAAGTCCACTACTACAGAAAAGTGATTTGACCTCGGACGCGAAAGGGCTTTAACCTCGGTTACACAGACTAGGTAACGAAAGGTGTCATAAAAACTTGATACTTTACCCATCAATTTTGGAATAACCGGTGGGTAAAGTGTTCTTTACATCGCTTTGATCCCTAGCTTCTATATTTTTATTATTTTCAGAACTGGATGATGCGCCCCCTGTTACCTCTCGGTTATTTGAGAAATCAAGGTAATAGATTAACATTATTACCTCGGTTTAAAATAATAACCGAGGGGAAAACATTGATATTTAATTTTTTTATTTTTAATTTTCTATAGTTTAGTTTTAACCTGTATTACAAAATAATATTTTGGCCATTTCTAAAATATAAATACTATTACAGAATCATATTGTTCCATTTTCAGAAATAAGTACATTTTGGCCATTTATCAAACATAATCGTTGTACCATAAATATTCATTGTATACACCATTTTCAAACCCAAAATGACACATGTACACCTTATAAGTTTACAACAAATTAAAACTAAAATGCAATAACCATTTACAAATGATAAATCAGCCAAAGCAATAACTAAAATGCAAAATCTTGTAGGCCGTCAAAAAGTTCGCTTATGTGATTTGTCACCGGTTGTAAAACACCTATAATTTGAACCACATTTGAAACCAATTAAGATCATCATCAACAACAACATTAAATATTTAGTAAAAAGAATATAAGTGATATAAAACATTTACTTACTAGTTTTCCCATATCCCCTCTTGATGATCACGATGAATAACATGCACATCATCATCAGAATCATTTTCTTTTGACGATAGACACACGTGTGTTGCAAAAAAAAGGGGTATCAAAATTAAAATCTCGATTTTCATCACTATCAGGAATATATCTTCCTTGAAGAACAATTGACCATCTTGTGTTAGAAGGATCAGCGACATAAAAAACTTGTTTTGCTTGGGATTCCATGATGAATGGTTCATTCATATAAGTCACCTCTTCTCTATCACCTATTCTCCATCACCTCTTCTCCATCACCTCTTCTCCAACTTTTTGTTGTTGTTGTTGTTGTTGTTGTTGTTGTTGTTATTCTTGTTGTTCTTGTTGTTGTTCTTGTTATTGTTGTTGTTGTTATGGTTATTGTTGTTGTTGTTGTTATTATTATTGTCGTCGTCATCGTTGTTGTTGTTGTTGTTCTTGTTGTTGTTATTGTTATTCTTGTTGTTCTTCTTGTTGTTTTTATTGTTGTTGTTTTTGTTGTTGTTGTTGTTGTTCTTGTTGCTCTTGTTTTTGTTCTTGTTTTTCTTGCTATTGTTGTTGTTGTTGTTATATTGTTGCATTTTTTTTATTTTATTAAAAGACATACAACAACGGTTGTTTAAAATAACTGTTGTGATATACTGAGACATATAACAACAATTATTTAAAGTAACTATTGTGATAGGTTGCATGCTACTTAACTTATAATCACGGTCGCACGACCATGGTGGAAAGAATCATACATACAATCATACATTATCTCACAACGCTTGATCAGACATGGTTCTATCCCATTTCCAACCATTATGAGAGGTGTTTTCCTTAGTAGTGCGGACACCTCTTCAACTATGATTTGGGCTTAAGTCTCTTTTTTCGATTTTCTTCCCCTTTCATTCAGACAATTATATTAAGGCATTTGGAATTATTAATGTCCTCACATGCACAAGATCGATCGAGAAGTTTTTTCTAGGAACATTTTTATTTTTATTTTTATTTTTCGATGAATTTACGCACTTTGGTATTTATTGGTACACTTTGGCACGACATTTGAGAATCAACCGACGTTAGGATAGATAAACGGGTGAGAGTTACCTAACTTAGAAGGTTTATTTGTATTTATTGTCTTTTTCATTATTTTGGTGCCCATATTATTTGTGTCTCAACCAATCATACATACATGCAAGTCTTTAATCATGTAGGACCGTCAATATTAACTAATAGGAAATACTTCTCAGAGCCGAGTACTATGGCATAAATCTACACATTGGACTCACGTCCTTACTCTGAGGGACCTAAGGTGTTTGGATAATACCTAAGTTTTTAAACTTTCCCAATTCCCCTAGTCCTAGCCTCTCTTCCCTCAAACTCTATATACTTTGTCATCTCCCCCACAATCGAAGCTTGTCATAAAAAAAATTCACGGTCTTAGTATTTGGAAAAACTACGAAAATATGGTCTTAATGCATCAATCAAACTAGATTTTTTTTTTAAAAAGGAAGAAACAAAAACAAAAAATTGCAAGGAATAAAAATGTGATAAAAATAAAGAAAAATTCAAGAAAATAAATAGATACCCCCCAAACTTGAACCAACCATTGTCCTCAATGTTTTAGCATAGCATGAGTTGAGCTATCAAGGTTCCTGCTAAAAAGAAACAACAAAAAGAAAACGTAAGTACGAAAGAATGTGGGTTTCCTCCTACTAAGTGCTTTGTTTAACATCGTTTAGCTCGACGGTCTATGAGTGCAAGAAATCATGGTGGATCCTTCAAGATCAAACTCACCCCTTGGTCAACAGCATCCCTAGAGGAATATTGTTCCAGCCTTTCCATGTTCACGATAAATGGTCCCGTGGGCTCACTCCAAACTTCAATTTCTCTATACGGTGTTACCTTCTTCACAACAAAGGGTCCAGATCACCACGACCGAAGTTTTCCAGAAAAAAACTTAAGTCTTAAGTTAAACAACACGACCAAGTCTCCTTCTTTGAATACCCAATTTATAATCCTTTTATCGTGCCATCTCTTAGTTTTCTCCTTGTATAACTTTGCATTCTCGTACGCGTCAAGCCGTATCTCCTCCAACTCACTCAACCGCGATTTCCTCTTTTCTCCCGCTGCTTGGTAGTCTAAGTTGAGGGCTTTAATGACCTAATAAGCTTTATGCTCTAACTCAACAGGCAGGTGACATGACTTCCCATAAACTAGCCTAAAAGGGGTCATACCTATAGGATTTTTAAAGCAGTTCAGTATCCCCAAAGTGCATTGTCGAGTTTAGAGGACCAATCTTTCATAAAGAGGGAGACTATCTTTTCTAAAATGACTTTTATCTCTCCATTAAAGACCTCTACTTACCCATACTTTTTTAGTAAGCTTTCAAACTGTCTAGCAATGAAATCTAACCCCCCGTCGCTTATTATAAGCCTAGGTACCTCAAACCTTGGGAAAATAATATTTTTGAACAATTTTATCACAACTCATGCGTCATTAGTTGGAGAGGTAATGACCTTAATCCATTTTGACACATAATCAACCACCATGAGGATATGTTGATTCCCTAAGGATGAGGGGAACCATCCCATGAAATCAACCCCCCAGACATCAAAAATTTTGACCTCAAGAATGTTATTTAGAGACATCTCATTTCTCTTCGATATGTTTCCCGTGTGTTGGCACTGGTCAACTTCTCTATGAAAGCATAAACATCTTTGGACATATTTTGCCAATAAAGGGCAGCTTGCAAATTTTTTGACATAGTTTTATTGGTGCCAGCATGTCCACCGTAGGAAGAAGCATGGCAGTGAGTCATGACACTCTTAGTTTCCTCTTCGGGGATACACCTTCAGAAAATTCCGTTGACACCTCTCTTAAAGAGCAAAGGCTCGTCCCAATTGTAGTGTTTCAAATCAGAGAAAACCTTCTTTTTACGTTGATAATTCAAACCCGGAGGTAAAACTCTGGTAGCAAGGCAGTGGATAAAGTCAACATACCAAGGTGAATCCTTATCAATCAACGCAAAAAGTTTTTCATTTGGGAGAGAGTCATCAAGAGGTAACTCATCCCCTTTTAAATCAGTTAACCCAGATAAATGGTCGGCAACCACATTCTCCGTCCCTTTCTCGTCCATAATCTCAATATCGAACTCTTGTAGTAACAAGATCTATCTAATTAGCCTAGGCTTGACATCCTTTTTACTTAGGAGGTACCTAATGGAATTATGGTCAGTGTAGACAATTATCTTCGACCCTACAAGGTATGAGCGAAACTTATCCTTGGCAAAGACAACGACACATGCTTCTTTTTCGGTGGTCACATAATTAATTTATGCCTCATCCAAAGTCCTACTAGCATAATATATGGCATGCATTTTATTGGCCTTTTTATGACCCAACACCATGCCAACGACGTAATCAATAGCATCACACATGATCTCAAAAGGTGTGCCCCAATCCGGGGGCTGCATTATGGGGGTGGAGATCAAAGCACTTTTTTAAGCTAAAAAAGCTTCAAGACACTCATTATCAAATTTAAATTCAGCATCTTTCATCAATAGTATGGTTAGGGGCTTGGTAATCTTAGAGAAGTCCTTAATGAACCGGAGATAAAAGTCAGCATGACCTAGGAAACTCCTAACCTCCCCCATAGTGGTAGGAGGGATTAACTTCTCTATCATCTCGATCTTGGACCTATTGATATCGATCCCTCTTTTGGACACTAAATGCCAGAGCATAATATCATCTTTTACCATGAAATTGAAGTTTCCCCAATTAAGTACAAGGTTCACCTTAACATACCTTTCCAAAACTTTCTATAGATTTATTAGACAACTATCAAAACTAGACTCATACACGGATAAATTTTCCATGAAGTCCTCCAGGAAGTCGGAGAAAATTGACATCCTGCAGCGCTGAAAAGTAGTAGGTGCATTGCAAAGCCTAAAAGGTATTAACCGATAGACAAATGTGCCATAAGGGGCAAGTGAAAGTCATTTTCTCTTGGTCACTAGGATGAATGGGGATTTGGAAAAATCCCAAGTAACCATCAAGATAAAAAAATGCAAGTGTTTGGCTAGGCGCTCAAGCATTTGATCAATGAAAGGTTAGGAGAAATGGTCTTTCCGAGAAGCTTTATTAAGCTTCCTATAGTCAATGCACCTTCTCCACACTGTAATGGTCCTAGTGGTAACTTGGTCCCCTTTTCATTCTTAATAACTGTCATCCCTCCCTTTTTAGGTACAACTTGAATGGGACTAACCCACTTACTATCGGAGATGGGATAGATTATCCCGGCCTCCAAGAGTTTAAACACCTCATTTTTAACTACTTATTTCATGTTGGGATTTAGCCTCCTTTGGTGCTCCGTAGAGGGCTTATAATAATCCTCTAGCATTATCTTATGCATATAAATATAAAGGCTAATATCTTTCAGGTCATCTATGGTATACCCCATGGCTTTTGGGTACTTCTTTAGGATGGTGAGAAGTTTTTCATTTTCGGCCTCCCCAAAACTAGCATTCATGGAACGGTTTCTCTCTAGGTCTAAAAATTCATACCTAAGAGTCTTTGGGAACAATTTAAGCTCTATTTGGTATTTTTATTGCTCGGGCTCGTCGCCTTGTGTTACAAGCACTTCAAAGCTTTGTTATGAGGCAATGGTACTTTCGTCCAATATCTCCTCATAAGCCTTCACTTCTATATTTTATTTATTGTTTTAGGCACCATGAAGCAAACACACTTCAAACTTATCAGTCGGAGAAGGTTCTGATGTGCTCTTTTGAACACAAGCGTCGATAATATCGACTAAGCAACAATAACCCCTCAAAGGAGAGTTTTTCATGATTTTTACTAGAATAAACTCAATCTTTTCCTCTCTTACCTCAAAATTAAACTTTTGTCTCTTTATATCTATGATGGCCCCCATCATGGCTAAGAAGTCCTTCCTAAATTTATCGAGATCTTAGGATCTACATCTATGTCCATTATGATAAAGTCAATCAACACATAATACTATCCCACTCTCACCAAGATATCCTCTAACATAACTATGGGATACTTAATCGATCTATCGGCAAGTTACAAAGACATATTGGCAGGCTTTATCTCTCTCATATCCAACTTCTTACACACAGACAAGGGAATTAGGCTAACACTAGATCCTAAGTCACATAGAGCTTTCTCAAAGTCCATGGTAGCTATATTACAAGGGATAGAGAAACTTCCTGGATCTTTGAGCTTAGGGTTCACCATGTTTTAGATCACTACACTACTATCAAGGGTCATGGTCACAGTTTCATGGTCCACTAGCTTTCTTTTCTTGGAAAGGGTCTCTTTTAAGAACTTGGCATATGATGGAATTTGGGTTAGCACCTCAATGAAAGGAACATTGAGGTTGATCTTCTCGAGAAGTTCCATAAAAAATTTAAATTGGGCATCCACCTTGGCATTCACAAGCCTTTGTGGGAAAGGAACAATAGGTTTGTAGGGAGGATGAGTAATATATGATGCTTCCTTCTCAACCTCTTCAATAACCTCCTTTTAGGAAGGTGTTGGCACACTAACCTCAACCTCTATCTATTTAGAACTAGAATTACCCACTTCCTTACCATTACGGGTTGTCACGACATTCAAATACCCCTTATAATTTTGCTCGGGCTACCCCAGAAATGACCCGGGAGGAACGGGAGAAGCGGCTTGTTGTTGTGCCACTTGGGAGATTTTAGTCTCCAACATCTTGGTATGAGTGACAACATTATCAACCTTAGTGTTCAATTGCCTAAGCACTAGGGATGATAATGGGTAAGGTATGGGCAGGATACTATAGTACCCATCCCCATACTTGCAGTTTGAAAAAATCCACGGGTCAGAGCCCATACATGCGTGGGCACCAACATTTGTACCCATACCCGTGCCTTATGGGTACCTAAGTACCAGTACCCATGCCCGTTTACCCGTATTTCTAATAAAAATAATTGATCAATTATAATTTATCATGTAATTTTAAGTTTTTAATAATACTTAAAAAACCGAGGATATTATTGTTGAGTTAAGAAATAAACAAACATTTATACAAAAATGCATACAAATTTAATAGTGATGTATTCAATCAAATTTGTCAATTAACTTATGTACATAAGAATAAAAATAAAAACACATAAATATATATTATGTGGGTATGGGGGGCGGGGTGGGTAGTAATATACCCGTACCTGAGCCCATACCCACTTATTTTAATGGGTAATTGTTTGTGCCAATATCCATTTTGCGAGTTTTTACCCTATGCATTATTGGTAAATTTTGAGGGTAACCACTAGGGATGATTCTAATTGCCATCCCTACTAAGCGCCTCATTGGTGAAGAGGTTCTTGATTTCTAAACTCATCATTTTGACGAGTTTGTGTCAAAACAAATTTTTCCACCAAAAGTTCAAGATTAGACTTCTTAGGCTCGGGTTGTGTAGCTTTTTGGAAACCCGTAGGTCCCATGGCTTGTTGGGGGTTATTGTTTCTATAAGAGAAGCTGGGGTGATCATGCCACCCCAGATTGTAGGTGTTAGAGTAGGGGTTGTTCCTTTGACTCCGTATATCTCACAGTAGAGTGTGGCGGGGGAAACCAAATTAATATGGGCTGGAATAGTATGTGTGGAAAGTGTGATGCTTAGGCTATCTATCTTTTCGTAAAGAGCATCCAACTTAGATTTAATGTGATAAAAAACATTAACCTCATACATACCACTAGTTTTAGGAGTAGACTTAGAGGCGACTTGTCACACACTTCCCCCTGAGTGGTGGTTTTTATCCATCTCTTCTATCAAATTGTAGGCTACATATTAAGGACTATTCATTAGGGCTCCGTCGGAAGCCTCATCAAGGGTCAACCTTGTGTAGTAAGAGAGACCATTATTAAAGGTATGGATAATCATCCAGTTCTCAAGCCCATGGGACAAACATAGTCTTAGCAAATTTTTATATGCTCCCACTCGTGAAACAAGGATTCTCTTTCTTCTTGCCTAAAATTGTTGATCTCATTCCTAACTTGGTCCATTTGACTTGGCGAAAAGTACCACTCTAGAAAGGCCGCTTTCAACTGGGTCCATTAAGTAGTAGAATTGACGGGCAAGGATTGGAGTCAAGCCCACACACGGTCTCTTAAACAAAATGGAAATAGATGAAGGAGAATGACATTTTGGTCAATACCATTTGGCTTAACGGTTCCACAATTGTAAACAAAAATAGAAATATGAAGATTAGGATTTTCCGAAGGTAAACTGGAAAATTAGTTTTGTTGTACCATACCGATCAAGGAAGGTTTTAGTTCAAAATTATGAGCCACAATTGGTGGGTGCACAATACTACAATGCAGTTTCTCCTCGGTAGGAATATAATAAAAGTTAAGAGTCTTAGTATCAATTAGATCGCCCATAGCTTGTAATCTAAGATATCGGTGTCTCTCGAGTAAGAAAAGCTCAATTTCGTCAACAAGCTCAACTAAGTTATCAACAGAATGAGTTATGCGCATAAAAGAGCAACGAGAACTACAACAAACAATCACAATAAAACAAGCAAAAAAATAAGCTCTAGTTTATACAATGATCAAACATAAATTCTATATCAAACGCAATTGATCCACGACAACATCGCCAAAAACCTGATGCAACCGCAAATGCATGACTATTGTGAAGTAATAAAATAAACATCGAACCATAGAGACCAATTGTTTAAGTATCAAATTCTTATTCAGTTAGTGTATATCTAGAGAAATCAAAAGTAGAGATTTTAGTAAACAACTTGAAAGAAAAATAAATTAAATAGATACAGCGAAAAAATCACTTAAATCTCTGATTAGTGCATTTTGATGCAGATTCTTCTATAATTGTACTTGGGCATTTATCTAGTTTATTTTTCTTATTTTACTATTTTATTATGTTTTTAGATTTAAGTTCATGGTTGTCTTTAATCTATTTTCGTTTGCTATTTTCAGTTTTAGCGGTTATTTGATACCTGTCCACTGTTCGGGTCATAACTTGAGCTACAGGATGTCGTTTTGCAAGTTCTGACATGTGTTGGAAAGCTAAGAGAAAGGGATACAACTTTTATGTTGAAGACAAAAGCTGATTCGGAGTGCCGACGTCTCAAATAATTCGTTGAAGTTTCGTACTTTAGGAAATATTTTCTTTTGGGCCATTTGTTGGGCCGAATTTAGGTTTTCCGACCCAGTTTGAATTATTAGTGAAACCCTTATTCTGTTTAAAAAGGCAGCCGCGGTACTGTAGCAATCACACATTATTCACGATAACTTTTTATTTTTATGCGATCATGAAGAGGAACTAATCTCCTAGAGTCAATCTGCTGTAACCGAATTTCCAAGGCTTTGAGGTTTTTATTCTATCAATTTAATTTCATTCTCTTTCAATCATATTCTATGAAATTTCATTTGCTTAATCTGTATTTTATGGAATGGTTTTGATTAAATTCGTATGATTGCATTCCTAACTATTAATCGCCGTTTTCGTTGCTTTGTCGTTAAATTGCGTTTGTAAATCGTGTTTGCTTAATTCACGATTGTATTTATCCGTTTGCTTAATTCGGAATATAGGAATATAAATCTGTCATATATCTATTGCGCTTGTCAATCGAATTTGAATCGAATAGAGATCGAAGCCGCTTAGGGAATTGGTAGGTAAAAACCAATGATTAGCCAGAAACCGAAAACAGTAGATTAGCTTATTTTATAACCGCTTATTTTAATAACTTTTTTTGCTTTGTTTTCTAAATCGACCACTAAAACATAAACCCCCCTTAAATCAATTTCATTAGGTTAAGAATAATACAAGAATCCTTGCGATACGATACTCGAGGTGTCGCTTCCTGTTTACTATATTTTATTACTCGTTTTTTACCCGTGTGCGACAGCGGATTAAATTGACGCCGTTGCTGGGGATTCTTTTAGATTTTAACCATTATTATAGTCTAACTATTATTATAGTCATATGTGTTTTAACATTTTTTTGCCCTAACTTTCTTGTGTTCTGGTGGTTTTGTGTTTCAGGATAAAAAAAATCTATTTTTTTAAGAAAATCGGCTCAAATTATTTCGATTCTTTGTCGATTAACTAGGAAAAAATCAAGGATCAAAAGCCTCTATTTAGGAACTAAATAGTGGAAGTCATCCTAAAAACCCGAAATTCCTTATTTTTCTATTTTTTATGATTTTTTTTTCTTTCTGTTTTGATAGTTTCAGAAAATTCCGAAAAAATTCTCAAAAATTTTAATTGACGTTATTAGATTAATTTTTGTGTTTTTGTATTTTTTCCCTTTTATTTTAATAGTTTTTTTTACGTATTTCAATTGTTTGATCTTAATAGGGACATTGTCGGTATTTTCCTATTTGTTGCTGCATTGCTGGATTAGTTATGTGTTTTCTCATTCTTTGTTGATTTTTTTTCTATTGAGTTTAATATGGCTGACCAAAGAACTCTGAGAGAACTTGTTGCTCATGATATGAATTATAATGGTTTATGTATTTAATATGCTGATGTTACTGTTCCTTTTGAGTTGAAATCTGGTTTAATACACTTGTTGCCAAGGTTTAGTGGTCTTGCAGGTGAGGACCCGCATAAGCATCTTAAGGAATTTCAGGTTGTTTGCTCTACACCATTGAGACCTGAAGGAATCACCGAAGATCACATCAAGCTGAGAGCTTTCCCGGTTTCACTACAGGGTGCTGCCAAGGATTGGTTATATTATCTTGAGCCAAATTCTGTCACGACTTAGAATGATTTGAAGAGAGTCTTCCTAGAGAGATTCTTTCCTACCTCCAGGGCTGCATCAATCCGAAAAGATATATGTGGTATTAGACAGGGAAATGAGTCATTGGCTGAGTATTGGGAGAGATTCTAATAATTAGTATCCAGCTTCCCTCAACATCAAATTACCGAACAACTGCTTATTCAGTATTTCTATGAGGGATTGTTACCAATGGATAAAAACATTCTTGATGCTGCTAGTGGTGGAGCACTTGTCGATAAAACTCCAGTTGCTGCTAAAGCCCTGATTGAGAACATGTCACTCAACTCCCAACAATTCACAACCAGAAATAATTATATGGTCCAAACAAAAGGTGTGAATGACATTCATGTTTCCTCTTCCAACAAGGCTTTAGAAACCAGAATTGAAGAGCTTACTTCTTTAGTGAAACAAATGGCAGTGGGTAAACCTCAAACAACAAAGTTGTGTGGTATTTGTACTTCTATTGAACATCCAACTGACACATGTCCTATTTTTCAAGATGATTCGGTCACTCAGTTGCCTCAAGCATATGCAGCTAACTTTTTCAACCAAAGCAACAATCAGAAAGGGTACAACATTCCTGACTTGTCCACCAACAAATATCACCCCAAGTGGAGGAACCATCCAAACCTTTGATATGGAAACCAGCAGCCCACCCCACAAAAATTAGTCATACCCCTGCCACAACCACAAACCACTCCACAAGTCTCCACCTTTGCACCTTTCAGGCCTTCATTGGAGGATCTTGTCAAACAAATGACTGTTAACAATCTCCAATTTCAGCAACAAACAGATTCCAGTATTCAGACTTTGCAGACACAGATTGGACAGATTGCCACTTCAATGAATGCCATGCAGCAAGCCCAAGGATCAAACCAACTTCTTGCTCAAACAGTTGTGAATCCAAAAGGCCCTAATGCTAATGTGAGTGCAATTTCCTTGAGATCCGAGAAGATAACAGAACCAGCCCCAGAAAAAAATAAAAAAATTCTTGAGGTAACACCTGAACCTTCTTCCGTTGTGATAGAAACTGAACCCTCTCTTGTGGTAGAAACTGAAAAAGAAAAAGAGAAGGAGTATGTGCCACCAGTTCCATTCCCACATAGAATACTGAAAAATAAAAGGACTGGTGATGGAGACAAGGAGAGAGAGATTTTAGATGTGTTCATAAAAGTGGCAGTAAACATTCCGCTTCTTGATGTTATTAAGCAGGTTCCAAAGTATGCAAAATTTCTAAAAGACTTGTGCACAAGTAAGAAAAGGTTGAAGGGCAATGAGAGAGTAAATTTGGGACGAAACATTTCAGCCCTTATCCAGCCTAAACATTCACCTGAAAAAGCTATTGTTTCATCCCTCAATCAGACCATACCCCAAAAGAGCAAGGATCCAGGAACTTTTTATATTCCATGTACCATTGGGGATAGTAAATTCGAAAATTGCATGCTTGATTTGGGAGCAGGCATTAATATTATGCCTACTTCTGTTTATAATAACCTTGACCTTGGTCCTTTACATCATACATGTTTAATCATTCAACTAGCGAACAGAAGTAATGCTCGCCCTATTGGAGTAGTGGAAGATGTGCTTGTTCAAGTTAATGACTTGATTTTTCCTGTAGATTTCTACATTCTGGACATGTATGGAGAAACAAATTCGAGCAGATCGCCCATCATTTTAGGCAGACCATTCATGAAAACGGCGAAAACAAAAATTGATGTCGACGATGGAACCATGTCCATGGAATTTGGTGGCATTGTCGCAAAATTTAACATTTTCGATGCCATGAAACATCCCTTGGAGGAGCATTCTGTTTTTCATATTGAATTGATCTCTGAGTTGGTTGATGACACCTTTTCTGAATTGTTTTCACTTGATTTTCCATCTCTATCTGAGTTTGATGATGTTTATTCATGTGATGATTGTACTGACACTAACCTTTGTGTTGTTTGTGCTGAGATTGATGCTGCCTTGCAGGGTGACAGTGTAAATGAAGTTGTTTATGTAGATGAAGCTCTTGACATTCCGGCTGCCCCAAACATACCATCCATTGAACAACCACATTCTTTAGAGCCTAAACCACTTCCCGAGGATTCATATGATTCAGCAAAAGCTTCAACTTAAGCAGAAATATAAGAAAGGAACTGGATGGACCTTGGCCGACACTCGTGATATTAGCTCATCCATATGTATGCATAGGATCTCACTTAAAGATGAAACAAATGTAGTGAGGCAGCCCCGTAATCCTTTAATTCTTGATGTTATGAAAAAGGAGATCACTTTCACATGCCCATTCAACACTTTTACTTATCGAAGATACTTTTTTGATTTTGGAATACAAGGCAAATGCACTAATCAAAATTTCAAGGTCAATGGACACTACCCAAAGCTACTCCATGAGAACCCGACTTTGGAAGAAGAGACTGTAGAAGAGCTCTCTTTGGGAAAGGCTACTTATGCAATCATTTATCCGCCTTGACTCCTCGGGTGTGTTCTTTCCTTTCTCTCACTCTTATTTTATATTTATGCTCTTTCATTGAGGACAATGTATGTTTTAAGTGTGGGGGAGGGAACTATTTATTTGTTTTGTTTCTTTGTTTTGTTTTTAGTTTTTCTCTGTTTTGGTTTTTGTTTGCTTTCTTAAAAAAAATTGCATGCTTTTTCCTTTGGTTTTTGAGTTACAATTATGAATATTTTTCTTAGTTCTCTTGACTAAAGTCTTGTGGTGTGATGTGAAAATTTTGATGTGCATTTTTAGTATGATAGGTAGGACTAGACTCTAAATTGTATATCTTTAGCAGTAGATCATTAACCCTGGTGAGCTTTGAGCTTTATATGGATAACATACAAAAATCCATCTCTTTCTTTCTTGTGTGATTCACTCATGTTTGTTAGTCTCTAGAACTTGAATTGACTCTTATTGATGCTGTTGTTTAATTGTGCACACTGATATGATAAAAGTAATTTTGTTTTTGTTTTTTTGTTTTTTTAGCCAGTTAGCCAAAAAGCCAACCCTGAAATAATTTCATCCCTTGTTTGAAACCCCCTTGAGCCTATTCTCCCTTTTTTGTTTAAAACTCATTACAAGTCGAGAAGTGAAAAACAATATTATCACCCTATTCAAAGGGTTGAAAGAGTCTTGTTTGGAGTTGTGTGAGGTTGAATAATTATGTTTGTAATATTTCAGAAGATGACAGAAAAAGAAAAAAAAATAGAAAAGAAAAAAAAGGAATGAAAAAATAGAAGGATAAGAGGAAGAAAAAATAGAAGGATAAGAGGAAGAAAAAAAAGGAATTCTGTTTGTAATATTTCAGTACATGTCAATACATACTCCTTCGAAAAAAATGAATAAAAAGAGGAAGGAGAAGAGAGAAAAATTGCTATAAAGTTGTTCAAGTGAATGAAATATTTTATAAATTCAACTCCCGCAGTTTCTTTCAAGTCTCTTTTATCTCTTTGAATTTTAGCTTAGTACCCTTTAGGATTTATCTCACCCTTACCTTGGCCACGTTACAACCAAATAAAAGTCCTTTTGATCTTTGTGTGCATGTATTTCAATTGTGGATGTTAGAGCCTTTTCAAGCTTATGGTAGTACGAATTTTCATGTTATGCTTTGAGTGTAAACAGTTAATCTAAACACTTGAGAGTTGAGTGAATTATATCCTGTGAGGATCTTACTGTTGTTGATGTACTTTTTGGTAATCTGTTTTTCTATCTGCTTTGAATGTCACAAAAAGTTGCTTACTAACACCATGTTCTTGAAGCTTAGACTTAGAATTATGGTTATACCTTGTATCTTGAAAACTTTTGGAAGTGCATGTTCTGTTTTCTTTCCTTTTGTTTTGAAATTGTAATTTTGCTCGAAGTGCAAAAGTTCAAGTGTGGGGGAATTTGATCAGTACATTTTGATGCATATTCTTCTATAATTTTACTTGGGCATTCATCTAGTTTATTTATCTTATTTTACTATATTATTATGTTTTTAGATTTAAGTTCATGGTTGCCTTTAATCTATTTTCGTTTGCTATTTTCAGTTTTAGCGGTTATTTGATGCCTGTCCACTGTTCGGATCATAACTTGAGCTACGGGGTGCCGTTTTGCAAGTTCTGACATGTGTTGGAAAGCTAAGAGAAAGAGCTACAATTTTTATGTTGAATACAAAAGCTGATTCGGAGTTCCGACATCTCAAATAATTCGTTAACGTTTCGTGCTTTAGGAAATATTTTCTTTTGGGCCATTTGTTGGGCCGAATTTAGGTTTTCTGGCCCAGTTTGAATTATTAGTGAAACGCTTATTCTATTTAAAAGGGCAGCCGCGGTACTGTAGCAATCACACATTATTCACGATAACTTTTTGCTTTTGTGCGATCATGAAGAGGAACTAATCTCCTAGAGTCAATTTGCTGTAACCGAATTTCCAAGGCTTTGAGGTTTTTATTCTATCAAATTTAATTTCATTCTCTTTTAATCATATTCTATGAAATTTCATTTGCTTAATCTTTATTTTATGGAATGGTTTTGATTAAATTCGTATGATTGCATTCCTAACTATTCATCGTCGTTTTCGTCGCTTTCTCGTTAAATTGCGTTTGCATATCGTGTTTGCTTAATTCACGATTGTATTTATTCGTTTGCTTAATTCGGAATATAGGAATATAATGAAGGAGAATTACCATCCAAGGCGCAGCGGAATTTAAAATTTTCTCCATTTAGTGATCCTTACGAATGGGCATGATCAGTGATAGAATCGTTACCTCTTGTGGCGATTCAAACCTTTGGTGCAGATCTCTTGTAACGATCAAAACCTTGGATACAAATCCACGGAGCGATCACGAACGTTGAACGATGACAACATCTCTACTCAGTCCACACGAACGGATTCCTTCAATCTCAGTGCTAGCTGGTACGAATGAAGGCTTTGAGTGAGAGAGAGAGGGAAACGAAATTCCAAGTCATCACTTGAGTTTGAGTCTTAGTTATAATGCTTCTACCCAAGGGGTTCTATTTATAGAACCACTTGTGTGAGCTTCAAGCTAAAAAGCCCACTTAAGTGTATTTTGGCCCATATCTTATAATATGCCAAGAATCACTTAAGTATTTGGTACCTTACCATATTTTATATTCCATTTAAGTGCACCGTACCTTACGATGTTCCTTAGTTACTCTATCTCTCATCAATCCGTCCTTTGTGTGTGACCCTGTAGGTTTTCGCGACGTTGGCAATTATATTAAATCACGCATTTAACGAAAATGTCATGTGATATGACAAAACCTCCTGTGATAATAATTATGTGTATAATTACCCCTTTGCCCTTATGTCTATATTTAACACAAGGTATAGACCGTGTCATCCTTGTCCAGTTCAATATTGGTCCCATAGACATTTATCCTGTTTCGCAGGATGGGAAAAATTGTATCTAGGTCACGCATGTCCCTCAGCATGCTTCGTGGAGTACCCATCAACTGTCTTTATGGTTATCCAGTTACGGACAATGTTGGATCAGCAACAAAGCACTCGACTCTACGTCTAGGGTCCATAGTGGTTTCAGGTCGAAGAGTGGCATACACCATTATCACCATGAGAATAACTTATGACACTTTGCATAAATTTCTATATAGTATTCTCATAGAGGGTCAATCCGGTATAAATATTACTCTTAATATTCATACCTATGTTTAAGACTTGATAACTCTTTATCCATGATCCATGAGATGTGATCATCAGTCTGCAAACATAATAGTCTTAATGCTTTAATGTTATCCCACTTCACAATAAAGCTCGACTACGGATACTTTAAGAATAGTGTCCTTATGTTTAATGTGGTCTCATGATTAAGTCATACTTGATACATTAAACGGACTATCTATTCTAGGGACTTTATTAAACAAACATAGTAAAGAAAAAGCCTTAAATAATTCGATACAAGTACCAAAAGTATTGCCCTCTAGGGCTTACACCAACAATCTCCCACTAGCGCTAGAGTCAATCAGGCATACCCCTAATGCCCATTAATCTAGTATGGCCATCATGCTTCTGCTGCGCAAGAGGCTTTATCAGTGGGTCAACAATATTGTCAAGTGTAGGTACTCTATATATTTTCACATCTCCTCTATCTATTATCTCTCGAATGAGGTGATAACGTCTAAGTATGTGTTTGGATCGTTGGTGAGATCTAGGCTCCTTAACTTGTGCGATAGCACCATTGTTATCACAATAGAGACCAATGGGATCCACAATGCTAGGGACTATGCCAAGTTCACTAATGAACTTTTTGATCTAAACAGCTTCCTTTGATGCACTTGAGGCAGCAATATACTCGGCCTCGGTTGTAGAATCAGCAACTGTATCTTGCTTTGAACTTTTCTAGCTCACAGCGCCACCATTTAAGCAAAACACATAACCATTGGAATCATTCATATTAAAGCGTCTCAGCACTTTGTCTATGTACTCTGACTTAGGCCAAGCATTTTGTGATCTATCTCTATAGATTCTGATTCCTAATTTATAGGCTGCTTCACCTAGGTCCTTCATAGAAAAGCATTTCCCCAACCAAGACTTTACTCGTTGCAGGGTAGGGATATCGTTTCCAATGAGTAATATGTCATCTACATATAATACCAGGAACACAATCATGCTCCCACTAACCTTCTTGTAGACACAGGGCTCATGTTCGTACTTGATCCATGAGTAATACATCACCTTGATCAGATATCCATATATCTCAAGTAGGTGACGTATCCTGCTTGACCTACGCTGGTCTTGTTCTACTTGAGCAGGTTGCTCTTACACAACTATTTGTGTTTCCTGCTCTTATTCATCCATAGGTGTATCAATGCCTTGTGATTCTTGAATTTCTTCAAGCTCTACTTTCCTCCCACTGATTCCTTTGGAAATAAAATCCTTTTCTAGGAAAACTCCAGTTCGAGCGACAAACACTTTTCCCTCTGAAGGATTGTAGAAGTAATACCCTCTTTTTTCTTTAGGATACCCCACAAATAAGCATTTGTCAGATTTGGGCTCAAGCTTAGTTGAAATTTGTCGTTTCACATAAACTTCGCAACCCCAAATCTTCATGTAAGACATATGTGGTTTCTTACCACTCCATATCTCATATGGTGTCTTCTCAACCTTTTTGGATGGAACACGGTTAAGTGTGTAAGCTGATGTCAATAGTGCATGTCCTCAAAAGGAGTTTGGAAGATCGGCGTGACTCATCATGGATCGGACCATGTCCAACAGGGTTCGATTTCTTCTCTCAGATACACCATTCCATTGGGGTGTTCCAGGAGGAGTGAGTTGGGATAGGATCCCACACTCTTTCAGATGGTCATCAAACTCTAGGCTTAAATATTCACCACCTCGATCTGATCGAAGAGTTTTAATATTCTTACCTAGTTGGTTTTTATACTTTATTCTTGAATTCCTTGAACTCTTCAAAGGACTATGATTTGTGTTTCATTAAATACACATAACCATATCTACTGAAATCATCAGTAAATGTGATGAAGTACTGAAAACCTCCTCTGGCTGGCATGTTCAGTGGTCCACATACATCAGTATGTATGAGGGCCAAAAGATCATTATATATTTCACCTTTTCCTGTGAATGGAGACTTTGTCATCTTTCCAATTAAACAAGATCTGCATGTCTCATATGATTCATAATCAAAAGAGTCCAACAGTCCATCTTTATGGAGTTTGGAAATGCGTTTCTCATTTATGTGGCCTAATCGACAATGCCAAAGGTAAGTTGGATTTAACTCATTAGGTTTCATCCTTTTAGTATTAATGTTATAAATAGGCATTTTAAGATCAAGGACATATAGTCCATTGTTCATTTGTGCAGAAGCATAGAATATATCATTCAAATAAATTGAGTAACAATTGTTCTTTATTATAAATGAAAAACCAAACTTGTCCAAATAAGAAATGGAAATAATATTCCTGCTAATTGCAGGTACATAATAACAGTTCTCTAACTGAATTATTAAACCACTAGGTAAAGTCAATACATAAGTTCCTACGGCTAAAGAAACAACCTTTGCTCCATAGTCAACTCGTAGGTCGACTTCACCTTTTGCCAAATCTCTACTCCTTTTTAGTCCCTGCACATTTGTACAAATGTGAGAACCGCATCCAGTATCTAATACCCATGATGCAGAAGTAGATAAATTAATTTCAATAACAAAAATACCTGAAGTTGAAGTCTCTACTCCATTCTTCTTATCTTCCAGGTACTTTGGGCAGTTTCTCTTCCAGTGTCCGGTCTTACCGCAATGGAAGCAAGTGCCTTCTTTTGCTATGCCTCAACTAGGCTTTAAAGCAGCAACGGTGGGTTTGGGTTTGGCAACTTCCTTGCCTTTCCCTTTATCACCCTGCTTAGTGGGCCTTTTGTTCTGTCTCTTTCCATTTCCGATCATTAGAATGGACTTCCCTTTTGACTTCAGATTCTGCTCGGCAGTTCTTAACATGGCGAGCAGTTCAGGAAGCGATTTGTCCATATCATTCATATTGAAATTTAGGATAAATTGTCTGAACCCATCTGGAAATGATTGCAAGATCAAATCAGTCGCAAGTTCCTTTCCGAGGGGAAAACCCAATCTCTCAAGGTTTTCTATATACCCAATCATCTTGAGTACATGGGGACCTACAGGGGCTCCCTCAGCTAACTTGCCTTGAAAAAGGGCTTTTGAAACTTCAAACCTCTCATGCCTTGCTTGCTCTTGATAGAGCATCTTCAGGTGTTCGATCATATCGAACGCTGACATGTTCTCATGTTGCTTTTGCAATTCTGAGTTCATGGTAGCTAGCATGAGACAAGCAGTTTCATTGGCATCATCGACATGCTTCTTATAAGCATCTCTTTCTGCCTTAGGTGCAGAACTAGGAGGTTCCTCTTCAGGAACAGGTGTCTCTAAGACATACAACTTTTTATCATGTTTGAGGACAATCCTCAGGTTTCGATGCCAATCCAGAAAATTTGTCCCAGACAATTTTTCCTTATCAAGGATTGATCGCAAGATGTTGTTAGAGGTGTTTGTTGTCATGGTAATCTACATAAGGATTAATGAAAATATAAGTATCATTGACATATTTAATTAGGCCTTTAATTAAATATGCTCCCACTATTTTTCTCAAAACAAATGACCCTCATCATTTGATTCGGAAAATCCCGTTGGAAGATTTTCTAGTGGGTCGAGATCCATATTTCACTTCGTTCTAAGTCCGCGTAGGCGGATTACACAAAACTAGGTTATTTAGGTAGGAACTCCTTCCAATTGTATCTCATACAACTCTCGAAAATTTCAGTTGGGTGAATAACTCCTTATTCCAATCCATCATATGGATCATTCCCAACTCTTGCTTCTAAACATATATAATATTATTATAATCAAGTTTGACCCATCGTTTTAGCAGTTGGATATTACAATTATCCCATCGCACCTTACCAATATAGAAAATGCACCTCGCGTAGGCGAAACCTACATTGTCCGATACTAGTCTTGATGAGTGCTAAAACTTGGAAAGCAAACATATATAATATTATTATAATTTGTTTAGTTAAGTTTGACCCATTGTTTTAACAGTTGGATATTACAATTATCCTATCGCACCTTACTAATATAGAACATGCACCTCGCGTAGGCGAAACCTACATTATCCGATACTAGTCTTGATGAGTGTTAAAACTTGGAAAGCATAAACTTAATATTTAATTTGAGGGAATTGCAATTTTTTCGGATCTCACCGGCTTATTTATCATATAAATCGCCTCTCACATGCATCAACATACATTCACATGCATCAACATACATACATACATAATGTAACAGTTATGGCCCCTAGCGCAATTGTTCTCCCAAGCCAATGAGAGAACCTAAGCTGACCTAACAACGATCTAAGCTTCTCCAAGCAAGATCTTCAAGGTTGTCCTCCTTTGGCACTGACTTCTTTGCTTTATTCATATCATTAAATTACATAAAAGAAACTCGTTTTACATACGAGGGAGTGAGATGAGAAAAGAAGTTACATTGAGAGATTAAAAGAGAGGCACGACACGCAGGTCGTATTTTAAAAACCAAAACAAAATAAAGGAAAACTAAGGCCATAACCGATCACCACAAGACAATAATAAACATATTATTATTATTATCAATTTTAATTCTTTTAATTAATTAAAACCAAACTAAATTTCGACGACCGATCACACTACGCAGAGTTAGCCGGGGGTCCGCTGCCCGGTCAGCGGGAACGGGTGTTCCGCTGCTCGGTCAGCGGACGGTGGTTCCGTTCAGCGGACAGGGGTCAAGCGGTGAAAGTTTAAAGCACTGAGTTAGCCGAACGGGTGAATTTTGCCTTGCGTTAACCGGTTAACCATATGCGTTAACCGGTTAACACTGTTTGAAATCTGTTCAAAAATTGTTTTCTGCCTTGCGTTAACCGGTTAACTAAATGCGTTAACCGGTTAACACTGTTTGAAAATCTCTTGGAAAACTGTTTTTCGTCTTGCGTTAACCGGTTAACCAAATGCGTTAACCGGTTAACACTGTTTGAAAAACTTAAATTTTTTATTTCGTATTGCGTTAACCGGTTAACCATATGCGTTAAACGGTTAACACTGTTCCATAAAGTGTTTAGAAAGCACAACTCTTGTGCAGTCACAACCCCAATCGCATAACTCTCTGACAACACAACCCTTGTGCCGTCACTAACCCTGATGCACCAATTTCAGACCGTTAAACACATCTCGATTGTTGATTCAGTATGATTGATCAACACGTCATTGCTTCACCATACTAATGTCGGATCAAGAAGCAAATGACCATTGATCGCTCAAAGGAAAACAACCATTGAGTGTTTGAATGAACGAAACGAGAACACTATATCATATATAATGTATTTTGCATCAGGATTACATATATCATATATATAACTTGATCGATCTCAATTTAATCTTTGATCCATTCTGTCTTTAATCATATTAATACATAACAAAAACAGTTATCAGATTCATGATTTCGTAAGTGGCTCTGATACCACTGAAGGAGAATTGCCATCCAAGGCGCAACGAAATTTAAAAATGTCTCCATTTAGTGATCCTTACGAATGGGCATGATCAGTGATAGAATCGTTACCTCTTGTGGCGATTCAAACTTTGGTGCAGATCTCTTGTAACGATCAAAACCTTGGATACAAATCCACGGAGCAATCACGAACGTTGAACGATGACAACGTCTCTACTCAGTCCACACAAACGGATTCCTTCAATCTCAGTGCTAGCTGGTACGAATGAAGGCTTTGAGTGAGAGAGAGAGGGAAACGAAATTCCAAGTCTTCACTTGAGTTTGAGTCTTAGTTATAATGCTTCTACCCAAGGGGTTCTATTTATAGAACCACTTGTGTGGGCTTCAAGCTAAAAAGCCCACTTAAGTGTATTTTGGCCCATATCTTATAATATGCCCAAAATCACTTAAGTATTTGGTACCTTACCATATTTCATATTCCACTTAAGTGCACCGTACCTTACGATGTTCCTTAGTTACTCTATCTCTCATCAATCCGTCCTTTGTGTGTGACCCTGTAGGTTTTCGCGACGTTGGCAATTATATTAAATCACGCATTTAACATAATAAACAGTGAGCGGTATCTAGCAACACATCATTGCTACCCAAGACACGAAAATGTCATGTGATATGACAAAACCTCCTGTGATAATAATTATGTGTATAATTACCCCTTTGCCCTTATGTCTATATTTAACACAAGGTATAGACCGTGTCATCCTTGTCTAGTTCAATATTGGGCCCATAGACATTTATCCTGTTACGCAAGATGGGAAAAATTGTATCTAGGTCACTCATGTCCCTCAGCATGCTTCATGGAGTACCCATCAACTGTCTTTATGGTTATCCAGTTATGGACAATGTTGGATCAGCAACAAAGCACTCGACTCTACATCTAGGGTCCATAGTGGTTTCAGGTCGAAGAGTGGCATACATCATTATCACCATGAGAATAATTTATGACACTTTGCATAACTTTCTATATAGTATTCTCATAGAGGGTCAATCCGGTATAAATATTACTCTTAATATTCATACCTATGTTTAAGACTTGATAACTCTTTATCCATGATCCATGAGATGTGATTATCAGTCTACAAACATAATAGTCTTAATGCTTTAATGTTATCCCACTTCACAGTAAAGCTCGACTACGGATACTTTAAGAATAATGTCCTTATGTTTAATGTGGTCTCATGATTAAGTCATACTTGATACATTAAACGGACTATCTATTCTAGGGACTTTATTAAACAAACATAATAAAGAAAAAGCCTTAAATAATTCGATACAAGTACCAAAAGTATTGCCCTCTAGGGCTTACACCAACATATAAATCTGTCATATATCTATTGCGCTTGTTAATCGAATTTGAATCGAATAGAGATCGAAGCTGCTTAGGGAATTGGTAGGTAAAAACCAATGATTAGCCGGAAACCGAAAATAGTAGATTGACTTATTTTATAATCGCTTATTTTAATCACTTTTTTTGCTTTGTTTTCTAAATCGACCACTAAAACATAAACCCCCCTTAAATCGATTTCATTAGGTTAAGAATAATACAAGAATCCTTGTGATACGATACTCGAGGTGTCGCTTCCCTTTTACTATATTTTATTACTCGTTTTTGACCCGTGTGCGACAGCGGATCAATCTCAAATTAGGCCAAAAAGGACTCGGGGTTACTATTCATGTTTATAACACAATCATACGATCCTGGTCACATCTATTGCGAGTCTTTTGCATAAATTATAGAAAATACATAAAATTGGGCACTACTTGCTTTTGTTAGCGCATTTCCCCTATCTTCGATGAATAATCCATCGGCTTTCGCATCATCCGAATTATTATTTGATGAGTCATTACTTTTTCCTAGCCATATGTTTTCTCAATTTTGTCCGTCAACTTTTGCATCATCCAGATTAGGTTGTTTAAAAATCTGCGCTCCAGTATCGACATATATCCTCTCAGACTACAGTCGATACCTGAGAACCACTTACTTTCATAGCGAAGTTGAAATGCATGCAGTCAGGTTAAAAAATAAATTTAATTAAAATTCTCACAATCGATATTAACATATTATATGATAGGTCATGAAACAATCCCCATAATCCCTAGTCCCTAGGAAACTATTCACTCATGGTGAAGACAAATACAACCACAAAGATATTCATCACCAAACTCATATTAATCAAACAAAACAGATAAAAAGTATAAAGAGAATGAATAGAAAACCTGAATTGGATTATAAACCTTGTTCCACAAATTTCTCCCTTGGAGATTTGAGTTACAAAGAAAAGTAGAAAAATAGAAACTAGAAACTAGGAGAAAAATACAAAAGTTGGGAACCCTAAACTCATAATAGGCTATGAGTTTTATAGGGAAAAATAAAAGTGCAAAATATCCTTGGTTCAATACAAAGTATTCAGATTTGATTGAGATCCAATCATGCCTAAGAGCCATAATTAAAAGGAGATCTTTCTAATTATGAAAGTAAAGCAAAAACTTAACTTATCCTCTTTAGTTGATGACAAAATATTGAGAAAAGACATAATATTAAAATGTGCAAGAGGTTTGTAGATCTCATAAAATTCAGCTTGCTCTTATGCTTAGTTGTCTTGAATAAAACATCATAAAAAGCAACCAAAAACTTTTCAAAAACATAAGTTGAACCTATTGAAATATTTTCCTTAAAATATGGTACTCCCTTCGGTCTTATTTATAAACAAAAGTTTTCTAAATTTTTTGGCCTTAAATATAAGAAAATGTCAACAAATCTAGATTCATTTAATACCTTTATTTCAAAATTATCCTTGCATTAATTACTTAATATTGTTAGCGGTAATAATTTAATTGAGGGTATACTAGTAATTGTGTTATTTCTCTGGCATGAAATCAATAATTGTGAAATTTATCTTTTTTACTTATAAATCATGTTGGAGTACTATCAGATTTTTTCTAATAGTTACATGAATCTTTCCACACTATTCATAGATAAAATAAAAATAAACATGTGTGTGTGCGTGCGTGCGTACGTGTGCGTGTGTGCGTGTGAGTGTGTGTGTGTGTATGCACGAGTGTGTGTTGTTGTGTGTGCGTGTGTGTGTGTATGTATGTACACGTGTGATGTTGTGTGTGTGTGTGTGTGCGTGTACTGTGTGTGTGTTATTGTACGTGCGCGTGTGTGTGTGTGCGCGCGTGTTGTTGTTGTTGCTGGGATTCGAAGCATGCCCTGAATTATTTTTTCCCTCAATTATATTTTTAAATCGAGGAAATATATGATATTTATTAAAAAGAACGTGGTGCGCCTTGATTTTTGGTTGGATGAGGTGAAAGTTTTATCATGAAATAGAAATAGAAATGATCATCACTGTAACAATGCAAATGAAATGAATGACCAGATAAAATGGTCATAACATGCACTTTATGAAGTAAAAGATCTTAAGAACAAAATTTAGGATATGCCACTTAATAAAATCTTCATATAATTCCTTTCTCAAGCTCTTCACGTAAGTGCATTTCTTTTACATCAAATTGTTATAATTCTAATCCGTAATTGGAAGCAAGATATAATACACTAAAAATGTATTATTTTTGCGTTTTTGAATGCAAAACCTTTAGCAAGCAACATTGCTATGTGTTTCTCAAATTTTCCATCTTTATTGTATACACTTACTTGCAACCAACTAGTTTCTTTCTTTTTGGTAAAACATCCAACTGTGTTTTATTCTTCTCTGATGCGTATATATATATATATATATATATATATATATATATATATATATATATATATATATATATATATATATATATATATATATATATATATATATATATATATATATATATTCATCTTCCAATTATTATCTGATATTTTTTTTAAATGTACTTGACTTTATTTATAACCATGATAGTTACTATGATAATAAATAAACATGTGAAATTTACAAAGTAATTAAGTTAACACAATTTCTTAATATACTTAAAACCTTATCTACAAAATAATATATTTTAATTTTCAACAATAATAATGAGTTTTCCACCTATGAAATATTGAATCAAAATCAAATTAAGTTCCATCAACACTTAAATGGTGGCTTAAAATTAAGGTTAAACACTTTCTATACAATTAATCTATTTGATGACACAATCCTTCACGATGCCGTGACATATAATTTCCATTTTTCTTTTCTTTTGTGCACGTTTTGTGACCGAATTGCACTTTTAGTTTTTTTAGCTGTTCAAAGAATAAAACTTAGGCACAAAGCCATAACTGTGACAATAGTAAATAAAAAAAAGCAAAACTCCACTAAATTTGTTTATGTTGCAGACGTTGCTTTTGATTATATAATTTATAATAATGTTAATTAGATTCTAATTAATTTACTTAATTTGTAAATAATACTATGATGCAGACCCTCAAAAGATTCTGATATAGACAAATTTGTTGGAAACACACAAATCTCGAATAGAATTGGAGCTAGCATTGAAGATAATTTTGAATATTATTGTCTCAAAAAGAGCCATCTACAAATCTCTTAAAATAAAATAAAGAATAATGCACATTGACAACTTTAAGTATATAACATTTATAATCAAAATGTATTGAAACACAAGAATTAGTATTAAATAAATTTTTATGGTTTTGATCTAACCGCTGTAATAATTGGTAAACTACGTGTAGATCCATGCATGTGAATGCGTGTTTGTGTTTAACTGTATTTTTAGTAAAAAAAACATAGCTTTTTGTTTTACTCAGAAAAGTATTGTTAAAAAGCGATAAAAATATGAATGCAATAACGTGTCAAATTATTGTTCACTAAACAATCGAATTGTGTGTAGACTCTATATATAGTGAAATGGGAATGAGAATCAAAAACATTTGATATAGTTATACTTTTGCTTTTAGTGACTTTTACACGGTTTATACATATTGAGTAAATTCTTATATCATAGTATAAATATAAGTAAATATCTATTCTAAAATTACACTATATGAATGTCTTAATTATTTGAAAATAATCATCATTAATAACTCTATGCCCTACAAAAAAAAGTTGTGTAGGAGTATTGGTTCACTTCAAACAAACATTAGAGGGCCTAAAATATAGGGGGAAGAGGGTGTGTCGGGTTGGCCTACGCCATGGCTGGTCTGCACTTAAAAACATCAAAGAAACTTTTCTAACCCTAAAAATACTTCAAGTTTATTGGATAGTTGTAATGATAGTTATGTCGGATTATGATTTTAAGCTTATAATTCCTAGCACAAAAAATAAGATAGTAAATCTTTTACGAAAATTTTAAAGATTTATGCATTACGCGATAACATTGACAGACATGTCTGTCATATTTAAGTTTGTTTCGCAAAAATTTGTATAAACTCAGATGTACTAGACATGGTTGAGAGCGGGGCGATTTGTGGATCTTGCATCTCTAAAATTTAAAAGTTGTATAAATTTTTATTAATGTCGCACTCGTGCATCTCTAAAATTTAAAAATTGTATAAATTTTTATTAATGTCGCACTCGTAAAAGTCTATGTAAAACGGAACAGGACACATCAAATATATTAGAGGGATCAATTTTTCTATCCAAAAAAAGATAACAATACAATACAATACAACACAGTTTGTTGTCAATTTGTCTTTATATATATATATATATATATATATATATATATATATATATATATATATATATATATATATATATATATATATATATATTCTTTATTATATATAAAATAGATTTCTTACTCTTAATATTTAATGGATTGGTTTATGTTGATTTTAACCTAACTTGCAACCCAAACCAAAATTAAAATTTTGGTTCGGCTTTTAGTTTGATAAATAAATCATTGAATTTAATTTTTGGTTTGAGTTTGATAAAATCGATTAATTTTATATTTTGTTGGATACGGATTACCGATTCTTAAAAAAAAGTACATTTCAAAGCATTTTCAACTATATTTTGTATTTTTAAACGAAAGAAGAAATTTCCATCCTTCTTTTCTCTAAAAAAAACTATCTAAAATATAATAATGGCAATAAATTATCTCAATCACATAATATACAAAATGCATTTATTTGATATCATAAAACACTTTTAAAATTAATAAAATACAACTTCAAATTGGCAACAAAATGATTCAGTGTGACCCTTCTAATCAAGACTCAAGATTTAGTTCACAGGTCTTGTTGTAAATAAATAAATTAGTGTCACCCTTCGAATCAAGACTCAAGATTTAGTCATACATCTTATTGTAAATAAATAAATTAGTTTTCATGTTAGACTAGAATAGAAACGTAGGGAACAAACCAACAAGAGAAAATGAGATACAATTGGTTTTTGACATAGCCTATCTCATCATTAATTTTTTTAATGATCAAATCTGATAGGTTAATTGCATCATGTGAATTGGGTGCGGGTTCACGTGATATACATAAATATCTTTTTTAAATAGAAAATTCCTTTTCTAGATATCTCGCTCGATTCTTTAGTGTCTCCGTCTATAACGCTCAATCGTGCGTGAAATGTATATTGGTTCAACAAATGTTACATAAAAGATCGTGAGATTTAATTATGCTCTCTAGATTTTAGGGAATCAACAATTACCCATTCTAAGAGTGGTTACTATATTCTAGGAAGACTTAGGTCCAGACCCAAAGAATTATAAATATCTCAATATAGTGATAGAAAAATCTAACAACAACTCATAAACATACACATATAAGAGCTTCTCACTCCACATGAGCTAGCTTTCAACCTCACAACAACCTTAAAGCCTCTAGCAACCCTTAATCTCTAGGGGTTGTCACGCATTTGTACTTTTAGCAAGTACAATTGACGTCCACTGTGGGGTTCAAGTCAAACTAATATAGGCCACACTCATCACGTATTCACCATTGCTTTCACCATATTCTCACGAGGATGTTCAAGTGAAGTTCTGAGAATACCACCAACACCATCGCTAGAGGCTTCGTCGTGGGGGAGAATCTAGCTCCCCTTGAAGAATGTACACCCGACAAGTGTTAACGAAAAACATCGCTCCCCTAAAGCTCTAAAAAACCCTAGAAAGAGACCAAGAACCCTAAATCACCTTTTTGAGAGAAACCAAAGTCGATGTTCCACCCCTTACAATAATGATCCCATGGTCATCACAATTCACTATGGCAATTGGGATGTGAGGCGAATGTTGATCAACCTTGGCAGCTCATCAGGCATCCTGTTATGGAATGTATTCTAGGGGATCCAACTTGATCCTGATAGTATTAGAGCTTTTCAAGGATCCCCGGTTGGACTTTTCAAGAGAGTAGGTGTAGGTTAAGGGCCACATCACTCTCGAAAAAACATTCGGTTCAGGGGTAAGTGCCTGAACCATTGAAGTAAAGTATCTAGTGGTAGATGTCGCATATCCTTACAACGTCATCCTAGGAAGGCCCACCCTAAAACTATTGGGGACCGTCTTGTCCACCCTTCATTTACCTCTAATATCCACTACTTTATGAGCATGCGAATACGATCATAGGGGATCACGAGATCGCCCAATAATGTTACTGGAGTGGCCTGCAAATAACGTGAGAGCCTCTCACCCTGGGTGTCATCCCTTATTCAGAAATAGAGGATGTTGATGCATCAAGATGGGACCCCGGGTTAGGGGCATAGAGTGAAAGTCTTACTCCAACAGAGGATTTGAAAGAGGTCCATATTGAGAATTTGCATGACTAGGTTGCTAAGTTGGGCACATCATTATTAGAGTCTGAAGAAAAGGATTTTATCTCCCTACTCATGAAGAACATCGATAGTTCACCTAGGCTTCATAGGATATGCCTGGCATAGATACCATAGTGGTATGTCATCACCTCACCATAGACCTTTCAGTCAACCCAGTGTCTTAAAGGAAGCATAAGGTTGGCTATGAGAAGCGATCAACAATTGACGAAGAGGTTCAGAAGCTTACAAGCACTGATTTCATAATAGAGGTCAAATACCCTTTGTGGTTGGCTATCATGGTCCTAATGAGGACGACATCAAACAATTGGCCTATGTGCGTCGATTTTATTAACCTCAATGGTGCATATCCCAAATATCTATATTCTCTTCCCAAAATATATTGCCTAATTGACAAATCTTCGGATTGAGTTTCATGGATACTTATTCACGATACAACTAGATTAAGATGGACCTCATAGATGCACCCAAGACGATATTCATGTCCAACCATGGCAACTACTATTACAATGTCATTCCTTTTGGGCTTAAGGACACTTGTGCCACTTATCAAAGACTCATGGATTCAGTGTTATCAAAACAAATAGGGAATTACTTGGAGGTTTACATTGATAACATGATAGTGAAGATGTTAGAAGGGGTTTCATGCAGCATACTTGAAAGATATCCTAGGTTCAATTAGTGAACTCTTGGGGTTTTATGCACACTAAGAGGGGCATAGAGGTGAACCCAAAAAATAATAAAAGCCATTATAGACATGAGGAGTCCCTTCAACGTCAAGGAGGTTCAACAACTAATTGGGTGTTTAACTTCCCTCTCTCATTTTCCTTCCTATGTGGATGACAAGGCTTTCCACTTTTTTCCTATGTCGAAGAAAAGTTAGAGGTTTGAATGGAAATACAAATGTGAGGTGACTTTCTCAAAGCTCAAGGTGTTCCTAGCATCACTGCTATCCTGACACGCTTGATATCAAGTTCACCTTTATATCTCTACTTGTATGTTAATGACCAAGTGTTGACCTCAGTGCTCGTCTAAGAAATAGATAGAGTGGAATAACCTATGTATTTTGTGGGCAAAGTGTTCAGAGGCGCCGAGATGCGTTATCGGAAGATATAAAGGCTCACATTGGCAGTAGTGGTGAATGTAAGAAAGCTTAGGATTTATTTTCAAGAACATTGGATATTGGCAAAAACAGACTTTTTCATTCACCAGGTCCTCAAGAAGAAAAATTTAGTAGGAAGAATGGTATCTTGTGCAATCGAGTTGTATGAAATGGCATGTGATACATTCCGAAAGGAAACATCAAATCACATGTATTGGCAGATCTTTAAGTAGAGTTCAGCATGCCAATTGGCTAAGAATTTCCCCATATCTAGATCCTTTTGCTAGACGGAGGCTCTAACGTTAAGAGGAATGGAACTGGGATATTTCTATAAGGGAAAGATGACATATTGATTGTTAAGTCGCTAAACATTGAATTTAAGGCACACAATAATCAGGCCGAGTATGAAGCTTTATCGCTGACATGTCTCTTACCCTAGAAGTAGGTGCGTCAACTCTGAAGCCCAATAATGGCTCTCGATTGGTAGAAAATCAGATCACGTATGAGTATTAAATAAAGGATCCACAACTCATCAAATATAAAAAGAATATACGAGAATTAATCGAGCTTTTCAGAACGTTTAAGATAATGCATATGCTTAGGGAACATAATTTCAGGTAGACCTATTATCCAAGCTTTCCAGTTCAAAGAAAATAGGGTTGAACTTTAATGTGATACAAGAAATGCTCGCCATCCCTAGCATTGAGGCAGGGGAGGCAAACATTATTGATATCGCCTCGATTGGTAGTTAGATGACGCCTATAGACGAGTTACCGGCAAAGCAAATCTATAAGCATGCAATGAATTAAATTTGGCTGCCAGTGAAGCTCTATAAAATGGGAAGAGTCTCCCTTATCTTAAGGTTCTTGGATGATCGGGAAATTACCTTGGTTCTAGCTAAAGTATATCAAGGGGCTTGTGATAGCTATATTGGTGGGCGAGCTTTGGGTAACAAGTTGTTAAAAGCAGGTTACTACTATCCTTCCCTAATGAGGGACAATATGGATTTTATCAATATATATGACTAATTCCAGAGGATGTTAATATACACCATGTGCTATCCAAACTCCTCCATTTTGTGACAACTCCATGGCCATTCTATCAGTAGGGAATGGATATTCTGGGACATTTCCCTATATTTCCCAGCCAGCTAAAGTTCCTGATCATATGAGTGTATTAATTCATGAAATGGATATATGTTAAAGTTATATCTAAGATTAAGCTAGAAATAGTTTACAACTTCTATTGACAAAGGATTATATGCAGGTTCAATTTTCTAGATATTATTGTTTTAGACAATGAAATTCAGTTCACGACTATTGTTGTGGCCGATTTTTGCAAAGATTTGGGAGTATAAACCTAGTTCATATCAATCGTTCACACATAGAAGAATGGGCGGGTAGATTCAGCAAATAAAGTAATGATGAAGAGGATCAAGAAGAAGTTGGATGACGCTAAAGGATTTTGGGAAGATAAGCTACACGAAGTGCTATTGTCATATCACACCACATCTCATTTCACCATCGGGGAATCCCCCTTCACACTAGTATATGGGGCGGACACCATGTTTCTAGTAGAAATTGACACGCCATCATGGTGATGATCTCAGTTCAACAAGGAGGCAAACGAGGTAGTGCTAAGATGTGTCATTAACCTAGTTGATGAGATAAAAGATGTCTCCCACATTTGAGAGTTCATTTCTAAGCAAAGAACATCCAGAAGATATAGCTCCAGGGTGGTTCGAAGGGAGATGCAAGAAGGATATTGGTGTTGCGACAACTTTGTTCGGGCATTTTAAATTTTCAGGCAGACAACTTTTTTTGTTTTGTCCATAATAAAATTTCAATTTTACAGGCAGATCAGTTGAATCAATTTCTCAACCGCGTGTAAAATCAGTGAACAATGTTTTCATGTTTAGACCTGCAACTGTTTATTTTATTGATCTATATTACGTGTAGTTTAATTTGGTATGCTCGTTTTATTTTTTAAACATCCATGCACGTTTTCATTTTGATCAGTTTGAGCCTTTTCATTCGGGTATTTTTAACTGTGAGATTTGATATGCGACTGTATGTTTTATGGAACTTCACTGTGCATATATTATTTTACTACATTCATTTGTTTTTTTGCATGTTCGCGCGTCCGCTTTTTGTTCGTTGTAATCTCTTTTATTTCATTTTTTTAATTAAAAAGTAATTGAGAAAAATAAATAATAATAAACGAATTAATTGAGTTTGATTTATTTATGTTTGTTATAAAAGTTCTGTGAATTTTATTTCATTAATTTTGAACTCAATTTGATCACCTAAAAATATCTAAGGGCAATTTGGATAGTTGATAAATTTTCAACCCTAATTGTGCTACTATATAATGTTAACGTTGAGCCAATGCAAGGATATCAATCACATTTTTCCTCTCTCAATTCAAAATCCAAACCATAAAACATATAAATAAATAAAAAGGAAAAACTCATAAGAAGGATTTTGCTTCTTCTTGATGGAGAAATTATGTCCACTATGCACACCCATCAAATCTCTCTCCCACTCTTAGCTTTTGAAAAAAAAAGGAAAACAACATTTCCTCTCTCTTAATTTTGTCAGCATGTAACCCATACTCCTTCTTTCTTCACTAAACATCACATTTACATCCCACTCTCCTTTAAAAAATCAAACCCACCATGCATCATCACTCGTTAACCACCAGAGCCACTGATGACTTCTCGGCAAGTGTATCGATAATGTCATATGAATAAAAAAGATCAAATCCACAGGGACTGCTATTCAACACGACAATATTGTGCAATACGTAGAAAATACTAAATTAAGGGGGTTCGAGTTTTAGTTTCGAAAAGAAAATAAAGTGTTCTAACAAATTTACGAGAGCAGTCAGGTTGTGTATAGAATCACTTATTTCTCTATTGTTGATGTTCGATGCATTACATGAATGACATCGTCAGTATAATTCCACGAAAAATTAACAAAACCGTTATAACAAATCCATTAGTGTATAACTCACTAATCTATAATCGAAGTTTTCTATCCCTAGTCCACTAGCGTAAGCAAGATTAGACAATGAAATAGAACCTTAATTCCTAAGCAACTACTTGGAGTTTCCTATCCATAGTCAACCCGTATAACCCCAACAATTTCCCTAGGTCCAACACATAGACTAATGGTTTGTATTCCTTATGTGCCCAAAATTAGATTAAAAGAGTATCTCACATAAAAAGAATTAAGAACAAGGTGTAATTGAATAGAATTATAGATCAAATTATTCATGCAATATCAAATCAAACATATGTCCCAACAATATCAAAATAGGTTCATCAAACACAACCTAACCTATAGAGAATTAGCTACTCATAGTGCAAATTACAATACCAAAATCAAATAAAAAAGGTTGCATAAGAAATCCCTTGAAGAATTGGCCTCCAATGGCTTCAAATGCTCTCCAAATATGCCCTTTGGTGCTCTAAAATCTTTCTTCACATGTAAAAACTCAGAACCCTTGAAAAAATACAAAGTTTTCCATTTGAAAGCCTTCAAAATGGATCAGAACGTGTCATAAAAAGCCCAGAAAAAGGGTCATTGCGCGTGTGATAACCTGCATCACGCGATGCAACTTTTACTTCCCTATCGCTCGCATGATTCTGCGCGTGATTATTTCAGTAGATGCAGATTTTTTCTCCCTTTTTCACCTAATTTTCACCAAGTCCATATTTCTCCACACTTAGTCATTTTTTCCTCTTTCTTTGGCTGTTATTCTCATTTTTGCTCCACTTTAACTTGTTTTGATCCTTTCTTCGACCGAAGTCATGTAATGACAGAGTGTCATCACAACCCCAAACTTGAATTGTTGCTTGTTCTCAAGTAACTTGCTTGTATTTCCAATTCCAAATAGAATACAAGTTGCACTATAACAATTGAACATCACCATATAAATTTTATTTTACCTGACCATCGTTCTAGCTTCCAACTTCCATCAAGAAAATTCATAAAACATCCTCAAACTTTAGAAAGTACTCAACATGTCCCTCATCTCACCTTGACTCACTCAATGGATGAGGGAATCTCTCAATCTACGTGCAAAATAGTTTATATTGAGTTTGATCATATTCTAATATAATTTGTCAAAGAAATTAAAACACACACATTTGAGGTCTTTTTAGTTTATATCTTGGCTTATGTTCGGGTAAGATATTTTTAGGAAAGTAGGTGTAATCCTTTGAAGTTAGGTGCCTACTTCTCCTTATATTATCATACCCCTTTGTTCCTTCTTGATGGTACTAGAGATATTACTATCGTGGTCCTTATTAAGCACTTTGCATTCTTTTAATTTCTTTTTTGAAGAAGTTCCTTTTTCCAACTTCTTTTTTTCTCAAAATTTTGAATTTTTTACCATTTTTCTCTAATACCCCAATCCCAAACTTAAAATTTTGTTCACCTCCAAGAGCAACCCCAAACTTAATATTTTTTCATACCACTTAAGAACTATGTTTCTACCTAACTCCAAAGAGATGGTGGAAAGATAAGATCTTTCAAGTAATACAGCTAAGAATTAAGGCTAAGTCACCGAAAGAAAGGCTAAGTTCAAAGTGGTTAGAAATGGATATACCTATTACTACAGGGTGGTTAAAAATGCTCAAAGTTAAAAATAAACAACAATGTGTGTCAATCAAACCAGACAAATTTAATCAGAAAGAGTTCAAACCTGTTAAACCAATAATGCATGGATACACTCAATAAGAAAAAATAGTAAACAGTGGAATTTATTTGGCTCAAACCTTACTAGTTTAGGTATCTGAAGGTTGAGTATAAGTCTCTTGATTCTTTTCTCATCCCTTGACTTCAAGTTGTAAGTTGATTTCTTGATGATCAAGTTTCTTTTTGGTTCATTCGTTCTATGCTATAGTTGCAAATTTTATGAATCTGAAAGAAACAACAACTACAAACTTATTCATTAAAGACAATATTACTGAATAATACATTGGGGGAAGAGTACTTATAGTTGCTATTACTATTCTCTAGTTATACATTTGAAAATAAAAATAAATTCTTCTAAGAAATAAAAACAAACTACATGTATTTTCATATGTTATGATTACGGAAAATATCATGCATGTCATTCATTGTGTTGTTGAAGTTGTTATTCTGCCTAGTCCATTATGCTCGCATATGGTCTCTCCTAGTTGCTTGCTCTTATTCTTGATTAGTGAAGTAATTATCCATATCTTAAGCGGTTGAAAAGAATTCTCTTAAACTCTGAGTAGACATATGGTCTTCTTGCTGGTTGTAGAAATCTTAGAATACATAAGTGAATCTCATAGGTTCATCATACAAAGTAGGTAAAACTTATGTTATCCACCTTGTAACCCTCACTGCATGAGCTTCCATTCTTCTTTGGAACTCTGAAGCCTATTAACCTTTCATTTACTCTGGTTGTTGATGCACTTGCAGTTGGTAAAATCGTTTGTCATTTCCCGCTTGATTGTCCTATTGATCATTTTGAGCAGCTTCTGTTGGATGCATATGTTGCAGCCTCCTTATAGATGAAACGTTGAGAGGTGCTTTTGGATTTATCATCTCATCATCGGGGTAAACGGTAATGTCGACTCTCCTGTACACTTCATTAAAAACACAAAAATACCGACAGGCTCGTTGTGTAACATTAGCCATGTATTTGATATTTTTAGAAATTAACCGCCCCAAATTAATAAGTTCTCCCCCTCAAAAGAGATAAAATTCCTAAACACCGATTCACAATAAATTGTGATTGTTTAGATGCGGCTTCTAAAGAATGCATAAAAAATGATGCCAAGCCCTTGGAATTTGGCGGTTTTGAGTTGCAGTGCTAAGCCACACTCAGCCACCCATTTTGCCTCTGGCCTACAAAAAGCTTCAATCATCTCTTGATTCATTTCCTAGTTTATTACCATGTTCTCATTTATATAGTTCCTAAGAGAACATATAGGAGGAGGTTGAATATTAAAAAGATAATTAATAGCACTAGGAGAATAATCAACATATTTACCTCGCACATAAGAAGTGTAGGTGCTCACCTCGCTAAATGTCGTGTTTGCATAAAATTATAGGCTGGTGTTTTTATTTGCTTCACAAATCAAATTGTTGAAACTTACCTAACGCCTTTGTTGCAGTATCTCTACTACGTCTCCAAAACCTTGCAGATCTTCACATGTGAATGTTCTCTCCCTCACAATATGGTAATAAACCAATTTAAGGTACGTTTTAGCATGAACCTCAGAAAGAAATTTGAGATTGGGTAAGGTTAGAGCATTAGGAGCCGAGGAAGCTCTTGAAGATGAACCTCTTGTCATCCTTCCTCTTTTTATGCCATTTGTACCTACAACAACACAAAATAACACTGCATAAAGAAAAAGAATTATGCAGAAAGTATGCTCAAATGAGTTTTTATGACGCAAAATGAGAAGAAAAGGATTTGTGAGGAAAGAGATTTCAAAAATCTCTATTTATAGGACATATATCTGTTGCCATCGCGTGCATTATACATCCATTATGTGCACGATGGTAACTGTCTCCCCAACGCTTCTCATCAACGTCTATAACACGGACGTCATTTTCTTCTTCTTTTCCTCTCCTTGGGTTTCTTTCACGTGCTTACTTTCTAGCAACATAACCCACCAATTTTACATTTTTAAAATTCAAAATTAACTTACAAATAAAATAAATACTTATTGATGGGTTGTCTCCCTCAAGCGCTTCTTTTTAGTCATTAGCTTGACGGTTCGTGCCTAAGGCACGTCAAGTGCAAGGGATACCTTCACGCCGGTCAATTCACTTGCTTTATTTCCTTTGCCAACCTTACTACCTTTTTCTTCTTGCTATTAGCATGTATTTAGATCATCCATATATGATGTCCATTCATACACCTTACACATCACTTTTTCGTTGTTGAACTTCAAGACAAGTTCACCGGTTTCCACATCTATTAAAGCCTTCCCGATTGCCAAAAATGGGCGTCCGAGAATAACTGACACTCCTGAATCTCCTTTCATATCAATAACCATAAAATCTGCATGAAAAACTAAACCATCAACATGCACTAACACGTCTTGTAAGATACCAAGTGAATGTGTAATAAATGAATCATCTAAAGTGAGAGTCATATTACTCGGTATGACTTCTCCCAATTTCAATTCTTTAACCTTACTTAGTGGAATGAAATTTATACTAGATCCTAAATCACATAAAGAATGTGGGATATTTACTTCACCAATAGTAGAAGAGATGGTAAACTTACATGTATCATTTAGTTTTGGTGGCAATGTTTGAGGCATTGTTGTCTCATCCTTCTTCGTCATGTTTACCTATTCTTTGACTAACTTCTGCTTCATCCCCTTTAGAAATTCCTTCATAAATTTAGCAAACTTGGGCATTAGTTCTAAAAATTGATGAAACGAAATACTTACCTGAAGTCTAGTCAACATCTCTTTAAACCTTGCGAACAACCATGTCTCATCTTCCTGTAAGGTTTCTTTTTAATTATAGGATAAGGCAGTTTGATGTAATCAGGTAGTTCTGGATTGAGGTCATTAAGAATATACTTCTTAGTCCTTCTCTAAGGGGAGTTTTTATCTATTAGTTGTTAAATGGTGACTCCTTTCTCAGCTTGGTCACCCTGATTGTTACTTTCCTCTTTTTCGGTCCTCACTTCTTCTTTTTACATCAAATTGTCTTCCATTATTTCATCTTCACCCCTGTTTGTGATCACTTCAAAACCTGTTTCTACAACCTTGCAATACTCATTTTTAGTATTACCTATAAATCCTCCACTTGAGATAGGTAAGGAAACTATTTGTCTAGATAGCTGACCAATCTATATCTCCAAAAAATTTATAGACGCATCATTATTCTTACTCATTGTCTCATGGTTTTCATTCACCTAATCAAAGCTATTATGAATGGCCTTGATGAAGTTTTGCAGGGTCTCTTCCAATTGTGAAGGTTTCTTTGGATTGGAGCTTGTTGGTTTTATTGCATACCTTGATTAGCACTTGTATTCTAGTTATTTCTCCATCATAAATTTGGGTGATCCTTCCATCCCAGATTATAGGTGTTATAATAAGGGTTATTCTTCTGGATATTGGAAAATTGAGATTTTTCACTTGACCTTTCCAAAGAGCACCTTCTGTTTGCATGTCCTTCTCCATAGAAATTACACCTAAGTGCTTGTGCACGGCTCACTTTATCTTTACTTAAGTTGCTTCCAGCTAGCGTTTTATTCAATAATTCAATTTGGCCTAAAAGTGCAGTATGAGTAACGACAACTAACATACCTTTGGGTGTGCCCACAGTTTCAATTTTTACTGACCTTTCGCTCTTTAAACGATATTCATTTAAGCACATCTTTTTAATCAGTTATTTAACTTGTTGTTCGATCATTGTTCGGATCCTACCACCCGCAAAAGCATCTAACAACATGTGTGTTTAACTCTTGAGACCTTTGGTAAACTTCTAAGTTTGCTCCATGTTATTCATATTATGACTTGGGCACCTGCGTAATAAAATTTTAAACCTTTCCCATGAATTATACAATGATTCAGTTTCCTGCTGCTCAAAATTTGTAATTTCTTCTCTTCGTTCAGCAAACTAAGTAGTGGTTAAGAATCTCTCTAAAATTTGTCCTCAAGCTCCTTCCAAGTTTGTATTATTCCATTTGAAAGGTAAAGTAACCAATCTTTAGCCTCTCCAATTAGTGAGAACCCAAACAACCTAAACTTGACTTGGTCTTCAGTAACCTCGGTTGACCTGCACATCGAAGTTGTTTCGTAGAAGCGTGCAAGATTCTCCCACGGTCCTCTAATCGTGTTCCCGTTGAATGAATTGTCTCTCAAACCTGAAAGCACAAAAAAAATAGTATTAAAGTTAGCGGGGTATGCCGATACAAACCCCTAAGAAACCTGTCATTCATCGGTTCTTTTGCGGCAATTCCTTATAGTTTAAGGTTGTTTATCTTCCATGTTGATTTCCTCTTCAGTGTCCGAAGAAATCAGTGAATTATCTTCTACTAAGATCCTTTGAGCTAGAGTTTCTTCCCTAACTACTCTCCTAATAACATGTGCAGTTCTTTCAATTTCTGGATCAAACAGTGTCAATGTTGATCCTAAGCTACGCATACACAAATAAGAAATCCTCATTAGTACTTTAATTAACGAGTAAACAAAAATAAAAAAAAATATTGCACAAGCATTGCCTTGTTGAAATTATCAATAATCTCCGGCAACGACGCCAAAAACTTGATGATTTCTCGGCAAGTATATCGATAATGTCACAGTAATAAAAAAGATCGAATCCACATGATTTCTATTTAACGATACAATATTATGCAATGCATAGAAAATACTAAATTGGGGGGGGGGGGGGGGGGGGGGGATTAATTGCGAAAAGAAAATAAAGTGTTCTGACAAATTTACGGAAGCGGTCAAATTATGTATAGAATCCCCTATTTCTCTATTGGTGATGTTCGATGCATTACATGAATGATATTTTCACTATAATTCCACAACGAATTAAAAATATCTCTATACCCAATCCTTTGGTGTATAACTCACTAATTTATACTCGGAGTTTTCTATCCTTAGTCCACCAATATAAGCAAGATTAGGAAATACAATAGGAATACTACAGGGGAGGAATACTACAGGATTCAAACACTTGGGCAAACCACCTAAAATGATGTTAGGGTACAGTTGTTCCCAAATCTCCTTTCGAGGAAAATTTCTTTAAAGATCCTACATACTAGGACACAACAAGCTACAAAGGGACATGTTCTATCCATACCTTCAAGCCTCTCAAGCAGACCCTTCCAGACACCAACAACCATTAAGTTCAAAGCGAGTGTCAGGATATCATGCTAGAATGACATCCTATCACCTTTTAACAAGTAGCCTTATGTAAAAAACAAAGACACTTCTCAGTTTAACCTTACAGGACCCACTACAAGGGAACTTGTTGAAACATTTAAACCATTGCATAAATCATTGTCATGCATTAATCATTCTGATACGCTATATCATATCATCACATTCATTTGGAATATTCACATGGCATGAATCCTTGTAGAACGAACATGTAGCTTGCTAGTAACCAGATCAAACTTGGGGGCACCAAGAGCATCCATGACTGCCTTTCAATCACAACATCGTCAAAATCCAGTGTTGGGAAGTCAAACCCTTTCCATATGCCAAAGTCCAATATTTTATTAGTAACTAGAAGAATGCCTAAAAGTCCATTCTTTAATTGGAAACCAAAAAAGACCAAGGTCTAGTTTTCATTGGAATTTCCAAAACCAAAGTTTAATCAACATTGGAACCATCTTCCAAAATCCGATGTTCATCAGTAATTCAAAATCTAACAGTGTTTAACAAACAAAATCCAATCGTCATTGGTACTCAAAAGTCCAAATTGCATTGGCATATCAAACACCAATTGACTTTGGTATCCCAAAACTCGTCTTTTCCTGACCCTCTCAATAAGGAAACCAAGCATGCAATAGTCCAATCATCTATTGGCACACTTACATGCAACGGTCATAAAATTCCATGCATCATTTCACGCGTAACATATCCACCAAGGTGAGGCATTATGCCATACCATCAAAGCATGCATACAAAGCATGATCCACGATCCAAGACCTTTCACGAAAGCCCATGTCAATCCTCCATTAAGCCAGTGGTATCTTTCTGAATGAGTTTTTACCCTGTAGGTTTTCTCATTGCGTATCCCTAGTGAGTTCGCTAGATTTTCTCCCCAAGCCGATGTTATCCTAAAAAGTATCCTTTAAATCTTTTCCTCTGCAGAGCATTTTTTCCAGTAAATCTTCTCACTAGGGAGTCTTTTCTGGAATGTCCCTAACTAACGATAGTTGCAATACCAATTAACTCCATTAGAGTTATTATTTCTCTATTGATCATTTGAGTTTTTGCTCTATTAAGTCTCAGGGAGTCTCAATTGTATCTTGTTGAGTATCTTATATGTTAATTCTTAGAAAGCCTCATTTGTCCTCTATGGATCTGTCTATGTCAATTCTCAGTATCTCCCAGTTATAGCTTGATCCTTTGAGTTTCTGGTCTGTTAAGTCTCAGAGAGTCTCAATTGTATCTTGTTGATCATCTTATTTGTTAATTCTTAGAAATCCTCAACTGTCTTTTATGGAGTATTCTCCTTTGTTAATTCTCAGAGCATCTCCTAGTTGTTGCTTCATCATTTGAGTTTCTGCTATGTTAAGTCTTAGAGAATCTCAATTGTATCTTGTTGAGCATCTTATATATTAATTCTCACAAAGCCTCAATTGTCTTCTATAGAGTGTTATTCTATATTAATTCTTAGAGTATCTCCCACTTATAGCTTGATCCTTTGAGTTTCTGCTCTATTAAGTCTCAGAGAGTCTCAATTGTATCTTGTTAAGCATCTTATCTATTAATTATCAAAAATCCTTAATTGTCTTATGTGAATTTTTGTTCTCTATTAATTCTCAGAGCATTTCATAGTTGTTGCTTGATCATTTGAGTTTTTTCTATGTTAAGTCTCATAGAGTCTCAATTGTATCTTGTTGAGCATCTTATCTGTTAATTCTCAGAAAGCCTCAACTGTTTTTTGTGGAATGTTGTTCTCTGTTGATTCTCAGAGCATGTCCCACTTGTAGCTTGACCCTTTGAGTTTATGCTCTATTAAGTCTTATATAGTCTCAATTGTATCTTGTTCTATGTTAATTCTCATAACATCTCCTATTTATTGCTTGATCATTTAAGTTTCTACTATGTTAAGTGTCAGAGAGTCTAAATTGTATCTTGTTGAGTGTCTTATTTGTTAATTCTCAAAAAGCCTCAAATTATCCCCTACAGAGGTTATCTATCTGTTAGTTCTTATAGGACCCCCCCTTGTCGTTATTTACAACATCCATTTTGTTTTGTGGATACATTTCTCTGTTAATTCTCAGAGGATCTCCCATTTGTTACTCGCATTAGTTATTTTTAAATTTTTTACTCTTATACTATTTTCCATCTATAATTCGTTTTATTATGTTAGAAGTTTTCTCATTAAGTCTCAAAGGAGCATTAGATAACTGTTTGTTAAAAGTCGTCCCTATTCATTCTCAGAAAATCTCTCAATGGTGTCTAATTGAATGCCTTCTTTGTTATGTATCAAGGAAATATTTTGATACTGGTAGTAAAAACGTTTCTTCGTAATTCTTGGAGAATCTTTCAGATGATTTCTAGTTTCCCCTTTTGTTTTCTTAAATTTAAAAATTCAAAAAAATATTTCGATACTCGCTAACTTAAAGACCTCTTGGTTAGTTCTCGAAGAACCTTTCAAGTGACGGTTAGTTGAAAGTTAACTTTTTTAGTTCTCAAAGGATATTTAGACAATTGTTAGTTGAAAGTTGTCTCTTCTAAATCTCGGTGAATCTTTCAATGATTTCTAGTTGCATGTTTTATTTGTTAAAATTCAAAATTTCATTAAACTCCATCCTTACTCGCTAATCGAAAGTCTTCTCGGTTAGTTCTCGGAGAACCTTTCAAGTTACAGTTAGTTGAAAATTCACTTTGTTAGTTCTCAAAGGATATTTAGATAATTGTTAGTTGAAAGTTGTCCCTGCTAATTATCCAAGAATCCTTCAGTACTTGGTAGTTGAACACTTTCTTTGTTAAGTCTCAAGGAATCCTTTTGATTAATGTTGGTTGAAAGTTTACTCTGTTAGTTCTCGAAGAATCTTTCGATGATTGGTAATTTAAAGTCTTTTTTGTTAAGTCTCAAGGAACCCATCAACTGTTATTTCTTTACAAAATTTATCATTGAAGGTGAAACCCTAAATGAAATATGGAAGTAATCTTTTCTTATCCCCAACGGAGTTAACCCTTCATAAATTTACCTCTCTCGTCACCTTTTTGGGATAAAATTTGGGTCTTTTTATATTTAATTATCTTCCACCATGAATGTATGGAGACTGTTGTCATTCATACTCTCGGGTTTAGGGCAATTAAATAGGGGCAACTATCATATCCCAATTTTGTCAGGGCATTTTAAAAATTTTAGGCAACCAGCTTTATTTTGTTTTGTCCAGAATAAAATTTAAATTTTATAGATAGACTAGTTAAATCAATTTCTCAACTGCATGTAAAATCAGTGAACAGTGTTTTCAGGTTTGGGCTTCCAATTGTCTGTTTTATTAATCTATAACACTCTGCCCATAAAACCACATTTATCCCTTTGTTTCACACAACTAACAACTTACAACTGTCCACTCAACTCTGTTGCAGGACCACTACCAACCATACAATCTCTCCATCACTATTTTTCTATCGCCAATCCCTCTATCGACCACCACCATACAACAATAACACCCCGCCTCCTTCTGATTCACCATAAAACTTTGCACCACCTTCAAATAGCCATAACTCCACCACTTTTCTCACTCACAACCTTACTTCCTAACCAACATTTCCGCTTTAAAGTTCCTTCCAACTTCAAACAATGATCACCATTCAATCCAACCGCATCTAATACCATCACCCACAACACAAAGGAAATGAAACAACAATGTTGAAGAAACTCGACGCTTGGTAACATTTTGGTTTCGAAATTTTTGTGGTGTTTTCATGCCGTGTATCTTATATTTTTATTGTGTATTTAATTTTTGATTATCGATTGCATTTAGCTTTGTTGCGCATACTAGATTGTAGTTTTTTTATGTTGTAAACATTATGTAAGACATAAATAATTTGGGACTGCATGTGTTATTTTTACTTTCGTCTTATTGAAATTGAATCTGAATGATCTGCAAGTCTGACATGATTTGTATGTAGTGACTCTATTGCATTTTATTTTGATATAATCATGTAAATATTTGATATGTGTGTTGCTATTTACTGCTTATTATTGCGCCAGAATCATATATGATTATATTACGTGTGTTCAACTTGGTTTTGTTTGTCAGTATTACACCACGGGAAATTTGTTTCGATTGCGATGAACGTGTTTTGTGTTAACAGTTTGCTGGCTGGTTTCCTTTTGTTTATGTGCTATATTTCAGTTTTGTTATCCTCACGTTCAATTCGGATTTGTACACAATTTTGGTAGATCGATAAAGCGTCAATTCTCATTTGCTTTTGCTACTTTGCGTTTCGTCACATGACATTGCTTTCGTTGTGATACAATTCATTGCATTCGTTTTGTTTGCGATGATCGTGCGTCGTGCTAGCAACTTGTTGTTTGATTCGTGTTGGCATGTGACATTTAAATTTTATTACATTTAAATCAAATTCAAATTTTGTGTTTCCAGCTTTGCATTGCATGTCCTCGGGTTACGTAAACTCAATACGCATTCTCACGTTGCATTTAATTTAACACGTGCATGGTACGTTACTTCTCGATTCGATCATGATAAATGCGGGCTGGTTAAGATTGTTATATGCACATTATTCTCCTATCATTTTGTTGTGTGTCTGCACGCGGTATTATGTTTCGTTCTATTTACAACATTAAGTTACGCCTCGCTCCCTTGCGCTAGAATTCGCGCCCTCGTGTTACGTGAACTCAATCCACATTCTCGCGTTGATTTTAATTTAACACATGAATGTTATGTTACTTTTTGATTTGATCATGATGAATGTGGGCTGGTTATGATTGTTGTATGCACATTGTTCTTATATCATTTTTTTTCATGTGTGCGTGCGGTATTGTGTTTCATTCTATTTGCATCATTAAGTTACACCTCACACCCTTGTGCTAGAATTCATGCCCTCATGTTAAAGTTTGCACCCTCGCACTAGAACTCGCAACCTTACATTTCAACTTACACCTTTTTTTTCCCACCATTTCACCATCAATTCAAAACCTTTTCAAAACCAAAACCAAAATCATTTTCAAACCAAAACACATGATCTCCTCAAGGTCTTTATAAATCTAATCGTTTCAAAACTATTTTTCACAATAAACAATCGGTTGAAAAAGGATTAGATGGACGTACTTGTCCTTCATAGTCCCCTAGTATTTGGATTATGGTCGTACTTAGCCTACCTTTCAAGTACTCGTCACCTGCTCAAAAATATACTAAGCCAATCAAATTCATATTTTCTCACCTTCGTGTGATCAAAAACCTTTTCACAAACGAACAATGTGTTACCGTTCTATCGCGATATAAACAAACGCTTAAGCCTCCATTGTAAGCATACATGAAAACATTTAACTGCTAGAATGTGACCTAAACATTCGTTCACTAAAATCAACCAACAAATAATTGGTTTTCTACCAAGAACTACGTAGCTTTGAGTTCCCCATCACACCTAGGGATACTTAGAAGCGAGATTTAACGTCTCTTCAAGCACTATAACAAAAACCCAAAAAATACTTTTGTCTTGCCCATAACTATGTAGCTTTGAATTCCTCATCGCACCTGAGGATATGTAGGAGCAAGATTCACAATCTTGTCAAACACCCTAAATAATTTTTTTTTGCATCCTTTTATCTTTCCTTTTAAATATTTCAATAACTTGAAGAAAACAATAACATAAGAAAACATTCTATTCGCAAATCTAACTAAATGGTTTCCGTCGAGTACAACAAATGTGAGGGGTGCTAATACTTTCCCCTCGCATAAACGACTCCCGAACCCAAATTTGGTTGCGACAGCCATTTTTATTTTATTTTAAGGGTTTTATCGATATTTTCCCTTTCCTTTTGGAATAAATAAATTTCGATGGCGACTATGTTATCATATCAAACATGTGAACGGCCGTGGTAATTTGTTCGCGTTATGACACCTGCCTAGTTAAGAAAGGTGCAACCTAACTTGGAGGGACCATATCACATATGTTAGAAGTTTCCCTATGGAGCCTAAGATATTGAAGAGTTGGATGAATGACTCATTCCCAGAACATGAAACTCATTCAAATATAAGATATTATTGTATTTAAGTGGTATGAAGGCAAATCACTAATTTATGGAAACTCTTGTAAGAAATTATTGGAAATTGCAACGGGTTATTATAGTTTGGCTATCATAAGTTAAAATTTTAGACTTCCACATGAAGATCCTTTCCACCCTCAAGGTAATTAAATTGATGGACTTTCAAAGAAAGATCCTTGTCGCCCTATTGGGTAATTAAATTGTTGAACTTCTACAAAAAGATCCTTACGGCCATATGAAGTAATTAAATTGATGGACTTTTACGGGAAGATCCTTATTGTCCTACATAGTAATCACTACAACAAACAAGACCTTAGACAGCGCTTTTTTTAGCCTTAGACAGCGCTTTAAAGCGCTGTCTAAACCTCCGCTGCTAAAGGTTTAGACAGCGCTTTTTTAAATCTTAAAAGCGCTGTCTAAGCCCCCCCCCCCCCCTCAGACAGCGCTTTGGCCAAAAGCGCTTTATAAGACCCTCTTATTTTAAATTTTTTAGGTATACCTTAGACAACGCTTTTGAAAAAGCGCTGTCTAAGCCCCCCCCCCCCCCTTAGACAGCGCTTTTGCCTAAAGCGCTTTCTAAGACCCTCCTATTTTAATTTTTTTAGGTATACCTTAGACAGCGCTTTTCAAAAAGCGCTGTCTAAGCCCCCCCCCCCCCCCCCCCCTTAGACAACGCTTTTGCCTAAAGCGCTTTCTAATGCCCCCCTTAGACAGCGCTTTTTACAAAAGCGTTGTCTAAGGTATACGAAAATTTTTGAAGCTTTTGTTTTAAACCACATTTTTTCCAGGTTTATAAACCAGAATTTCTACCTGTTTTCAACCAGATTTTGACAGACAATTATCACATTTTATATATGCCATTTTGGCCTTTTTTCTACCAATTTTTGGCTAACAAATATATATATATACCAATTCAAACCAATTTTGCCTTAAATGTATCAAAATATATACAAATTTATGTACACATTTACAAGTCATTACATATACTACAAATGTACACAGTAATTACACAAATTTATGAAAAAACATTGAGCTCTATCATGAATTGACACCACTCCTCTTTGATTTCGTCCACTTGATCCTTTGTATAAAATGCACACTTGAATTCCTCAAAGTACTACATAATAATATAACATATTTTGAATTAATTCCAACTATTTAATTATATGAGATATGTGTAAATATAAAAATAACTCATAAGTTAGAAATACATACATCGGTGGGAATCATTAATCGGTCCAAAGCAAGAGTATCTCGCATAAACCTCAACATGAAATACCCGCAATCTATTTGATTACGTTGTTGAGGACACTACATATGAAAAAAAAAATATGGATTATAAATCCTAAGTTTTATCAAGTGTCATCACTAATATAATAAAAAATGTGGTAATTAAAAATATACCGCCACTTTAATCCATGTAATGGACTTGGCGCCCCTCCTTGAGGTTTGGATATCTCGTTGGGCCCGAAAAGCTTGTAGGACGCTAATAAAATAAAAATGAAGCAATTAGAACAATTCACATAAACTAAGAAAAATTTTGAACATTCTCACTTACGTGTCAATTAGGACCTTCATATCCGGGTATGTTGTCCAATCATTTCCTAGCGAGTCAAGATAATACACAATTTCTCGGATAGGATTGATTGCGAGCAACAACCAATGTCCACTGTAATGATTAGTCAAATGTTAGATGGTAACTTGGAAAATAATTATAATAGATGAATTTAGAATGAAATGCTAACCCGGTATTAAACGGTATAAAAAACAACTTCTCCGCATCTTTATTGTCCATGAGGATCCGAAGAACGTACTCCGTCACGGTATTCGGTCTACTTAAGATTAAACCTAAGTTGACGGTCGCGGGTGCTAAGAATCCGAATGACACGTACAAACCATTGGGGCGCATCAATTTGTCATACAAAAACCTAATATAAAAACATCATTAACACCTCTTTTGAAACATAAAGTAAACCGGATTAACATAAAGTAAACATCATTAACATAAGTTGTTTAATTAATAAAACAAAGTAGACCGGATTTACCTAATATATGTATTGACAACGGTGACGCCGATTTCTTCATGACTAAAAACTTGCATGAAGTCTTCATTACCAATCATTTGGTCGTGATCAAAGCCGAAAATCCCTACCTCCATATGTACAGTCCGAACACCTCCGGTCGGTATATCGGTCATCTCTAGAAATGTCCTGAGGCACGACCTATACTTGGTGGTAGGTTTTTTCCTAGCTACGGTCTTCTTAGCACCAGAACTTTTTACCCGTGCGGAGGCGTTGCTAACCTCCTTTTTTTGTTGTGCGGAGGCATTGCTAACCTCATTTTCTTTTGATTTGGATTTTGTGGGAGTCTATTTAACATAACCAAGGAAAATATGTAAGTAAAATTTTAAGCATAAATTTTAAACTTTGAATATACACATTAAAGTTAACATAAGTTTTAAGCATACCTCATATCCTACGCATATGAGGTTTGTCGGCCATGCAACAAACGAACCTACTGCTTCGTGCACCGTTGTTGCATCCGAATCATTGCTAGGATATGGTAATGCTGCATTCGGCTCAACTGCAATATCAACTGATACCTTCAAACATCCAGCAGGGAGCTCTCTAGTGTGGAGTAATACTCCGCTAACGTTATGCACTTTTCCCTTGCCAACCATCCGATAGTATGGTGACGACAAATACAGCTGACAATGGGAAATGCCCTAAAACCAATAATAACAAGAAATCGTTAATGTGTATATATGTCAAATACATAATTTAAGCAAATAGTTCAATTTAAGACAATTATATGTAATTACCTCTGGAATGTTCGGCTGAAAGGTACAATTGATACTGTTTTTGTCCGAAGCATCTCTGTATACTGTTGAGGTGCTAGCCTCTCTTTCTCTCCTCAATGCATCAAGCTCAGCTTGCATGGCTTCCAGTCTTGCATGAAGCTCCCGATTACTAGGAGCCTTTCCTTTTTTAACACTCAGGGAGGTCGGAGTGACTCCAAATCCCTTACCCCTCACCCGACCAGAATACTCAGGGACATCTAATGCCCGACTAAGTATGCCCTTAGTATCATCGGGAGATAAAGACTGAGATAGCTCCTCCTGAAAAATCAGATGAATACCGTATACTTGTCAAATATTTGTGTATAAAAATGTCATTCAATTAATGAAAAAATGTTATACTTACACATTTCTGGTATACGTGTAAAACTTCTTCTTGAGAAACTCCAGATTTGCCCACACGGGCTTCCTTCCACAAAACATGTGCAGGAAGAGATGTTTCTGAACTTTCCTCCTTCTGCAGCTACACATTAAGTCATACAATTTGATCAGATAAAACTAATATATGATGAACAAATTTGTTATCGCAATTTATAAATACTTACCATGGATTGTTCTAAGCGTCCATATCCGACCCGTCCTTTTCGGTACGGATATGCGGGACTTGATGCTCTTTCTCGATTTGTAGCACTTATTCTTTGAAAAACCGGGTCTTGTCTTTTGGATTTGAAAGCTTCCCATTCTTCAGCCGATATCAAACTTTCATATTTTTTAGGAAGCTCCGCATCCACAAAATTACCATCCGCATCCTTAAGGAACTTGGATGATAAAAATGTCCGAAACCCTCTTAGAAGCTTTCCGGCCAATTTCATACAATAACCTCTTCTTTCTTCTTCGATGTTAAAACATCGCTAAGAAAAACATACAGATTGATAGTTAGTATCGGTAATTGAAAAAACATAATTGATACCGTATAATTAAGGGCCAAATGATTGTACCTTTATCTCACTCCAAATTTTTCCTTTGGACTCATTCAGCTCTTTGTTTCTCCAATCATCACATGTAATGGGAATTTCATTCCTTACTAGTGCACCGATAAAACTAGTTAAGGTATGCCCATTAGGTTCTATAAGTTGTCCCTGGTTGTTCCAATAGACATCTAGTATGATGCCTCGAGATCTTCCTTGGACCACCCTTCTCATTACTGTGATGCCTCTTCGAATTTCTTCTTCCGCGGATACTTTTTTTCTAACTTCCTCATGTTGGTCATCAGCCATGTCTAACCTGTAATAAACCAAGGAAACCATCAAATATCAAATATAACTTATAATCAAAGCAATTGAAAACAAAAATATAATGAAATCATGCATTATCACATATAACTTATAATCAAAACAATTGAAAAAAAAATAAATATGACTCAAATCACTAACATCTCTTTCTTTTCTTTGTTGGAATATTAATCACTTGTTTCTTAGCAATGCGTACGGATGAATTGATCCAAATTCCCTCATTATGATCGTTTCTTATATATGACTCATCCGGTATAAGATCCTCAACTTCATCATTTCTATTCAACTCATTCCGTCTAATGCATGACTCATTCTCAACATCAATATCACATTGATCGACACCGCTATCATCAGTCACTTTGTTAGAGAAAAGCACTATAGACCATTTTGTACTCTTCGGGTCATTCACATAGAACACTTGTTTAGCTTGAGATGCTAGAATAAAAGGTTCATCTTTGTACCCCACCCTAGTAAGATCAACTTGCAAAAATCCAGACTTATCCATTCGTATGCCACTACTATTCACCCACTTGCAACCAAAGATGGGAATCTGAAACTTCTCGTAATCAAACACCCAAATGTGCTCAATAACTCCAAAATATGACAAATTTGCATATTTGGGTTTAAGTCCTTCATACTTGATATATGCATTGCTTCAGCTAGCACGGTGACACCACTATTTTGCATAGTACTCTTATCATCTTGTTCTTTGGTATAAAATGTGTATCCATTAATTGAATATGCGCTATGAGAAAACACATGCAAACTTGGACCATATGCCAAACATCTCAACATTTCTGTTACCGAAGAAGGATCTGAAGAGCGCTTCAAATAAATATGATCCTTCAACCATTGTATGAAACTTTGATTGTGCTCTATAACTATCCAATTTTCATTTCTGTTCGGATTTAACCTTCGGAGTACATCCTTGTGCATTTCAACATATGGCTCAACCTCATTATTATTGTGCAGAACATACAAATGAACTTGATCCCGTTCATCCCTTGATATTGTCACAATTTTATTCCCAATTAATTTTTTACCTTCCATTTTGTCGAAAATCTGAGCTCTGGGGAGTCCAATCGATTGAACGTTAGACAAATATTCAGTACAAAACTCAACAGCTTCTTCAACAATGTATCGTTCAACAATACAACCCTCTGGTCGACTTCGGGATTTCACGTACCCTTTTAATATTTTCATATACCGTTCAGCAGGGTACATCCATCTCATATAAGCTGGTCCACACAACTGTGTCTCTTTCACAAGATGAACAACTAAATGAACCATTATGTCAAAAAAAGACGGAGGAAAATACATTTCAAGCTCACACAAGGTAATTACAATCTCTTTTTGTAGTGTTGGTAAGATCTCGGGATCGATCACCTTACTACAAATTGACCTAAAGAAAAAACACAATTTAGTTATGGCACTTCTTACTTTTTCTGGCAAAATAGAACGTATACCTATCGGTAGAAAATGTTCCATTATAACATGGCAATCATGTGTCTTCAAATTCTTCAACTTGAGGTCTTTCATAGAAACAAGTCTTCTGATATCAGATGAGTATCCTTCTGGAACCTTAACTTCACTCAGAGACTTACACAAATTTTTTTTCTCCTTTCTAGATAAAGTAAAAGCAGCAGGTGGTAGATATGTTCGTCTTCCTTTCTTCACGGGTGCTAATTCAGTTCTCATTCCCATTTTTAACATGTCCTCCCTTGCTTTAAGGCCATCCTTAGACTTGCCTTTTATATTGAGTAATGTACCGATAACACTTTCAAATACGTTTTTTTCAATATGCATAACATCGAGAAAATGTCTCACGTACAAAGACTTCCAATATGGCAATTCAAAAAATATCGACCTTTTCTTCCACCCACCTTTCACAATCTTATGTGCAAAAGGCTTGCCAAACTCAGTACGCACATCTTTCACCTTTTCAAAAACTTGTTCACCTGACAATGCGGGTGGAGCTCTACGATGTTCGGTGTCTCCATTGAATGCTTTTCTCCACCCACGGTAGTGATGTTTAGAATGTAAGAATCTACGATGACCGAGAAACACATTCTTCTGGCAAAGTTCCAATCGAATCGTATCGGTTCCGTCTTCACAAACAGGACACGCACGTTGACCTTTAATGCTATACCCAGATAGATTCCCGTATGCTGGAAAATCATTAATTGTGCCAAACAACATCGCCCTCAAATTGAAACTTTCTTTCCTATATCCATCATAAACCTCCACACCGTTCTCCCACAAAATCTTTAAATCTTCGATCAGAGGTGTCAAGTATACGTCTATGTCATTCCCTGGTTGTTTAGGCCCAGAGATTAACATAGATAACATCATGTACTTACGCTTCATACATAGCCACGGAGGTAGGTTATAAATCATAAGAATCACAGGCCATGTGGTATGTGAGATACTTTGAAGACCATGTGGGTTCATTCCATCAGTAGATAATGCCAATCGAAGGTTTCTTGCTTCTGATCCAAACTCAGGATAATCATTATCAATCTTCGACCACTGTGGTGAATCAGCCAGATGCCGATACTTTCCATCAATAATTCTTTCATCTGCATGCCAAGTAAGATGTCTTGCATCGGTTTCACTACGAAACATGCGCCTAAATCTCAGAATTATCGGAAAATACCATAAGACTTTTGCGGGAGATAATCTTTTCTTATATCGAGACAAACCGCATTTAGGGCACTCAGTTAACATTGCATATTCGTTACGAAACAAAATGCAATCGTTAGGACAAGCATGTATCTTATCATAGCTCATGCCAATAGAGCACAACATTTTTTTTGCCTCATAGGTTCGATTAGGAAGAACATTATCATCCGGTAGCATTTCTCTCATAAGGGCCAACAACTCTGTGAAACTTTTATCCGACCATCCATTGCCCGCCTTTAAGTTGTACAACTTTAATACCGCAGAAAGTCTTGAGAATTTAGTGCAACCTTTGTACAACGGTTTCTCTGCATCGCTTACCATCCTCTCAAACATTTCAGGACAATCATGAAGATCTTCTTCCAGTGCTTCTACAATCTCTTCAACTCGATCACAATCGTATGTTTCCGTGTCTTTGTCGTATGAAGCATAGGTCGTATTACTTTTTCCACTCGATTCAACATTCTCGTTAATTTTCTCACCATGAAATATCCAACACTGATAACTTTGATCAATTCCATGCCTCAGCAAATGCGATTTCAATCCATGTGCGTCAACCTTACCAATATAACAACAACGCAAGCAAGGACAATGCATTCGTCTGGGGTTTTCAGCGTGTTGAACAGCATACTTAACGAATTCCGCAACCCCACTCTCGTACTCTTTGGTCATTCGATCGACACAGATCCATGTTTTATCCATGGTTTTCCTACTTATTAAAGTAAACAATTAATCCAGACGAAAATACATAACTAAGGTAGTATCTTTGAATATCCTAACAATTATAAAGTTCCCGACATTTTAAACTTCAAAAACCTATACATAACCAATGTTAATATAAACTTCAATAACGTATCCGATACGCCAATATACCAACGTTAATTACCTCATCACTTTCATTTTTTATATTACAAGAATCAAACTTTTTCTATTACAATATACCTATAACTATACCTATAACTATATTAGAGTTCGTTCAATCATTTTATGGGAGAAATCTTGTTCCTTTAGAATGAAAGTGAGATGAACAACACTTTCACAGTTAAAAAGAAAAAAAACTACCTATTCAATCTTCAAGTATAATCACTAAGGAAACATGAAGTTTGAACAATATTGAACATCTAAATCCAAGCCTAGTCATGACAGCCCCAACATGCAATGCATTTCAAAATTCATCATGCATACCAAGCAAGTATAAAGAAAATCAAATTGCATACACATATACATACACAATTCAATATACATACATACACAAACTAACAACTCCCAAATCACCAACTATCATTAAACATTGCATTTGTAACACCAGCAACTAACCGATTAGCATAGCATTTTCAACAAATAGTTAACCATAATTATCATAATTATAAATTTCAATGAAGAAACATGTACACCAAAGCATTAGTACATAGCATTACATGGCAAACTTCGTGCACATTAACATAACATACTTTTACTTCTATGACAGTTGCAGACCAAATTTACATAACAAGACCAAGCAATACATATTTTTCAACCAGCATACATCAATTCACGTGCAATCCATTAACACCATTTCAAAAGGGGGCATGAATGCATTGCTAACAATCATTTCCTACAGTAACAACCCTATTAATCATCTTAACAATGGCAGTTGTGGTGGATAGTAAAAATTTGATCAAGATTGCAACAGGGCAATGGACAAACCACAAGCATTGAGTGTAGATTCAAACAGGGCAGCCATATGCTAACACCAACCCATACACATACGTTCAGCCATGGATCTAATTGCACACATACAAGGCTATAATAAACAACAACGGGTCCATTCAAGCAGAGCAATTAACATAGGCAAAACATACAAGTGCAATAAGTATAAAAGAAAGAAACTATTGCAGTAACAATCCAAGTTATTTGAACTCATGGCATTACAATCAAACAAGCACATTTTTAACACCAACATTTCAGTTCAAGCCAAAGTCAAACAAGCAGGCGTTGTGGCATTGCATAACTAGTAAGCTAGCTAACTAACACAATAGCTCAGTTAGCATCATTGACAAATCCAAGAACACTCCAACATTCTAACTTCATTCTATGACAGAAATCCCACTGAGTTCATTAATTTTTCTTATTGTAATTGACAATGGAAATCGACTGTGATAACATCATAAGCATAACTAAACTAACTCTATTCTAAGCCAAGCTAATTATTTAACCATATTGACTAACATCTAACAAGTTAGCATTATGTTAGCATTAGAGCAGAACGTACCGTATTCAACTTCAAAAGATGGAAGAAGAGGAAGAGCATTAGAGCAGAACGTACCGTATTCAAGTGATCTCCTTGCGCTGCAACCTTCGATTGTTTGGGTGACGGCGGAGGTTCGGAGGTGAGAGGCGAGTGCGGCGGTCGATTGTTTGGGTGACGGCGGAGGGACCCTCGAAGGCGGAAAATAGGGTTTTCGGAAGTTGAAGGAAAATAGGGTGATATGGGGATGTCGTGTTTTGGAGTGTCTGCGTGATGTTGTGTGAGTTGAGAAGAAGGTTATGGCTGATGGAGATTGAGGGAAAGAGGAAATGGCGGAAGTTTGTGAGGTGAGTGAAGAAGAGGGAAAACAAAAGAACAGAGAACGAAAGCGCTTTTGTGGTCTGAAATTTTATTTTAATTAGACCTTAGACAGTGCTTTTGTGGAAAGCGCTTTCTAAGGTATGCCTTAGACAGCGCTTTCCAAAAGCGCTTTCTAAACCCCCCCTTAGACAGCGCTTTTGGTTTTAATTTTTTTTTTTAATTTAAAGACTTTAGACAGCGCTTTATCAAAAGCGCTGACTAAGGTCTATATTTAAAAGCGCTTTCTAAAAGCGCTGTCTAAGGGGGGGTCTTAGACAGCGCTTTTGGTTTTAATTTTTTTTTTTTAATTTAAAGACTTTAGACAGCGCTTTATCAAAAGCGCTGACTAAGGTCTATATTTAAAAGCGCTTTCTAAAAGCGCTGTCTAAGGGGGGGTCTTAGACAGCGCTTTTAGAAAGCGCTGTCTAAGACCCCCCCTTAGACAGCGCTTTCATTATTTTCTTGGAACATTTTCCGTGTTTTATTTTAATTTTAACCTTAGACAGCGCTTTCTTTTAAAAGCGCTGTCTAAGATGCGCTGTTAAAAGTCATTTTTGGCGTAGTGAATCAAATTTTTGTACTTAACGGGAAGAACCTTTCTTCCATACGAGGTAATTAAATTGTTAGACTTCCATAAGAAAACCCTTGTCGTCCTAAGCGGTAATTAAATCATTATACTTCCAAGGGATGATCCTTGCCACCCTATGTGGTAATTAAAATATTGAATTTCCATATGAAAAATCCTATCCACCTACAAAGAAAATGCACTAGGAATATCTTTTCAAACCTCAATGAAGACTCAACTAAAGTCTCTCCTGAGGAAATCAACTAAGTCTCATCAGAAATGCTTAATTAAAGTATTGTCTGAGGTACTTAACTAAGTCTCGTCAGGAAGGATTAGCTAAAGTCTCTCCTAAAGGTCTCAACTAAGTCTAATGAGGAAGGCTTAACTAAATTATCGCTTGAGGGACTCATCTAAGTCTCTTCAGGAAGGCTTAACTAAATTCTCATCTAAGGTACTCAACTAAGTCTCGTCAAGAAGGCTTGACTAAAGTCTCACATAAGAGACTCAACTAAGTCTCATCATGAAGGGCCAAATAAGTATCGCCGGGAAGACTCAACTAAAGGCCCACTTGAGGAATCAACTAAGTCTCACCAAGAAGGATCAACTAAAGTCTCGCCTGAGTGAATCAACTAAGTCTCATCAAGAAGTCTCAACTAAAGTCTCCACTAAGGGCTCAACTAGATATCGTCAGGGGGGATATAAATACCACAATATCGTGATGGAAGAACCTAGTGACAATACAAAAATACACACATACATGAACTTCTCACCTCATATGAGGTAACTCTCATCCTCATAACAACTTTAAAGTCTTTAACAACCTTAATCACTAGGGGTCGACATAAACTTATACTTTTAATAAGTACATATAATATTAGCAATAATTAATTATAATTATAATATCTAATTTTTATAACATAAGAAAAATTGTCACCATAAATAATATTTATCTATGCCACGTCATCACCAAGTCATATACGAGATAAACACATCAATAAAAATAAAAGGACCAACAAATTTTCAAAATTCATTAAATGAAATGATAAGTTGAGTTTAAAAATAAATGATTAATATTTTATTTTATTAAAATAAAAAATTCAAAAGAACACTTAAACGAATTTTATTTTATAGGCCACCTCAATATTAACAAAGTCATTTATTTGTATTTTTATAATCTTCAAAGGAGGAAGAAAGAGTTAACAACCTAAATCTCCTGGAAAAAATATATTGGCAATAATTTGTCTTTTTTTAAGGTGATTTGTATATTTGAATTGATCAAGAACTTAACAATAGTTTTTTTTATATATAGCCGAAATATTAATCCTCACAAACGCAATCATAAGATCTAAGTTGAAACCTAATAATAATAGATTTTCTAAGTTGAGTTTAGATTTTATGAACTACCTGATATTTTAAAAAAAATAAAAATAAATAAACGAAATCTTAGTGATGTGATTATTTTATTAAATTTACCATCAATTCAAACAAGTCGACCTATTTCATTGTAGGCTAAGAAATGAAACTTAATCAAATGGTCTAAATCTTCCAAAGAAAAAAAAAGTGTAGCACGAAATCTATGGCTTTATGTACAAGGAACCAATGACATATCATGAAATATAAATAATGGTCTGATTAGGATAGCATAATATTTGGTGCGCCCTTGCTTGCAGAACCTTGTCTCAATCCACCTTTGTCTTCTTTCCTCGTTCATCATGATTGGTTCTATATATAATATATCATCTTAAATTCGTCTACGTTTTTTAACATTAACATAAATTTGACCCCACATGGTCTATGATCTTGCCCATGGTGACAAAACCCTACATATGAAAATGACTTGTTTTTTCTTTGTTGGTATTACAATATATGTTGGAGTGGGACTAAGCTAGATATTGTAATACTTTTATGGAGATATGTTTGCTGTAGCTAGTCCTACACTCTCAAAGTTTTAAAGTGGGAAGTTCGGTAAATTGGTCATTTTTGTTATTTGAGGACGACTCCTATGTATTCAAAGTATTTTTTTAGATCATAGTAGCATATGAAACTTGTGTTCAACATAGGTTTCGAAAAACAACTAAAGTCGTCTTCAAATAACAAAAATACTTAAGGATACAATGCAAAGCTTAGGAGGTCATATGACAAGGGCACGTGCAAGAAGAGTCAATGATGCTTTAGTTCACTTCATGATCAAGTCAATAGAATGCATGGGCCAGATTGAAGAAAAAGAGCCAAGTTTATTCTTATCATCCAAGCATGTGATAAAAGGCCCAATAATGCATAAATAAATAAAAATAAAGGAAATACCAATAACCACACTATAATGGACGAAAATTGCAAGAGAAGTGGTAAATAAAGAATTGTCATTATTCTGCCCTTTCAAGAACCCCACTATCTCTTCTTTATTTTGCACTTTCTTTGTAATAACTCAACCCACTATCATGATAATTAGTGGCTGAAACCTTTTGTTTTCTTAGGAGTTAATTTTTACTTATTTCATCATCTTAAGCCATTCCTATATAAAGGAGGCATGTATCTTCTTTTTGGATCAATGAATTTTGGCAAGTTTACACATTGTGTAAGTGAGAGTATTTGCTCTTAGGTTCTGGATTGGACCAAAATTGATCTTATCAAGAAATCCTTTTCTTGTGGTGATCCTCATCCATAGGCTTATCATTCTCTCTTGGATTAGAAAGAGTGTGGCGCCCCTTCTACTTAATTCTATTTCTTATTTCTCCTTTATTTCATATCAATCTCGTTTATTTTATATGCATGTATCAAATTCTGTCATTCTTTCAATTATAAGGCAGATTACTTCCTCTGAGTCACAAAAGAATTAATATTCAAAAAGTTAACAAAGTTGTTTCAGGAATTTTGAAGGAAATGCATAAGTCTAAAAGGTTAGTGCATATCAAGTGGTAATCAGAGCATATTCCAAAAAAAAAGGGTCGAAATGTGGTAAATTGTCTATATTCTTGTTCTTCATTATTATCCATTTATCATTATAAAAAAAAATAAAAAAAAAGGGGTATAAGAAAAAAATTTAAAAAAAAGGATCTGATTGTTAAAGATTGTGATTAAAAAAAAAAATCTTTTTGTTTTCTTGCCAAACTCTTAAAATTCTCCTGGTTTCCTTTGTTTTAGAGTCTTTTTTTTGTTTGCTGTTTTTTTTAAGTTTTTTGTGTGTTGATTATCATCTGAAATTGATTTCTTTGTGTTGATTCATTTTGGTTTCTCTAAAGAACTAAAAGAGCAAATTGAGTGGTATGCAGAACGACCAATTGATACTTGGGAAGAGATGAAAAGAATCATGAGGAGAAGGTTTGTCCCTTCCTATTATCATAGGGAATTGCACAACAAATTGCAAAGACTCACTCAAGGTTCTAAAAGTGTTGAAGAATATTTCAAGGAGATGGAAGTTCTCAAAATTAGAGCTAATGTAGAGGAGGACGATGAAGCAACTATGGCTAGATTTCTCCATGGTCTAAATCATGACATTAGTGATATAGTGGAACTTCATCACTATGTTGAAATGGATGAATTGGTACACCAAGCTATCAAAGTAGAACAACAACTCAAAAGAAAGAGCCAAGCAAGGAGAAATTCCACCACTTTCAATTCTCAAAGTTGGAAGGACAAAACAAAGAAGGAGGGTGCTTCATCATCTAAGGAGGCCACGGTTGAAAACAAAGGTAAAACTATTACATCTTCTTCTTCAAGTGTTTCAACTAACAAAAGTGTTAAGTGTTTCAAGTGTCAAGGCCAAGGACATATTGCATCTCAATGTCCAACAAAGAGAACTATGCTTATGGAAGAAAATGAAGAAATTGTTGAAGAGGAGGATGGTGATTATGATGAGGAGTTTGAAGAAGAAATACCTAGTGGAGATTTACTCATGGTAAGAAGCTTTCATGGTTTGGCTAGTTTTTATAGGAGGTTTGTGAAGGACTTTAGTACCTTGGCAGCACCCCTCAATGAAATTGTTAAAAAGGATGTTGGTTTTAAATGGGGTGAAAAACAAGAGCAAGCCTTTGCTGCCCTAAAGGAAAAGCTCACCCAAGCACTAATTCTTGCATTGTCTAATTTTTCTAAATCTTTTGAAATTGAATGTGATGCATCTAATGTGGGAATTGGAGCTATTTTATTGCAGGAAGGTCATCCACTTGCTTATTTTAGTGAAAAGCTAAAAGGGGCTGCCCTTAATTATTCTACATATGATAAGGAATTGTATTCCTTGGTGAGAGCTCTACAAACTTGGCAACATTACTTGCTGCCCAAAGAGTTTGTCATTCATAGTGATCACGAATCCTTGAAACATTTGAAGGGACAAGGTAAGTTGAATAAGAGGCATGCCAAGTGGGTTGAGTTTCTTGAACAATTTCCTTATGTAATCAAGCATAAGAAAGGTAAATCTAATGTTGTGGCAGATGCACTCTCAAGAAGACATGTCTTGCTTTCTACTCTTGAAACAAAAGTTTTTGGTCTTGAGCATATTAAAGGTTTATATAAAAGTGACCTTGAATTTTCTTCAAAATTTTTAGCAGACTACTATTGTGTGTGTCTTACAACCTCTCATCTACCTCTTCTGCCCCGTCTACCTCCTCGACCATCAATTCCCCCTGTCCTCTCGCGATGTCTCTGGTACTTCAATGCCCCATGTGCCTCCGTCATGATGACATCCAGGACTCGCTTGACATCATACCCCTCAGGGAAGATACCCTCGTCAATACATGCCCACACAATTTGCACTATGCGATGACACCTATGTAAGACATCATTAGTATGATCTAGTTGAGCCTTCTCCTCCTCTAGTATCTCCTGATGAGCTGGTCTCGACGGATCTCCTAGAGCAATATGCATCATGTACGAATGTGACATCCTGAAGAACCATCTAATATACTCGTCTATATAGCTCCAGTCGCTCTCAGCTATGGTATCCCGTGTCTCCTCTGGTACCAGATGACTCTCGTAATCATGAAACGTCTCCTATATTTGTCTTTATGTTAAGATAAACTATGAAAGGCTCAGTCGACTGGTTCCCTCTGAGAGGGATAAAAGCAGTAGCACGCAACATATCCTCAGTATACTCAGGCACACTCACCCATCCAGAGAATCGCGGGAAATGGTGGAGGATCAAAGCCTGAAATATAAAAGTTTGGAACACACTAATCATCGGTAATGGCTTTGCAAATATGAAATGAAAATATAAAAAAAAAACAATCAAAGACCAATAGTTATTACCGTAAGTAGTGTCACGCTTCCAATGACCTGTTTCGTCTTCCACATACAACGCTCTCTCAACTTTGAATACAGGTAAACCAAGCAAGCTGTCCCAAGTTATACACATGAATCTGCTCGAGATCCACAAAGTACTGTAGGTAGATGATGTCAGTATGAGTGGCACTTTGGTCCATAAAAATAGCAGTGCCAACTAAAAAAAGAAGGTATGCTCTCAATGCACACAATCTGTGGACCTCCACCTGCTCATGATCACTATCATCCTGCTTTTCTCTCTAGATCTTAGTGACATAGATCTTCCTCAGGAACTCAAATCTAGCATGAGCACCCCTGGTCTTATCCACCTCATCCATCGCCTTCTCTGGATCATCCTCCAAATGCTCTACAATAATCTCCAATGCATCTTCTTTGGCAATCCCCTCATGATCAAGGAATATCCCCTGATCGAAAGATGTAACAAACACGAGACATCGTCCAGTGTGATAGACATTTGACCATGCAATAAATGAAACGACGAGGTCTTAGAGTTCCATCTCTCCACGATGCATTAAGCATATGATGGTTGATTGTAATGTAACTGGTCATGCACAAGCCCTCTAGGCCAAATAAGGATAAAATAGACTGAAACCAAACTGCCTCCTGCTAAGGCAAGGCAACAATCTTCCTCTCGTGGTTAACAAACTTCTGGGGATCACGCTCCTGAAAATTGTCAGAAAATAATAAATGGCAGGAATAATCAATCAATGTCAGAAATTTACATAAAAAAAAAGAATCCAATTGATGTCATAAACACTAACTCTTCGTCCTAGATATGTCTGGTAGTATGGTCTGATATAGAAGCAGTAAGGATAAATGAAATAGACCTCCTCCAAAATCCTCTAGCTCGGCATTCACAAAAGTCTCACCCTCCTGAGGTGGCACTGGATCAACATCATCATCACTAAGAGGTGGGACTGGATCAACAACATCATTTGTAGGAGGTGGCAAGGGTGAAACCTGACATTGACGAGAGGATGGGGGAAGTGATGCGTTAGATGGTGACTCTTGTATCCAACAGGAAGATGAAGGTAGAGTAGCCAAAGCATAAGCACGATCCTTAGAAGTATACATCTCTGCCTGATCAGAGGTACCTAGAGCCTCAAAAACCTGTTGGCTCCTCTCCCTCCGAACAGACGCGTGCTAAGCAATCATGTCATGCCTCAGTTTGTCATGTCAATCGGCCGTTTTCCTTGTAAGTTAAAGTAAGGTATATCATTAGTGCACACGAACAACACACAAGCAAGAGAATCAAAGGAAACAAATACTGCAGGAAATTCTGGAGATGCATCTCCGGAATCACCTATAGAATATTAAACGCTGAACAATTTCGGAGATGCATCTCCGGAATCACCTATAGAATATTAAACGTTGAACAATTTCGGAGATGCATCTCTAGAATATTCTACAACTCAGAATAGAATCAATGGTGTAATGTACCATATGCAAGGTCAAAAAAAATTGTTCTGATCACCATTTTCAGCTAACAAACAACTAATACATTATGTCTAAACTATGTTAGATGTGATTTCTACTCATTTCTACACCTAATCATTGGTTTCTACTAATTTATGCCAAAACTCAAACATTCATCGAATACTCAAAAAACTTACTTGGAATTGATGTTGATGAAGTTGGATGATGTTACAGCTGAACTTTGATGTTTCCTTGAGTTACTTTGAGCCTTTTTTGATGAAATTTGATCGGGATGTAGAGAAGTGTTTTGAGAGAGGTTTGTGAAAACTGTGAAATGAGGAAGGAGAAGAGTGTGCCATGACTTATGCTCCAAAATGTTTCGGAGATGCATCTCCGGAATATTTTAACGTTACTTACAATTGGCTGCATCCATAGATGCATCTCCGAAATCATTTAAACATTAACTTAAATTTGGGTGCATCCGAAAATGCATTTCCAGAAACATGGGGCATTTGTGGAAAATGTACATGGTGCGGTAGAAGGACTTAGCGTGCCATAAGAATCCCCAAAAATTGTATGATGAAGATCACACTACGATTTGTTTACCATTATAGCCTAAAATATTGAAATCATAATATTTCACATATAAATGTCAACTTATGAACTTGGCCTATGACACATCCTATAAACCCTAAAACCCAACATTCTAGACCTTTTATTAACTTGATTGGCATAGTATTTAAAGTAAACCACCTCCAAGCCAAGGAGCGACTTTCATCCTCAACCACTAAATCATATATCTTGTTGGAAATTAGGTTTAGTTCAGTGGTGTCATTACAGAGGATCAAACCAAATGACTTTAGCATTTAATTATTTTAGGATCCAATTGCCAACGCAATTTTATGAGTGGAGGTAAAATGTAAGGATGCATCAAGAGTCTAAGTCAAAGGAGGAGTATGTGTTAGTGGAAGTGGGATGTGAGAGATGATACACCTAAAGTGTGGAGAGTTTACGAGAGAAAGAAAAAGAAACTAGTGAAGGGAAATAACTGATAGAAAGAAGTTATCTTTAAGAAGTTATGTTTTTATTTTAAGTACGCGGTTATATTATGACAGTTATGCATTCAGTTTTTATTTTAAGTATGCATTTTGTATTTGGGAGTTATATCATATTTTGTATTTTAAAAATAACCACTTGGTTGGTTGGTAAAAAGATCAGGGAGATGTGTTGGCCTCTTTGAGGAGCATATACTCTAGATTACTATTGTGTATGTTTTATAATAGATAAAGGGTGCAATAGTAAATCAAATTTTGTTTATGTTTGTGTTATATATATTATCAATTGGTATGGCCTACCGTTGTTCATGCCATTAAAAATGGAAGAGAGGCTAACAGAGGTTGAGTCATGTCTAGAGCATATGGAAGAGAGCATCGACATTCTAAAAGAGTCAGCTCTGGAGGAAATGTGGCATTTGTTGCGTGAGTAGCGCCCTATGCAGAATCGTCAACTTGAAAATTAAAGGACATCGTCGTCTTTGGATGAATTTCGTTTGACTGTGAAGAAATTAGAATTATTGTCATTTAATAGGGTTGATAGGGTGGAGTGGATTACACGTGAGTGTAAGACCCCAATTTTGGCCCTAAGATCCCTCATGGCATCATAACATTGCATTTGCAAAGCCTCAAGGATCATAAGCAATCTTGGTTCCCCTTGCCTTTGGGTGGGACCTCTTGTGAGTGGTTTGAGATCACCAAGCATGCTTGAATTGTATTATTGCTTTCTCTTTTTTTTTACTAACCAAAAGCACAAAAATATGTCACTAACATTTCTTGTTTGTAGCTTGAGCAATCACAAGGCCCAAAGCTTCTAGGTGATCCTTTGTGCAATGATATGGCCAAGAGAAGATGAAGGCAAGCATGACAATGGTTCCTAAAGCTCTCATCCATCAAATATGCCTCCCTAGTATCTCAATTCATCATTTTTATCATAGCAAGTCAAAGGGTTTGAGGCTTGTGTCCCAAGGAACCCTAATTCATCTGATCATCCACAATGCCTTGCTCATGAAGCAACCTCAGCCCATGATCAAATACAATCAAGGGAAGTTCTTTAATTCATCATTTCATGCATATTTGAGCTTATTTGAGTGTCCTCAATCATCAATTCATCAAGATATGAGTTATGGACTTGATAAGTTGATTAGTCAATTCATCTGACTATTTTGAAATGCACTAAGACCTAACTTTTTATGTGTTGGTCAAATGGAGATTATACCAAGAGAAAAACTGTTCTTAAGGACAATATGAACAACTTTCATGTTCATCAAAATTGTATTTGAAGCTTGGAAGATCATATCCCATTCCAAGACATTATAGGTCATTTTGACTGAAACCCTAATTTTGGGTCAACTTCCGAAGAACAGAACTCATTAATTGTTTATGATTTTGAGGTGGGATCAAATTCATTGGAAAGCTTAAGATGTCTACTTCAAATGTTATGTTGAACAAAATTTCAAAATCTTAAAAGAAATACATTTGATAATGCAAAACATTATAGGTCACTTTGGACCAAATGCATTGAAAGGCAAAAAAGTCCAACTTCAAGTGCCCATAACTTCTTCATCGAAAATCCAAATGATGCAAAATTTAAGTCCATTTTGATTGTCTTGAAAATATCTACAACTTGAGTATTGGAGGGTTTTCCATTTGAGGCTTGCATCATCAAAATAGAAGGGCTTGAAGTTGTTTCAATTTGACAAAATTCTCAAAGGCATGTTTAGCACTATGAACTTCATGGCCTGTTTTCACAAATTTCCACACTTAAAATGAGTTTTTGTCCAACATAACATTTGTTCCTTATGTCAAGACCTTTCTAACCATTACCCATATGCTTATGTTTGGATTTTCTAATTGGCCTTTTCGAAGAGGTGAAGTTTTAGGCACAATTATGGAATTCATGATGAAACTTCATGCACAAGCCTTTGCCTTGCCATTTGCACGTCCAAAACTCATTCATTTGTGTTCAGCATGCAAAACCAATTGAGTTTGGGCCTCACATGCGCCTGTACAGGCCCATGCATGGAGGACCCAAGCTCATGCACACACGAGTTTTCCACCTCCTTGCATCACCTTGTGCTATAAATAGATGCATTGCTTCATTCATTTGGACACCCTAAATCAATCTGAAATGCTGCAGAAATCAAAACCTAGCCATCACTAAAGGAATATTCATTTTTACTTATGATTTTCAAGTTTGAATTTCAACAAAATTAGTTGATCTTCAATACTTATTCCTAAGCCTAGCTCTCTTACCAAGCATCCAGATCAAGCTGCAAGCAAATGATTGGTTGAATTATGTTGTTGAAAGCTGCTCTACAAAGGTTTATACCTCAACTGTTTTGCTTCGAATCTCACTGAATATTGTGTGTTGCTCGAGTCTATTTGCATTTCTGAAGTTCTCATATGAGAGGCAAGCCAGTGGTGGCTTTAATTTTGTGAATTGGTGAATTTCAGATTGAACACCTAGTTTTTCAACCTCAAATTTCTTCTTCTATAAGGATCTTGAGCAAAAACTAAGGTTACAGGGGTGATGTACATCACCCCAGCTTCATTTTGATGTATGGATCGTGAGTTTTGGTTGAGGTTGTAGAACCTGCAACTCTGGCCGGAGCTGGAGTGCTCGCCGGAGAAGACGGTGGTGTACACCACCGTCCCTTTGCCAGATGGATTGTGGACCGTGTGATGGCATCCCCAGATTTAATCACAACCTTCCATTGTTATGACTTTTGTTTAATGTCCATGTGATGCGTTTGACTGAGGACTTTGGTAGGCGCGCGCTTGATGGCCCTCTGATCAGCCACGTCAATTAATGAGGCTTGATCAGACGCCTCTCCTTTTTTCTGATTTTTATAATTTCCATTTTATTTCTTTTATTTCATTTAACTTCAAAAAATCATAACTCTTTCATTTTTAATCCAAAAAATATGAGACCAATTGCATTATTTCTCTTTTTAATTCAAGTTTCTAAAAATGATTTTTAATATTTTTTATTTCATCATTTGATATTTTTTGTGAATTTTCTCTTTTCTGGCTATTTTTAATTCATTTTAAATAGTTTTTGATATTCAAAAAATACAAAAATATTTTCTCAACCTATTTGAATGATGATGGATCTATGAAAAATATTCTCATCAATTTTTTAATTGATTTGAGATTTATTTGAGATTTTAGTTCAATTAGGTTATTTTTATTCATTTTTTATTGATTAAAAATAGTTTCTGACTTTTAAAAATGCTGAAATTTTTTGTCAAACTTTGTTTGACCTTGTTGAACTTGGGATAAATCATTTGGACTTTCAAAAGTTGATTTGAAGTGATTTTGAAGTTTGACCTTTCTTTAATATTTTAATTCAAGTTTATTTTTAATATTAAAAATACCAAAAATATTTTGTTCATTTCTTGACTTCCAATCTTCATCTCATTTCTGTTTTTGATTGTTTGACCATGATCCTCAATGTCATTGGTCAACACTTGTTGATTGGTACATTCTATTTCATTTAATGTCCTTTATTCTTTTCATTTCCATTTCCATTATTCATCTCCTTCTTCTTCTTCTCTCTTTTTGATCAATGAGTTAAAGGTTGATAAGTTAGCATTGATTAAGGAGACTTAATCTTCCTTGATTCAAATCTAATTCATATTGATCAAATGATCAAGTGAATGGCTTTGCATTAAGGATAGGTTGCTTCCTAAATCATGCAAAAGACTTAAAGTAATACAAGATCAAATCTCCTTTTCTTTTGGCATGGCAAGTTGTTGGAACTTGGTTCACTAATCAAGACTTCTAACTTGTGTTGTTGCCTACATTATTATTGACCGGCCTCAGATAGTTGTGACTTCTACATAAGTCCAATTACGATTGCTTAACATAGTGCTAAATTTGCCTTATGGCACACTAACTATTAACATTGACCATTAACCATTAACATTTACTTTTTGCACTTTACTTTTATGCAATTTACTATTCTTGTACATATTATCCATTTGCTTTTTCCTTTGCTCACTTGAGCACATGTTTATGTTAATGCAATTTGCCTTTTGCTCACTTGAGCAAATATAATTGTGTATATATCATTTGTGTTTGTGTTTTGTTTTAATTGTTGTGGACCAAATGCAAAGAATTGGACAAAATGGACTTAGACTTTAGGACTTTCCCTATGCAAATTTGGAGTTAAAGAGCAACTAGGAATTGGGCCTTTAGAATGCTGTAAAAGTCAAAGAGCAACTAGGCATTGGGCCTTTAGAATGCTTAATGTTGAAGATGACTTTGAAAGGACCAACTTCTAAACTCTTCTTGTCCATTCCTTGTTTGTTTGCTAGAATCTTTTAATGTGTGTGTTCTTGTACTAGGGATTCCACCTTGATTCAAATTGAGGAACCATTGCCATGAGCTTCTAAGAGAGAGAGATCCAAGATACATTTGGGAGCTTTCCAAGAGTTCATTTGATTGTTGGTTGCTTGAGTTTATGCTTATGTGATTGCTTATTCCAAAGGATGGGAGCTGCTTGGATCATCAATATGATCTCAAGAGAGGAACTCCATTTGTGGTCTTGTTCTCTGATCCCTTACCTCTTGTATGTTTAGGAATTTAGCCATTCTTCTTCTTCTCTCCACTCTAACCCAAGCCAAAACTTTTGTTCAAACATTTAACCTTTGTTTTCAAACATTAGAAACCTAAGCCTTATGCTTCTGATTTTCAAACTTTCTTTTCATAGTACTTATTTTGAATTGAATCTTTAAATCCACTTTGACCATATTTTGTAAATACTCTTCATTGGTAAATATAACCCATTCAAATGTCTTTTTGTGGTTCCAATGGCCACTTCCTTAATCAAACTTTTCATAACCTTTAGCTATTAGGTTTGAGTTATACTTGTGGTAGATGTAATACTCACCTATATCCTTAGTGATGGATAATGAGTCTTCCATGCTTATTATAGGGCTAACCCCTCACTAGTATGTTGAAGCTATCCTCACATGGTAGATTTGTGGTTTTAGGTTGAGTTTTCTCCCTTGAATAACAAAAGACCTTAAGGCTTTTGGACCAATCAATTCACCCACTCATTTTGATATTTTTACCCCGAACTACGAGGTTTTGATCATAATCTTTTTAAGATGGTACGTAGGCAATGGGTTTATCCATCCAAACACAAAAATTGTAAATAATTTGTATATTCTCTTCTCATCTCTTCAATCATGTTTGCACAAATAAATTTCCATAAAATACCAACCTTACAACAAGTATGAAAAGGGCTCCCTAGGAGTACCTAGGATGTTTTGGGTGCTTAAAACCTTCCCATTGCATAACCAACCCCCTTACCCAGATCTCTGACATTTTTACTAGTTTTTGATTCGATAAAACTTTTAGGTTTTTGTTCGCTTTCTAACCATTCCTTTGGATAAATAGAAGTGCGGTGGCGACTCGACTTGTATGGTTTACCTTGGATTTAGTCAATATTTCTAATGGTAACGAATACCCCGCTACAGTGAGGAAACATATTTTGAAGTACATCGTATTTATGAGGATGTTGGCATTCAATTAGCTCATTGAGTATGGAAGGGCCCACGATTCATTGGTTCAATTTGAGGAAGGATTCCACAAAGGAACTTACTTGAACTAGTTTTAAGGAGGATTTAACTATAATATTAAGAGTGAAACACTTGGAGAACCCCTTTTAAAAAGTGAAGACTTTGAAACATACTACATTGGTTGAAGATTACATTGTTGAGTTTGAGTTGTATTCATCATAATACGGACGATTACCTGAACAACAATTCACGTGCTACTTTATTGGAGGCCTCTGACATGATATTCAATCCAGGTGGATACCTTTCAGACAAGAAACCTCTATCATGTGATGCAATTATAAAGGCATGTGGAGCAAGAGTTTACAGTTGTCCAAGAGTCGGCTCTGGATTTTGGGTTGCAATTTAAAACAACCACCCAACCCTAGTGGGCTCGTAATGCAATATCGTATTGGACCCAACACAATTCCAACCACATTAATGATTAGAAAGGAAAATTAGTATATATCCCGGTGTTCTTTATTATTATGCATATAAATTTTGCAACTTACTTCATAAGTTCATCAACATATTTTCGTAAAAATAAGAACATAGGAGCCATCGCTTAAAAATGACAAAAGTCTAAAAATCCATATAATCCAATCACCCACCCCCTCATAGATTATATTATATACTAACATTTAGCATCAGAGCAGGTTAAGGTGACTTTCTCCTCAATCCATAAAGATGGATTTCGTTAACACGGTTTTTAGAGATGGTGGTAGTAATAACAAACCTCCTTGATTTGTTGGTGAACACTATGATTTTTGGAAGATTCGCATGAAAGCGTATTTGGAAGCACAAACAGAAGATATAAAGGATCCCTTTGAAAATTGTCAATATGTTCCTAATACAATCATCAATTAAGTAAAACATGTCAAAGTAAAAGGCTTTTAGATAGATGATGGCAAAAAGAAAGTTTTATTTGACAAATAGGTTAAGAGCATGCTTCAATCAGCCCTAGGTATGGATGAATTATTTCATATATCTCATTGTAAAAGAACTACAAAAATATGGGATTCCTTGCAAGTCATGCATGAAGTTACAAATGAAGAACAAGCACACATGACATTATTGGTTTCACATCATTTCGATGATGATAACGAGGTTAATAATGATAAACTTTCTTATGATGAATTGCATGATGCTTTTAATAACTTGCATGATGAATGTTTAAAGCTTTATAGATTAAATGTTAAACAAAAGAAAATAATTGCTTCTTTATAAAGTAAAATTAATGACATGCAAGAAGAGTTAGACAAAGCAAACATTGATATTCATGCTAGTGCTTCAACATGTGATAAATGTATCTCTCTTGAATCCAAAATTGTTGATCATAATAAAGTTATATGCAATCATGAAAAAGATAAAAATGGAGTGGAAAATTTTCTAAGTAGTCAAAAATATGTTAATGATAAAATTGGATTAGGAATTTCTAAATTAAAAAAATTTAATCAAATAAAAAAGACTATCTTTGTCAAATCTAGCAATGTTTATAACATGTTCAATCTAGAAACGTATGTCATGATGTTCATCCTAAAAAGGAAAATAACAAAAATTGTTTCTATGATCATAAGAAAATGCCTCACATGTCACATACTTGCTTTTATTGCAATGGTAAAGGTCATACTATATATGGGTAAGGAAAGGAACTACGCAAGAGGACCCAAGAGAATATTGAGTACCTAGAAAGTACTATTAATTTTTTTTGTAAGTACTTGAATACCACATGATAATATTGTCAAATTAAGATTGGTTTTTCAAGATACAAGATGATATGATAGGATAGGATTCAAGTTTCATTTTACTAAAGATGATTTGAAGAACATCAACATTGGCATCATCATTAACATCAAATCATTGTGAAAAAGATAATTTATTTTTACATATAATTCATAATTTACCTTGTATTATGATTCTTTGGATTTTACTCTTTCTCCTTTTGATAATGTCAAAAATGGGAGAGAAGAGATATGGTTATTTTTGTTGTTTTTCATGATACCAAAGACATCATAGCATAAATTGGAAAATAAATTGAGAGATGTGCAAGAAAGGGGGAGATATACAAGATAGAGTGAGAAATTAAGTTTCAAGCAAAAAATTCCCATCAATATATTTTGTCATTGTAAGATCCCAATTTTGACCCTAAGATCCCTCATGCTATCTCATCATTTGCATTGGCTTTGGGATTACACCTTGGCATCCTCCTTACCCTTCATTCATTGGGTTTGTATTGGGAGAGATAACCAAGCATATTTTATTGTATCATACTTTATTTTTCTTTGTTTACTAACCAAAATATCAAAAACATGTCAATGTATAGCTTTATTTTTTTTGTAGGTAGTGCGTGCTTCTACCTATGCCCTATCGAGCTCATAACTAGGGTTTGAGACCCTCGGCGCAAGGAGATTAGCCAAGGAAAGATTAAAATTAGTTCTAAGCATCATATATGGATCCCCAATGTTCTTCATTTATCATTTGGATCAAGAAATCATCAAGAGTTTGAAGCTTGTTTGCCTTGGAAACCCTAATTCATCTGGGTATCTTGTGTGACTTCCCCAACAAGTTTCTTCAACAATTGGTCAAATATATCAAGGGATACCTTATTTCACATAATATTATTCATATATGATCCTCCATGAGTCCAAAAGATCAAGATAACTTCAAGTTTGCAAGTTGGTTCAAAGAAGTTGACAAGAGAAAGTCAACTGGTCAAAACTGGGGTTCCCTAGACCCTATGTCCTACACTTTTTGTCATATGAAAATGATTCCAAGAAAAAAGTTACTCTTTACTACATTATAAACAAACTTCATTTTGACATAAAGATCTATTTTTTCTTGGAAAGAAATTTTTTATGGTGAAAGATTATAGGTCATTTTGTATGTGCCCTAGTTAGGAGGTCAACTTCCAAGGACCATAACTTGCTGAATTTTTATGATATGAAGCCCACCCAAGTTTCATGATCAATTTCAATATGTCCTCTCCATCTTTGTTTATTTGATAAATGTCAAATTGAACTTTCAAGGGCATGTTCCAAGAGGAAACATTATAGGTCATTTTGGGCCATTACCATTGAACAAACAATTTTCCTCAACTTCTAAAATGCATAACTCCTTCACGCCAAATCCAAATGATGTCAAATTTGTGAAAAAATTGAAGAGAATTGAAAGAGCTATAACTTTGATGAAGAAACCATTTTCATTTGAATCTCATAGCAAAGGTTATTCAAGGTGGAAGAAGTGGCCATTTGACTTGGTACTTAGAAAAATTTCAATTATGTCTGATTTCTCAAACTTCCACCTTAAAATTCATCATGATCCAAGCTTCAAATGGAAAAGTTTTAAAAATAAAAGTTGTTCCCCTTGATTTCAAAGTTCCAAAAAGTCCAAGATCACTTCATTTGGATTAATTTTGAGGGACTTGCACATGGTTCCTTTCATAGGTTTGTTTTGGCAAGATTTGAATTTAATTGACCATTTCCTTTTGCATGCTTACATGTTATTGTTTCAGGATCCACTGTGCATGAATTGGAGTGAGATCACATCAAGAATTGGGCCCAAATCATTACCCATGCATCCATACACCAAACTTACTAAAATTGGCAAAATTCCAAAGTGTGTTAAAAGCAACTTGTTATGCTATATATACATGACCATTGTGATCAGAATGAGGATCCCTTTTGCCCAAGATTTGAACCCTTACATCCCTATCCTCCATTAAAGGATAAACTTAAAGATTTCACTTGAAATCGAGTTTCATTTCTCCTTCAGTTTTGAGATTGAAACTCCAAGAATCCAAGCCTCTCATTGATTCATTTCACTTGCTGCAAGCTTCTAGAGTCTAGCCAATGCAAATTGGAAGCAAGATCAAGCTGAATTGAAGCTACCCAAAGGTGATTTTTCTCAAACTTCTCTTCTCCGATTTTTCATCATTTCTCAACTATTTTCTTAATTATTGGTTGTCTAAAGTCCTACCAATGTAGGCAACAGGATTAAGTTTCTTTGAGGTCAAATCAAAGCAACTCAAATCATGAACCTCAAATCATGAAATGGAGGTCAGATTTGAGCTCCTGAGTATTTTTTCTTTAAAATCATGTCCACACTTTTATTTTGGTGAAGGTTGGTGGTGGACCAGTCCGGTGAGGTCCACCGGAGAAGAAGACCCGAGCTAGGGCTCTAGTGGTGCGTTGGCACTCTTCCAACCTTCTGATCCATTTGAAATGTTTTAAGCTTGATCGCTCATTGTGATTACCATCCCTATGACGCGTTGACTGAAGTGTATGGTATGAAGCACGCGCTTGGCCATCAGATATGCCACCTCAATTAATGAGGGAGATCTGATGGCCCTTGCTTTTTTTTGTATTTTCTGAATTATCAATTAATCCACTTATTTTATTTTATTCATAGAAATTTTATTTTTAATCCAAAAAATATGGGACTTTCACCAAAAATCTTTAAATATTTTTCTCTTCCATATTTTGAGTTTAAATTATTTTTTGGATTAATTTTGGTATTTTTCATGAATTAAATGTTTTATGCATATTTTTAATTGTTTTAAAATACTTCTGACTTTTCAAAAATCATTAAATTTTTTGTCTAAGGTTCCTTGACCTTGTTTGACCTAGATAAATCCTTTGGCCATTTATTTGGTGTTTTGAAGGGATTTGAGGTTTTGTCCAAATTAAAATGCATTTTAATTCATTTTTAATGTGATTTTAATTGATTAAATGTTTAAAAATTATGTTGAGCCATTTTTACGGTCTTGTGATGTTTGAATTTTTTTTGGGCCTTGGTAATGGTTGATTTGAATTTTGTTTGATCAAAACCATTGGATTTAGGGGATTGATAAAATGTACATTTCATCTCCCAAAATGAATGGATGGTATTGATCAGATGAAATCCTTCTCATGATCAATTTGTGTTTCTATTTCCCCTTCCCTCTACATCTTCATCCTTATTCTTCCCCGTTCCCTCATTTGACCAATTAAATCTCTAATGTCTAAATGCTAATTGATTCATCAATGACCTTGTGTCAGATGAATCAATACAAGTCTGACTGAGATAGGTCCCTCCCATTTTCTTTTAGTGTGTGGTATGTTTTAGGAGCTTGGTTCTTTGTACCAAATCTCTAACATGCATTAACACCTATATTTTTTATTTCCCGGCCTCATATAGTTATGACTTCTACATAAGTCAAATTACGATTGCTTAACATAGAGTTAAATTTGTCCCTCAAGGCATAGCATTCTAGTAAGTGAGATTGTAAGTCTCTCATTCTTCATGGAATTGTATCGAAACTTGACTTTTTTTCCTTTCATGAGAACTAGTGGCATACTTGTTGAATTATCCAAGTTGTAGCCCTTCTCATGGAAGACATCTTGGTTCAAGGATTCATACTTGTGAATGAATGGTTGAGTATTCTCCAAAGAATGATTTAATCAATTAAAACTCAACATTAACATTTGACTAACCATTGACTAACTCTTAGTCATTATGTTTTTACTTTCAAGTCATTTACTTTATGCAATTTAAATTTAGTCATTTATCATTCATTTCCATTTGCATTTTACATATTTATGTTTCAGTCCTTTTCACTTTGCCCATTTGAACCATATCTTATGATTGTATATATATATTTGTTTGTATGCTTTGATTTTGTTTGTGGTCTTAGGACCCTAAAACACTTAATAACAACAAAAAAACCTAAAAAACATTTGATGTACTGTTGGGACTTGATCTGAGCTTTGGGACTTAGAATTAGGCAACATTCCATGTGCTAAAGGACTTGGCCAATGCCAATATTTGAGACTGAGCTACCTTTACTTGTGCCTTCATCTAATACAAAACCTTGGATGCCTTGGACTCATCTTCTACTCGGTCTCTGTGCTTTATTATCTTGTTATTATTGTCTATGTTTGATGTCTTGTTCTGAGTTGATCAAGGAATATTTCATCTGCTACATGGGAAGAAGTAGAAGACTGCTAGCTATTGGATTGTTTGCCTGGATATTCTGGCTATCTTTATTTGATACCTTGATATTTATGATGTCTGGATATTGCTCATTGCTTATTGACTATTTCTTAGTCAAAGTCCAAAGGAAAATAGGTTTCTATATGACATTCTTGTTTGTTAGATTGCATCCCATTGGTCAGATCTTTTCAACTCTTAACTTTTAAGTTTTTGCTTAGGGTAGTCTCTTCATCTCCTCCCACTTCTTTAATTTAAAAATCTCTCCCTCTTTTCAAAAACTTTTTTTGCTTGTGATTTCAAACTTAGACATGTTTTAATGATTAGAAACTTTAGCCTTATGCCATTGAATTTTTAAACTCTTTCTTAAATCAAATTTATAAATGAACTTAATCATATTGACTTAAATTTCAAAAGACAAAAAGAATTAACAACCCCATTCAAATCTTTGGCCTTTTTGTGCCTTTCCATTTAAGCCTTTGTTAAAATCAATTCACCAACGTCTTTGAAATTTTTACCACGAACTACGATGTTTTGATCCCTCAATTTTATGTTGGTACGTAGGCACAAGATCGAAGGTCTTGTCAAACATAAAAAATATAATCGATAAATTATTTTTCTCATCCCCTCATTACTTTTTTATCAAACATGATTTATACCCAAAAATATATGCACACAAAAAAGGGCTCCATAGGAGTACCTAAGACACTTTGGGTGCTAACACATTCCCTCTGTGTAACTAACCCCCTTACCTATATTATCTGGCATTTTATTAGTTTTGATTTGAAAACTTATTATCCTTGGGTTTTGTTCATACTTTTTCCTTTTCCTTTGGGAACAATAAAAGCGTGGTGGCGACTCTGGTTTTATTGACGTAAAGTTTATCCATAGCTTGATGGTCACGAATTTACCGCTACAGAAATTAAGTGGTGACTCTGCTGGGGAGTAGTCCTCAGTGAGTTTAGCCTACTTTTTATGTGTATATATTTGTATATTTGATGTTTGTATATATTGTTGGTGTGATATAATTTGTTTGTTGTGCTTGGTGATCTCTGAGTGGTGAGATAAGTTCTAACTTGAACCTGAGTGCAATTAAGATAAGAGGATGATATAGTCACGTTCAACTTATGTGGAGTAGTCCTTAACAAGTTGGCTTGAGATCCATCTACTCAACGGAGACCTCCTTAGAGTTACTGATGTCACACAAGTTATTTGTGGATAGGCATTACTTTCTCTGACTTGAGGTTCGAGAAGCTGAGGACCGTAGAACATTTAACCCAACTGGGCCTATTTAGGAGGTAGTGCAGAGACTGTTCAACTGTAGACTTGATAATAGTTGTTACGCGATACTACACTCAGATGAGTTTCTCTTGAGAATATCATGGGTTGATGAGTCAGTCATCCTAACCTATAATATTCTATAGATGGGATTAAGACTCTAAAAACTTTTTAGAACATGATCTACAGGGTTTTTATCCTTAGTACACTCCTTTGGAAATGTTCTTAACCTGAATCCATGCTCGTGACTCACAATAAACCCTTTGGTTCTTGGTTAATCCAAACAAGTCTTGTCAATATCAATGGAACTTGGATGTTGATAAGGTGAAAACCATAATCCATCAAAATGGATGATTGATCTTGATGATGAATTGATCCATACCTTGACCTTTGTTTGTGTTTGCCTTGTGCGTGATCCCTATTTGTGATTGTTGCATTTATGCATACATGCGCATCATGACATTCATCACAAATAATAAATTTCAAGGAACTAAGGACTTATTTGCAAATGTGTTCAGACCATGGATTGTGGACGAAGAAACACTAAGAAGTATAGTTTCAGACATCCTGATTTGAAAGAGGTAAGGAAGTTGTCATCCTTTGTACTAGATCCCTTGGACTTCAAGCAACGTCATGGGAAGCTCTTGTCTGTATTATCTACTGATGTAGTTGAAAGACTTTTGAGTGTTTTGGTTCAGTTTTATGACCCTCTTTATCGGTGCTTCACTTTTCCCGATTATCAGCTTGTGCCTACATGGGAAGAGTATGCCCATCTCTTGGTATTCCCGTATCTGACAAAGTACCTTTCAGTTAATTAGAGGAGATTCCCAGATCTCATGTCATAGCTGAAGCTCTTCATCTGAAGAAATCTGAGATTGATGCTCATTTGGTGAAGAAAGAAGGTATTCTTGGAGTGACTTCTGAGTTCCTCATTGGCAGAGCTATTGTTTTTGCTCAGGCCGGTAGCATGGGTGCTTTTGAAGATATCTTTGTTTTGCTCATCTATGGTTTAGCTTTGTTCCCTAACATTGACGGTTTTGTTGATGTTAACGCCATTAGGATCTTCTTGATTGGAAACCATGTCCCTACTCTGTTGGGTGAAATGTATTTCTCTTCACATTTGAGGAATTCTAAAGGTGGTGGGACTATTGTGTGTTGTGTTCCTTTTATCTACAAGTGGTTTATTTTGCACTTGCCTCAGACGCCTACTTTCGTGGAGAACTGGTAATGTCTACGGTGGTCCTAGAGACTTATCTCTCTCACTAATGATGATATTGTTTGGTATGATTCTACATTTGGTATCTTGGATATTATTGATAGTTATGGTGAGTTCTCTAATGTTCCTCTCATTGGTATGTGAGGAGGAATCAACTACAACCCAATATTGGCCCGTCGTCAACTTAGGTTCCCCTTGAGAGATAAACCTAATAACACACAGTTAGAAGGTCTATTCTATCAAGAGGGTAAAGATCCCCAACTTCTGAAAAAAAGGATAATGCATGCTTGGCATAATGTGCATAGGAAAGGAAGATTCGAGCTTGGTCCATGCAACTGTGTAGCCTTGGAAGCTTACACTATTTGGATGAAGAAGAGAGCTTTGGAGATGAAGATGGAGTACGCCTATAAAATACCTACGTCTTTGGTTATGGCTGAGCCATCAACTCTCCCTAACCATGATATAGAGGAGTTGGAAGATGCACTTTCCAAGATGAAGCAAGAGAGAGAGATATGGGAAGAGCGATTCCATGCCTTGAACCGAAAGCATAAGGAGTTGCATCTTGAGTCGAAAGACAAGGATGCACTTATTGAGATTCTTGAAGACCGTGCAGTGAAGAGACAGAGAGACCCAGATGGTTTATCTTCCTATAGTATGCCTCATTCTTCCGGTGCTTGGAAGAAGATTGTTGACCAGCTAGTCCTCGATAAGGCTCAGATGAAGACATCCTTTGAGTCTAAGATTCGATGCATCTGCATGAAGTATGCTCCCATAGCAAAATTATCTAATGTAGTTGCTAGGGATCCTTAGGATGATAGTTTCCTTTTCTCTTATATTTGTAATTTGGTTTCTGAAGTTGTACTCAGTGTAATCCTTCCAAATTCGATGAATAAAAAGAGATTTTATGGTCAATCAAATTTTTATTATCAATTGTTAGTATTAATTGAATATATATATATATATATATATATATATATATATATATATATATATATATATATATATATATATATATATATATATATATATATATATATATATATATATATATATATATATATATATATATATATATATATTTGCAAATCAGGCTTCATTCCTCCTCCTCAGAGGACTGTCATTTTTGAGATTGCTTCGCTGTCTATAACTGTGACTGCTGCCAGCCAACCCATTCCTTCTATGCCTGCTAGATTCCTTTGGGGAATGCCACCAAATATTATGCCAGAAAGGTATGCGCCCACTTTTGTTTCTCTGTCGACATCTAGCTCGGTCATGTCAGTACCTCCTCCCATTATTCACACTCTTCCTCGTGTCGAGGATACTATCTACCACTCTGAGCCATCTAAAGGTCCAGATGTCTATGAAAAGATGGATGAGATGAAATATCAATTTCTTGAGCTGCGCAAGGAATTGAAAACTCTGAGAGGAAAGGATTTGTTTGGCAAGAGTGTTGTTGAACTCTGTTTGGTTCCAAACGTCAAAATTCCGGTGAAATTCAAGGTAAGAGACTTTAAAAAATACAAAGGGAATACCTGTCTGTTGAGCCATCTTGTTATGTATGCCAGGAAAATGTCTACTCAAACTGATAATGATCAGCTGTTGATTTACTACTTCCAAGACAGTTTAACTGGAGTTGTCCTAAGATGGTATGTGGGCCTGGATAGTGCTAGCATTTGTACTTTCAATGACTTGGGTGAGGCCTTTGTCAAGAAGTATAAGTGCAACGCTGACATGGAACCAAATAGAGATCAGTTAAGGTCGACGTCTTAGAAGGATAAAGAGATATTCAAAGAATATGCTCAAAGATGGAGAGAGCTTACTGCTCAGATTAGTCCGACTCTGGAAGAGAAAGAGATGACCAAGATCTTGTTGAAAATGTTGAGTTCATTTTATTATGAACGCATGATCGCAAGTTCCCCCAGTGATTTTACTGAAATGGTAAACATGGGGATGAGACTAGAGGAAGGAGTCTGTGAAGGACGCCTGCCCAAGGATGAAGTGTCAACAAGCAAGAAGTATGATGGGAGTTTTTCCAAGAAAAAAGAAGGAGAGACTAATACAGTATCGGCAGGGAGGCAGAGAAGGCCTCATATGAGAAAAAATTCTCAGTCACGTCAGCATCAACACCAGGTATCCTCAGTGATTCCGGTTTTTTTTTCAACAATTCCAACAATCAATCAGTTCCAATTCAACAACAACATCAGCAAGAACCGCAACAAGGAACCAACTACAACAACAACAATCATCATCAGCAAAACTTTGAAAGGAATAAGGTTTACTTTACCCTATTCCTATGACGTATGCATTGTTGTACCCATCTTTGGTACTGAAGAATCTTATTCAGCCGAGGAACCCTCCGCAAATTCTTGAGCCACTACCATGGTGGTTCAAACCTGATCTTCATTGTGCTTTTCACCAGGGAGCCCCTGGTCATGATATAGAAAATTGATATCCGCTGAAATATGAAGTTTAAAAGCTTGTGAAGAGTGGTATGGTGTCCTTTAAGGACAAAGCGTTGAATGTGAAAGCCAATCTATTGCCTGCTCAAGGTAACACTTCTGTCAACATGCTGGACGGGTGTCTAGGGAATTTCAGAGTTTTTGATGTAAGGTTTATCCAGAGATCTCTGGTGTAAATGCATAGAACTCTATGTTTAATTAGTGATTGTGAACATGACCATGATGGTTGTGTTATTTGCAGTGTGAACCCCCGTGGGTGTATGATTGTCAAAAGGGATATCCAGAAGTTGTGGATGAGAATGTAATCCAAATTCAATAATCAAGGGATATGGGAGATGATGTAAATTTCATTGTGCTGGTGTTCAAAACCCCTGAGCGGGTAGTCATTCCATTTGATAGCAGCAACAACAATAATGTCAATATATCGGTATCACTGTTAGTTATATGGTTAGCGGGCTATGTCCCATATGCATTCGATAAAGCTGTACCATATCAGTATAATGCCACTATGATAAATAATGGTCAAGAGGTTCCTCTTCCAGTTGCAGACTCAGAGGTAAATATTGCGGATATTGTGAAGGTGACCCGTAGTGGTCGTGTGTTCAGTCCAGTGATTCCGAAGGTTGTGGAAGATGTTTATGTAGGGAAGAAGGCAGAGATTCCTATGGTGAATCTAGTTAGTGCTCCAATGTGTCAGTCTAGAGAATCCATCAAATTGAAGACTAATGAGGATGATGAGGTGCTACGACTTATCAAAAGAAGTGAATTTAACATTGTGGAGAAGTTGCTCTAGACGCCGTCAAAAATTTATGTGTTGTCATTGCTAATGAATTCTTAAGCGCATAGAGAAGCATTGCAGAAAGTGTTGGAACAGGCTTATGTTGAACACGATGTTACGTGGATTAGTTTGACCATATCGTTGCCAACATTACTTCCTGTAATAACCTGAGCTTTTGTGATAAAGAACTTCCAGAGGAAGGCAGAAATCATAATTTGGCATTGCATATTTCAATGAATTGTAAGGAGGACACTTTGTCCAATGTGTTGGTTGACACAAGATCATCATTGAATATGTTACCAAAGTCAACTCTGTCAAGACTTTCTTATCAAGGCACCCTGATGAGGTACAACGGCATAATTGTTAAAGTGTTTGACGGTTCTCGTAAAACTTTCATTGGTGAAGTGAACCTTCTGGTTAAGATAGGTCCAAGTGATTTCCAAATTACTTTTCAAGTGATGGATATCCACTCGGCCTATAGCTGATTGTTGGGAAGGCCATGGATTTATGAAGTTGGAGTTGTGACATCTACTCTACACCAGAAGCTGAAATTTGTGAAGAACAACAAGCTTGTCGTTGTTGGTGGAGAGAAGGCATTATTGGTGAGCCATTTGTCATCTTTCACTTACGTTGATACTGAGAAGGAAGTTGGAACGTTGTTCCAAGATTTGTCCAGTTTTTGATGAATTAAAGAAAGTTAGGACACCCGTGTCTTCTTTAAAGGATGCGCAAGAGGCTATTCAAGCTTGCAGTATTGATAAGTGGGACCGTGTTATGGAAGTCACCAAGAATAAGGGTAGGGAAGGGCTAGGATTTCAACCAGGTCCATTCAATGCCAATGTCAAGGTTATGCAAATAGTATTTTGCAGTGGAGGGTTCATTCATGAGAATGATCAACACTCAGTTGTCATTATCGAAGACAATGATGAAGACGAAGCTTGCGTCAACTTTGTGACTCATGGCCAGACTTGCAACAACTAGGTCATTGTTGATGTTCCTACTGTTATTCACCGTTCTAAGGATTTTTTTTTCATTTATTTTAAGAAAAATCCTTCTCCTATGCCTAAGGGAGAAGTGAACATTGTTGGGCATTTTCCTTATTATCATAAATGAAATACAATTTTATTCATTCATATTATGATGTTTTATTTTTACTTTTTGCTTTTTATGAAAAATGGTAATAACAAAAAACATAAATAAATAATAATCTTTCCATCTGCATAATACTTGTTTGCACTCCACTTCTCTAAAATCAAAATATCAAATCATTATGCATGTTGATTCTCAAACCCATTAAATATAACGATCATACTCCCTCTCCAAACTTTGATTTCCCCGTGTTTGAAGCAGAGGAAGAGAATGATGATGAAGAAGTATCTGATTAGTTATCCCGTTTTTTTTAGCACGAGGAAAAATCCAGTTGTCCGTTTGAAGAGAAGATAGAATTAGTCAACTTGAGTTCCGATGATGATGTGAAGAAAGTCAAGACTGGGTCTCAATTGTGTCCAGATGCTAAGAAGAGGATGATTGATCTTCTTCGAGATTATTCTGACGTGTTTGCTTGGTCCTATCAAGACATGCCTGACTTGGATTCTGAGATTGTGGAGCATATATTACCATTGAAACCAGAATGCTCGTCAGCCAAGCAAAAGTTGAGAAGAACTCATCCTGATATGGCAGTAAAAATCAAGGAGGAAGTGCAGAAGCAGATTGATGTTGGTTTCCTTGTTACCTCCGAGTATCCACAGTGGGTAGCCAATATTGTGTCTATCCCGAAGAAAGATGGAAAAGTATGTACGTGTGTTGATTACATAGATTTGAATAAAGCCAGTTCGAAAGATGATTTTCCTCTACCACACATTGATATGTTGGTAGTCGATACAACTAAATTCGAAGTCTTTTCGTTTATGGATGGATTTTCCGATTATATCCAGATCAAGATGGCACCTGAAGATATGGATAAGACCATATTCATTACATCCTGGGGAACATTATGTTATAGAGTGGTTCCTTTCGATTTAAAGAATGTTGGTGCAACATACCAGAGAGTTATGACCACTCTTTTTCATGATATGATGCATAAAGAGATCGAAGTTTATGTTGATGATATGATTGCTAAATCGAGTGATGAAGAAGAGCATGTTGAGCATTTGTTGAAGTTATTCTAGCGTTTGAGAAAGTATAAACTTCGCTTGAATTCCAATAAGTGTACTTTTGGTATTCGTTCTGGTAAGTTGTTAGGATTTATTGTCAGTGAGAAGGGTATTGAAGTTGGTCCTGCCAAGGTCAAAGCGATACAAGAGATGCATGTGCCCAAAATTGAGACGCAAGTCAGAGGTTTTCTCGGCCGCTAGAATTATATTTCGAGATTTATATCGCATATGACTGCCACTTGTGCACCTATGTTTAAGTTTCTTCAGAAAGATCAGTCTTGTGATTGGACCAAAGATTTCTAGAAAGCTTTTGATAATATCAAGGAGTATCTGCTTGAGCCTCCATTTCTGTCTCCTCCTGTTGAAAGAAGACCTTTGATCATGTATTTGACTGTGCTTGAAGAGAGTATGGGTTGTGTTCTTGGTCAGCAAGATGAATCTGGAAATAAAGAATATGCAATTTACTACCCAAGTAAGAAGTTTACCGACTGTGAGACTCGGTATTCTATGCTTGAAAGGACATGTTACACATTGGCTTGGGTTGCTAAGCGTTTGCGCTAGTATATGTTGAATCATACTACTTAATTGATATCCAAAGTGGATCCAATCAAGTACATTTTTGAGAAGCCTGCTTTAACTGGAAGGATTGCCCGTTGGCATATGTTGTTATCAGAGTATGACATTGAATACCGATCTCAAAAATCTATTAAAGGTAGTGTCTTGGATGACCAACCTATTGAAGGTTATCAGTCATTACAGTATGATTTTCCTGATGAAGATATTTTGTACTTGAAGATGAAACATTGTGATGAACCATTGCTTGAAGAAGGGCCAGAGCCTGGTTCCCGTTGGGGTATGGTATTTGATGGAGTTGTTAATTCGTATGGTAATGGCATTGGGGAAGTGATTATTACTCCTCAATGCACTCATTTTCCATTTATAGCTAGATTGAACTTCAAATGTATAAACAATATGTCTGAGTATGAAGCTTGCATTATGGGGCTTGAAGAAGCCATTGATCTTAGAATCAAATATCTTGACGTCTATAAATATTCAACTTTGGTTGTAAATCAGATCAAAGGTGAATGGGAGACGAATAAACCGGGTTTGATACCATACATAGACTATGCGAGAAGGATTTCAACATTCTTTACAAAGATTGAGTTTCATCATATCCCTCGAGATGAAAACCGGATGGCAGATGCTCTTGAAACATTGGCTTCAATGATTATGGTGAATTTTTGGAATGAAGTTCCTAATTTGACTGTGATGCGTCTTGATAGGCCAGCTCATGTGTTTGCTATTGAAGAAGTCAAAGATGAAAATTCGTGGTATTATGATATCAATTGTTTCCTCCAAAGTCAGATCTACCCGTCTGGGGAATCTTTGAAAGATAAGAAGACTTTGAGAAGATTTGTTGGCAACTTCTATCCGAATAGTGATGTGCTTTATAAGATAAATTTCAATATGGTTTTTCTCAAATGCAAGGATAGACACGAAGCATACCTGTTGATGACTGAAGTCCATGAATTTCCTTTGGTACTCATTCCAACGGACATGCTATGGCAAAGAAAATGTTGAGAGCAGGTTACTATTGGCTGACAATGGAATTTGATTATTGCAAGTTTGTGAAGAAATTTCATAAGTGTCAAATTTATGCAGATGAGATTCATGTTCCTCTGACACTGTCGAACGTCATTTCCTCTCCATGGCCCTTCTCCATGTGGGGAATTGACATGATTGGCATGATTGAGCCCAAAACTTCGAACGGACATCGTTTCATTTTGGTGGCTATTGATTACTTAACAAAGTGGGTTGAAGCGGCATCGTATGCGAATGTGACTAATTAGGTGGTTGTCCGGTTTATCAAGAATCAAATCATATGTCGTTATGGTGTACCAAGCAAGATCATTACTGATAATGGATCTAAGTTGAACAATAATATCGTGGAAGCTCTTTACAAAGACTTCAAGATTGTACATCTTAATTCTTCTCCCTACCTACCCAAGATGAATGGGGTTGTTGAAGATGCGAATAAGAACATTAAGAAGATCATTTAGAAGATGGTTGTGACATACAAAGATTGGCATGAAATGCTCCCATTTTCTTTGCATGAGTACCGTACATCCATCCTCACTTCAACAGGGCCAACCCTTTTCTCTCTTATTTATGGCATGGAGGTTGTTCCCCCCGTGGAGGTTGAGATCCCATCATTACGTGTCTTGATGGAAGCCAAGTTGACAGAAGTTGAATGGTGTTAGACCAGATATAACCAGTTGAATTTGATTGAAGAGAAGAGATTGAGTGCCATGTGTCATGGTCAGTTATATCAACAACGAATGAAGAAAGCATTTGATAAGAAGGTCAAGCCTCGTTTTTCAGAGAAGGTGGCCTTGTGCTCAATAAGATTCTATCTTTCAAACCCGGTGCTAAGGGCAAATGGAGTCCTAATTATGAAGGCCCATATGTTGTGAAGAAAGCCTTTTTAGGCAGTGCACTAATTCTTACAACTATGGATGGTAAAGAGTTCACTCGTCCTGTGAATGCCGATGCAGTCAAGAAATACTTCGCCTTAAAAAGCAAAGAACAACTAGCTAAGTTGAAAACCCGAAAGGGAGGATTAGGCAAAAATGAGCATCTCGGTGGATTGAAAACCCGAAAGGGTGATCCAGGAAAAAGTTAGAGACATAAAACAGAAAATTCATCTCGAGAGATTGAGTATCGCGCCTTGAGAAAATCTAGGCAAAAATTAGGGATTATAGCAAGTAATTTCATTCGGTCGGTCTTGATCTTTGAAGCAATTTTAAGCAGTCATTTGGTTATGCTTCGTCATTCTCAACCAAAGACAAGAGCACATCGGATTTCAAAGTTGGCAGGGAGAGTAGTGATCATTGTATTTAATGTAGCTATTTTCCATGTAAATTTTCATTTCTCAAACTTTGTAAAGATCCATGGAGTCCCGCCATTCGCGGACTACCATTCTATTAAATAAAGTTGAGCTTTTGTCCAATTATTTATATTCTTGTTTACTTCTATTAAATAAAATTGAGTTTTTATGATGATAATTTTGAAATAAATCAATGGATAATTAATTTTCTTAAAATAATAAAAACATTCACTTTAAGAATAATCGATTTCGGCAAGGAATGTCAAAAACAATATGAGAATAGGTAAGTCTTGAAGTGTGAAGCATTGTTGGTCTCCCCCAAGCAGTTGGTTTGGTAACTTTTTCCTCCCCAACAGTTTGTCATTCATTCCCAGCATGGTTAAGAAGTCGCTCCCCAGGAAACCTATTATCCCCGGTTGAGCTAATGATTAGTCCTCATTGCAAATTCATTTTCCCTAGCTGAGGTGTTCATGTTTTGCATCCCATAGTTTGCGATTTGATTATTGGACCCTGGATATCCCGAAACCTTTATTTTGTCTCCATATCCCCATTTGCATCTGTTTGTGTTACATAACCGCCGAAGTTTCTCCCCTGTGTGAGTTAGATTCAGTTATCTTTACCTTGGAATTGATTTATTTTGCAATTTCCAAAAATAATTTGATGATTATTGAGGAGTGTGACGGTCTTTGGTTTGTTCCAACAAGTCACGGCATCCCTAGCAATTTTCTTGATTCCCCATTTAGAGTTTTATCTCTTGTATTCCCCATCGAAGTTCGTGTTCTGATAGAAGTTCCCTCATTCCCGGTAGTGTTTGGTTCTGAGCAATATTGATTTTATCCCCTACAAGGTTGTCTTCCATTTAATATGGTGATGAATTAAAATTCCCCGTAGTGTTGACTTATTTGGATCCTCAGCAGATATTTCTCTATCCTCAACATGTTTGGTTGATTATCCTTCAGCAGTGCTCTCTTCCCGTGGAGTTTGCCATGATTGATTAGAAGCATATTCTTCATGTCTTTCCCTAGCCATAGTTGATTTATTCATAGCTAGATGATTTATTTTCATCCCTAGCATATTCTCTAGTTGGTGTTTCCATCTTGTCGAGATTAGCTGAGTGTTTTGTAGTGATGCTTCAAATCTCTGTTATTTGTATCCTTTGTGCTGTTTTGTCCGCATAATCATAATCACCTAGATATATATTCATGAATAAATCACAACATCATATATTTAATTATTCATTTTATCGCATTGATTTTTTTTCTTTTTGATCCCCTTCTTTGGTGATATTATTTCCCCATGCAGATTTGGTGTGTCTGTCCTCCTTCAATTGTAGAGCGTCAGCCTCTTAAGCAGAAAAAGTTTATCCTTTCTCATTCCCCACTGAGTTATTTCCTCGTGGATGATGGTTATTTTAGTTTCCTCCCCAGTTTATTATCTGGATGGAACCACCACCCCCCCCCCCCCCCCGAGTTATATCCCCATTGGGTTGAGTCTTTGATTGACCGTTTCTTTCTAGTTCTTACTGTTGATGTAAACCCTAGAGGCCAATACTTTTGGTACTTGTCTTGAATTATTTATTAATAATAAAAGGATTTTTCTTTATTATGTTTTTTTGTATCAAATGTGACTTAATCATGAGATTCCATTAAACATAAGGACACTATTCTTAAAGTATCTGTAGTCGAGCTTTGTTGTGAAGTGGGAAAACATTAAAGAATTAAGACTATTATGTATATAGACTGATGATCACATCTCATCGATCATGGATAATAAGTTATCATGTCTTAAACATAAGTATGAATATTATGAGTAATATTTATACTGATTGACTCGCTATGAGAATACTATATAGAATGTTATGCAAAGTGTCATAAGTTATTCTCATGGTGATAGTGGTGTATACCATCCTTCGACCTGAAACCACTATGGCAACTAGATGTAGAGTCGAGTTCTTTATTTCTGATCAAACATTGTCCGTAACTGGATGACCATAAAGACAGTTGATAGATACTCCATGAAGCATGTTGAGGGGCATGAGTGACCTAGATGGAATTTTCCCATCCTGCATAACAGGATAAATGTATAAGGGCCCAATGTTGAACTAGACAAGGATGACATGGTCTATGCCTTGTGTTCAATATAGACACAAGGGCAAAAGGGTAATTGTACACATAAATATTATCGCAAAATGATTTTTCAGATCACATGACGTTTTCGTGCCTTGGGTAGCAGTGATGTGTTGCTAGATACCGCTCACTGTTTATTATGTTAAATATGTGATTTAATATAATTGTCAATGTCGCGAAAACCTACAGGGTCACACACAAAAGGACGGATTGATGAGAGATAGAGTAAATAAGGAACACCGTAAGGTACGGTGCACTTAAGTGAATTGTAGAACATCGTAAGGTACGATGCACTTAAGTAGAATATGAAATATGGTAAAGTACCACGTGCTTAAGTGATTTTGGTATATCATAAGATATGGACCACATACACTTAAGTGGGCTTTTTAGCTTGCAACCCACACAAGTGGTTTTATAAATAGAACCATTATGCATAAGCATTTGACTAGATGAAAATTTTATCTCTCTCTCTCTCTCACAGACACTCTCTCTCTCTCTCTCTCTCTCTCCCACACACACACACACACACACACACATACACACACACACACACACACTGAAAGCCTTCATTCGTAGCAGATAGTATTAAGATTGAAGGAATCTGTTCGTGTGGACTGAGTAGAGGCATTGTCATCATTCAACATTCGTGATCACTCCTTAGATCTGTATCAAAGGTTTCAATCTCCACAAGAGGTCATGATTTCTATCACTAATCATACCCATTCGTAAGGATCACTAAAGGAGAAAATTTTAAATTCCACTGCGTTTTGGATCACTATTCTCCTTCACTTACCTAGATAGATCTTTTGGTCTCCAAGAGTCTATTACCTAGTAACTGGTAATATTTGTATTGATGTTGAGTATATTACCTTTACCCAATACCCGGTAAAATGTAATTTAATTCCTTTGTTTTCTCCAGCAAATTCATTTTCACGTTTCCCCGACAAGTTTATCCTTGATATGTTCATCCTAACCGGTGACAGATATTCTTCCTTTTTGGTTTTCTACCCAGTAAAAAGGTGCTTGTAATCCCTACTTTTATTCCCCAGAGGGTATATCCTTGATATGTTCACTTTAACCGGTGACGGATTTTCTCCTTTTTGCAGTCTTATGCCCAGTAAATGGTAGATATAAATCCTATTTTCCCCCTCATAGTTAATCCTTGATATGTTCACTTTAACCAATGATGCATTCTCTCCATTTTCGTGGTCTTCTACCCAGTAACCGGTAGTTGTAAATCTCATTTCCTACTGAGTCTATCCTTGATATGGTCATCCTAACCGATGACGGATATTCTCTATCTTTGTTCTTCTACCCAGTAATCGGTAGTTGTAATTCCTATTTCTCCCTGGCAGTTTATTCTTGATATTTTTACCTTAACAGGTAATGGATATTCTTCCTCTTTCCCCAAGTGGTCTATCCTTGATATGTGCATCCTAACCGATGACGAATATTCTTTATTTGAGTTTATCCTTGATATGTTCACTTTAACCAGTGACAGATACTCTCCTTTAGTCTTCTGCCCAGTAACAGGTAGTTGTAAATCCTATTTGATCTTCTCTCCCTAGTAAGTCATTCTTCCCTGGTAACCAGTAATGAATGCACCTATTTTTCCTCAGCGAGTCATCCTTGATATGTTTACCCTAACCGGTAACGGATGTCCCTATGTCCGAGTGTATTGATCTTCTTACCCAGTAACCGATAGTAGATAATACATCTCTTTTTACTCTTGTGTTGAAGTTCATTCTTCCTCATTTGAGTTTGAGTGTGTATTTCCCTAGTGAAGTTGCCAATCCTCTGTTTGGTTTGAGTATTGCAAATTTGTTCTGATCTATTCTCATCCCCTGTAGATAACCTTATCCCTAAATTGAGTCTTTCCATTGATTTATTTTCATGGATATCCCCTCGCGTCTCCTGTAGTTTTTAAGTTGTTGTCTGGCCTACGCATAACTTTTATCCCCTAGAGTCTATGTCTCCTCGGTGAGTTTTCCTTGCGGGATGCATTATGCTCCTTTGGACTTTTAGTCTCTCCGAATTCTTTTCCTTTGTGATAATATATTCCCCACAAAGATTATTTTGACATTCATATGCATCATGAGGTCTCTCAGGGACCAAAATTTGTTTCTTGATGTTGTTATTTAAGTACATTCTACTGAGTTGATACGAATATTTAAACCTTCACATCCTCAGTTGGAATGTCCTTAAATAGGGGCAACTATAAGACCCCGATTTTGACCCTAAGATCCCTCATGTTATCTCATCATTTGCATTGGCTTTGGGATCACACCTTGGCATCCTCCTTACCCCTAATTCCTTGGGTTTGTATTGGGAAAGATCAACAAGCATATTTGATTGTATCCTAATTAATTTTTTCTTTGTTTACTAACCAAAATACCAAAAATATTGTATAGCTTTATTTCTTTTGCAAGTAGTGTGTTTCCCCTTATGCCCTATCAAGCTCACAACTAGGGTTTGAAACCCTCAGTGCAAGGAGATTAGCCAAGGAAAGATTCACATTGGTTCTAAGCATCATATATGGATCCCCATGTTCTTCATTTATCATTTGGATCAAGAAATCATCAAGAGTTTGAAGCTTGTTTTCCTTGTAAACCCTAATTCATATAGGTATCTTGTGTGACTTCCTCAACAAGTTTCTTCAACAATTGGTAAAATATATCAAGGGATACATAATTTCACATCATCTTATACATATATGATCCTCTATGAGTCCCAAAGATCAAGATAACTTCAAGTTTGCAAGTTGGTTCAAAGAAGTTGACCAGACAAAGTCAACTGGTCAAAACTGGGGTTCCCTAGACCCTATCTTCTACAAGTTTTGTCATATGAAAATGATTCCAAGATAAAATTTACTTTTTATGGCATTCCAAAAAACTTACATGTTGACATCAAGATCTAATTCTGCTTGGAAAGTCATTTTTTATGGTGAAATATTATAGGTCATTTTGTATGTGCCCTACTTAGGAGGTCAACTTCCAAGGACCATAACTTGCTCACTTTTTATGAGATGAAGTCCACACAAGTTTCATGATCAATTTAAATATTTCCTATCCAAATTTTATTCTTTGAGAAATATCAAATTCAACTTGCAAGGGCATGTGCTAAGAGGAAACATTATAGGTCATTTTGGGCCATTACCATTGAACAAGCAATTTTCCTCAACGTCTAAAATGCAAACTACGTCATTCCAAATCCAAATGATGTGAAATTTGTGACCAAATTTAAGAGGATTGAAATAGCTACAACTTTTATGAATAAACCATTTTCATTTGAAGATCATGGCAAAAGTTATTCAAGGTGGAAGAAGTGGTCATTTGACTTGGTACTTAGAAAATTTTCAATTATGTTTGATTTCTAAAACTTCCACCTCAAAACTCATCATGATCCAAGCTTTAAATAGAAAAGTGTTCAACATCAAAGTAGTTACCCTTTCTATCACCTTTCCAAAAAGTCCAGGATCACTTCATTTGGATTAATTTTGACGGAATTGCGCATGGTTCCTTTCATAGGTTTGTTTTGGAAAGATTTGAATTCAATTGACCATTTCCTTTTGCATGCTTACTTGTTATTGTTTCAGGATCCATTGTTCATGAATTGGAGTGAGATCACCTCATGAATTGGTCCCAAATCATTGCCCATGCATCCATGCATGAAAGTTGCTAAAATTGGCAAACTTCCAAAGTGTGTGAAAAATAACATGCTATGCTATATATACATGACCATTTTGATCATAATGAGGATCCCTTCTGCCTAAGCTTTGAACCCTTGCATCACTAGCCTCCATTAAAGGATGAACTTGAATATTTCACTTGAAATCGAGTTTCGATTCTCCTTCTATTTTGAGATTGAAACTCCAAGAATCCAAGACTCTCATTGATCCATTTCACTTCCTGCAAGCTTCTAGAGCCGAGCCAAGGCAAATTGGAAGCAAGATCAAGCTGAATTGAAGCTACCCAAAGGTGATTTTTATCAAACTTATCTCCTTTGATTCTCTCTCATTTCTCAACTATTTTGTTTGAATATTGGTTGTCTGAAGTCCTATCAATATAGGTAACAAGATTGAGTTTCTTTAAGGTCAAATCGAAGCAACTCATATCATACACCTCACATTTCAAATCCATGTATCTTTTAATATGCTTGGAATTGGATGAAATGGAGATCAGATTCGAGCTCCTGAGGTCCTTTGACCTTGGAGGTCCTTTGGCCTTGGAGGTCCTTTGACCTTGGAGGTCCTTTGACCTTGTTTGACCTAGGATAAATCTCTTGGCCATTTATTTGGTGTTTTGAAGGAATTTAAGGTTTTTTCCAAATTAAAATGCATTTTAATTCATTTTTAATATGATTTTTAATTGATTAAATGTTTAAAAATTATGTTAAGCCATTTTTATGGTCTTGTAATGTTTGAGTTTTTGTTTGGGCCTTGGTCATGGTTGATTTGACTTTTGTTTGATCAAAACCATTTGATTTAGGGGATTGATGAAATGTGCATTTCATCTCCCAAAATTAATGGATGGTATTTATCAAATGAAATTCTTCACATGATCAATTTGTGTTTTTATTTCCCCTTCCATATTAATCTTCATCCCTATTATTCCTCATTCCCTCATTTGACCAATGAAATCTATAATGTCTAAATGCTAATTGATTCATCAATGACCTTGTGTCAGATGAATCAATACAAGTCTAACTGAGATAGGTCCCTCCCATTTTCTTTTAGAGTGTGGTATGTTTTACGAGTTTGATTCTTTATACCAAATCTCTAACATGCATTGACACCTATATTTTTATTGCCCGACCTCAGATATTTGTGACTTCTACATAAGTCCAATTACGATTGCTTAACATAGTGATAAATGTGTCCCTCAAGGCATAGCATTCTAGTAAGTGAGATTGTAAGTCTCCCATTCTTCATGGCATTGTGTGAAAACTTGACCTTTTTTTTTTTCCTTTCATGAGAGATAGTGGCATACTTGTTGAATTATCCAAGTTGGATCCCTTCTCATAGAAGATGTCTTGTTTCAAGGATTCATACTTGTGAATGAATGGTTGAGTGTTCTCCAAAGAATGACTTAATCAATTAAAGCTCAACATTAACATTTGACTAACCATTGACTAACTCTTATTCATTATGTTTTTACTTTTAAGTCATTTACTTTATTCAATTTAAATTTCAGTCATTTATCAGTCATTGTCATTTACATTTCATATAACTTGTTTATGTTTTAGTCCTTTTCACTTTGCTCGTTTGAGTCATATCTTATGATTGTGTATGTGTGTGTGTGTGTGTATGTATATATATATATATATATATATATATATATATATATATATATATATATATATATATATATATATATATATATATATATATATATATATATATATATATATATATATATATATATATTTGTTTGCATGTTTTGATTTTGTTTGTGGTCTTAGGACCCTAAAACACCTAATAACAACAAAAAACCTAAAAAAACATTTGATGGACTGCTGGGACTTGATATAAGCTTTTAGACTTAGAATTAGGCAACATTCTCTGTGCTAAAGAACTTGGCCAATGCCAATATTTGAGACTGAGCTACCTCTACTTATGCCTTCATATGATACAAAACCTTGGATTCCTTGGAGTCATTTGCTACTCTGTCTATGTGCTTAATTATCTTGTTATTATTGTCTATTTTTGATGTTTTGTTCTGAGTTGATCAAGGAATATTTCATCTACTACCTGGGAAGAAGTTGAAGACTGTTGGCTATTGGATTACTTTCCTAGATATTCTGGATATCTTTATTTGATGCCTTGATCTTTATGATGTTTGGATATTTCTCATTACTTATTGATTATTGCTTTGTCAAAGTCCAAAGAAAAATGAGTTTCTATATGACATTCTTGTCTGTTGGATTTCATCCCATTTGTAAGATCTTTTCAACTCTTAACTTTTGAATTTTTTATTAGGATAGTCTCTTCATCTCCTCCCACTTCTTTAATTTCAAAATCTCTCCCTCTTTTCAAAAACTTGCTTTGCTTATGATTTCAAACTTAGACATATTTTAATGATTAGAAACTTTGGTCTTATACCATTGAATTTTTAAACTCTTTCTTAAATCAAATTTGTAAAAAAACTTAATCATATTAACTTAAATTTCAAAAGACAAAAAGAATTAACAATCTCATTCAAATCTTTGGCATTTTTGTGTGTTTCCATTTAAGCCTTTGTTAAAATCAATTCACCAACTTCTTTGAAATTTTTACCACGAACTACGAGGTTTTAATCCCTCATATTTATGTTGGTACGTAGGCACAAGACTGAAGGTCTTGTCAAACACACAAAAAAATATAATCAATAAATTCTTTTTCTCATCCCCTCATTCCTTTTTTATCAAACATCATTTATACCCAAAAACATACGCACACAAAAAAGGGCTCCCTAGGAGTACCTAGGATACTTTGGGTGCTAGCACCTTACCTCTGTGCAACCAACCTTTTACCTGTAATCTATGGCATTTTATTAGTTTTGATTTAAAAACTTCTTATCCCTGGGGTTTGTTCGTACTTTTCCCTTTTCCTTTGGAAACAAAATAAAATACGGTGGCGACTCTGGTTTTATTGACGTTAAGTTTATCTATAGCTTGATGGTCATGAATTTACCACTACAACCATCATAAAAAAGGAGATTGTAAAGAAGATGTTCTTCATCTATCTTAGATTAAGTTTTGGTGAAGACAAAAGCTTATTGTAACACTTCGACTTTATTTAAATTAGTTTTTCGTAATTTAATTATGTGATAGTTGTGGTTGTATTGTGTCGATGGATGTTTTGATGAGTTGTGTTACCCTTTTTGTGGGGTAGTTGTATTAGAATTGTAGAAATTAAGGTATTATGGAGTGTGTGAGCAAAAGTGTAGAAAGGATGGTGTGGTGAGTAAAACTAATTAATTATATTAGTTATTATTTAATTAATTAATTAAAATTAGTTGAATATTAATTTAATTAGTTAATTGAGTGAGGAGTTATTATTATTATTATTATTATTATTATTATTATTAAATTAATGATAATAGTAATAAGTTAATAAAATAATAAGAATTATAATAAAAAATAGAAGAGGGGGATAGTGAGATAGAAACTCAGAGAGAACATAACATTTGGGAGAAAAGAGAAGAAACTGAGAAAGGGAGAAGAAAAGGTTAGGGCTCAAGAGGAGAATTCACCATTGTTGAAGGTCAAATAATCAATTGCAATGAACTCTAAGGTAAGGTTGAGGTTCTAATTATCTAAGGGTTAACATGATGATGGTAGGTAGATTATACCATGTAGGTTTTGTGTTTTTCTTCACTATATTCATGATCAAGGTGAATATTTGGTAATTGTTGAATTATGTGTGTATCATGATATTGTGACGGATGTTGGAATGATGAATTGTTGCTATTGTTGTTGTTTAAATCATAAAATTGATTGTATAGTATGATGTCAATGTTGTGTGATTGATGTTGTTTTGGATCAGAGTCTGAACTGAGTTATGAATGTTTTCGGAGTAAATAAGTTGGGATTTTGAATGGTGGAAAAGTGTTTTTTCGTTGTAAAATATAGTACAAATGATTTGTAAGAAAAGTGGGGTTTGGTGATGAATTTTCAATAATTTTCATTTTGAAAAAGTTGCAGAAAAGTGTTTATGCGACAGTGTAATCGGTTACTAGAAATGGAGTAACCGCTTACACTACTTAAAAAATAGGTTTTGGGGCAAAATTTGAGTGGTGTAATCGGTTACCTGTTTTTGGATAACCGGTCACCATGTGTGCGCGGTAGTGTGGGTTGCACCACTGGATATAGTGTAACCGGTTACACTGAGAGCATTTTCTTAAAAACTTTTAAAATTCATAATTTTTGTTCCGAGTGTTCGATTTGAGTGTCGTTCGAAGCGTCGAAAAACTAAGAGCATGTACTTTCATTTAAAATTTGTTTCAGTACCTGAAAATGAATATTTTTTTAGCGATGGTGTTGAAATGCATTGTAATGTTTATGTGGGGGTGTGACATAACCTTGAATGCATTGTTGTTGCTTGTTACATTGTATGTTGATGTTGTTGAACTGTATAATATGTGTTTGATGCATGGTGGCCAGTATTGGTGATGTACATTAACTAAGGTGGTGGATCATTATGCATGATGTTGTTGTTGCATGTATAATATGTTGCATGCATTTATGTTGTTGGACAAATGATTAGTTATTGGTGAGCCTCAAATTCCATTATGTGGATTGGGTCGGTAGCTGATTTCGGAGGTGATGGAATCAGTGATACATTATCGGAGGTGATGGTAATGAATTGATGACTTTGATCCTAGGAGGTGAGGATCAAAGCGGTGAACCTGGGTGTTCATGTATTGGTACAACATGCAATGAGTCGGGTTGCTGAGTCTAATTGCATTGTACATTGGTTACATTTGTTATTGGGTTGGATGGTTGATTATGTTGTTATTATGTCATATGGTTATTATGTTGCTATTATGTGTGGATAGTTGTTGTGTGGATTATGTGGAATTGCATTATGGAATCGGTGATGTGCATGTAATAATCTGATGCTTACTTATTATCATGCTTTCCTTTATATAATTATGATATCTCATCCCTTTTGTTTGAATGTTTCCTCCACGCGGGTAACGTGCACATGAGCCGTAGTAAAAGCTCAAATGTGAATGGAAGATGAAGTCTTCTGTTTATTTTTGTGACGGCGTCTGCCCTGATGTGTAACACTGGAAATTGGGAACACTATGTCTTTCATTATGTTTTAACATTTCTGATAATGATCTGTTATGATGATGTTGGATATGTTGAGTTAACTATTTATTATTGTTGTTCTGCTACTATTTGATACATGTTAACATTCATACATGTGGTTATTACTACTATTTTTATAAATGTCAAGTGTTACAAGTCTTTTCGATTGAGCAGGTTGATTGTATGTTGTAGTGTAGCATCATAAATTCATGTTGAATTATTTTACTCTGATAAATGTTATAAATTTATGTGGGGAAAGTTTAGAGTGTTACACTTACCATATAAGAAAAATCAAAGAATAAAGATTAAAATCAAGTACCAAGATTGGATAAGCTTTGGAAATCAAAGGAGTGAATCATGAAGATTAAGGTATAATGGCAATTCTCAAACCTCAATTTTGTCCCTCATTCAATAATTTAAAACATGCATCATGACGTTTTCATCATCTATATAGCATAACTTGCATTTCATCTCGCATAATGCCTAAAATGTCGACCAAAATAAATTTTCGAATTTACAGACAGACCGGTCGAACTGACTCTCAAATGTACGACAAATAAGCGGGAAAAAGTTTTTGAAATCGAGTTTGCATACGTCATTTTTATTAATCTATGGTTCACGTATTTTAACCTGACGTGGTCATTTTATTTTTTCGACTATTTTTTATCGTATTTTGATCAGTCTAAGCCTTTTTAACCGATCATTTTTTATTTCAAATTTTGATCAAAAACTATGTGTTTCCGAGAAGTTTATTTCGCGCTGATCATTTTGGTGCATTCAGTTTAACTTTTTGAGCACTTTTGCACCCGACTTTTATTCATTTTGAGTGTGTTTTATTTTTATTTCTTTGTCAAAATCTTCGAAATAAGTAAATAGAATTTTCTATGTTTTTGTTTCAAATTAATTTTGATTATTTAAACAAGTGTAATTTTATTTGATTTAACTCGTTTCAAATTCATTTTACACTTTAAAAGCGCCAAAAAGGTATTCTGGACATATTGAAAAAATAGAAAACCCTAGGAACACATGTGTGTGTGTATATATATATATATATATATATATATATATATATATATATATATATATATATATATATATATATATATATATATATATATATATATATATATATATATATATATATATATATATATATATATATATATATATATATATTTACGCATGGCTTGAGACTAAAGAAAGAGACCAAAAAGTTGAGCTACTTATTTATTTGTCTCTCTCAAATTCATCAATCACCAATAACGCAAAACTTGAGACCATTTTAATCCAATATAGTGATGAATTCAATGTACCTATGATCCAATAAAATGAGTTGAAAAGGGGAGATTCATGCACACACAGTAAAAAAAGAGATGAAGTGATCGTCTTCTTTCTCAAGGAGAAGAACGTGACCTCACCATCCGGACACCCTCTCATGAACTTCCTACCAACAACCATAATCGGAATACCTTCAACCACAATACCATGAAACATCTTCACAATCCATCCATTTTCCTCTCATGTTAACAACAACTATCGCACCATCACAACAACATAACACACACCCTACTACTTCTCATCTTCTTTTTCACCTCTCACCATCTTCTAATCACTTTCCTCACTTCAACTCCTTCACAACCGATACCTTCACAGTGAAACTCCACAGCCACCACCTTGAAATTCGTCCCTCCACCATACATGAACAACAACCACTTCATATCTTTCTCTCACCAACCAACATACCACACGTTAAAACATCTCTAAGATAGCTCTCTCCCATTTTCATTTTTGAAAGAAAGTAACAAAAAAAAGGATTTTCCTTTTAATTATAGTCTCCTCCCATATTTCTTCACAACCACGCCTCCATAGGTGAAAGCAACAACCATGTGAAGTTACAACAGGGATTTCTTGGCTCTCAAAAGCTTGGAATTGAATGTAGTACCTTTCTCTATTTATGGGGAATGTGTTTGGATCCAAATACGTGTGGAATGATGCTGAATTTGTGCAAAACGAATTTGATCAGAATGTGAGAAAAGTGTGACTTGCAATCTATTAAAACTCAGTCAAATCATGTGTTTCAAGGGCCAATTAACTTCTGTAGACTTATATTAACATGTTTAGGCCCAAAACACATGCTAATTTTGCTTGGAATTGAGATTAGTGAAGTTCATAATTCGGGCAATGATAATTTCTTCAGTTACAAGTCACCATGTTCAACCCAATGTGGCATCCTACTCATGATGCTTTTTTATCCCATTCTTTTTGCAATATGTTAAAATTATGCCAAAGATTACAATGTGCCAAGAAATGTTTCATTTGGATGTTTGAGCATAAAGTTATGTCATGTTGAATTTGGCATGAAAAACTGATCACATAACTTAGAAAAATTCGAGTGCTCCATGGCTGAAAATGACCTGTAATGTCTCAATGAATTCCATGGCCTTACAATCATATTTTGGCTTTGATCCTTGGAGAAAATTTATAGAGGGTGGCATTGTGAAAAAGGAATCAGGCTCAAATTTTGAAAATTGAAGAAGTTGTAATCTTTGAAAATTGAGAAAAAGTCACTTCAAAATAGGTCAAATTTCACTAAGTCCACAAATGACCTATAATGTCTCCAAACTTTTGATGATCCTCCCAGTATAATTGGCTCTTATTATGTGAAGAGAAGTTGTAGAGGATATTGATAAGCGTCATATTCAAAAAGAAGCATTCAAAAATGTTAAGAATTGAAGGAGTTATGATCCTTGGAACTTTGACTTCAAAATGTTGACTTTTTTGTCAAACCACTTGGAACAAGCTTGTGTATTTGGATTTTCCTTGCATTTCAAAGCACATGGATGATTATATGAACTCAAAATAAGGTGTCCTTTATTTCCTATTGATTAAATTGCTCAAGGCTTGAAGTTGCTTGTTGAAGAAGGCATGGAAATAAACACATGAACCTTTGACTTTCCTTGAGAAGTAAGCAACAAAACTTTGAGATGCTCTTGATTGAAAAGCCCTTACCTTCCGTAATAAACTTAAGGGAAACAAGACATATTTTTTCTATTTTGATTAGTTGTTAGATAAGCAATTAATCATATAAACACAAATATAAAATATCAATAAAGAGGTGCTTGATAATCTTTGCAAGAAGCAAACCCAAGGTGAATAAGGGGGAGGATCAAGAGGTGACCTTATTTGTGTGCAAGAATGCTAATGGTATGTGAGATCTTGGGGTTAAAAATTAGGATATGACAGATGCCCCTACTTAAGTTTATTTAATTTTGAGATATGAAGGTTGAAATCTTTGTCTCGACAAGATTGAAGAGACTTAAATATCAAAGACCCAATTTTTGTCCCTAAGATACTGCAAAATGCTTATGATATGATATGAATGAAAACAAGGATCTCTATGGGAAATAATAGTTTCCATAGGGGGACTCGGCTGGGGACAAACAAAGTTCCACAGGGGAAAAGAAAAGACTCGAGAATAACCATCATTTGGAAAGAAACCAATGTACAATTAGATATTGGCCGCAAAGATCCAACGGGGAAGACTTAACAAGGCAAGGCTCCATCTGGGAAAGGAAATCATCAAAGGGGGAAAATCCAAGTCCATTAGGGGAGGAATATTACCTAACTATCAACCAAGTGATAGCTTAACAAAATGTAATAATCCCAAACATAATGATTACCAATTACCGGCCAAGTGATAAGTTAACAAAGGCAACCAATCAAAGGTAAAAGGAATTATTACCTATTATCAGCTAAGTGATAACTTAACAAAGGTAATAAGCTCAAACAGAATTATTACCAATTACTAACCAAGTGGTAACTTAACAGAGGCAACCAATCAAAGGGGTAAAAGGAATTATTACCTACTATCAGCCAAGTGATAGCTTAACTAAGGTAATAAGCTCAAATAGAATGATTACTAATTACCATCCAAGTGATAACTTAATAAAGGTAATCAATCAAAAGGTAAAATGAACTATTATCTACTATCAGCCGAGTGATAGCTTAACCAAGATATTAAGCTCAAACAGAATGATTACTAATTACCAGTCAAGTGGTAACTTAACAAAAGCAACAAATCAAAGGTAAGAGGAACTATTACCTACTATCAACCGAGTGATAGCTTAACAAAGGTAATAAGCCCGAACATAATGATTACCAATTACTAGCCAAGTGGTAACTTAACAAAAGTAACCAATCAAAAGTTAAAAGGGAATATTACTTATTATCATCCGAGTGATAGCTTAACAAAGGTAATAAGCTCAAACAGAATGATTACCAAGTACCGGCCAAGTGGTAACTTAACAAAGGTAACCAATCAAAAGGTAAAAGGAACTATTACCTACTATCAGCCGAGTGATAGCTTAACCAAGGTATTAAGCTTGAAGGGGACCAAAATTCAACCCAGGAACTAACTGGAGAGAAACGATCAAAGAAGACTCAATCCAGTAAGGACATGATTTCAATTGGAGATTAATTCGATCCAAGTAATAAACTAGAAAGGAAAACTAAAACAAAATTGTCTACGAGGATCAAGGTATGGTGGGGAATTTAGAAAGGATAAGCGCTTTATTTTTAAGGTCGACACTCTATTGGAGAGAGGACACACACACTCTGTGGGGGAGTGAAAACACCAGGATGTGGTGGGGGATCAAGAAATGCAAAAATGCGCAAACATCATGATACAATGCATATGTGTATGAATATGCTGACAAAACAAACGCAAAGGGAGTTAGACTGATAACATGGTACAACCAGATACTCAGATAATCTCAACAAGACGGAGATGCTGGAGGAGATATTACTAGGGATCCTACCATTCATGTAATCTTATGTTGGGGAAACTGTTATTCTTGAATACATGCAACAAAGGGAAATCATATCTGGGGAAGTCACTAAATTCCATTTTTCAGGATCTTACCATTCTTGAGATTGTTATTAACATTCCTCTTTCATATTCACAAGTCGAGGAAGAATATATATTTTTTTTTTGCAAATTTCAAAAACATGATTGTTTAGATATCTTTTATTTCAAAAATTATCATAAAAAATAAACAAAATTTCGTGAACTGAAACAAAATAAGAATAACACACAAATAGGAAAAAGGCTCAAATTTTATTGATAGAATGGTAGTCTGCAAATGGCATGACTCCATGGATCATTACAAACTTGAAAAAAATGGTAAATACATGGAAAGGGCTACATTAGAATACAATGACCATTATTCTCCCTAACAACTTTGAATTCCGCTATGTTCTGAACTTTGGCCTAGGATGACTGAATAGCCACCTTTGATAGACATTATTGCTTCAAACGATCATGCCTGGCCTGATGCAGTTTGTAAGACCCTAATTTTGACCCTAAGATCTCTCATGCAATTCCATCATAAGCATTAGCATTGGGATCATATCTTGGCATCCTCCTTACCCCTCTTTCATTGGGTTTGTTTTGGGAGAGATCACCAAGCACTCTGTGATTATATCTTACTTGTATTTTATCATTTCACTAACCAAAATACCAAAAATATGTCTTTGCATTTGTCTAACTCTTTTGTAGGAAGGGCATGATTCCATTGATTCATCAAGTTCACATCTAGGGTTTGAGACCCTCATGAACAAAGAGCATAACCAAGAATTAATTCAAGAATGGTCATGAACATCATATATGAGTCCCAATGTTCTCTACATGTTATATTGATCAAGTTTTCTTCAAGGGTTTGAGGGTGATTTTCCTTGGAAACCCTAGTTTGACTGGGTATCTTGAGTAACTTCTCCAACAAGCTATCTCACCAATTGATCAAATTTCTCAAGGTACACTTCCAATTTCATCATCTTAAGCATATATGATCTACCATGATCCAAGAAATTCAAGAGAATTGGAAGTTAGCAAGTTGGTTGATGGTGGTTGGCCAGATGAATTCATCTAATCAAAATTGGGTCTCCCTAGACCCTATCTCCTATAATTTTCGCCATATGAAAAGGATTCCAAGAGCCAACTTACTCTAAATGACATTACAAACAACTTTCATGTTGAAACCTAGAGCTAGTTTTACTTGGAAAATCATTTTCTATGTTGAAACATTATAGGTCATTTTGTCTAAACCCTAATTTGAAAGTCAACTTCCCAAGGCCATAACTTGCTCAATTTTTATGAGATGAAAGATTTCCAAGTTTCATAATCAAATTCAATGTGTCTACTTCAACTTTTATGTTTGGAGTGGGAGCTAATTCAACTTTTTTGAACATGTGATATGAGGTTACATTATAGGCCACTTTTGACCTATACCATTGATCAAGTGATTTTTCCAAACATCAAAAATGCATAACTCTATCATTTTAAATCCAAATGACATGACATTGGTGACCATTTTGAAGGTCTTTGAGAGGTATACAACTCTGATGAAGACACTTTTCTCATTTGAAGCTCATATAAAAAGTTAAGCAATGTGGAATATTGAGACATGGCTTGACACTTAGAAAAATTTTGATATGTCAAAAATTTCCAAACTTCCACCTCAAATTTCTCCAAGTTCCAAGCTCCAAGTTGTTGGTTCTATGTGTTGGCATCAATTTTGGTAAAACCTAGAGTTTTCACAAGTTGTCACGAGTGTTGTCTTGACATGTGATATCAGTTTCCTGCAGGATGTTTTAATAAAGTTGTGCAGGATTTAGCTGAGATGTCAGACCCGATGTTAAGACATGTGTAAACAGAACATTCAATCTGAATGTTATGTATCTTAAGGTTGCGCTTTTCATGCAAATCTGTGGAGATTGAACGCGTCATTCAAGGAGTAATTTGAATTAAAACCATATTGATTTATTTTCCAATAAGATATGATCAGCTGTCGTGAATAAGAAGATATGAAAGGAAAATAGATTTAGGGTTTTATGATGTCCAAGCCCATTCAAAACCTTCTATTTAAAGGCCATGTAAAACCTGGTTTTAACACACAAGAAAACGAACGAAATTGTCAGAGAGAATAAGGGTTTTATTCTTGTGTCAATTGTGTATTGTGAGCCATTCATTCATCCTATTGATGATTGAATTGGACTGACTTTTGTGTTGTAATTTGTCCACTTTAAGCTTTGAAGCATGAGTGTGTGTTTACTTGGTTGAAGCTTTTAAGCAAAATCAAGTATGTGTTCTTGAAGAGTGTCTTCTTTCTTTGTAATATTTGTTTTTATATCACTGTTGTGATTGAGGGGGAGTGAGTAGGGTCTCTTATCTAATAATTCTTAGATAGAAGTCACACGGGTAGAGATTAGGTGAAAAGACTGTAACTTGAAGTTGTTTACTAAGAGTCTTTGAACTAATTTTATTTAGTGGATTTCCTTCCTGGCTTGGTAGCCCCCAGACGTAGGTGAGTTTGCACCGGACTGGGTTAACAATTGCTTGTGTCACTTTCATGTCAAACACTGAAGAGAAAGAGGAAGAAAGTGGTCAGGATACTGATGAAGATCTGGAAAATGATGTAGCATTACTGGGGAGAGAGTTCAACAAACTCCTGAAAAGGATGGATGTAAGGTAAAAATTTAATGTCAAGAACAACTCATTTGACATCAATAGGTCCAATGATACTGGAAGAAGAAAAAAATCTGAGGAAAAATCCAAACAAGGCAAAGGAGTTCAGTGCCATGAATATGAAGGGTATGGACACATTAGAGCTGAATATGGGACCTACCTCAAGAAACAGAAGAAGAGTCTTGTTGCTACTTGGTCTGATGAAAGTGAAACAGAAGGGGAGTCTGCCAATCTTGTGACTGCCTTGACTGGAAGATGGGGTTCTGATGAAGACTCAAGTGATGATGAAGTAACCTTTGATGAATTAGTCACTACCTACAGAAAGTTATGTTACAGAAGTGAAGAAGTGTATCAACAAGTGGAGAATCATAAGAAATTGATAACCCAACTAGAGGATGATAAGACAGAACACTTGGAAACCATTTCTAAGTTGAAGATCGAAGTCGTGTTCCTGAACTCTAAACTGGATGAGATGACAAAGTATGTCAGAATGCTAAATAGTGGATCTGACACCTTAGACAAAATCCTCCAGACTGGAAAGATGGCAGGAGACAAGTTTGGCCTTGGGTTCAATGAATCCACTCCTGAGTGTAGTCACACTGGTAGCAAACCAAAGATGTCACATCAGGTGTCCCAACATCACAAGGAAAGACAACATAAAGGAAAACACCAAAGATAGAGATGTCATTACTGTAGAAAATTTAGCCACATAAAACCATCCTGCTTTAATTTGTATGGCTATCCTAGTCCTACTCATCATCAACCTAGACCCAAACACCACATCCCTATCAACAGAAAATAGTGGGTTCCTAGGACTGGTGCTAGTAACTTGATAGCTCACACTTTCTTCAGAGTTTCAGCAAAAAAAGACTGGTATTTTGACAGTGGATGCTCCAGACACATGACTAGAAGCAAAAACCTACTAATTGACCTTCATCCTTATGCCACCAGCTACGTGACCTTTGGTGATGGAGAAAAGGGTGAAATCAAGGGGATTGGAAAGGTAAACTGCCCTGGAGTCCCTAACCTTGATAATGTGCTACTTGTTAAAGGATTGATTGCAAACCTGATCAGCATCAGTCAACTGTGTGACCAAGGTCTAAATGTGAACTTCACAAAAACTGAAATTTTGATTACTAATAAAAAAATGAGGTGAACATGAAAGGAGTCAGGTCTAAGGACAACTGCTATATGTGGAGTTCTCAATAAACTGGTTATTCATCAATGTGTACTCTAGCCAAAGAAGAAGAGGTGAAATTATGGCATCAAAAACTGGGTCATCTGCATCTTAAAGGAATGAAGAGGATTATATCTGTTGAAGTTGTCAGAGGAATCCCAAAATTAAAGTTTGATGAAGGAAGAGTTTGTGGTGAGTGTCAGATTGGAAAGCAGACAAAGATGTCACATAAGAAGATCAAACATGACACCACATCTAGACTGCTGGAACTTCTCCACATGGACTTGATGGGACCTATGCAGGTGGTAAGTCTTGGTGGGAAAAGGTATGCTTATGTGGTGGTGGACGACTTCTCCAGACACACCTGGGTAAATTTTATAAGGGAAAAATCTGATGGTTTTGAGGTGTTCAAAGATATTTTCCTAAGACTTCAAAGAGAAAAAGAAAGTCAGGTTATCAGAATCAGAAGTGATCATGGGAAAGAATTTGAGAACAATAAATTTGTTGGATTCTGTTCATCTGAAGGAATTAGTCATGAGTTCTCATCTCCCATTACCCCTCGGCAAAATGGTGTGGTAGAAAGGAAAAATAGAACTCTCTAAGAATCTGCCAGAGCTATGGTTCATGCTAAGAAGTTGCCTTACCACTTCTGGGTTGAAGCTATGAATACTGCCTGTTATGTTCACAACAGAGTAACCTTGAAGAAAGGGACCCCAACTACTTTATATGAAGTATGGAAAGGAAGAAGATCTACTGTCAAATACTTCCATGTGTTCGGTAGTAAATGTTATATCCTAACTGATCGTGAACAAAGAAGGAAAATGGACCCCAAGAGTGATGAAGGAATATTTATGGGTTATTCAACAAATAGCAGAGCATTTAGGGTCTTTAATTCCGGAAAAAAAGTAATGATGGAATCTATCAATGTTGTTGTTGATGATCAAGATACTGATGTCACAGACGATGTTGAAACATCTCTGAATGATGCCCCAGCTGATTTCCTGGACAAAAGTAATGAGAGTGAACCCACTCAAACTGAACCTGAAGCTGATAAAATTAATAAGGGACCCTCTATTAGAATTCAGAAGGATCATCCGAAAGATCTCATTATAGGAGACCCAAATGAATGGGTCACCACTAGATCAAGGGAAGTAATCTCACATGGATGTTTTGTATCCAAGATTGAGCCCAAGAATGTCAAAGAAGCCTTAACTGATGAATTTTGGATCAATGTCATGCAAGAAGAGTTAGGCTAATTCAAGAGAAATGAAGTATGGGAATTGGTTCCTAGACCTGAAGGAATAAATGTTATTGGAACAAAGTGGGTTTACAAGAATAAATATGATGAATAAGGGGTGGTTACTAAAAATAAAGCGAGATTGGTAGCATAAGGATACACTCAAGTTAAAGAAGTTGACTTTGATGAAACATTTTCCCCTGTAGCTCGCCTGGAGTCCATTAGATTACTGCTCAGAGTAGCATGTATTCTGAAGTTTAAACTGTTCCAAATGGATGTGAAAAGTGCCTTCTTGAATGGTTACTTAAATGAGGAAGTGTATATTGAACAACCTAAAGGGTTTACAGACCCAAATCTTCCAAAGCATGTGTATAAGTTGAGGAAAGCCCTCTATGGGTTGAAACAAGCTCCTAGGGCTTGGTATGATAGACTCACAATGTTTCTCATTGACAATGGATACAGGAAGGGAGGAATTGATAAGACCTTATTTGTCAAAAATGAAGGAGGAAACCTCATGGTGGCTCAGATATATGTGGATGATATTGTGTTTGGTGGGATGTCAAATAAGATGGTTGAACATTTTGTTAAACAAATGCAGTCTGAATTTGAAATGAGCCTTATTGGAGAACTAACCTATTTTCTTGGGCTACAAGTCAATCAGATGGAAGATTCTATCTTTCTATCTCAAAGAAAATATGCCAAAAATATTGTTAAGAAGTTTGGCATGGAGAATGCAAGTCACAAAAGGACACCTGCTCCTACTCATCTGAAAGTGTCTAAAGATGAAAATGGTGTCAGTGTGGATCAAAGTCTCTACAGAAGCATGATAGGGAGTCTGCTATATCTCACAGCAAGCAGACCTGGCATTGCTTTTGCTGTAGGTGTTTGTGCTAGATATCAAGTTGAACCAAAGGCGAGTCACACAAACCAAGTGAAAAAGATCCTGAAATATGTCAATGGCACTAGTGACTATGGGATGTTATACACTCATGGATCTGAATCTGTGCTGACTGGATACTGTGATGTTGATTGGGCTGGAAATGATGATGATAGGAAAAGCACATCAGGAGGATGCTTCTTCTTGGGGAACAACTTAATATCATGGTTTAGTAAGAAACAAAATTGTGTGTCTCTGTCCACTGCTGAAGCTGAATACATAGCAACTGGAAGTAGTTGTTCTCAACTGGTATGGATGAAACAGATGCTGACTGAATACAATGTCACGCAAGATATCATGACATTGTACTGTGACAACCTGAGTGCTATAAATATTTCTAAGAATCCTATTTAGCATAGAAGGACAAAACATATTGATATCCGTCACCATTTTATTAAAGAACTAGTGGAAGATAAAATTGTAGCTCTAGAGCATGTTGCTACTGAGATGCAGCTAGCTGATATTTTTACAACGGCCTTGGATGCAAATCAATTTGAATTTCTAAGAGGGAAATTAGGGATTTGTATTTATGAAAATTTGTAGCAATTAATATGGAGTGTAAAAGGTAATCAAATTATTGTCTGCTTACTTAAAATAAAGCGCCACATTTATGGTAAATCATCACCTAGTATTGGAAATACCATCTATTAACTTTTCACATGCAACCTCACTACCTACTCAAACAATTCCAACCCCCTGCTTCTTCCTCAAACTCCTCTGCTAGGGCAACTGAAATCTTTCCACAAAAACGACAAGATGTCACAACATCAAACTCCATCTGGTTCAAAAACTAATAAGCCTACTCACAAGGATAGAATGCCTTCAATGGACTTTCTCGATGAGGAAATTTTGGATGTGATTCCTCTGTCTGTTATTCCAGGCAAAGCCCCTGACTCAAACCATCCCATGGATGCATCTGCTTTTGCATGCCCCACTCAAGGTAATAGCTCTAGTATCCCTTCTAGCTCTACTCATGCCACTAGTTCTAAGGAAGATATGCACCACACTGATCGTGTCATTAGAAACCTAGTCACTAGAATCCTGAATGAAGGACATTCTGTGAAGGGAGTCTCTACGCCTCTGTCTAGAATGTACCCCTCTCCTGAAGTTGAACCTCATAGTGAAAAGGATGATGATTCCTCTAGATCTGAGAAGGACATGGCTGCTGAAGGTTTGTGCTCTCTAGGGCAAACTGTGTCTGGTAAAAAATATGTGGCATCTACTACTGCCAATGCTTCACAGTTTGAGAAGCATGATTCTGCAAACAATGTGATTGACCTAGAGGATGATAGGTATGATGATCAAGATGATAGCTTACTTCACCACTTAAAGCCTATTGTGGCTAAGCGAATGAAGACTAGAAAAGGTAGATCTGTGGCTGAAATAATGTCAGCCAAAACAGCTAAGAAGACTACTGGTGTAGGTCCCTCAAAATCTTAGAGCAAAGTTGATATGAAGAAGAGGAAGGTAAGAGAAGTGTCTGAGTCTGATGAAGATGTTGAAGAAGATGTCCCTGACATCTCCCCTGTGAAGAGGACAACTATGAGGAAGTCCCCTGTGAAAGTTGTTGTTGTACAATTGGACAATATCTCTTTCCATCTTGAAGATGGAGCTGCAAAATAGAAGTTTGTAATCCAAAGAAGGGTGGCTGTAGAGAGAGAGTTAGGCAAGGATGTTGTTGAGGTCAAAGAGGTCATGAACCTAATTAAAAATGATGGGTTAATGAAGACTGTGGCTGGGTTATCTCAGTGCTATGAGGGATTGGTTAAGGAATTCATTGTCAACATTCCTGGAGATATTGTTGATAAAAACAGCAAGGAATTTTGTAAAGTTTTTGTGATAGGGAAGTGTAACACATTTTTTTCCACTATCATTAACAAGTTTCTGGGAAGAGGTATATAGGGTGCATGTGAACTTGAAGCTACAGACAATGAGGTCTGTAGAGAAATTACAGCAAGGCAGGTGAAGGAGTGGCCTAGTAAAAAGCATCTCCCTGTTGGGAAGCTGACTGTTAAGTATGCCATATTGCATAAAATAGGGTCTGCAAATTGGGTGCCTACCAACCACATTTCCACAATTTCAAATACCCTTGGAAGATTTATCTTTGATGTCAAGCTGAAATTTTATTATGGTAGATTTATGTTTGAACAAATTGTCAAGCATGCTTCTACTAATGCAGTAAAGTTGCCTATAGCTTTTCCCTCAATGATTTGTGGGATTATCCTAAGTCAACACCCTGAGATTCTGAGTACCAATGACCTTCCAAGTAGAAGAAAACCCCCTCTATCAGTTTACTACAAATTGTTCGAAGGCATTCATGTCAAAGACATTGTCATGATATATGTTGTGAAAAAGCCAGCCTCAAAAGGTGGTCTTATTGCTGAGCTGAAGGAAACTTGTAAAGAGCTGGATGCAGGGATAAGGGTAGTAACAGCCAGGAAAGAAGCGTTGAAAGCTCTGATTGCAAGCTTGGAGCAAGCTGAAGGTGAGAATATTGGTCAGGCCAAGGAAGCTGAAGCCCAAACCTCTAGTGAGAGGTCTGCAACTAAAGATGAGACAAGTGGCAATTCTGTTTTTGATGTTGATGAATATGCAAGCTCAAGCTCCTCTGATTATCCCTTTTTGAAGTTGGCCCCCATTCATGAGATGATGTTTTTGATTAGCTCTGTTGGATGTTCTGTTTTTCTTTTGCAGTTATGTTCTGCTGCTTTGATTTTTATTTTTCTGGATTTTCTGGTTTGTTGGATTTTATCTCAGCTTGGTTAAAGTTGTGCATGTACTTGGCTCTGTAACACTTAACCTTTGACATTCTGTTTGTTTGACTGAATAGACATTTATTTTGTCTCTTTGGTCTCTTTTGGCTAAAAAGGGGAGAAGTAGCTAAAGTAGCTATGTTATACTATATGTTATGCTATAGATGATGTTATAGATAATGTTGGAGATGATCTGTATGATACAGATGATGTTGGAGATGTTATTAAATAGGGAAGTGTTCTGATGTTACAGATGATGTTGGAGATGATGTTAGATAGGGAAGTGTTATGTCTGTGTAAAGCAGATTGGTGTTAGCTGAAGGGGGAGGTGGTGTGTTCTGAGCACAAGCGCATGTGTGGTTACTATGTGTTTACTAGTTACTATTCTTGCTAGTAATATGTGACTGTTTACTTCTGCTGCTGAACTGATACTGTGATTATTTTCTTGTGAAACGTATAATTTGATGTATGTTTTAGCCAAAATTTACCAAAGGGGGAGTTTGTTGGTTCTATGTGTTGGCATCAATTTTGGTAAAACCTAGAGTTTTCACAAGTTGTCACGAGTGTTGTCTTAACATGTGATATCAGTTTCCTACAGGATGTTTTAATAAAGTTGTGCAGGATTTAGCTGAGATGTCAGACCCGATGTTAAGACATGTGTATACAGAACATTCAGTCTGAATGTTATGTATCTTAAGATTGCACTTTTCAAGCAAATTTGTGGAGATTGAACGTGCCACTCAAGGAGTAATTTGAGTTAAAACCAGATTGACTTATTTTCCAATAAGATATGATCAACTGTCGTGAATAAGAAGATACAAAAGGAAAATAGATTTAGGGTTTTATGATGTCCAAGCCCATTCAAAACCTTCTATTTAAAGGCCATGTAAAACATGGTTTTAACACACAAGAAAACGAACGAAATAGTGAGAGAGAATAAGGGTTTTAGTCTTGTGTGAGCTGTGTATTGTGAGCCATTCATTCATCCTATTGATGATTGAATTGGACTGACTTTTATGTTGTAGTTTGTCCACTCTAAGCTTTGAAGCATGAGTGTGTGTTTATTTGGTTGAAGCTTTTAAGCAAAATCAAGTATGTGTTCTTGAAGAGTGTCTTCTTTCTTTGTAATATTTGTTTTTATATCACTGCTGTGATTGAGGGGAAGTGGGTATGGTCTCTTATCTAAGAGTTCTTAGATAGAAGTCACACGGGTAGAGATTAGGTGAAAAGACTGTAACTTGAAGTTGTTTACTAAGAGTACTTGAACTAATTTTGTTTAGTGGATTTCCTTCCTGGCTTGGTAGCCCCCAGACGGAGGTGAGTTTGCACCGAACTGGGTTAACAATTGCTTGTGTAACTTGTACTATTGTTTCCTTATCTTTTATCCTGTTTATATTTTAGTGGTTGTTCAGATATTAGTGTCTTGACATTACCTTCGACATCTCATATCTGATACCAGAATTTCACAAATGAAAAAGTGTTAAACATGAAAGTTGTTCCTCTTGATCTCACCTTTCCAAAGAGCTCAAATTCATTCATTTTGGACAAGGAATGCATAGGCTGCGTATGGCATGAACATGGTGACATCACTTGGCAAGGATCAAACTTCAAATTTGAATGCACACTTGCCTTGCAATCCAAGCTCAATTCAGACTATCTAATATTCATTTGTAGACTTATTGCAATGATCTCATGGGCCTATACACGCCCATGCACTCATGTATCACCATTTTGCCAAATTTGGAAAGTGATTTCAAGTGTGCAAATATCAATAGAATTGGCTATAAATAGAGCTCCAATTTCTCATAATTTCACACACATTCGCGCCAGCTTTAATCCCCCATCTCAAACCCTCACTTTGCAAAGGATAAATCTGAGAAATTCTTTTGAGTTTGAGGTTGAATTTCCACTTTTTTGAAATTCAAATCTCCAGGAATCCACAGCCTTGTAAGCATCCAATCCTTCTTCTGCAAGCAAGTGGAGTAAGACCAAGCACAAGCAAAATCAAGATCAGTTGAATCCAGACCTCCATTGAAGGTATTTTCCAGAAATTTTGAACTCTTCGATTCTCTCAAATTCTTGATCAATTCTATTGATTCTTTGGTTGTCTACCAATGTAGGCAAAAAGATTGAGTTGCTTTGAGGCCAAATCGAAGCAACTCAGTTCATGTACCTCAAATTTCAACTCCATGTATCTCTAAATATACTTGGAGTTAGGATGAACTCAGGTCAGATTCGTGCTCTACGCCATTTTTTCTTTCAGATCACGTCCTCCTTTTTCATTTTTTTAATGGTGATGAGTGAACCAGTCCGGCCAGGACGTCAGACGTTGGTGATGTGCTGGCTTGGTTTTGAGCCTTTGGATTGATTTTGAATTGTTTTAATCAGGAGTGTGCATTTGAATTACCAATGTTGCCACGCGCTGACTAGTGACCAGCGTGGATAGCGCATTCCTGACCACTTGATCTGCCACCTCAATTAATGAGGGAGATATAGTGGTCCACGTTTTTTCTGATATTTTAATTTTCATTTTATTTGCTTTATTTTAAATAACTCATATTAAATTCAATATTGATCCAAAAAATATGGGACTTTCAACAAAAAAAATTCAAATATTTTTCTCTTTCATATTCTGAATTAAAATTATTTTTTGGATCATTATTAATATTTTTCATGAATTAATTGATTTTGCGTTTGTTTTTAATTGTTTAAAAAAAATTTAAATGTCCAAAAATTATGAAATTTTTTCTCCAAGGTCCTTTGACCTTGTTTGACCTAGGATAAATCTCATGGTCATTTCTTTGGTGTTTTGATGAGATTTTAGGAATTGGACAAACCATATCTAATTTAAATACATTATTTTAGTATTTTTAATTTGGCTAAATCCCAAATAAGTTTGTTGACCAATTGTGATAACTTGTTTATGTTTAACTCTTGTTGTTGGGCCTTGGTCAAGGTTGATTTGACTTTGTCAAATTAATATCATTGGATTTAGGGGATTGATGGAATGTACATTCCATCTCCCAAAATGAATGGATGATATTAATTTGGTAAAAGTCCTCCTTTGACCAATTTGTGATTTCATTCATTCCCCTCCCACTTCATCTTATTCTCTTTCTTCATTCATTCATTCCATTTGGCCTATGACATCTCAAAGTCCTAATGCTAGTTAATTGAAAAAATGACATGAGTGTGGATGAGATTAGGCCACACCTTTTGCATATTCTTTTTGTGTGTGGTATGTTTCATGAGCATAGCCCATTATACTATGTCTCTAACATGCATTAACACCAAAATTCTATTGCCCGGCCTCAAATAGTTGTGACTTATACATAAGTCCAATTACGATTGCTTAACATAGCGCTAAATTTGTGACATAAAAGGCATAAGCATTCTAGTTAGTGAGATTGTAAGTCTCCCCTCTTTCATGGTATTGTGTGGAAACTTGGCCTTCTTTCCTTCCTTTGGAAGATGTTTTGACTCAAGGATTCATGCTTGTGATAAGTGGGTTGAGTGTTCTCCAAAGAATGTCTTGAAATGAAAAGAAAAAGCAAAATAATACTAACTCTTAACCTACTAACTACTAACTTTTAATTTCAAGCCTTTACTTTAATGCAATTTACTTTTAGCACTCTATTTCATTTGTCATTGTTCATATCGTTCTAATTGTTTATGTTAATGCAATTTTCACTTTGTCCATTTGGACCATATTGTGTGATATATTTTGTTTGTGTACTTTGCTTGTTTTGTTTGGTCTTTGACCATTAATGTACATAATAATAACAAAAACCCTAAAAAAAACTTTTGAGTGGACTGTTGGCTTGATCTTGGACAATGGATTTAGAATCTAAGCAACCTTTCTAAGCTAAAGGACTTGGCCAATGCAAACTTTTTGAGAGCCAAGTGCTTGCAATTTAAAATTCATCTGATACATCTGTGAAGAGATCTCTAAGTTCATTTGCAACATGATCATTGTGAAGCTGTTATTTTAAACCTGTGACTTGTGGAATTCATCTGTTGCATGGGTTATTTTGGAAAAGATCATGGAATGGATAAGCTTGGATGTGGTCATCTTTATTTGATGCCTTGCTATTCAAGATAATATAATTGTGCATTTGTGTGTTGCTTGATTCTAAAAAGTCCAAAGGGAATTCTAGGTTTCTATTGACATTCTTGTCTATTGGATTTCTATCCATTCGGTCAGATCTTTTCAACTCAAAACTTTTAATTTTATACATAGGATAGTCTCTTCATCTTCTCCCCATTTCTTTAATTTCAAAATCTCTCCCTCCATTTTTCAAAATCTTCTTTGTGTGAATTACTTTTGTTCTAAACTTTGACCACTTTTGCAAAAAAGATAGAAACTTTGGCCTTATGCCATTGCATTTTCAAACTTATTTTCTTAAATAAAACTTGTAAACAAATTTAACTATACTTGACTAAAACTTTCAAAAAAAGCCAAAAAAAGAACTAACTCATTCAAACCATTTTAGGCATTTGTTCCTTTCAAACTTAATTTTTGTTAAAAGTAATGCATTCACTTTGAAATTTGTATCACGAACTACGAGGTTTTGATCCCTCATTTTTATGTTGGTACGTAGGTACAAGACCGAAGATCTTGTCAAACACAAAAATATCATTAATGAATTCTTTTCTCATCCCCCCATTATATTTGTTTGTAAACATCACTTTATACAAAATACATATGCACACAAAAAGGGCTCCCTAGGAGTACCTAGGACACTTTGGGTGCTAACACCTTCCCTCAGTGTAACCAACCCCCTTACCTATGATCTCTGACTTTTTATTAGTTTTGATTTGAAAATTTCTTACTTTTGGGTTTTGTTCGTACTTTTTCCCTTTTCCCTTGGAAACAATAAAAGCGTGGTGGCGAATCTTGTTATTTGATCTCTAGCTTATCCATAGCTTGATGATCATGAATTTCCCGCTATAGAAATTAAGTGGCGACTCTGTTGGGGAGTAGTCTCCAGTGGGTTTAGCCTACTTTTTGTGTGAATATATTTGTATATATGTGATGTTTGTATATATGTATGTGTGATATAATTTGCTTGTTGTGCTTGGTGATCTCTGAGTGGTGAGATAAGTTCTAACCCGAACTTGAGTGCAATTAAGATAGGAGGATGGTATAGTCATGTTCGACTTATGTGGAGTAGTCCTTAACAAGTTGGCTTGAGATCCATCTGCTCAGTGGAGACTCCTTTGGATTTGGAAATGTCACACAAGTATTTGTGGTTAGGCATTACTATCTCTAATTGGGTCTGAGAAGCTGAGAACCTTAGAACATTTAACCCATCTTGGCCTATTTAGGACGTAGTGCGGGAACTGTTCAAGTGTAGACTTGATAACAGTTGTTACACGATACTACACTCAGACGAGTTTCTCTTGAGAATATTATGGGTCGATGAGTCAGTCATCTTAACCTGTAATATCCGATAGATGGAATTAAGACTCTGGGAACGTTTTTTTAGAACATGATCTATAGGTTTTTATCCTTAGTTCACTCCTTTGGAATGGTTCTTACCCAGACTCCATGCTCGTGACTTGCAACAAACCCTTGATTCTTGGTTGATCCAATCAAGTCTTGCCAATATCAATGGAACTTGGGTGTTGATAAGGTGTAAACCATAATCCACCAAAATTGATGATTGATCTTGACAATGACCTGATCCATCCCTTGACCTTTTTTTGCCTTGTGTGTGATCCCTTATTTGTGATTGTTGCATTCATGCATTCATGCGCATCATAACATTCATCACACGAAAATTTGAAGGAACTAAGGTATCATTTGCAAATATTTTCAGACCATGGATTGTGGACGAAGGAACACTAATAAGTATAGTTTCAGATGTCCCAATTTGAAAGAGTTAAGGAAGCTAGCATCTTTTGTATTAGATCCCTTGGACTTTAAACAACGTCATGGGAAGCTTCTGTCTATCTTGTCTGCTGATGTGGTTGAAGGACTTTTGAGTGTGCTAGTGCAATTCTATGATCCTCTCTACCATTGTTTCACTTTCCCAAATTTTCAGCTTGTGCCTACCTTGGAGGAATATTCTCATCTTTTGGGGATACCTATTTCTAGTAGAGTGCCTTTTAGTGGATTGGAAGAGATTCCTCGATCTAGTATTATTGTTGAAGCTCTTCACTTGAAGAAGCCTGAGATAGAGGCTCATTGGGTGAAGAAAGGATGGGTATTTGGGTTGCCATCTATTTTCCTCATCAAGGAAGCTACTACTTTTGCTCAAACTGGTAGTGTGGACGCCTTTGAATCTATCTTTGTGTTGCTCATTTATGGATTAGCTTTGTTCCCTAACATTGATGGTTTTGTTGATGTTAACGCCATTAGAATTTTCTTGATTGGGAATCTTGTGCCTACTTTGTTGGGTGATATGTATTTATCTTTGCACTTGCCTAAGACGCCTGTTTTTGTGGAGAACAAACAATGTCTAAGGTGGTCTCAGAGACTTATGTCTCTCACTAATGATGATATAGTTTTGTATGATCCATCTTTGAGAAGTTTGGAGATTATTGATAGTTGTGGTGAATTCTCTAATGTGCCTCTCATTGGTACACAAGGAGGAATTAACTACAACCCTGCTTTGGCTCGTCGTCAACTTGGGTTCCCCTTGAGAGACAAACCTAATAACATGTTGTTAGAAGGCCTTTTCTATCAAGAGGGTAAATATTCCAAACATTTGAAGCAGAAGATTGTGCATGCTTGGCATAATGTGCATAGGAAAGGAAGATTCGAGCTTGATCCGCGCAATTGTGTAGCTTTGGAAGCTTACACTCTTTGGGTGAAGAAGAGAGCTATGGAGTTGAAGATGCATTATCCTTGTGAAATACTTATGTCTATGGTTGTGGTTGAGCCATTAACTCTCCCTAACCAAGATGTAGAGGAGTTGGAAGACGCGCTCGCCAAGATGAAGCAAGAGAAGGATATGTGGGAAGAGTGTTTCCGTGCTTTGAGCAAGAAGCATGAAGAGTTGCAGTTGGAGTCTAAGGATAAAGACGCACTTATCGAGCTACTTGAAGACCGAGTGACGAAGAGACAGAGAGAGCCAGAGGTTTCATCTTCTAGCATGCCTCAGCCTTCCGTTGCTTGGAAGAAGATTATTGATCAACTTGTCCTCGAGAAAACTCAGATGAAGGCTTCTTTTGAGACCGAGATCCGTCGCATTCGAAGGAATTACACGCCTATAGCCAGATCTTCTGACATTGTTGTTAGGGATCCTTAGGATGACTAGTCTCCTTTTCTCTTGTATCTCTGTATTTTGGTTTTTGAAATTGTACTTGGTGTAATCCTTCCAATTTATATAAATAAAAAGAGATTTTGGTCATATCAAATTGTCGCAATTGCCATTTAAATATTATATATTTGCAAATGATATAGTAAGTTCCTTGAAAGTAAAAATAATCAAGCATTGCATTTTATGCATCATTTGCATAAGCAGATTTTTGCCAGTTGTCTGATTGGTGTTTCTTATGTGCTTTAGCCAAGCTGACTCACCGGTACAACACCCGAGCCAATCATCAGAAAATCATGGAACATTTAGAGCAAGAGAACAGAGAGCTGAAGGACGAGATCGCCCGCCTGACTGCCATGATGGAGTCAGTTCTTGCTGCTCAAAACCAAGCTTCTCCAACACCTACAACTCCTCCCGCGAGGACTGTTACTTCAGAGGTGGTTATCTCTACCATGCCTGCTGCTACCGCCCACTTCGCGCCAAATATTCTTGTCGGATTCCCGTGGGAAATTCCGCCCAACTTTGTGCCAGAAGGCTTCACGCCTACATTTGCTTCCATGCCGACATCTAGCCCGGCCATGTCCGTGCCACCTCCCGTTATGCACACTTTGCCTCGCGTAGAGGATACCATCTATCACTCTGAGCCGTCTGAGGGTCCGGATGTTTATAATAAGATGGATGAAATGAAAGATCAGTTTCTTGAGCTGTGCAAGGAATTGAAGACGATGAGAGGTAAAGATCTGTTTGGGAAGAGTGTTGCCGAGTTGTGTTTGGTGCCCAATGTCAAGATCCCGGTGAAGTTCAAAGTGCCTGACTTTGAAAAGTATAAGGGGAAATTTTATCCGCTCAGTTATCTTGTGATGTATGCCCGCAAGATATCAACTCAGACAGATAATGATCAATTGCTTATTCACTACTTCCAATATAGTCTAACTGGTGCTGCACTTCATTGGTACATGGGGTTGGATAGTGCAAGCATTCGCACTTTCAACAACTTGGGAGAGGCTTTTGTGAAGCAATACAAGTATAATGTGGACATGGCGCCGGATAGAGACCAATTGAGGTCTATGTCTCAGAAGGACAAAGAGACATTTAAAGAGTACGCGCAAAGATGGAGGGAGTTGGCTGCCCAGATCACTCCTCCTTTGGAGGAGAAAGAAATGACAAAAATCTTCTTGAAAACCCTGAGTTCATTTTATTATGAATGCATGATCGCTAGTGCCCCCAGTGATTTTACCGAAATGGTAAATATGGGGATGAGACTTGAGGAAGGAGTCCGTGAAGGACAGTTGTCAAGAGATGAGGCGTCAACGAGCAAGAGATATGGTAGCAACTTTGGTAAGCAGAAGGATAGTGAAACCAACGCAGTAATCAGTGGGAGGCAGAGGAGGCCTCAGATCAGAAGAAATCCACCACCCCGTCAACATCATCATCATCAAGTGTCATCAGTAATTCTGGTATTTTCTAATCAACAATCAACACCAGTTCAGCAACAACATCAACGTCAACAACAACAACCTCAACAAAGAACGAACACCTACAACAACAATAATACCAACAACAATCATCATCAGCAGAACTTTGAGAGGAAGAAGGTCTCTTTTGACCTGATTCCTATGTCGTATGCAAAGATGTATCCCTCGTTAGTTCTCAAGAACTTAATTCAACCAAGGAACCCACCGCAGATCCCATAACCACTTCCCTGGTGGTATAAACCTGAGCTCCGTTGTGCTTTTTATCAAGGAGCACCCGGACATGATATTGAAAATTGCTATCCATTGAAGTATGAGGTTAAAAATCTTATGAAGAGTGGTATGGTGTCCTTTAAAGACCGTGCGCCGAATGTGAAAACAAACCCTTTGCCTGCTCATTGGAACTCTTCAGTGAATATGGTGGACGGTTGTCCTGGAGAATTCAAAGTTTTTGACATTCGGTTTATCCGAAGATCCTTGGTGCAGATGCACAAGGATATCTGTTTGGTGAGTGACTGTGAACATGACCATGATGGTTGTGTTGTTTGTAGTGTGAACCCAAGAGGGTGTGATGTGGTGAAAAGGGACATCCAACGTCTGATGGATGAAGGCATGATTCAAATTGTTCAATCTCGTCATGTAGATGACGACGTTAATGTCATAGTGCCTGTTTTCGAGCAACAAGAGCGACTGGTAATTGAATATGATAGCAGCAACAATAATAATGTCACTTAAAGATCAGTATCGCCGTTGGTAATACGGTTAGCGGGCTCAGTCCCGTATTCATCTAATAAGGTTGTACCGTACCAATACAATGCTACAATGATAAAGAATGGTAAGAGGTCCCGTTACCTACGACTAGTTCAGTAGTGAGCATTGCCAATGTAACGAAGGTGACCCACAGTGGTCGAGTGTTTGGGCCGGTGTCCCTAGAAAGTAAAGAGGAAACAATTGTTGGTAAGAAGGCGGAGGTGCCTAATGTAGATACGGTTGGTTGTTCAAAGGATAAGTCTGGTGAATCCAGTAACTTGAAAGCCAATAATGATGATGAGGTACTCCGATTAATAAAGAGGAGAGAATTTAATGTGGTTGAGCAGCTGCTCCAGACTCCCTCAAAGATCTTCGTGTTATCTCTGCTTTTGAATTCCTAAGCACACAGAGAAGCACTACAGTGAGTTCTTGAACAAGCATACGTAGAGCATGATGTTACTGTGGATCAGTTCGATCATATCGTGGCTAACATCACTTCATGAAATAATTTGAGCTTCTGCGATGAAGAACTCCCTGAGGAGGGAAGAAATCATAACCTGGCTTTGCATATTTCAATGAACTGCAAGGAAGATGCTTTGTCAAATGTGCTTGTTGACACCAGTTCGTCACTGAATGTACTTCCAAAGTCAACTTTGTCAAAGCTATCATATCAAGGAGCGCATATGAGGTATAGTGGTGTAATCGTCAAGGCCTTTGACGGTTCGCGAAAGACAATTATTGGTGAAGTGGACCTTCCAGTCAAGATAGGTCCGAGTGATTTTCATATTAATTTTCAAGTAATGGATATCCACTCGGCCTACAGCTGTTTATTGGGAAGGCCATGGATTCATGAGGCAGGGGCCGTTACCTCCACTCTGCATCAGAAATTGAAATTTCTCAAGAATGGAAAGCTTGTGATTGTTGGAGGAGAGAAGGCGTTGTTGGTTAGCCATCTGTCATCTTTCTTGTATGTTGAAGTTGGGGATGAGGTTGGAACTCCGTTCCAAGCCTTGTCTATTGCTGCTGAGAAGAGAGTTGGGGCACATATGTCCTCGTTGAAAGATGCCAAGAAGATTGTGGAAGAAGGTACTGTTGATCAGTGGGGGCGCATGGTAGAGGTCTCCGACAATAAAGGCAGAACCGGTTTGGGGTTCCAGAAAGGCTCACCAATTGCAAGATCTGGAGATATGCAACTCAGCTTCCGTAGCGGAGGGTTCATTCATGGTAATGAGCAACACTTAGTTGTTGTGCTAGAGGATAGCGAAGAGGAAGACTGCACCAACTTTGTAACGCATGGAAAGACATGCAACAATTGGAATGCTGTTGATATTCCTGTTATTTTGCATCGATCTAAGTAATTGCTTTTATATTTAAAAAAAATCCTTCTCCTATGCCTAAGGGAGAAGTGAACATTGTTTGGGCATTTTAAATTGATCATCAATAAAATTAATTATATTCATCCACATCTTTGATGTTTATTTTTACTTTTGGCTTTATTCTGAAAATGGTAATCACAAAAAACATAAATAAACAATATAATTATCCATCTGCATAATATTTGGTCACAAATTCACTTCTCTAAAATCAAAATATCAAATCATTATGCAGGTTGGTTCCTAACCCCATTGAATAGAATGATCCTTCTCCTTCTCCAAATTTTGAATTCTCTGTGTTTGAGGCCGAGGAGGAAAGTGACGTAGAAGTAAGTGATGAATTATCTCGTCTTATTGAGCAAGATGAAAAGATTATTCAGCCGTTTGAAGAGCAGATTGAGCTAGTCAACTTGGGTTCCGAAGATGATGTGAAGGAAGTCAAGATTGGGTATCGACTGTGTCCTGATGCTAAGAAGGGGTTGGTTGATCTTCTTCGAGAATATTCAGATGTGTTTGATTGGTCCTATCAAGACATGTCTGGGTTGGATTCTGAGATTGTGGAGCATAGATTACCGTTGAAGCCAGAATGCCCGTCAGTCAAGCAGAAGTTGAGAAGAACGCATCCTGATATGGCTGTGAAGATCAAAGAGGAAGTGCAGAAGCAGATTGATGTCGGTTTTCTTGTGACAGCTGAGTATCCGCAATGGGTGGCCAATATTATGCATGTGCCGAAGAAAGATGGAAAAGTTTGTATGTGTGTTGACTATAGATATTTGAATAAAGCCAGTCTGAAAGATGATTTCCCTCTATCACACATTGATATGTTGGTAGACAATACTTCTAAATTCAATGTCTTTTTGTTTATGGATGGATTTTCCGGATATAATCAGATCAAGATGGCACCTGAAGATATGGAGAAGACCACATTCATTACACCTTGAGGAACATTCTATTATAGAGTGATGCCTTTCGGTTTAAAGAATGCTGGTGCGACTTACCAGAGAGCAATGACTACTCTTTTTCATGATATGATGCATAAAGAGATTGAAGTTTATGTCGATGATATGATTTCCAAATCAATTAATGAAGAGGAACATGTTGAGCATTTGTTGAAGTTATTCCAGCGTTTGAGGAAGTATAAACTTCGATTGAATCCCAATAAGTGTACTTTTGGTGTTCGTTCTGGTAAGTTGTTGGGCTTCATTGTCAGCGAGAAGGGTATTGAAGTTGATCCTACCAAGGTCAAAGCAATACAAGAGATGCATGCGCCCAAAATTGAGAAGCAAGACAGAGGTTTTCTCGGCCGCATGAATTATATTTCCATATTCATTTCCCACATGACTGCCACATGTGCGCCTATATTCAGGCTTTTTCAGAAAGATCAGTCTTGTGATTGGACCGAAGACTGCCAGAAAGCTTTTGACAGTATCAAGGAATATTTGCTTGAACCTCCGATTTTGTCTCCACCTGTTGAAGGAAGACCGCTGATCATGTATTTGACTGTACTAGAAGATAGTATGGGTTGTGTTCTTGGTCAGCAAGATGAGACTGGAAAGAAAGAATTTGCAATTTACTACCTCAGTAAGAAGTTCACCGACTGTGAGACTCGGTATTCTATGCTTGAGAAAACTTGTTGCGCATTGGCTTAGGCTGCTAAGTGTTCGCGTCAATACATGTTGAATCATACCACTTGGTTGATATCCAAAATGGATCCAATCAAGTATATATTTGAAAAGCCTGCTTTAACTGGGAGAATTGCCCGTTGGCAGATGTTGTTATCAGAGTATGATATCGAATACCGATCTCAGAAAGCAATCAAAGGTAGTATCTTGGCTAACCATTTGGCTCACCAACCAATTGAAGATTACCAGTCAGTGTAGTATGATTTTCCTGATGAAGAGATTTTGTACTTGAAAATGAAAGATTGTGATGAACCATTGCTTGAAGAAGGGCCAGAACCTGGTTCCCGTTGGGGCATGGTGTTTGATGGAGCTGTTAATCAATATGGAAATGGCATTGGGGAAGTGATTATTACTCCTCAAGGCACGCATCTACAATTTACAGCTAGATTAACTTGCAAGTGTACAAACAACATGGCAGAATATGAAGCTTGCTTTATGGGGATTGAAGAGGCCAAGAATCTCAAAATCAAGTATTTGGTTGTCTTCGGTGATTCCGCTTTGGTTGTGAATCAGATCAAAGGTGAATGGGAGACAAATCAACCTGGTTTAATACCATATAGAGATTATGCAGGAGGATTTCAATTTTCTTTACAAAGGTTGAATTTCATCATATCCCTCGAGATGAAAACCGGATGGCAGGTGCTCTTGCAACATTGGTGTCAATGATTATGGTGAAGTATTGGAATGAAGTTCCCAATTTGTCTGTGATGCGTCTTGATAGGCCAGCTTATGTGTTTGTTGTTGAAGAGATCAAAGACGAGAAGCTGTGGTATTACGACATCAAATCTTTCCTCCAAAGTCAGATTTACCCGCGCTGGGGCATCTTTGAAAGATAAGAAGACTTTGAGAAGATTAGCCGATAATTTCTACTTGAATGGTGATATACTGTACAAGAGAAACTTCGATATGGTTTTGCTCAGATGCGTGGATAAACATGAAGCAGACTTGTTGGTAACCGAAGTGCACGAAGGTTCCTTTGGAACTTATTCCAATGGACATGCAATGGCAAAGAAGATGTTGCGAGCAGGTTACTATTGGCTGACAATGGAATCCGACTGTTGCAAATTTGTGAAGAAATGCCACAAGTGTCAAATTTATGCTGATAAGATTCATGTTCCTCCGACACTATTGAATGTTATCTCTTCCTCATGGCCCTTCTCCATGTGAGGAATTGATATGATTGGGATGATTGAGCCCAAAGCTTCGAATGGACATTGTTTCATTTTTGTGGAAATTGACTACTTCACAAAATGGGTTGAAGCGGCATCGTATGCAAATGTAACCAAGCAAGTTGTTGTAAGGTTTATCAAGAATCGGATTATATGCTGTTATGGTGTGCCAAGTAAGATCATTATTGATAATGGATTGAACTTGAATAACAATATGGTGGAAGCTCTTTGCAAAGACTTCAAGATTGCACATCATAATTCTTCTCCCTACAGACCCAAGATGAATGGGGTTGTTGAAGCTGTGAATAAGAACATCAAGAAGATTATCCAGAAGATGGTTGTCACGTACAAGGATTGGCATGAGATGCTCCCATTTGCTTTGCATGGGTATCGTACATCCATCCGCACTTCAACAGGGGCAACCCCTTTCTCTCTTGTGTATGGTATGGAAGCAGTGTTCCCCGTAGAGGTTGAGATTCCTTCATTGCGTGTGCTCATGGAAGCCAAGTTGACTGAGGCTGAATGGTGTCATACCAGGTTTAATCAGTTGAATTTGATTGAAGAGAAGAGATTAACTGTCACGTGTCATGGTCAGTTATATCAGCAAAGGATGAAGAAAGCTTTTGATAAGAAGGTTCGACCTCGTGTATTCAGAGAAGGAGACCTTGTGCTCAAGAAGATTTTGACGTTCAAGCCAGATTCTAGAGGAAAATGGACTCCTAATTATGAAGGCCCATATGTTGTTAAGAAAGCCTTCTCAGGTGGTGCTTTGATTCTTACAACTATGAATGGTGAAGAGTTCACCCGTCCTGTGAACGTAGATGCAGTCAAGAAATACTTCTACTAAAAAAGAAAAGAACAGCTCGCTAAGTTGAAAACCCGAAAGGGTGGCTTAGGAAAAAATGAGCGTCTCGGTGGATTGAAAACCTGAAAGGGTGTTCCAGGAAAAAATTAGAGACATAAAACAGAAAGAATTTCCCGATAAGTTGAGTACCCCACCTTGGGGAAACTTATGCAAAAATTAGGGATTATGGCAAGTAATTGCATTCTGCTGATCTTCAATGTTTTGAAGGTTTGTTTGAGCACAAGGGTTGACATCGATTCATCACCCCAACAATGGTCAAGAGCACAATGGACATCAATATTTGGTAGAGGGATTAAGGATCACTTGTATTCAATGTAAGCCTTTTCCATGTAAATTACCATTTTCAACTTTGTAAAATCTATGGAGTCTTGTCATTTACAGACTACCATTCTATTAAATAAAGTTGAGCTTTTATCCAAATTGTTTCTACTCTTATTTATTTCAGCCAATAGTTTTAAATTCTTATTATGATCATTTTGAAATTAAATTTTTAAATCAAAATCAAGTTTTCTTTAATATATAAAAGCAAGAATTTTTTTCCAAAGCAAGTAAAAGGAATATCAACAGCATTTCAATGGATAGCAAGTTCTTAAGTGCGAAACATCAGAGGTTCCCCAAGCAGTTAACCCTTCGGGTATCTCTAGACATTAGTGTTAATTCAGTTCATTGATGGAGTGTTTGATCCTCAGTGGAATTTTTTAGTCCCCGACTGATATGGTTGATTCAGATACCCTGCGGCGTGTTGTTTTCCCCGACAGAGTTCCGGCCTTTCCCAGCAAAGTTTGTATTTCCTCAGCAGGGTTGATCTTCAAAAATGGTTGATCTTCCCCAGTGGATTGCTTTGGTTTCCCCACCAATCGCTATTCAACATGCTCCCAGTCAGAGTTTCCTCCTGGTTTCTGAGCAGCTTTTGTTTTGATTATTTCTATGTAGGGTTGTCTCCCATTTTTATGGTGTTGACCTAAAATTCCCCACAAATTGGTTGTTCTATCCTCAGCAGATCTCCTCCTTCCCCAGTTAGGTTTGAACCTTTGGGATGTTGATCTCTCTGTTCTCCAGCTTTTGTCTCCATATTTTATGGATTGACGGAGGATTGCACTGGTGGTTCAAATTCTTTGCGACACCTTTGTACCCTTCGTGATTGTTTTGTCAGCATAACCATCATATATACATATACATTCATATAATTTCATAATTTGCATATCTCGCGTCTTCATATTTTATTTGTTTGAGATTCTTATTCTCTGTTATGGCGGTATTTTATCCCCATACCAAATTTGGTGTTTGTCCTCCTTCAATTGTAGAGCGTCAGCCCCTTAAGCAGAAAGACTTTAACCTTTCTTCGTTTCCTCACTGAGTTTGTTTCCTCGTGGATGGTTGTTATTTCAGTTTCCTCTCCAGTATATTTTCTTGATGGAATTACTCCCCTTGAGTTATGTCCTCATTGAGTTGAGTCTTGATTGATTGTTTCTTTCTAGCTCTTACCTAGATAGATGCATTGGTTCCCTAAGAGTCTATTACCTAGTAACTGGTAATATTCTTCTTAGTTTGCAGTTTGTTACTTCTTGCCCAATACCCGGAAAAAGTACCCCCTTTTTCTCTCCTCAGTAGAGTCCCCAGGAAGTATATCCTTGATATGTTCATCCTAACCGGTGACGGATATCTTTCTTGCCCCTGCCTGAGTCTATCCTTGATATGTTCACTTTAACCAGTGATGGGTATTCTCATTTTTTGGTATTCTACCCAGTAAAAAGGTAGTTATAATCCCTATTTTGTTCCTCAAAGAGTTAATCCTTGATATGTTCATTTTAACCGATGACGGGTTTTCTTCTCCCTGTGGTTTTCTACCCAGTAACCGGTAGTTGTAAATCCTATTTTTTCCCATGTGCGGAGTTAATCCTTGATATGTTCATCCTAACCGGTGACGGATTTTCTCTTATATGGTATTATATCCAGTAACTGATAGATATTATCCCTATGTTTGCTCCCCTTTTCAGAGTCTATCCTTGATATGTTCATCTTAACCGGTGACAGATTTTCTCTTTGATTGGTTTTCTACCCAGTAACCGGTAGTTGTAAATCCTACTTTTTCCCCTCGCAGAGTTTATCCTCGATATGTTCATCCTAACCGGTGAAGGATTTTATCTCCGACGGTTTTCTATCCAGCTTTCGATAGATGTAATTCCCACCTTTTGTTTGTTCAGTTGGTATATCCTTGATATGTTCATCCTAACCGATGACGGGTATCCTCCTTGGCATTTCCAGGAAAGCCTATCCTTGATATGTTCATCTTAACTGATGACAGATTTTCTTCCCTGTTGAGTTTATCTTTGATATGTTCATCTTAACCGATGGCAGATACTTTCACCCTTGGTCTTCTGCCCAGTAACTGGTAGTTGTAAATCCTATCTTTTCTGCATTTTTCCCAACAAGGCTATCCTTACCCAGTAACCGGTAATGAATTTCCTCTCCTGGAATCCTCAGCGAGTCATCCTTGATATGTTCATCCTAACCGATGACGGATGTTCTCTCTGTCAGATCTTTATTATCTCCTTACCCAGTAACAGGTAGTAGATAATAGATTTCTGCTCCTCCTGTGTTGAAGTTTATCTTCCCCAGTTAAGTTGAGTGCGCATTTCCTTAGTGAAATCATTATTCCCCTGCACGAGTCGAGTACCTCGGTTTTATCCTGACTTACTCGTATCCCCTGCAGATGTTGTTGTTCCCTGGCTGAGTCTTTTCCATGTTTGTATGGAATCCCTCTAGTCCCCCATTAGTTTTAAGTCATAGCCTGGCCTACGCATAACCCCATTTATCCCTTCAGAGTCTATGTCTCCCTAGTGAGTTTTCCTTATGGAATATATTATACTCCTGTGGATTTTCGGTCTCTCTGATTTCTTTTTCTTTTGTAGCAATATTTCCCCACAGAGCATTAACTTTTACATTCATATTATATGCATCATGAGGTCTCTTAGGGAACAAAATTTGTTTCTCTATGTTGTTATTTAAGCCCATTCTACTGAGTCGAGCCAAAGATTTTAACCTTCACCTCCTCAATTAGAATGTCCTTAAATAGGGGCAGCTGTAAGACCGCAATTTTGACCCTAAGATCCCTCATGCAATTCCATCATAAGCATTAGCATTGGGATTATATCTTGGCATCCTTTCTTACCCCTCTTTCATTGGGTTTGTTTTAGGAGAGATCACCAAGCACTCTATGATTATATCATACTTGTATTTTATCATTTCACTAACCAGAATACCAAAAATATGTCATTGCATTTGTCTAACTCTTTTGTAGGAAGGCCATGATTCCATTGATTCATCAAGTTCACATCTAGGGTTTGAGATCCTCATGAACAAAGAGCATAACCAAGAATCAATTCAAGAATGGTCATGAACATCATATATGAGTCCCAATGTTCTCTACATGTTATATTGATCAAGTTTTCTTCAAGAGTTTGAGGGTGATTTTCCTTGGAAACCCTAGTTTGACTGGGTATCTTGACTAACTTCTCCAACAAGATATCTCACCAATTGATCAAGTTTCTCAAGGTACACTTCAAATTTCATCATCTTAAGCATATATGATCTACCATGAGCCAATAAAGTCAAGAGAATTGGAAGTTAGCAAGTTGGTTGATGGTGATCAAAACTGGGTCTCCCTAGACCCTATCTCCTATAATTTTCACCATATTAAAAGGATTCCAAGAGAAACCTTACTCTAAATGACATTCTAAACAACTTTCATGTTGAGACCTAGAGCTAGTTTTGCTTGGAAAATCATTTTCTATGTTGAAACATTATAGGTCATTTTGTCTAAACCCTAATTTGAAAGTCAACTTCCCAAGGCCATAACTTGCTCAATTTTTATGAGATGAAAGATTTCCAAGTTGCACAATCAAATTCAGCGCGTATACTTAAACTTTTATGTTTGGAGTGGGAGCTAATTCAACTTTTTTGAACATGTGATATGAGGTTACATTATAGGTCACTTTTGACCTATACCATTGATCAAGTGATTTTTCCAAATTTCAAAAATGCATAACTCTATCATTTTAAATCCAAATGACATGAAATTGGTGACCATTTTGAGGGTCTTTGAGAGATCTACAACTTTGATGAAGACACATTTCTCATTTGAAGCTCATATAAAAAGTTAAGCAAGGTGGAATATTGAGACATATGGCTTGACACTTAGAAAAAATTTGATATGTCAAAAATTTCCAAACTTCCACCTCATATTTCTACAAGTTCCAAGCTCCAGATGAAAAAGTGTTGAACATGAAAGTTGTTCCTCTTGATCTCACATTTCCAAAGAGCTCAAATTCATTCATTTTGGACAAGGAATGCATAGGCTGCGCATGGCATGAACATGGTGACATCACTTGGCAAGGATCAAACTTCAAATTCGAATGCACACTTGCCTTGCAATCCAAGCTCAATTCAGACTATCTAATATTCATTTCTGGACTTATTGCAATGATCTCATGGGCCTGTACACGCCCATGCACCCATGTATCACCATTTTTCCAAATTTGGAATGTGATTTCAAGTGTGCAAATATCAACTGAATTGGTTATAAATAGAGCTCCAATTGCTTAGAATTTCCCACACATTCGCGCCAGCTTTGATCCCCCATCTTAAACCCTCACTTTGCAAAGGATAAACCTGAGAAATCCTTTTGAATTTGAGGTTGAATTTCCACTGTTTTGAAATTCAAATCTCTAGGAATCCACAACCATGTAAGCATCCAATCCTTCTTCTGCGAGCAAGTGGAGTGAGACCAAGCATAAGCAAGATCAAGATCAGTTGAATCCAGACCTCCATTGAAGGTATTTTCCAAAAAATTTGAACTCTTCAATTCTCTCAAATTCTTGCTCAATTCTATTGATTCTTTGGTTGTCTAAAGTCCTACCAATGTAGGCAAGAAGATTGAGTTGCTTTGAGGCCAAATCGAAGCAACTCAGTTCATGTACCTCAAATTTCAACTCCATGTATCTCTCAATATACTTGGAGTTAGGATGAAATGAGGTCAGAATCGTGCTCTACGCCATTTTTTCTTTCAGATCATGTCCTCCTTTTTCATTTCTTTAATAGTGATGAGGGAACCAGTCCGGCCAGGGTCGTCGGAGAAGACGACCAAACATTGGATGCCGGTGATGTGTTGGCTTGGTTCTGGGCCTTTGGATTAATTTGAATTGTTTTAATCAGGAGCGTGCATTTGAATTACCAATGTTGCCACGCGCTGACTAGTGATCAGCGTGGGTAGCGCGTTCCTAGCCACTTGATCTGCCACCTCAATTAATGAGGGAGATCAAGTGGTCCACGTTTTTTCTGATATTTTAATTTTCATTTTATTTGCTTTATTTTCAATAATTCATATTAAATTCAATATTGATCCAAAAAATATGGGACTTTAACCAAAAAAATTCAAATATTTTTCTCTTTCATATTCTGAATTAAAAATATTTTTTGGATCATTATTAATATTTTTCATGAATTAATTTATTTTGCATTTATTTTTAATTGTTTTAAAAAAATTAAATGTCTAAAAATTATGAAAAAATTTCTCCAAGGTCCTTTGACCTTGTTTTACCTATGATAAATCTCATGGCCATTTGTTTGGTGTTTTGATGAGATTTTAGGAATTGGACAAACCATATTTAATTTAAATGCACTATTTTAATATTTTTAATTTGAATAAATGTCAAATAAATTTGTTAACCAATTGTGATGACTTGTTTATGTTTAACTCTTGTTGTTAGGCCTTGGTCAAAGTTGATTTGACTTTGTCAAATTAATATCATTGGATTTAGGGGATTGATGGAATGTACATTCCATCTCCTAAAATGAATGGATGATATTAATTTGGTAAAAGTCCTCCTTTGACCAATTAGTGATTTCATTCATTCCCCTTCCACTTCATCTTATTCCCTTTCTTCATTCATTCATTCCATTTGGACTATGACATCTCAAAGTTCTAATGCTAGTTAATTGAAAAATTGACATGAGTATGGATGAGATTAGGCCACAGCTTTTGCATATTCTTTTTGTGTGCGATATGTTTCATGAGCATAGCCCATTATACTATGTCTCTAACATGCATTCACACCAAAATTCTATTGCCCGACCTCAAATAGTTATGACTTCTACATAAGTCCAATTACGATTGCTTAACATAGCGCTAAATTTGTGACATAAAAGGCATAAGCATTCTAGTTAGTGAGATTGTAAGTCTCCCCTCTTTCATGGTATTGTGTGGAAACTTGGCCTTCTTTCCTTCCTTTGGAAGATGTTTTGGCTCAAGGATTCATGCTTGTGATAAGTGGGTTGAGTGTTCTCCAAAGAATGTCTTGAAATGAAAAGCAAAAGAAAAACAACACTAACTCATAACCTACTAACTACTAACTTTTAATTTCAAGCCTTTACTTTAATGCAATTTACTTTTATCACTCTATTTCATTTGCCATTGTTCATAACATTCTAATTATTTATGTTAATGCAATTTTCACTTTTTCCATTTGGACCATATTGTGTGATATATTTTGTTTGTGTACTTTGCTTGTTTTGTTTAGTCTTTGACCATTAATGTACATAATAATAACAAAAACCCTAAAAAAAATTTGAGTGGACTGTTGGCTTGATCTTGGACAATGGATTTAGAATCTAGGCAACCTTTCTAAGCTAAAGGACTTGGCCAATGCCAACTTGTTGAGAACCAAGTGTTTCCAATTTGAAATTCATCTGATACATCTGTGAAGACATCTCTAAGTTCATTTGTAACATGATCATTATGAAGTTGTTATTTTGAACCTGTGACTTGTGGAATTCATTTGTTGCATGGGTTTTTCTGGAGAAGATCATGGAATGGATAAGCTTGGATGTGGTCATCTTTATTTGATGCATTTCTCTTCAAGATAATATAATTGTGCATTTATGTGTTGCTTGATTCTAAAAAGTCCAAAGGGAATTCTGGGTTTTTATTGACATTCTTGTCTATTGGATTGCTACCCATTCGGTCAGATTTTTTCAACTCTAAACTTTTAATTTTGTACATAGGATAGTCTCTTCATCTTCTCCTCATTTCTTTAATTTCAAAATCTCTTCCTCCAATTTTCAAAATCTTCTTTGTGTGAATTACTTTTGTTCTAAACTTTGACCATTTTTGCAAAAAAGATAGAAACTTTGGCCTTATGCCATTGCATTTTCAAACTTATTTTCTTAAATCAAACTTGTAAACAAATTTAATTATACTTGACAAAAACTTTCAAATAAAGCAAAAAAAAAGAACTAACTCATTCAAACCATTTTAGGCCTTTGTGCCTTTCAAACTTAATTTTTGTTAAAAGTAATGCACCCACTTTTAAATTTGTATCATGAACTACGAGGTTTTGATCCCTCATTTTTATGTTGGTACGTAGGCACAAGACCGAAGGTCTTGTCAAACACAAATGAATTCTTTTCTCATCCCCTCATTCTATTTGTTTGTAAACACACTTTGTACAAAATAAATATGCACACAAAAAGGGCTCCCTAGGAGTACCTAGGACACTTTGGGTGCTAACACTTTCCCTCTGTGTAACCATCCCCTTACCTGTGATCTCTGACTTTTTATTAGTTTTGATTTGAAAACTTCTTACTTTTGGGTTTTGTTCGTACTTTTTCCCTTTTCCCTTGGAAACAATAAAAGCGCGGTGGCGACTCTTGTTATTTGATCTCTAGCTTATCCATAGCTTGATTATCATCAATTTCCCGCTACACAGTTACTTTCCATAATCTCTAATTTTTCCTAGATTGTCCTTTCGGATTCAATCTACCAAGACGATTACTTTCTATTTATGTCTCTAATTTTTTCTTGGACCGCCCTTTCGGATTTTCAATCCACCGAGACGCTCATTTTTGCTTAAGCCTCCCTTTCGGGTTTTCAACTTAGCGAGTTATTCTTTTACCTTTTAGGTGAAGTATTTCTTGACTGCATCGGAATTCACAGGACGAGGGAATTCCTCACCATCCATAGTTTTAAGAATCAATGCACCACTAGAGAAAGATTTCTTAACAACATATGGACCTTCATAATTAGGAGTCCACTTGCCCCTAGAATCAGTGTTGAAAGACAAGATGTTCTTGTCAAATACTTTCTTCATTCTCTTTTGATATAACTGACCACGACACAAAGTTGTCATCCATTTTTCTTCAACTAAATTCAACTGATCATATCTTTTTTGACACCATTCAGCCTCAGACAAATTCGTTTCCATCAAGACTCGCATTGATGGGATCTCCACCTCTACATGGAGCATTGCTTCCATGCCATACACAAGAGGGAAAGGGGTTGCCCCTGTTGAAGTGCGAACAGATGTACGATATCCATGCAAAGCAAACAGGATCATCTCATGCCAATCTTTATACGTCACGACCATCTTCTTAATGTTCTTATTCACAGCTTCAACAACCTCATTCATCTTAGGTATGTAAGGAGAAGATTTATGACGTTCAATTTTGAAGTCATCATAAAGCTCTTTCATCATCTTATTATTCAAGTTCGACCCATTATCAATAATGATCTTACTTGGAACATCATATTGGCAAATAATCTGATTCTTGATAAATCTGACCATGACCTGCTTGATCACATTAGCAAAAGATGTTGCTTCAATCCATTTGGTGAAGTAATCAATAGCGACTAGGATGAAATGATGTTCATTTGAAGCTTTGGTTTCAATCATACCAAGCATATCAATTCCCCACATAGAGAAAGGCCATGGAGATGAAATAACATTGAGAAGTGTCGGAGGCACATGAATCTTATCCACATGAATATGACATTTATGGCACTTCTTCGCATATTTACAGCAATCAAATTCCATTGTCAACCAATAGTAACTTATCCTTAACATCTTTTTAGCCATTGTGTGTCCATTGGCGTGAATACCAAAGGATCCTTCATGAACTTCTTGCATTAACACGTCTACTTCGTGTCTATCCATGCATCTGAGCAAGACCATGTTGAAGTTTCTCTTGTACAACACATCTTCATTCAGAAAGAAATTTCCAACCAGTCTTCTCAAAGTCTTTTTATCTTTGTTGGATGCCTTAAGCGGGTACTTCTGACTTTGGAGGAAACACTTAATATCATGATACCAATGCTTATCATCTAATTTCCTTTGCTTCAAACATGTGAGCCGGCCTATCATGGCGCATAATTGTGATACTGGGTGCACCATTCCAACGATTTACTTTATACATAGAAGACAAAGTAGCCAAAGCATCTGTCATCTGATTCTCTTCACGAGGTATATGATGAAAACTCTATTTTATTGAAGAAAGTTGACAACCTCCTTACATGATCCTTGTAACGAATTAAGCAATAATGATGAGTCTCCCACTCTCCTTTAATTTGATTAACCACCAAGTCTAAATCTCCATACACATCAAGGATTTTAATTCTCAAATCAATGGCTTCTTCAAGACCCATGATACAAGCTTCATATTCTGCCATATTATTTGTACAATCAAACATCAATCTTGCACTAAAAGGGATATGAGAACCCTTATGAGTAATAATGATTTCCCCAATTCCATTATTATAAGCATTAACAGCTCCATCAAACACTAAACCCCCTCAGGATCCAGGCTCTGGTCCTTCTTCAGGCAACTGTTTATCGCAATATTTAGTTTTTAAGTACATAACGTCTTTATCAGGTAAGTCAAACCTGATGGATTGATAATCATCAATCGACTGGTGAGATAAATGATCTGCAAGAATACTTCCTTTAATCACCTTCTGAGTACGGTACTCAACATCATATTCAGATAATAGCATCTGCCAACGAGCAATTCTTCCAGTCAAAGCAGGATTTTCAAAAAATACTTGATTGGATCCATTTTGGATATCAACCAAGTGGCATGATTGATCATATACAGGCGTAAACGTTTGGCCTCCCAGGATAAAGCACAACAAGTCTTTTCAAGCATGGGGTACTGAGACTCACAATCTATAAACTTCTTACTCAGATAGTAGATGGCATGCACCTTTCTACCTGTTTCATCTTGTTGTCCAAGAACACAACCCATGGAGTCTTCTAACACAGTCAAATACATAATCAACGGTCTTCCTTCCACCAGAGGAGACAAAATAGGAGGTTCAAGCAGATACTCTTTCATGTTGTCAAAAGCTTTTTGGAAATATTCTGTCAAAACACAACCTTTATCTTTATAGAGAAGGTTGAAGATTAGCCCACATGTGGCAGTTATGTGAGATGTAAATCTGGATATCTAATTTAGATGCCCGAGGAACCCTATGACTTGCTTTTTTTGTCTTTGGTGCAAGCATTTCTTGAATATCTTTGACTTTATCAGGATCTACTTCAATACCTTTCTGGATGACAATGAAACCCAACAACTTTCCCGAACGGGCACCAAAAGTACATTTATTAGGATTCAACAGGAATTTAAACTTTCTCAACCACTGAAACAGCTTCGAGAAATACTCAACATGATCTTATTCAGTCTTCGACTTAGAAATCATATCATCAACATATACTTCTATCTCATTGTGCATTATGTCATGGAAAAGAGTAGTCATGGCTCTTTGGCAGATTGCACCAGCATTCATTAGACCAAAAGGCATCACTTTATAGCAGAATGTTCCATAATGTGTAATAAATATTATGTTTTCCATGTCCTCGAGTGCCATCTTAATATGATTATAATCGGAGAACCCATCCATAAAGGATAATACATTGAACTTAGTTGTATTATCCACCAACAGTCAATGTGTGGCAGAGTAAAATAATCTTTCGGACTAGCTTTGTTCAAGTCTCTATTATCAACATATATCCAAACTTTACCATCTTTCATCGGAACAGGCACAATGTTTGCCACCCATTGAGGATACTCAGAAGTAACAAGGAGCCCAGGATCAATCTTCTTTTGCACCTCCTCTTTAATCTTGACAATTATATCAGGGTGAGTTCTTTTCAACTTCTGTTTAACCGGTAGATATTCTGGCTTTAATGGTAATCGATGATCCATAATATCAGTATCAAGACCTTGCATGTCTTGATAAGACCAAGCAAACACATCCACATATTCTCTAAGAAGCTCTACCATCCTCTTCTTAACATCCGAACAAAGCAATGCCCCAATCTTGACTTCTTTCTTGTTCTCTTCGGAACCCAAATTAATCACTTCCAACGGCTCTTTATGAGACTGAATGGTCTTCTCTTCGTGCTCAAGCAACCGAGAAATCTCATCAGGAATCTCTTCAATATCCTCTTCTTCCATTTCGAACATAAGGAATTCAAAGTTTGGAGAGGGCATAGGGTCATTGTTTTCATGGGTTTAACAATTAATCTTCACAATGATTTTATGTTTGATTTTAGAATATGAACAGATAAACGCACATTGTGATGCAGATATAAAAGTGATTATTATCTTGTTTTTTTATGTTACCATTTTTTTCAGAAAAAGTAAAAAGAGAAAACATAATATGGATAAACAAAAACATTTTATTAATGATGATAAAAACATGAAACAAAGGCCACATAGATTCCCTTTCACTTTAGGCATAGTGAAAGGATTTTTGAAAATAACAAAAAAAAACATATTACTTCGCCAAGTGAATAACAGAAGGAACACCAACAACAATCCAATTTTGGCATATCGATCCATGTGTCACAAAGTTCGGCGATTCCTGTTCTTCATCATCTTCTAGGATTGTGGCAGCATATTGATCCTCATAATGAATAAAGCCATTGATATGAGACACTTCCTAAATTTGCTTCAAATCTCTTTGGGTTGAGCCGGGTGAAAATCCCAAACCATCCATGTTCTTGTTCTCGGCAAGCTTAATAACTTGTCCCCACTTAGTAGATTGACCATTCTTCACCATATGTTGGGCATCTTCCAAAGATGCCATGGATTCCTCGTTCTACTTAACAGCAATATTATCAATAAAAAGAGCTTGAAACAATGTTCCCTCAGCTTTGTCAGCATCGATGTACGAAAATGAAGAGATTTGACTCACTAACTTGGTATGCTCGCCACCCATCATCACTAACTTCCCATTCTTCACAAATTTTAACTTCTGATGGAAAGTCGATGTCACTGGTCCAAGCTCATGAATCCACAAACATCCTAAGAGACAATTGTAAGCAGAATGAATATCCATCACTTGAAAAGTGATCTAAAATAAGCACCCCAATTACAGTCTTCCTTGAGCCATCAAAGGCCTTCATAACAACCCCACAAAATCTCATCGGAGCACCGTGATAAGAAAGCTAGGACATAGTGGTCTTAGGAAAAACATTCAAAGAGGAACCAGTGTCCACCAGCACATTGGACATGACATCTTCCTGACAGTTCATAGAGATATGCAGAGCCAAATTGTGGTTCCTTCCCTGCTCGGGCAACTCTTCATCATTGAAGCTCAGATTGTTATATGTGATAATATTGGACACAATACCATAAAATTGGTCAATTGTTACATCATGGTCCATATAGGCTTGCTCTAGGACCTTCTACAAAGCCTCACAATGAGCTTCTGAACATCAATAGAGATAATACGGGATATCTTGGACGGAGGGTGCAACAACAGGTCCACCATATTGAAATCACTCTTCTTAATCAATTTCAATATTTCATTTTCATCATAACTCTGATTCACATTGTTGGATGGTCGGCTTGCATAACAGGAGTTTTCGCTTGAGTTGATTTCTCTATCATAACATCTTTGGTTCTCTTAGGAGCTGCAACAGTAAATACTCGACCGCTTTGGGTTACACCACTTACATCGGCAATGTTTACAACAGACATGAAAGTGGGAATAAGCATCTCTTTACCTCCTTCCACCATAGTAGCATTATACTTGTAAGGCACAGCTTTATCAAACTCGTAAGGTGTAGGACCCACCAAAAAAATAACCAACGGAGAAACGACAAACTTCTTACCATTATATGAAATCACAACTGGTTATCTGAGATTCAAACGAGGGACTATGACGTTCACCTCATGCTCATCTTCATTTTTGTCCCTCGTAATCTGAATAATATTTTGATCCAGCATTTCTTGTAAGTCTCTTTTCACTACAACACACCCTCGGGGATCTCTGGAACAAATATGGCAAGAAGCATGGTCATGCTCATAATAGCTCAACTCGCACAAAGTTGCGTGCATTTCAACCAATGATCTCCTGATCAGATTGACGTTAAAAACTCGGTATTTTCCTGGACATCCTTCAACCATATTCATAGTTGCATCGCCATGTTTGGGCAACAGCGTAGCTTGTACATTGGGACTAGAGTCTTCAAAAGACAAAATACCACTTTGTATTAACCTTCTCACCTCAGCTTTCAAAGCAAAACAATTTTCGATATCATGACCAGGCGCTCCTTGGTGGAATGCACATTGTTGATCAGTTTTATACCACCACGGAGCTCTTTCGGAACAGCTGGTGGAGTTCTTGTTTGTACCAAATTATTCTATATTAAAGCAGGAAATAATTCTTTATAGGTTATTGGAATTGGATCAAATTGTGTGGGCCTCTGGGCACGATTTTGTTGATTTTGTTGATTTGCACGTTATTGAAAACGCGGTTGATAACGCGGTACTACTTGAACAACAGAAGTAGAATTAATAATTGGAGTTACTGGCGCCACATGCTGATGACGTTGATTGTTCCTCAGAAATCTCCTATGTTTCTCTTGTGAGATAGAGTTAGCATCATGTTCCTTCTTCTTGGGTAACCCACTCCCATACTTTTTGGAACTGTCAGATGAACCACCTTCTTTCAATCGTCCCTCACTGACACCTTCTACTTATATCAAACCCATACTTACCATATCAGTAAAATCACTAGGCGCACTTGCAACCATCCTGTCGTAATAGAACGGACTCAGAGTCTTCAAAAACAATTTTTTTATCTCCTTCTCTTCCAACGGAGGACTAACCTGCGCAGCAATCCCGCACCATCTCTGTGCGTACTCCTTAAAAGTTTCTTTATCCTTTCGGGACATAGCACAGAGTTGATCTCTGTCCGGTGCCATGTCGATAGTATACTTCTACTGACAAACGAACGCCTCACCTAGGTCATTGAAGGTTCGAATCTGCACACTATCGAGTCCCATGTACCATTTCAAAGCGGCATCAGTCAAACTGTCTTGAGAGTAGTGGATCAATAATTGATGGTTGTCAATCTGAGTCGACATATTAAGAGTGTACATCACCAGATGACTCAAAGGACAAGAGTTGCCCTTATACTTCTCGAAATTTGGCACCTTGAACTTATGCAGAATCTTCACATTAGGAACTAAACACAGATCATGAGCATTCTTCCTAAATAGATCTTTCCCCCTCAAAGCCTGAATCTCTTTTTGCATAGCTTGAAACTGATCTTAGAACTCATCCATTATTTCATAAGCACCAACAGTTTCGCCCTGGTCAGCATGTAAAATAGGTTCTTTGACATAAGGAACAACATGAACCACGGGAGGTGGTACTGATATAACACCTTGAGTCATAGAAACTTCAACAGCATGTTGGTACCCTTCAGGCACGAAGTTAGGAGGCATTCCCCAAGGGAAACCAGAAGGCATGTGGTGTTGTGGAACACTGACTAGAGCTAAGAAGATGGGTGTAGAGACAATTTCGTAAATCATAGTCCTCTGAAGTGGAGTCTGAGGAGGAGGAGGAGGAGGAGGTGGTGGTTGATTCTGAGCAGCCACCAAAACTTCCATCATAGTAGTAAGCATCTCATAATTTTACCTCAAAGTAGCCACCTCTTCACGGAGTTCATGATTCTCTTGCTCTAGATGATCCATTATCTTCAACTGGTTAGTTTGAGTATTGTATTGGTGAGATAGTTTGTCTGAATGAAGACCAAGAAAGAAATAAGACCCCTGGCAAACTTACTCAAAGCAAGACCAAGATGCAACATGATGAATGATATGCAAATGTGAATGTTGTTATTATTATTTTCTAAGGAACATTAAGACATAAATTTCAAACATCATAATGGGAATAATGAATTTGGAAGTACTGAAAATCTCATTTTATTAATAACATAACGGATTACAATCAGAAATATAATTTCAATGATTATAAACAGAAAAGAACTAGATCTGTGGAATCATATCTGATGACAACCCAACTCCAAGTTGACACTTCTTGCGAAACATTTTGATATCTCTTTCATAGTTGTTTTTCATAACATCTTTCTTTATCATGAGCTGATGAACTGTTAGAGGAAAATAAATCCTCTTGGTCTCTTGATCTCTTCACAACATGTTGCTTAAGCAATTCTATTAAGTCGTCCTTTTCCCTTAACTGCTCCTTCAATTCTACCTTCTCAAGGTGTGAGGTGTAAAATTTGTCTTTTCAATCATCCTTCTCTTGCTCTATCCTATCCAAAGCCTCTTGCAACTCCTTTATGCCTTTAATAGCGGGCTATTTGACCATTACTAAATACATAGGTCTTTCATAAGCGTATGGCATCTTGAATTCTTTGGCTCTCTTCTTCACCCAACTAGTGTAAGGCTCCAAAGCTATACAATTCTTCAATCCAAGCTCATTTTTTCCTTTTCTATGAACATTGTGTCAAGCACGTACCATCCTAGCTTTCAACCTTTGAGTGTCTTTTCCTTCCTGGAAAAATAAGCCTTCTAACAAAGTGTTATTAGGTTTGTCCTTCATAGCAAACCCAAGTTAACGTCTCGCCAAAGCCAAATTGTAGTTGATTCCCCCTTGTGTACCAAGAAGAGGCACATTAGAGAACTCCCCACAATTATCAATAATCTCAACGTCGTCGTAAATAGAAGTATACCAAGCTATGTCATCATTGGTGAGAGACATAAGTCTTTGGGACCACCTTAAATAATCCTTGTTTTCCTTGAAGATAAGATATTGCAACAAGTGCGAAATAAACCATTTGTATAGTAAAGGCACACAACAGACAATAGTTCCACCTCCTGTAGAGGTCCTATGATGAATGGAGAAATAAGTGTCACCGAGCAAAGTTGGAACTAGATTCCTAATCAAGAAACTCCTCATAGCATTAACATCAACAAAATTGTCAATGTTGGGAAACAAGACCAAACCATTGATGAGTAAGGAAAGAATAATTTCAAAGGCGACCATGCTATTAGCATTAGCAAAAGAGAAAGTTTTCTCAATAAAAAAATTCGAAGTCAACCCTCTGATACCTCCTTTGGCAGTGAGATTAGCATTTATGTCAAACTTCCTCAAGTGAATGGCTTTAGCAACAAATCGAGACTCAATAATTCCTTCCACCCCACTAAAAGGAACTCCATCAAAAATTGGCATACCCAAAAGATAAGATACTCCTCCATGGTGGCCAACAACTGATAATTAGGAAAAGTGAAGCACCAGTAAACAGGATCATAGAACTGAACCAAAGTATAAAGAAGACCATCCTTAACATCAGTAGATAGAACAGATAAAAGTCTTCTAAAATAGTCTCTGAAACCCTTAGGATCATCCATAAAAGATGCTAACTTCCTTAATTCCATGAGATCAGAATATCTGAAACTATATTTCCGAGTGTTTCTCCTCCAAATATCCGTGATCAAATCATCTTAGATGTTTGCAAAGAGAGTCTCTAAGTTCCTTAAAAAATTGGGAAAAATTCTTACGAATGTAATGAGGGCATGATGCAACAACCACAAACAAGATCACACAAGGCACACAAACAAGGTCCATAGGTATGTACTAGGGGTATAATCACATGTAAAACAAGGTTCTCAAAATTTCGCAGAGTCGTAATTCCATCTTTTAGATATTACTGACTTAAACGACTACTCGTCAACCAATAATATTCTCAAGAGAAAATCGTCTGAGTGTAGTATCGCGTAACAACTAATTCAAGTTTACACCTGAATAGCCACGACACTACATCCTAAAAGGCCAAGATGGGTTAAGGGTTCAAAGGTCCTCAACTTCTCGGGCTCCTAGGTTGGAAAAATTAATTCCAACTACGGCTACTCGTGTGACATTAGTAATCCCAAAGGGGTCTCCACTGAGTGGGGGATCTCAAGTTAGCTTATTAAGGATTAACTCCACGTAAGCCAAACATGACTATACCACCCTCCTATCATAAGAGCTCTCAAGTCCGGGTATATGACTTATCTCACCACACAAAAATCACCAAGCACCAAATAGGACTAACAATAACAAACAACAACAAACATAATATATATATACAAAAACAAAGATGGGCTTAACCCACTAGGGACTACTCCCCAGCAGAGTCGCCATTTTTCTGTAGCAGTAAAAAAATTGAGATTAAGTTATTTATTACCTTAACTCACAAAGTAAAAGTCGCCAACGCGCTTTTATTATTTCCAAAGGAAAATGGAAAAAGTATGAACAAAACCCGAATAAGTTTTAAAACAAAACTAATAAAAGAGATAAGGGTTTGGGGGTTAGTTATGCAAAGCGAATGTATTAGCACCCTAAACATCCATGGTACCCCAAAGGAACCTCTTTGAAAATGTCTACATTTAGTTTGAAAAGAGTGTTGTTTGCTAAAGATTGGAGAGATGGGAAAAGAAATGTTTTTTAATGATTTTTGGTGTTTGCCATTACCTTTTGAAGTCTCATGCCTACGTACCAACAAAGTGAAATGGAGGATCAAAACCTCGTATTTCATGATAAAAATAACAAAGGTGTTTGTTTTGATTCATTTTTTAGGGAAATAAATTATGTCATTTTTTAAGAGAATACTCAACTAGTCATCCACAAGTATGAGATCCTTGCATCATCATGAGAAGGGCTCCAACTTGGATATGGATCAACAAGTATACCACTAGCTCTCACAGATGGAAAAGAATTGATACCATGGGGATAGGAGAATTATATCTCAACTATTGAAATGACTCATGTCTAAACTTTGAGAAAAGTTTTAAAAGAAAAAGAGTGCACAAAGGACACAAAATGGTTTACATGAGTTAAGCATCTTTTAAGTATTTTGAAATTAGTCTAGATATGCTTAAGATGAATTAGCATTTATTAGGAAAAGATTTTAAAATCACTTGACAAAAGTCAAGATTTATTGAGAAACCTCAAACAAGCCAGATAAGTAAGTAATAATCCATGATCATTTGAAACCAAATTAACTCAACCAAGTCTCTAAAGGAAGTCTAAAGTCAAAGGTATTAGATGAATCCCAATGTCTCACATCAAAAGTCTCTGAGGAAAAGTCAAGATCCTAATTCTAAGCCTATAACTCCACAACATTGCTAAGGATAATAACCACAAGTCCATGAATCAGGAGAACCAAGTTTCTTTTTATGTTTTTCTTATTAGTGTTTTCTTTACAAGGACATAAAAGAAAAGTCCAAAATGGACAAAGAACAAATGACATAAATCATAAATAATATGATATAAAATGTTAAGCATAAAGTAAATGGCATAAAAATAAAAGAGCATAAAGTAAATAACTGGAAAGTAAAAGTTAATACAAGTAAAATGTTAGTAAATTATGTTAGTAATCGAAATGAAAAATGGTTTGGTCATTTTTTGGAGAACACTCAACTATTCACCCACAAGTATGAAAATATGAACCTATACATCATTATGAGAAGGGCTCCAACTTGGATAAAATCAACTAGTATGTCACTAGCTCTCACAAATGAAAAAGAAAGCACTATTTTCATACAATACCATGAGGGGTGGGAGACTTACAATCTCACTTTTAAAAACGCCTTTGTTTTGGGGTCAAATTTAGCGTTATGTTAAGCAATCGGAATTGGACTTATGTAGAAGTCACAACTATCTGAGGTTGGTCAATAATAATGTTTGTGTTAATACATGTTAGAGAAATGATATGTAAATCATCATCCTAAAGTCATGCCACACAAAAAAGAATAGAATGAATGATCAAGCACAAAGGCTAGGAGGATGGTTCATTACTTCAATCCATATTTCATGACACTTAGGACAAACTTATGCATCAATCCAAAGTACCTTAAATGATCCATGATCAATTAGGAGGTAGATTTGAAATGATGAAAGTTCATCAAGTACCAACCCATGCATCATGAACAAGATGAACACAAACCATCCAATTGATCAAAGGGAAAAGAAGAAGATAACAAAAGAGGTCACACCCAAATTGGACCAAAAGTTTGATCAAGTCATCATTAAAATCAATCATCCATTTTAAACCAATTAAAACAAATGAGAAAAGTGAAAATTCATTAAAAAAAATAGAAAATCAGTGAAATAAAATATGGAAAAATAAAAATCAGAGGAAGAAAAAGAAAAGAGAATTTTTAAATATTATTTTGTGATTTTTTGGATAAAAATGGAATTACTATGAATTTTTAAAAATAATAATAATAATAAAAGAAAAATGACTAAAATAAGAAAAAACACAGAGCGTTGGATCACGCCTCATTAGTTGACGTGGCATATCCAACACTCCTCAGGTTAGGATGCACAATGGAACGTGCTACAAGCAGCCCACAGAATCCAATTCAAAACCACCCGATCAGAATATTTCAAATGTCCAACGTGTCTGGCCTAACTTAGACGACCTGGAACACTTAGGTCATCTTCTCCGGTGAGCTCTTACCGGAGTTTCATCGTTTGATAAATTCAGGACACGAGACCACCACCATTGTGATCCTCTTCTCATCCCAAATTCAACCTTATGCTCCAAAGTCATTTATCAAAATTGAGAAAACAGAATTTCATAGAAGTTTTAGAAATAAGAAATCCACGAAAAATAAAATAAAATGATGAACATGATCAATCAATGCCAGATAAGTTAGGGAAAAGTATTAGAGAGTGAAGGACTACATTGTGGTAACTTGTTTGAGTTTAAATAATGCTCAGAACTACCTTGTCCAGATGGTGATCAGAAGTTGATAAAGCTCGATCTGGTTATAGCACTTCAGGAGGTCTCAGAGCTTGGGGATTGTTGCAAAAGCTTCAGAGGATACCGAAGATGCTAATGGAATCAAGAAATTGGATTGAAACAAGTTGAAACTCAAAACACGATAGTTGAATTTTTCTTGAAAAATTCAAGTTGCAACACGGATTTCCTGGCTCTCAAGAGCTTGGAAATGAATACAGTAGCTTCCTCTATATATGGAGAATGTGTTTGGATCTAAATACGTGTGGAATGCTGCTGAATTCTTGCAAAACGATTTTGATTCGAATGTGAGAAAAATGTGACTTGTAGTCCATCAAAACTCAGCCAAATCATATGTTTCAAAGGTCAATTAACATCTGGAGACTTGGTTAAACATGTTTAGGTCCAAAACACATGCTAATTTGGCTTGGAATTGAGATTAGGGAAATTCATAATTCGGGCAATGGCAATTTATTCAGTTACAAGTCAGCATGTTCAACCCAATGGGGCATCCTACTCATGAGGGTTTTTGATCTCATTCTTTTTGCAATGTGTTGACATTATGGAAAAGATTACAATGTGTCAATAAAGGTTGAATTTTGATGTTTGAGCACAAATTTATGTCATGTTGAAGTTGGCATGAAAAACTGATCACATAAGTTAGAAAAATTCGAGTGCTCCATGGTTGAAAATGACTCGTAATGTCTCAATGAATTCCATGGCCTTCCAAGCATATTTTGGCCTTGATCCTTGAATCAAACTTATTGAGGGTATTACAAATGACTTTATGGAAAAGGAATCAGGCTCAAATGTTTAAAATTGAATAAGTTATGATCTTTGAAAGTTGAGAAAAAGTCACTTCAAAATAGGTCAAATTTCACTAAGTCTACAAATGACCTATAATGTCTCCAAACTTTTGATGATCCTCCAGTCATAATTGCTTTTATCTTGTGAATATAAGTTGTAGAGGATATCGAGAAGAGTCATGTGCAAAAATAAGCATTCAAAAATGTTGAAAATTTAAGGAGTTGTGATCCTTGGAACTTTGACTTCAAAATGTTGACTTTTTGGTCAAACCACTTGGAACAAGCTTGTGTATTTGGACTTTACTTGAATTTCAAAGCACATGGATGATCATAAGAACTCAAAATAAGGTTTTCTTGATTGCCTCTTGATTAAATTTCTCAAGGATTGAAGTTTCTTGTTGAAGAAGGCATGGAAATAAACATATGAACCTTTGATTTTCCTTGAGAAGTAAGCAACAAAACTTTGAGATGCTCTTGATTAAAAAGCCCTTACCTTGCATAATAAACTTAAGAGAAATAATACATATTTTTTCTATTTTTGTTAGTTATTAAATAAGCAATTAATCATATAAACACGAAGGTAAAATATCAACAAATAGGTGCTTGATAATCCATGTAAGAAGCAAACCCAAAGATGAATAAGAGGGAGGATCAAGAGGTGACCTTGTTTGCGTGAAATGATGTTAATGGTATATGGAATCTTAGGGTTAAAAATTAGGATATGACATTATGGTTCCATTATGTTGTGGTATTATATTGATACTTTGATTTCAAACCTTGTGGGAACCTAAGATAAGGAGATGGTTGAGTAGCGCAGATTCCCGAGGTGAATACCTCGTAAGGGTCAACACGAGAACTTCACTCAAAATAGATTCTCTCAAAGGAGTGTTCATCCGGAAAGTACTTGTCGTAAGCGACAAACATTCTTTTAAATCCATGACTCTAAAACCCATGTCTAGAACCGAAGTTGTTGATTGCATTGTGCGGATTCCCAAGGTGGATACCTCGTAAGGTTCGGTAAGAAAACCTTACCCATAATGGATTCCCTTAAAGGAGTTGATGACCGAAAAGTATTTTCCGTAAGAGGCAAACATTATTGTTGATCTATGACTTTGCGGTCCTTTGTAAAACAACCCTAGATCATACCTGGTGAGAACCCTATCGTAGAAAGCAATCTGACTCATCAGTTACTTTGGACCTATGAACCCATGTACCAAAAACAACAACAAAAATGCATGGCATCATATTGAATCCATACACATACCATTGAATTTTCATTCATCATCATGAATTACATATTAGTCAAAAACGAAAATACTCATCCATCATGTATCCATAATCAGCAGTTGATTTCCTGACACCTACATCGAACTAGAAGCAGTTCTCGAAAGATCATGGACCCTGTAGAGAAAGACCAGTATGTATTAAGAGAAGATGTTGATTTGATGAAGAACCAACTAAACAAACTCATGGAGGCTATGATAGCTTTGGCAGAGAAAGAGGACAACATTCAACGGACTATCGTCGCTAAAAATGTCATTCCACCTTAAGTAAGCGGCCATGCTCAACCTCAGCTTGTACGGATCCCAGTTGAGGCCCCCTCTATACAAGAGCATCCCATTGTCTTAGTAGGACATTCCTCGCCTCATGATGCTATTGAGTATCATAGTTTTTCATTCTCAACACCAAATTCCTAAGGGGAAATCCCGGTGAGGAAGACCAAGAGACCAGAGGTTATTGAGATCGCTAAAAAGTACCGCGTGCAAGATGAAAGACTTAAAGCTATAAATGAGTGTGATGCTTTTTATTTGTATGCTTTAAACATGTGTTTAGTGCATGGCCTAGTTATACCCCAGAAATTTAAAGTACCCTACTTTCATAAGTATAAAGGGGATATCTTCCCAAAGCACCATTTAGTGATGTTCTGCCGAATAATGACCTCATATACCCTCGACTATAAGCTAATTATTCATTGTTTTCAAGACAGCTTGAGTGGGGCATCGTTGAGCTGGTACATGGAATTAGAAAGAAGCCATATCCAGTCATGATTGAACCTAGCTAATGCTTTTTTAAAGCAGTACCAATACAATTTGGACAAGGCTCCCAGTCGCTTTCAATCAAAAGATCTATCTCAAAAGAGTAACGATTCGTTCAAGGAGTACGCCCAAATATGAAGAGAGTTGGATGCTCGCGTTCAACCACATCTCTTAGAGAAAGAGTTAGTTGACATATTTGTGCATACCTTTTAGTACCCATACTTTGAAAGGATGGTAGGTAGTGCATCGGCGGACTTTTTTGGCTTGGTGAAAGTCGGAGAACGTATCGATAGCGACCTCAAAATCGGAAGACTCCAAAGTGCCTCGAGTATGGAGACTATTATGGTCTCAGTTGGTCCAAAGCTCGTTGATAGCTCCTAGAGAGACTAGATCCATGAAGTTTATATTCACTCCTTGGTACAACTCATGTGTCCAATGTGAGTTTCATGATGGAGTTGTGGGGAACTCAATCAAAGAGTGTAAGGTCTTCTAAGAAGAAGTGCAAGATCGGATCGAAAAAGGGCATCTGACTTTCGATCACCCTAATATGGTGAGTAATACCTTGCCCTAATGAGTTCGAAGACTTCAGGAGGCATTTCCCAAGGTCATCAAATCACGATAAAGAAGCTCATCCTCAACCCTGGCAATCACTTGGCTATTTCTAGCATTTCATTTGTATTTTCTTTGCATGTTGAACACTTATTTTCTTTAATATTAATGAAGTGATCATATACTTTCTGAATCAACCATGTCGTATTCACTCATTTTCCATTTATATCAGAAACAAAAAATATTTCTCCTATTCATTTTCTTTATCAAATTGTTGTTTTAGAAAATATTTGGGGAGGATGATGAAAACGAATTACCCATAATTGTTGTGGTGTGATTTCAAAAAGAACTTTGCTGATGATGTAAGGCATTGTTTCAAATCCCCAAACATCGAAGAGATAAGGAGTCAATCCCTAATTAATCATTTTGAACCTAGAAGTTGGTGTTTCTTGCGAATTTAAAAACCTTTGATCTTAACCAGGGGCGGGGTAGTTGTGTTCAGATAGTTTGACTGTGCATTCGATCTTCAAGAGAACCCTTCCATCTCTACACATCCTCCAAGGAGATTCAACCACATACTACTCTTTGCACACATCTTGAAGTGTCGAAGAAGCTTAGAAAAGCTCAAATTTGTAGTGGTTATTCATCAAAAACCAATAACATGGCAATCACAATCTTTCAAAAAAAAGCCCGCTAGGTTAAATACCACAAAGGGTGACTTAGGCAAAAAAAATCAAGGCATCCCGGTGGGCCATAAGCTTTAAAGAAGTGGTCTAGGAAAAATTAGGGATCAAAAACAAAATAACGTGATTGCCATTTCAAGAAAATCTCATCTTGAATCATCACCATCACACCTTCAAACTCTCTAGGAAGTTGAATGTTGTCATACCCCAATTTTGTCCGGGTATTTTAAATTTTCATAAATTCGATTTAATTTTCAGTTTACATCATATGTACAACATAACATGCATTTTATCATTAATAATACCTGAAATATCAGTTAGGATAAATTTATTGAAAATACAGACAAATCGGTTGAATCGTTCCTCAAGTACGGACAAAATCAGCGGATAAAAAGTTTTGAAATTAAAATTACAGATGCCAGTATTATTAATCTACGGTTCATGTAGTTTAACCTGGTGTGCTCGTTGTATTTTTCAGCAGCTGTTTCAGTTGCATTTTGACCCGCCTGAGCCCTTTCAACCAATGAAAATTTATTTCAAAATTTAAAGAAACGCTGTATTTTTTCAATAAATATATTTTTATGCTGATCATTTTAGTGCATCCGATTTAATTTTTCGAGCAAATTTTTACCCGACATTTTTTCAGTTTTAGCCATTTTTAATTTTGTCGCCAAAATAGTCAGATTAAATAAATAGAATTTCCCATGTTATCATTTTAATTTTATCATGATTATTTTAAAAGTTGTGAATTTTATTTGATTCAATTGATTGAAATTGATTAAGTCATCTAAAAACAACATTATAGGCATTTTAATTTATTTAAATAGTATGTGCTTCTTGGTGTGTTTCTCAGATTTGATTCAGGCCATCAATTCAAATTGATCAATGCCCCTCATTAGCAATCTGTGTCCATTTCTATCATCCAATCAAAAATAGCTTTTAAATTAATTGAATAATTAATAATGAAAATAAAAAATATCACTTCTTTTATTGGACACGCCAATGGTCAGAAAAGAGAGAAAGAGAAACTCTCTCACACTCCAACGTCTCTCTCTGAGTCAAAAAGGACAAAAAAGAAAAATAAAAAAAACTCTCTCTCTCACACGTTTCCTTGACTGACGGAAAAAACAAAAGAGAAAATTAAAAGATTTTTGGGATCTCTCTCATCATTATATACCAAGAACCTACCACTTCTCCTAAAAAAAGAGGCACACTATTCACCCACTGAGAGATTACCTCACTCTACACTCTCTAAAGAAAAAAAAATAATTAAAAAAAAAAGAGAAATAGAAACAAAAAGGGAGAGAGAAAGGCGGAGAGGCCCTCTCATCGTCTTCTTCCTTCACCTCACACACTGTGAGGCCTCATGCAAAAAACACCTCTACCACCTACGACCACCGTCGCACACACCTTCCACACACCTCCGTCGTCGTACTCCCTCAATCGCGAATCCACCTCCCTTCGCCGTTCAAACCGTCGAATCTCCTTCACCCTCTCGCGAAAACCCCTCCGCCTCCATCATTTTTCAGTCGCCGCGACACCCAACTACCATTCCGTCCATCTTCCGTCAAACACCATCATCGTTCCATCACCGAAGGAACACCACCACGCCGTGAATCCGTCGCTACAGCCGTACTCCGACAACGACCACACCATCACAATCGTCTTGTTGTTCCCGTCGCCGGTGACTCGTCCTTCAACACCAACAGCAACATCATCTCTAAACACAACAACCGCCTTGATCGTGTATTTTCCGCCGCTACCGTATCAACAACAAATAGTCGAATTCACTTTTACGATCCAAATTCTGTTTTCCGTTTTCAGACATGTGAAGCTCGTGCTGATTTATGTCGGATTTGTCTGTTTTTATGCAGGTTGCATAACGCGGGCGACAGGAATCGGCAACCACACCGACGAGATTCGTGATTCAGATTAGCGTTGGAGCGGAGTTGAGCACGAAGCCAAATTTCAAGCGCGATTTGGGGTCGTTGAAAAGCGCAAGTCGATGCCGTATATACGGTTGGATTCTCTTTTTTTAATTTCATATATTGATTCGGTTTAATGGTTGGTTTACTTTGCTGCATTTCGATATGATCATATTATATGTATTTTGTGGTTAATAATCTGTCACTTAATATATATAAAAACACCTCTTCTGCATCTTTTACGGTTGTGGATATTTCATTTTAAATATTAATACATGTATGGAGATGATGTTTTTTTTCTTTCCAGAAAGGTTTACAAGGAGGCGTTTGTGTTCATAGGTCATGACTATTCAATTAGAATATTATGCTTGTTGATTCTTATTTTAATGTCTTTTTGATTAACTCCTTGTTGCTAACAAGTTTGTTGCGGCGCCTTGTGCAAAGGCCCATATTCTCTCTCAAAATGTGATGTGTGCTTTTAGTATGAAAAGTAAAGTTTGGTTTCAAGCTATAGTTTGAAGTTTGAAAATGAGTGATGTCTTGAATAATTAATTGGATTCGTTAATCATAGAGCATGAAGTGGAAGAAACGTTACCTGCTCATGTGTATCAATCTCACGTGAATAGGAAAAAGAAAATTTAGGTATTCTTTGTTACCATGGTTAATAAGAGTGCCATAATTTGTTTAGATTGTTATTGGGTCTTCATTACATCTAAAATGAGATTTTTTTTACGGATCCGCCAATTTCATGCCGGTATATCTTCTAATTGTGATACATTAAATGAATACTTTCACCGCATTTAGAGCTCACATACGACATTTTAATTCCATTGTCTCTATGTATGAACCGGTTCGTGAGCACATGATTCTCGATTCAAATTCGATTATTTTTTGTTTCAATATTGTCACTTATTCAATTAGATAATTAAAATTTTAATTAAATTGGACAATTCCGTTAATTAATTTTAATCAACTTAGTCATTAGATTATTTCAATATTTAATCTAATGATTTGGATAATTACTTGTAATTGCCTTAATTAGACAAATTAACTGAATTTCAATCAATTAATTTTCGTTATCACAAAATCACTTTAAACCACGAAATCCAAATCAATTCATCATCATTTCAAAACGACCTCAAACCACAAATAAATCATACAATTCTCGATTTAATATCGAGTCCATTTTCAAACACCCTTGTAAGTCGATCCCTTTTAAAGCATCGCCATCAACCTCACATAGCTTACTCTTGCGCTTTCTTACAATGAGACCTATTCGATTTTATTTAATCAAGTAGAAGAACAATACACTAAATAAATTCATTTCATTCACAAAACACAAATTTAAAACCTCGATCGAATGTCGAGTATTTTCATTCAAAATTAAATACACATCCAATCGCAATCAAGTACCATTTCATTTGAAAATGAAAAGGGAGATGACTTTGAGTTTTCAATTCCTCTCCTCGATTATTTGAATACGAGTTCTCTTACTTGGTTAGTCAAATAGTCGTCATTTCTAATCCACTTAAGCACAAACAAATCAAATCCTTTTATAACAAGAAACCAAAAGGGAGATAACTTTGAGTCTTCAATTTTTTTCTCCACGACTATTTGAATACAAGTTCTCTTACTTGGTTAGTCAAATAATTGTCGTTCCTCTACAAACTTTCAAACCCCGATTAAATCAAAACACTTTCATAATAATGAAATGAAAAAGGAGATGACTTTGAGTCTTCAACTTCTCTCCTCAATTGGTTGAATACGAGTTCTCTTACTCGATCAGTCGAACAATTGTCATCTTTTCCACAAACATACAACTTAATCAAATCATTTTCTTAACAAACTATACGAAAAAGGAGATGGTATTGAGCTTTCAACTCTTCTTCTCAAGTGCTTGGATATGAGTTATTTTACTCAGTCATTCAAGTACTTGTCGTTCATTATAAAATACGTCAACCATATACAACCTTATTTTCCTAAATATTCAAATTAAACAGAAAGACGTCTAGAGTCTTCTATTCCCTTTCCCGATTATTAGGATACGAGTTATCTTACTCGATTATCCGAGTATTCGTTATCCATTCAAAACACCTTAATTACTATCAAATAATTTCTATAATTAAGGATGAAAAAGAAAGTGGTCTAGAGTCTTCTATTCCCTTTCCCGACTATTAGGATACGAGTTGTCTTACTCAACTATCCGAGTAATCATCATCCAACCAAAAAACATCTCAATCAATCAAAAATATCCAACATATTAATCCAATCTGTCACCCCCGTGTGACCAAAACTACTTTCAGAAAGAACACTCTTTAATCCTTTCTAATGTGCATAACAAACCAATGCTTAAGCCTCCACCGAGAGTAGACGAGCCAACGTTTAGCCTTTAGAACGCGATCTAAATAGTTGTTCACTAAAAGACACCAACCAGCCGTAGTTCCCCGAACTAGGAATGCTCTGATTTCCTTATTTAAGGATACGTAGGCAGGAGATTGTTGTATCTTCGCGAGCACACTAATAAAAAACCTCCCCTTTCCCTTTTTGAGGTTTCCATCCATCTCTTTTCAATACTCTAATTACCCGAATAAAACAAACAAACATAAATTAACACTCAAAATGTAAATTAGAACTAAAAGGTTCCCGTTGAGTACAACGGACGTGAGGGGTGCTAATATCTTCCTCTTGCGTAATCCACTCCCGAACCCGAATATGGTTGCGACGACCATTATTCCATTTCCTAAAAGTTTTATCGATATTTTCCTATTCCTTCATTGGGATAAATAAAGTTCGGTGGCGACTCTGTTCGAACGTAAATTTTTCCGCGACCATCGCGAGGAATCGTATTTTTCGAGATGCGACAAATGTGTGTGTCAAAATTAACTGAACGTAGGAACTGGAGATTATCAAGAAGAAGGGGTGGGTTAAAAGTAAATTTTGAGCCATATATCCCTTTGTTTCGAAAACCGTTAACCATGCCACGCTACAACTGAAAAGGCCTAACTGAGGCAGTATTTTTTTTGAAATCATACAAGAACAAGGTTGTATTAACCTGACTCCATAATATCTTTGCTAATCATTTGTCTCGACCACATCATATACCACCATGTGAATGTCTAGATCAACATTATGTGTTGATCATTGACTCGTTCATTATATATCACAATCATTTCAATAATGATTGATTTCAAAAGTTGAATTTGCATTGCATTAAACTTACCATTTTTGAATGAACAATTTTATTTGCAAGTCAGCATTTAGCATCAAAGGAATCCCAACAATGTGCAGTCAAGTGAGGAACTTGATTATGTGAAAAGGAAGTCAAGGGAAAATCACTGAAAGAATCGGGAAATTTTAGTCGATCACCCCAAGAGTCGTTTAGTCAAGAACAAATCCTTGCAAGACTCGGACAGGGGCAAGCCATCTAAAGAGATCAATGAGTCCAACTCTCCAAAGGTCATTCAATTATAAGTTTACCACTCCAACATTCGGTTAATCAACAACCACTTCAAGATTGTCGGAGTATAGGGTGGTGGTACATTTTCACGGCGAGATCATGTTGTATTTGTGTTTGTTGTAATGTTAAGGTTGTTACTATGTGATGTTCGTAAGGTTATGGTGGATTTTGATTTAGAGGAGGGTGTTATTAGTGGTTGAGGTAAGGGGAAGTTGTGTAGGTACGAGGTATGGTGTTGGCGTGTGAAAGGTGAGCCAAAAAAGAGGTAATAGATAGGGGTGAAGGAGGAGGTTGGTTTAATGATGATGGTCATGGCGGAAAGGATGTGGGTTCGTCGTGGCACGAAGAAGGTTGTGATGAAGCTTGGACGGATTTGGATGTTGTAAGGTATGGTCGGTCGGAAGTTATGGTGGAGGGTATGAAGGTGATTTGAAGTGGAAGAAAAGGAGGTTGTATTTGCATATGAGTGTCCGATGGTGGATGTTGTTGGAAATGGAAGAGAAGAGGATTGTTTGAACGAAGAGAAAAGGTTAGAAGAACGGTTGTTTGGCTCTTGCGGAGAAGCAGATCCCACGTTTTTTCTTTCTTTAAAAGATGAGAGAGGTTTCTATTGGTCTAGTGAGAGAGGGATCAATTGCAGTGGAGAGATGAGATATATTTTTAGGAGTGGGACACGTGGAGCGCTTTTATTAGAGGCTTTTTTTAGCCAAAATTTAAAAAATAGATAAGACTAACATTGGTGAGTGTTACGTGTCCTAATTTTAGTGGAGAGGAAATTCATTCCCTTCTTGTTATTATTATTTTTTAATTATTTTTCTCTATTTTTTATTGGTTAAGAGATGATCACATGGATAACAAGTGTGGATCATTGATCAAACTCGATTTAACGGTCAGGATTAAAACAAAGAAACACAAAATTTTATGTTCTAGATACTTTGAGATGAAAATCAAATTAAATCACTTAAGACAACTAAAATTGAAACATTTCTAAATAAACACAATAAAATGAAAATGAAAACAAATATAATTCTATTTCATTTTTCTGAACAAATTAATAAAAAGATAAAAATAAAAGGGATTAAAATGAATAGAAATTGAGCGCAAAAGTGTCCGAAAAATAAAATCAATGCGCTAAAATGATCAGTGTAAAATAAACCTCTGGAAAACACACAGGTTTTGATCAAATTTTGAAGTGAAAAATGACCGGTTAAAAAGGCTCAGGCTGATCAAAATGCGGGCAAAAAAGGAGTCGAAAAAATGAAACGAGTGTGTCGGATTAAACTACACAAACTGTAGGTTAATAAAATTGACGTCCGCAGACTTGATTTTGAAATTTTTTGCCCGCTAATTTTACATACATTTGAGAAACAATTCAACCAGTCTGTCTGTAGAACCGAAAATTTATTTTGGTCAAAATTGTAAGCATTATATATGATGAAATGCATGTTATGATATGTAGATGATGCAAATGTCATGATGCATGTATCAATTTATTTAATGAGGGGCAAAATTGGGGTGTGACATAAAGCAATGGAATTTCTTAATGCACCCTATATATTATTAGGGCACCACGTGAAAAATACTAAAATGCTCTCAGATTCCGAAGAAGTATCTCCGGACACACCCCAAGCATACACATCATAGGCCAATTCTGAGTCACGCCCTAGGAGTGTGATTTTTTCATATTCGGAGATGCATCCTCGAGATCTATCCGTAGATGCATCTTCGTAGCATTGTGAAATAGAAATAGAAGCAGAAAACCATAAAGTTGTATTTTGACAACATAAAAACATAAAATCAACATTACAAGGTGATGTTAACATAAAAATCAAACATTACATTTTAATATATAGGTTGACGACTCACCATCTTCACAATATCTTCGACCAATCTTGAAAGCGTCACTTACAACTCGATTGGAACTTTTGTTCGGAAAAATGTATTCCACATAGCCCTTGCATCTGCACCCGTCTTGAGCTCATAGTTGTTAAACTCAATCTTGTCTTTGTTGTGTTGACGGTGAACAGTACTCGAGCTTTACAATTTTTTTATTATCTCCGTAAGGTATGAGATTATGCATTTCGTATTGCAGATCTGCAAAAGAGGTATACTCATTGATCTTAAACTTTTTCCTGGGTATCCCGCTGGATAAGAAGACATTTGCGACATACCATATGATGTTTATTTGTGACATTTGTCACATTTTATGTTTGTATGAAATAAAAAAAACAATATGCTAAATTTATAGAAGTTGTAGACAAATGTGGACCTCAAAAAATCCATCATGTATCAGTGAAGGTTTAGGAGATGCATATTCGAAACCTATCCTGAACAAGACAAAAAATAAAATCTGTGTATTTTAGTTGGAAAATGAACAATTTTTTGGAAAACATCAAAATGTATTAAAATATTTGAAATTATATATATTACACTTCATTAATATTAATACACAATTGCATACACTTAATTGATGACGAAAAACTAAAACGAATCAAAATATTTGTCTCCAGCTAAATCTATAAGTATGGGTGGTACCCCTTTTACTTTTGTGCATTTGAATTTCTTTCAATGTTGCTCAATACGGTGAACTCTTGTATCATTTCCACAAATTGGTCCAGACAAGTCTCAGCTTTTGTTGTTGAATGAGTCGTCCACTCCACTTATGTAAGTGGTATATGGCATCCCAATTTTAAATAAACTTGAGCAAAGTGTCATGATTTTGAAAGTCACCCAATACACATAATACAATCATTTGGATTTTGAGGTGAGGCAGTGCATAGTGTCAAAAAGGTTTCCAAAAAATTATATCTTGTAAGATCAATACACACTCTATCATACACACTTGCTATGAGATGACCCATTTTAGGGAAGTGCATCCATTTTTCCTCCAGTGTCGTCCACTAATGCAAGGAACAAGAGACTCATAAACTGCATCAAAATTTTCTTTCTTTCTGTAAAGTCATGCGTATGATTCTTTATGGGTCCTTAACTCATGGATAAGTTGATGGCGGACAAGTGTGTGTGATTATTTTCTCCTTTACCGAGTAAAGCTGAAACAGCCCGAAAATCGCAATTACCATCACCCTTAACATTGATGATTCGTTCAATGTATTTGTGCATAAAAACCGGCATCTCTTCAATGAATGGATTTTTTTGTGGAGGCGGTGAAGGAGGTAGTTTGCTAATGTGAGCTCCTTAAAAATAATTTTTTGAGATTTTTGGATTTGGTGAGTCTGAAAAAACTTTGTCAACATGTTCAAAATATGAAAGGGATTGCACTGTGAATTATCACTCGATGTAGGCTTGACTTTCTTCGGAGCACCTTTTGTTTTTACCGGTTGAGATGATGGTTTCAAGTCAGTGGTTTTCGGATAAGCGATCTTCCTTAATTTTTCTTTAATGTGGAGGTAACATCAACCATCTCCAATAGTGGAAGTCTCTACTTGTTGGTCTTGTACGTTGAATCAATGATTAGCACAGTAGGAAACATGTTGAACAATTTGATGGAATGAGGATGAGTCGAAAATATATCTCTAACGGTTATTACATCCTCGCATGTTCGGTACCTGGAAACATAATTGTTATCATCCAAAAGTTTCAATAGTTATTGCATTTCACTTTTATGCCCCCTTAGCGCCTTGTTACATTGGTACTGATTATTGTACACTTCTATGTATCAAAGTTGCAAGTATGTTTTTCGGTTGAACCAAATTCAATGTCATGTCTGAAACACATTTCTTCTCTTACGGCATGAGGCGACGCGCAATTAGATGACCGACTAACTTTTCACACAAGTCATGGTTATGTAAACCACATATGAAATTAAATCTCCATTTCTTATTTGCCAACATAAACCACGTAACTTAGAGGGAGACTCACATTATCTTGAGTCGGTGTCATCTCGTTTAAAATTCTGGAAAAGAGGTATATATTCTCACTTCTTTCGCATGTCATTGTCACAAATGCACCTCTTCTATTCAAACCATTATCGGACCTTTCGATTACCACACCAAATCCCATTTTGGAGGCCTTCGTACGTATCCATTGAAGCATGTGATCACGAAATTCAAACTCTTGCTCGTTTTTAAATTGGTTGTCAACATCTACCTCGTTCACAACAACACCTTTGGCATTCGGTGACGCATCATGTTTGGGGAAAACAAATACAATAAAAACTCAAAAACTATTAATTTTGTAAGTAGAGCTTGAAAATGAGAACAGACAGACTACGGAGATGCAACTCCAGAGGAGTTCATATAGAATCCGAAGATGTATCTCCGGATTAAACGAAAAAATTTCAGCTAAAAAACTAGATTAACATGAATATTGAGGCTTAAAATAAATGATTTTTACCTGGAATTTCAGCTTCTTTTGCTCCCTTTGATGTGATGAAACACAAGAATGAAGATTTGAAGTGAAAATGTGGATTGAGAGTGGAAGGGTTTTTTGAAAGGATTTGGAGTGGAAAACAAACATGGGTTTGTGATCATGTAGGTGAGTGTTTTATCAACTTATTTCAGAAATGCATCTCCAGAAATATCTAACATGCAAACGTGACATATATTTCAAAATCCCATCACAAATCTTTGTAGATGCATCTTCGGAATATCCACTAGATTGTTTAAATAACAATATATTTGTTGAAAATAGTCGAAGATACATCTCTGAAATAAATTTTTGTTTTAACTTGAGGTGACACGCATTTGATACATCATAAAATGGTGCATGATACGTGCGAAAATGTATCTTTGAAATCTAAAAAATATTTTTAATTTTCTATATGATTTTCCTATCCCATAAGATGGTATAAAAAATTCCCTAAAGCAATCATGTATTCAAACTTACTAGCAATTCATTCATTCAATAATACCCGGACTCAATTGGTCATTTGTCCATTACTTTCATTAGCTTGTAATATGTATACAAGTTAGAGTACAATTCTGAAAGGTCTAATGTAGATTTCATTGACTAATATCAAGTAATAAGGAGGATTAATTGATTTCTTTAAGGTGAATAGAAATTTATTCCATTGTTTTGAAATAAACCCTAAAGATATTAAGTCTATAACGTTGAAATAAACCCTAAAGATATTAAGTTCATCGTACTAATGATATGATAGATTATTTTCTACGTCCTTGTCTCTAAGTGTTCGCCTTAATATATTTTATTTAAATTATTGATATTAAGTTTATTTTGTGTGAAGTCCATTTTCTATAATTTGTTGAAGTTTATATTTTGTTTTTTAATTTATATTTATTTTAATTGGTTGTTATTTGAATACATAGTGATAATTTGAAATGGATTCACATAATGTTGATAATGAAATTGTAGATAAAATAAATGGGATTGATTTAGTCCATAAGAATGAAACTATCCAAGGTAAAAATGAATCAAGGAACATCATAGATGATGTTTCACCTAAGTTTAAGAATATCAAAATTTTAATGTTCATGGTTGGAAAATGTTTACTAAAATTGGAAAGGATGAAGTTCGGATTCCAAGAGTTAAGGATAATAGTTTTTCAAGGATTTTGAAGGACGGCGATAGAAATTATGGTACCATAACTTTGAATCATTATATAAAAAAAGTGTACTAAAATCAAATATGATGATGAAGGTCAAGTGGCGGTCAACTTGCGAGGTAGAATCAAGAATTTTACAATAGATAAAAAGGTTTTTAAGTCAATGTGTGCTACTACAATCATTGCACATGATTTTCCGTATAATTAGGGATTAGTTGAGATATTTGAACCCTGACTTTTCTCATGTGAATTAAACCCTGACTTTTCTCATATTTCACAGAATAAGGCTAAGGTTGATGTTGATGAAATGTTCTAGATGGGGGAAGAAACACTTAAGGAATTAGCTAATATTCCATCTAGAATTTCATTAACTTCTGATATGTGGATAGTTTGTAATAGTGAGGATTATATTTATTTGTCTGTTCATTATGTTGATTCCAACTAAAACTTGAAGAGTAGGATTCTAAACTTTTGTCAGATGTTGTTTATGTTGTTTTAATATGATCTCAAATATACAACCTTTGTCCCAAAATATAAGAACCGATATAGGAAATTATGGGAATTAAGAGAGTTAATTGAAATAATAAATTTATTGATTACTTATATAATTATATAAATTTATCCTTAGAAGAAAGAATTATTTAATATTTGTATAAGAGTATTTAGTGTGAATTATAGAAAAATATGAAATTTTATGAGATAAAAAATTATTAATACACGTTGAAATTTGAAAAGGGTCTTTTAAAAAAAATTCAATATGATCTTATATTTAGGGAGAATGGTAGTATATAAAGAGTTAACATGCTATAACATTTGTTTTAACATGTTGTAACATGTTGGATTCTTTCTCCTTTTTATAATAATAGGATTTGAAAGTACACTAATAACAACTTGTAACATAGATTGAGAAGTCTCTATGTAACAACTCGTATAATATATATCTGGAATAATATCATACAACTGTTATTGTTTGGTACTGATACAACATAAGAGCCTAAAGGCACCATTATATACACATGTCCAAACTAAAACATGAATGACACATGTCATACAATAAAGCTTAAATAATAAAAATTTAAGAACTATGTACAATATCTTCATTGTATATCACTCCACAGCGGAAGATCAGAATAATTGCATCCCTTGAAACATCACTAGACAGCTTCTCTTGAATTCAACCTGCAAGGAATACCTGAAAAATAACAACAATAATGGAATGAGATAATAATCTCATTGAGTTCTCCTATCTTAAGGGTCCACCCGGCTCTACAGGGTTTTTACTCGATTCTAACTCAAGTATTCACCTTCTGTTACTTGTGCCTCACTTGCACCTTGTAACTAGGACTTGAGTAACTAAGGGATAATCGTAATGTATGGAAACATGTCACCTGAGTTCACATAACTCAATAAATCACTATTCTGATTCACGAAACATCAATCCCCAAACGGACTTACGTCTAAGTCAGGCCCGGTTCACGCATGCTCGTATGGTTAAGGAGATATACACTCAAGGGTCATTACATGAGATATTCATACACCATCCTTGGCATATTATTATAAACTGTGAAAAAATTTATTCTTTTTTATTTTCTCATATAGTGACTTTTTACAAAACCCTAACTCTTTGTTTTGTTCAATTATGTCACAATTTAAACTTGTATTGCTGCGCAATCCTCGAGATCGATCTTTGGGAAATATCCATATTATTACTACATTGATAAAATAGTACACTTGCTATGAAAACAAGAAACAACGCCCTAATCCATCACAAAATATAAAATAATAACATACATGAGATCATAACATCATATCATGGTTAACAACAACAACACAATCCATAAAACCATCTCTAAATCCTTGGAACCCTAAGAGTTTCTAAATCCCCCTCCCCAAAGTTCTAACTAAGAAATCGCCTTGATTTTATGATGAAGATGATGAAATAGAGATTACGTTGGTGATGATGATGATGAAGATGAGATAGTGGTGGTGATGATGAATATCCATGGCTTCCTTCTTCTTCTCCAAGCCCCTCTTCCTTTCTCTTCTCTTCTTCTCTTCTCTACTTTTCCCCTTTCTTTCTTTTCTTTCTGATATCTATATCTCTCCTACCTAATCTTTCTACTTCTTCTTATCCTCTTTTCTTACCAACTCCTATTCTTTCTTATCCGCGACACATACACACACTATATAATATGTACAATATATACAATATTAAATAGTGACACAAAATATTTTAATTGATATTTTGTCTTCCAGTACCAATTGACCAATTATTAATGTTACCAAAAATATCCCCTCTTGTACTTATTAATAAATGTCAGTATCTTTTTATTAATAATTAATCTCTTCGTAATTCACTGGTTACTCTATTGGTCCCAACTGACAACATTTAGAGCACATGGGAGCTCTAATTGTTCCAACTGATAAAAGATAGAGTACATAGGAACTCAATTGGTCTCAACTGACAACTAATTGAGCATTTAAGGGAATATTGCATATTACATTCTCCCCCCTTAAATTGAAATTCTCCCCTGAATTTCCTCCACTCAACAAATAAACTTTTCTTGTATCACCATCCTAGGTCAACACTTGACTTCTCTTCGATTTCAACCTCTAACATATTCAATCTTCCAACTTATTTTCCTTGGAAAACTTCTTTCTTTTGTGAACTCTCAATACTTCATGGTCTTAACCATATCCTCATTCCAATACTGGATTAACATTTAAACTTGCTCCTACTTAATTCATTTGATATACCGCTCTACATCAGTTGGTCACTTTCCTCCCAAAAACCACGACTTCTCTTCCTTGCACTAAGTTACATGAAACATAATATGACATCTTATCTTGATTTAGATAATCGATACTCATTAAATCTTCATAAGAAAATTTATTGATTCCTTGACTACACATAATATTGACTACTCTTCTCTTATTATTCCTTCAACAAATGCGACAACTTTGTAATCCATCTATTAATAATCTCATAAACTTCACTTGATCTGCTACTATATGACGCAAGTATATACTCCTATTGTTTCACTTCTCTCGTACTATTCCAATAAGATAGCACCACTAGCACGAGATTGTCTTACTCCCATTCTTATGAGTAACTATCTCTCTGATCCTTATAATCTTGATTGATCTCTTTCATCCATCACCTTTCATTGCGCTACTATGATTCCAATAATGGAACACCTGGGATTCCTAGGCACCACTTGTTAGCTAATCATCTACATAAAAGATCACGATTATCCTCTAGAGTGACCATCACCCAAAATAGTACTAAGACTTTACCGGTATCCATTAGAAGAATAACTTTCTTGGTGACTCGCAAAAGTTTAGAATAGGATTAACACCCTCTAGTGGATGGATATGCAGGAGTCACACAACTACAACTATAAAAGTGTACGACATTCAGATTCATCCTATGCTCGAAGTAAATAATCCAAGTTAGTTTGACAATATATGGTTCTGGCTACTATATTCCATATCGGATCCTCTTATATGGTTCGGATTCATTCAAGGTTTCTGCTGACACATGATCTCGACCAATAACAAAATAACACCATCAAGGAACTTCAAGTCATTAATGAGACACCACTTCCAAGAAACCTTAAGAAAACTAGATTGTAACTATGAGCTTCCATAATACTCACAGAGTCACACAACTCAGTCACACATCTTGGGGCGACATCACACTACCTGACAACAATTATTCCTTCGTATGGTCTTGCTTTATCTCATGGGAACCTTAGCTCGTGTTCTTACGAATATACAATCCAAGTTACACACTTACACTTATGGATATCTTATTTCCATCCTCTCTCCTGGGAGAATAACTTACATATCATGTCGACATAGTATAGTAGCATTGTGTATATTCGGTGCCACTTCCATGGCAGACCTACTTTTGAGGCCATACGTATGAGCAACATGTCTGACCACTTACACGTTACTAACACTTACAAGATACTAAATTGATCTCTTCTCGATCACCACTTAGTAAGTCTCTTCCAACTTCACTCCTTATGGTTCACATTATCCATAATAGTGATACGCCCATGACTTACTCACACCAAGTATGGTTCACTAGGTTGATTTCTAAAACATCTGACTTCTACGATATTTCTACAGATGGTCAACTATGCAATTAGACTTTCCAAAATTACAATTTCAAAACAATCAATCTGACCAGTGGTAACTTGTAAATATATCCCCAACTCGCACATTCATAACGGTACACCAATGAGATTTAGGATACATTCAGTTCCAACAAGGTGTGATTATCATACTTCGTGATCAATCAATCCAAACATTACTCGGGAAGATGAACAACAACCTAGTTTTCAAATACCCACTCTTACCCTTCCAACCCATATGATACGCATTTAAGGTGGAGCTCGACATTACCACATACTTATTGACTTGGATTTTCTTCCATACTGATATCTGTTGAACAGTTTATCACACAGAAGCCACTTATCTAGATGACCTGCTACTGACAAACCTCATCGCCTCCTTATGAGTCCATACGACATAGTTTGTCTCATATTCCACACTTAGCTCCGTACTCAAGCTTGGTTTGTCTTATGTTGCTTACCACAACTCCAACTCCTCAAGACACAAAACTCACTGCTCACAATAAAATAAGGAATGTGATAATCCACAACCATCCCAAGGAAGGATAGTCAATTTCACATACGTGTGACCATAATGCTACTACAATATACTTCATAATACCAAGGTATAACTTCCTCCACTCCACCTCATACTCTAGAAATCTTCAATGTGAACGATCATCAACTACACGCCCATAACTTATCCTTAATGAATCTTGATGATCCCATTGTGCCTTTATCTAAAATGTATCCCATTACAACAGTTGTATTGCAACATTCACACTACTTCCACACTCCGTGTTCACTTGTCTTCCTATGGTAATTCTCCCAGTTCCAATTAAAGAACCATTCTACTAGAATTCCTCAAATCCAATTACTTATTATTTTCCTCAACACAAATCTCCTTCAACCAATCCTACTATAGCTTCCGTTGTTATATAATGTTTATTCTCTCTTTGACACAAACCCCTTTCAACTGATCCTTGGTGACTCAACATTCCATAATAGTTTCTTACTAACACTAAACCTTTGACGAGCCATCCTGAATCCGATCTCCCTTCTAAGACTGAATATACTTGATTTATCTTCTACCCTTCATTTGGTCCATACCTGTTTCACTTGGAATAGGCGGCCATGTCCTCGAGTCTCTCCTTAGACTTCACCACTACCTTAGGCTCCCAACAAAATGAACGTCCTTATCTCCCAAGCTCTCAACCACTTGGAAGGTACCATTCAAAATATACTCCATGAAGTACTCTCGTTCTTCCAAAATATTTTAGTGGCCTTAGAAACTGAAACACTAATACACTTCCTCAATTCCAGATCTTATGACATATGTGCAACATAACCATCCTTTCTCCTTCACTGTATGGATTTACTTACAATACGTATTCCATATCAGTGGGTATATCTTATTCCACTAGCAAATCCACGTCTCTCTCAAAGCTCTAACAGTGTATCCAATAGAAATCCTCAACTTCCCGACTCCCTTAGCACTATATGATTGCTTGAACCACAAACCACCTTTCAATTCTACATTTCCTGAATCAAAACTCTTACGGAAACTTTAACTGAGCCATATGGTTCCCCTTACCTTCTAACTCTTGTCTTGAGCCTACCCTCAAAGCACAAGTTCCACCAACACTTCGGAGTCCCCGTGGTCGCTCAACCATGATCCTACCTACCACGCACATAGCATTAGGTTGGTCTGGTCCTACACTACATACAGTGATATTAAGAATCATGTTGGCTAAACACACAATGAGGCAAGAATAGATTTACTTATGACGTTTCAAGGCTAGGTCGAGAATTGACCTGCTCTGATACCAACTGTAACAACCCATATAATATATATGTAGAATAATATCATACAAGTGTTATTATTTGGTATTGATACAACATAAGAACCTAAAGGCACCACTATGTACACATGTCCAAACTAAAACATGAATGGCACATGTCATGCAATAAATCCTAAACAATAAAAATCTAAGAACTATGTACAATATCTTCATTGTACACCACTCCGCAGTGGAAGATCAAAATAAATGCATCCCTTGAAACATCACTAGACAGCTTCTCTTGAATTCAACCTGCAAGGAATACTTGAAAAATAACAATAATAATGGGATGAGATAGTAATCTCAGTGAGTTCTCATATCATATGGGTCCACTCGGCTCTACAGGGTTTCTACTCAATTCTAACTCAAGTATTCACCTTCTGTTACTTGTGCCTCACTCGCACCTTGTAACTAGGACTTGAGTAACTAAGGGATAATCGCAATGTATGGAAACATGTCACCTGAGTTCACATAACTCAATAAATCACTATTCTGATTCACGAAACATCGATCCCCAAACGAACTTACATCTAAGCCAGGCCCGGTTCACGCATGCTCGTATGATTCGACTTTCACGGTGGATATCGGGTCCTTTATGAGGATTAAGCTCAATCTAAGCGATCGTCACCCATATGGACCTCTAACCCACTTAAGGTATCTTTCACTGTATGGGCCTCTAACTCACTTAGGTGTCCACCTTTCTCCCATGTACGTCATGGTTAGGGTTCAAACCCAATTAAGGCACGAATCATTGGTGCCACATCCTCGTTTACCGCTTTACCTAAGCCTTTGAAGTGGTATGTGTATCATCACAACTAATTCCAAATAAATGTTCCTCACCAAATATCAAACAAACTCTCATGATATCGTATCAATTCTCAAGGCATTATAACATGATTCATTCTCATTACATAAATCACACATGTTTCATACAAAGCATATTGATTCATTTACCAAGTGAATACTTGTCCATGATACACACACATGCACCGTTGCGTCCAAGCATCACCGTATACTCATTTCCATAACCTAGATTATCTTTCTAAGTTATTAATCAAGTTATACTCCTAAGATTTCCTCACTAATCATCATATGTTTTTAACCATTCATGCACACACACAATAACAATATTTAGTATATATCATAATATGATTCAAAGCATTCATAAGGTATACACAAAGTAATTATAACATGGTACAATAAACAAAGTCAAGTTATTACACTCAATTAATTTATCAATCTATCCTAATCAAGATTTAGGTTAACATTTATTCATTGCATAAGTATTCAACAACAAAATCCTTGGCCTAGTCGTAAGGCTTGTACCATATCAAGGAGGTCCCGGGTTTGACACCCATTGGTGGCATATTTTAATTTATCAAGGAATTAATTCATGTCAATTAATTAATCAAATGAAATAATCGATTGAGCGTGGGAAGCCAATCGATTGATCATTGAATAAATTTCATTATTGTACCCAAGAACCAATCGATTGGTTCTTACTTTTTCTTCAGAAAAACATGAGCATCATGAAAACAAGAAACAACACCCTAATCCATCACAAAATATAAATAACAAGATACATGAGATCATAACATCATATCATGGTTAACAACAACAAGACAATCCATAAAACTATGTCTAAATCCTTGGAACCCTAAGAGTTTCTAAATCCCACTCCCCAAAGTTCTAACTAAGAACTCACCTTGATTTTATGATGAAGATGATGAAATAGAGATGAAGTTTGTGATGATGATGAAGATGAGATAATGGTGGTGATGATGAATATTCATGGCTTCCTTCTTCTTCTATAAGCCCTTCTTCCTTTCTCTTCTCTATTTTTCCCCTTTCTTTCTTTTCTTTCCGGTATCTCTATCTCTCCTACCTACTCTTTCTACTTCTTCTTATCCTCTTTTCTTACCAACTCTTATTCTTTCTTATCCTCCACACATACACATACTATATAGTATGTACAATATATATAATATTAAGTAGTGACACAAAATATCTCAATTGATATTTTATCTTCCAGTACCAATTGATTAATTATTAATGTTGCCAAAAATCTCCTCTCTTGTACTTATTAATAAATGTCAATCTCTTCATAGTTCACTGGTTACTCTATTGGTCCCAACTGACAACATTTAAAGCACATGGGAGCTCTAATTGTTCTAACTGGCAAAAGATAGAGGACATAGGAACTTAATTGGTCTCAACTGACAAATAATTGAGTATTTAAGGAAATATGGGATATTACACTCTACTTGATGTTTATTTGAAGAAAGTGAGGGTGGATTTAAGTTATCAATTTTTTGATGACTTGAATGTTCTTCAATGGTGGAAGGAGAATTGGAATAGGTTTAAAGAGTTATCTTTATTGGCTTGTGATTTGTTAGACATCCATATTACTACTGTTGCATTTGAATATGATTTTAGTATTGGTTCATCATTCTAAACAAGTATAGAAGTCGCTTGTTGTTGAAGAATATAGAGGCATTAATTTGTATTCACAATTGACTTCATAGTTTTAATTGTTATGGTACATAATCACATAAAAATGTTTCTCTCAATACTTTGTGATTTTTTTTAAGGTTAATAAGTATTTTGCTCCCTGTCATATAGGCGAAAAAACCCACATGTAAAAAAAGTTTCAATTTGCCCTTATCATATGAAGATTGTTGTCCCCCTCAAAAAATTTACCCATCAATAATATATTAAATGTCATGCAATTTTTAAGGTTTTATATATATTATGCCCCTGTCAAATATATATGGGATTTTTCAAAACCCACATATATGGCATGGGACAAAATACTTATTAACCTTTTTTTATTTTATTAATTTTTTAATTATTTACACTTAAATTATTATATAGATGTAGTGAATGGTGATGAATATAATGATGATGGAAGTTTGGCGAAAAGTATTACAACAAGAATATCATTTGTTCATGACTTACTTGAAGATAGATTGGTGGATGTTTTATGTTTGAAGAGAATTTGAAGATTTTGGTGTTAGATTAAACTATTTATGACTTGTTTTGTAACTTTTGTTCACTTATTTTGTGGTGTAAGGTTATGAATTTTTGTTGAATTTATGGTGTTGAATTTATTCACATTTATATTTTATGTTTGTTAAATTTAATTATTGAATGTTAGATAATGATATAATGTTTGTGTGTTTTGATGTTAGTGTATTTTACATACATTTTTAATAATGATATTGCTTTTTAGAAATTGTATCATAAGTGGAAAAAAAAGTTTTCTTTAATTTATTTTTTTTTAAAATAGAGTAATTGGATTGCCTGCCTTTAAACAGGGTGGCCTAGTAAATGATCATGCCCCTCCAATTTTGATCGCCTCGTCCCAATTTTTTTTTGTGAAGCGGGTCTAAACGAGACAGACATGTCCGTTTGTCGCCCCTACTTATTAGAGAGAAGCAAAAAGGGAGTTTACTTTTCCCACCCTAAGGGTTGCTTCCACACCCTAGTGAAAAATCAAAAGTATCCTTGGAATACAAAAATATGCTTTCAAACGCACCTCATTCACACAATTCATTTGTAAGTGAGTCATACCCTAATTTTATGTCAAAAATTAATATATAAATGCATATTTGCATCACTTACGAAAATGCATCTTCAGACGAAATTTTAATCAAACAAGCATGAACCCAACCTGTCGTCCTCGTTTCAAGCATACTCTCAAACTCTCTTAATCTCTCAAACCCTCAAACTCTCTCAATTCACTTGCAAGTTTCTACTTTTAACATCCAGCAAATCGAAGTAATTAACATCAAACTCACATTTGGTAAGTTTTTTAATCCAACTACTTCACATTTGATTTTTTTACATGCATTTGTAAAAAATGACCATTGGGTTGTGTGATAGGTAGTTTAGTTGAGCAATGTGTTTGATAGGTAGTTTAGATGAACAATGGGTTTTGAGATAGTTACATTTTCATGCATTTTCAGCATTTTTCGTTTTTCTGAGTTGCAGGTGTAAGTTTAAGGAGTGCCTTAGAGGGGGCATGAATGAGGCACTTAGACGATTTTCCGGATTTTTTACGGTTTATTGATTTTTACTTTCTTGAGATGCTTATGAGATGAAAAGCGGTAAAGTACAGAAAGTAAAGAACACCACGATGTATAGTGGTTCCCCTCACAGATCGAGAGTACTCCACTCCCCTTTCAACACGAAAGAGAATTCACTATAATGTTAGATTTCTAGACAAGACACCTTAAGGCCTTTCTATCTAATTCTAACACACCAAGAACAATCCTCTTGGATTTACAATGTTTAAAGTCCAATCGAGACTCAAATTCTCACAAAAGGACCCCTTGCATCCACACACCGGATAGCAAGGATAAAACCTTACAAACTTATTCTTAACAATCCTAAAAATAAGTTGTAATCAAGAGATACAATTCTGAATTTTTGTAGAAGATGAAATAGTTGAAAATTTGAAGTATATCAATTTATCAATTGATCTTCTCCTTTGTAACACTTAATTCTCACAATAATTATACAAGTGTTATTTGTATGGAATGAAACTATGATGCTTAAAAAGAAGGTTTATGCAAGGTTTCACTCTTAAGAAAGTTTGGAAGAACACTTAAAAAATGTTTGAAAGAATATGAGTAATTGATTTGAAATTTTTGCAAGGAGGTGAATTTGAAATCTGAAAAAAAATTATATATATATGTTGTCTAAACACCTCCTCAAATGGATGCAATTACCCAAAGGATGTCATGGTTCATGGTAAAGAAAATAGAAAAATTTCCATGAAGAGATGCACTGATTTTTGCCTCTAGTTCAGTGGTAATCGATTACCTTAATATGGGTAATCGGTTACTTGCCTCCAACGTGCAAAAATATTTGAATTTTTCACAGAGTAATCGATTACCTTAAAATGGATAACCGATTACTTCATCCCAGATTTGAAAAATAGCTTAAAAAATAAAGTGTTATGATTTCTTTGATGCATAAAATTACTTCCAATGATTATGGCATGAATGAGACATGTTTTGAACACTTGTATAATCATCTAGAGGTCAAGTGTTATATCTATTCATTTGAAATACGAATCTTCATGAGTTTCATCGAGACTTGATCATTTAGTTGAAAACTTCCTTCATGAGCTTGAATCTTGATCAATCCTTTTTGTTAATCAATCTTAGACTTGTAGAGAAGTTTGTCGTCATCAAAACATTTGAGAAGTCATGTCTTCACAATCTCCCCCTTTTTGATGATGACAACCCAAAAAAAATGAAAGTTCGATCCAAGCATGTTTCTCTAGCAAATGCTCCCCCTTAATTGATGCTCCCCCTTAATTTATGATTTAAGGAGTCTTTTGAAATCTGCATTTTGTTAGAGAGAAACAGAAAACAAAGAAATAACACAATAACAATCTCTTATCCCCCTTTGTCATTAACAAAAAGGGTGAAATAAGTAACAATATGCAAACAACATACACCAAGCACCACATAACACAAGAATGAAACAAAAGATAATACAAACATAATATAAACCAAACTTAGTACGGAATGGAAAGACGGATAAAACATAAAAAGCCAACGGACTTAGCATAGTCTTAAACGAAACTAGAAATGTACTAACTTAAAACCATAAACTAGTGAATAGCAAAAAAAAATGGCCAACTCAATCACTTTCCGACATATCGACTCCATCATCCTCTTCACCTTCTTCTTCACTTTCCTCATCACCTTCTTCACTTGGGACATGTTGACGGTTCATAGAAAGGAAGAGTTTCCGAAGTGATTTGATTCCACGTTGGGTGACATTGTGATTATGATTCATGGTGGTCTCAATGGAACACATCTTGTTATAAAGCATAGAATTTGTGATATCACCTTCCGGAGTTGGTGGAGGAGCGGAAGAAGCGATCGTATCCTTGTACCGAAACACTCCATTTGGTTCGATAACAATGTCGGCGTTCTTAGTTGCGGTAACCGTATTGATTTCACAGTTTCTAGCCGTCATAGGAGTCTTTGGTTCTCTTTGAAGCGGAACATCATGGAATTCCAAAATTCTTGAAACAACTCTACCATAAGGAAGTCCACCACTTAGGGATAATTGATGTTTCATGTGATGGTAAATGACATAAGCCCAATTAATCTTCATGTTCATTTTCAAAGCTCTAATAAGTTGCAGTTCAAGTTCACTAACTTGGGCATGATTTGAATATTTTGGAACCAAAACATAAGCAAGAACATAATGGAGCATCTTATCACTCACAGATAAGAGGTTAACAAATTTCACCACCCTTGAGGATTCTGATTTCTACCGGCTCATGAGGCTAGCCTGAGTGCCTCTAGAAATTGAAACAAAATATTCCATACTGTTATAATTGCTCCAGGCATCAGTGTCGGGTTCAATTCTGTGACGGATTTCTTCACCTTCAGAAGGGATTTCCATACAGGTTCCCAATTGTTTCAGATCCATACAAATTTCAACATTCTTAACCTTAGTAGTAAACACCAAATCACCAAAATCATTGGTTCCAAAAGTTACAGTGGTAAAGAAATCTCTTATAATATCTGGATAATAATCACCAATATCATAAGCTAACTTATCTACCCCTGAATTTTTCAGCAAAGTTTGAAAAGTAAAGCTATGAGAAGGAAAAGCTCGGAAGTTAACATATTTTACCGGCATGAGAGTTCGAGTCCGGACAGCATAGCTCAACCTTCTGGATTTCACAGTGGCAGCATGTTGTTCTTCTGTATGTTGAGAGGCTTCTTCATCCATTTTCTTCTTTCCTTTGTCTTGCCTTGGAGGTGCCATGGAAGCTTTGAGAGTTAGGGTTTTTGAAGGGTTTCTTGGATTCTAGATGGAGAGTGAATTTGGTGAATTGAGTTGTAAGAGATGGAGTTTATGGAGAGTGGGGTTTTAATTTTGCTTTGAATGGAGTTAATAGAGTTAATGGAGGAGAAGGAAGATGGAAGAGTGAGATGACTGTGAAGGTTGGAAAGAGAGACAGATAGAGTACCAATGCTGAAGTGATTGACTTAAGCAAAAAAAACAAGAAAAAACACTTAAGACCAAAAGTACTCTTTATGACAAAAACTCACATGTGTTAAAAAATTTAAAAAAAAATTGGAAGAAACAGTGGTAATCGATTACTCTAAAAAGGGTAATCGGTTACATAGATGAAAAACGCGTGAGGAAGGCAAAAACAGGCAGAGTAATCGATTACCCAATTTGGAGTAACCGATTACTCTAAGAAAAAAGTGAAAAAATAGTAGCTTTGCACAGTCCAAAATATGAAGGATTTTCAAAAAAAAATTAAGTTTGACAAGGTAATATACATACTAATGCAATTTTGAGTGAAAAAAAAATTATAAAAAAATTAAATTTACCTAATATAAAATCAACAAAAGGCAAAAATTTCATATACACATTTTAAAGAGAAATTTCACAAATAAAAAAAAAATAAAAACTTGTGTACCTTGGCCTCATTATAATGTATAGTGAATAATTATGGAAGATTTATATATCACCTTAATCCAAAATGTCAAGTTCTCTTTGAATCTTATAAAATGGTTCTTTAGCGAGTGGTTTTGTGAAAATGTCCGCTAGTTGATTATGAGTATCGACAAAGGTAACTTCGACATCGCCTTTAAGCACATGATCACGAAGGAAATGGTGTCGAATGTCTATGTGTTTGGTCCTTGAGTGCATGACAGGATTCTTTGTAATATTAATTGCACTCGTGTTGTCGCATCGGAGTGGTATGCATCCAAGATTGATTCCATAGTCACTTAATTGTTGCTTTAGCCAAAGATTCAGTACACAACAACTACCCGCTGCTATGTATTCTGCTTCAACCGTACTAAGAGCAACACACGCTTGTTTCTTACATGACAATGAGACTAATGCATTACCAAGGATGTGGCATGTTCCACTAGTACTTTTTCTATCTGTTTTACAACCTGCATAATCCGCGTCAGAATAACCAATTAACTTACAAACACTACCTTTAGGATACCATAAGTCAACGTTGATTGTTCCTTTGAGATACTTCGTGATTCTTTTGACCGCCGTGAGATGTGGCTCCTTTGGATTTGCTTGAAAGTGAGCACATAAACACACGCTAAACATTATGTCAGGACGGCTTGCCGTCAAATATAATAAAGAACCAATCATACCTCGATACTTCGTAATATCAATTGACACACATGATTCGTCTTGATCAACATAGGTTCCGGAGCCCATTGGTGTTGACATTGCTTTACAACCATCCATTTCAAATCTCTTTAACAACTCTTTGCAATACTTTGATTGGTTGATAAAGATTCTGTCTTTTAGTTGCTTGATTTGCAATCCAAGGAAGTAGTTCATCTTTCCCATCATAGACATTTCAAATTCACCTTGCATTATCAATGCAAATTCTTCACATAGTTCTTTGTTGGTTGAACCGAAGATTATGTCGTCTACGTAGACTTGCACAAGTAAGGTGTTCCCTTTTATCTTCTTGATAAATAAAGTCTTGTCTACTTTGCCTTTTTCAAAACCTTTTTCACATAGAAAATTACTTAGACGATCATACCATGCCCTTGGTGCTTGATTTAATCCATAGAGCGCTTTCTTCAATTTGTATACATGTGAAGGATGCTTGAAGTCTTCAAAGCCCGAGGGTTGTTTGACATAGACTTCTTCGTTGATGTAGTCGTTCAAGAAGGCGCTTTTGACGTCCATTTGAAATAACTGAAAATTCATTGAACATGCGTAAGCAAGTAATAAACGAATAGCTTCTAACCTTGCAACCGAAGCGAAAGTTTCTTCAAAGTTGATTCCTTCTTCTTGATTATACCCTTGAGCGACCAATCTTGCTTTGTTTCGAACAATTATTCCATTCTCATCAAGTTTGTTCTTAAACACCCATCTTGTTCCAATGATGTGCTTACCACTTGGTCTAGAAACAAGTTTCTAAACTTGATTTCTCTCGAATTGGTTTAATTCTTCTTGCATAGCAACAATCCATTTATCATCTCCTAGAGCTTCATCAATTTTAGAGGGTTCTATTTGCGAAATGAACGCCATGTTTAAGCATGCATCCTTGAGATTCAATCTTGTAGCAACACCTTGACTAATGTCACCAATTACTTTGTCAATAGGATGATCTTTATGAGTCCTCCATTCCTTAGGTAGATCATTTTTATTTGATTCTTGTTGAATAGGTTCTTCTTGATTCTTGTTTGAAGTATCTTCTTTAGGAATTTCTACAAAATCATCATCATCATCACAAACAACAATTTCCTCTTTCGAGGGGTTAGATTTCGTCAAACTTAACATGCATGGATTCTTCTATATTTAAAATTCTTTTATTATAAATTCTATATGTTTTACTTGTAAGAGAATAACCAAGAAAAATACCTTCATCCGATTTTTCGTCGAACTTACCAAGGTTGTCTTTGTCATTGTTAAGGACAAAGCACTTGCATCCAAAGATATGAAAGAAAGCAATGTTGGGTTTCCTTCCTTTGAAGAGTTCATATGGAGTCTTCTTTAGGATAGGTCTTATGTTAACTCTATTACTTACAAAACATGACGTGCTAACCGCATCCGCCCAAAAATACTTAGGAAGATTTGAGTCGCTAAGCATTGTTCTTGCAAGTTCCACCAATGACCTATTCTTTCTTTCAACTACTCCATTTTGTTGAGGAGTCCTTGGAGTCGAGAAGTTGTGAAATATTCTTTGATCTTCACAAAAGTCTTCAAAAGAAGTATTCTGGAATTCTCCACCATGATCGCTTCTTATGGAGGCAATTGTTAATGATTTCTCATTTTGAATTTGCTTTGCATACTTCTTGAACGCTTTGAATGCATCACTTTTCTGCACTAAAAAGAATGTCCAAGTATATCTAGAATAATCATCAATAATAACTAAAGCATATAAGTTACCTCTGAAGCTTCTTGTTCTTGATGGACCAAATAAGTCCATATGTAACAATTATAGTGGCCTAGAAGTGGACACCACATTCTTGGATGTGAAAGTTGATTTGGTTTGCTTCCCCTTTTGACAAGCATTGCAAAGTCTATCTTTGATGAATTTTATCTTTGGCAATCCAATGACAAGGTCATGTTTTACTAACTTATTCAAGTGCTCCATGTGAATGTGAGCAAATCTCTTATGCCATAACCATGAGTCGTTGTTATTTGCCACAAGACATTTAACCTTCAAAGAAACATCATCAAGGGAAATCATGAAAATATTATTAATTCGCTTACCTATAAGCATTACCTCTTGTGTGACTTCGTCTTCAATTAAACATTCTTCTTTTGTGAACCTTATTTTGAATCTTTTGTCACAAAGTTGGCTTATGCTTAAGAGGTTGTGCTTTAGTCCTTCGACATATAGCACATCTTCAATGGATATGAAATTTGGTGCACCTACTTTGCCTATGCCAAGAATTCTTCCTTTGTTGTTATCTCCATAAGTAACATAACCCTTGGCCTTAAGCATTAGATCTGAAAATTTGTGCACATCACCAGTCATATGCTTGGAGCACCCACTATCCAAATACCAAAGATTTGATGTGGCCTTCAAGCATACCTACAAAACAAAATTAAGTTTTGTTAGGTACCCAAATTGCTTTGGGTCCTTCATAATTAGTATCTTTCTCAATTCATACATAATGCCCATTTGCTATACTAAAGTTTCTAACATAGCAAGCATTAGGTGTATGGCCAATAATACCACAATAAAAGCAAGTTCGTTCAAAATTGCTTTTATATCTAGGAACATAAGACTTTTTCTTTGTAAATCTTTTTTTTAGGATGTTGATGCACAACTTTTGGTGTGTTGACTCTTTTTTTTGGAGATTGATCCTTGGGCCTAACAAAGATAGTTTTATTTGAACTTGGTTTAGAAAATTTGGAGTAACCAAGTCCACTTTTGTCATTTGAGTACCTTTGTTAGCTAAGAACCCTTTCCAAACCAATTTGTCCTTTTTCATACCTTTCAAGGACTCTTTTAAGTTGGACAATTTGGAAAGAGAGAGACTCACACTTTAGACATACAAAATTCATCTTTTCACTAATCATCTTTTGTTTTTCATTTTCAAAATCTTTTTCAAAAATTTCAATCTTTTCTTCCAAGGAAGAAATTTGTTTCTTTTGAGATGATATAGTTTTATAAAGAATTTTGCATTCATTTAACAATTCATTAATTGCACCTTGTGCATCATCATCAAAAAGAGAAAAATCATTAATAACCTCTTCTTCATCATCGGAATGATGAGAAGCCATTAGCGCCAAGTTTGCACATTCCTCGCTATCCAATCCGGATGAAGAACTAATTTCATTGTCCTCCCATGCAACATATGCCTTTTTGTTCTTGAAATCCTTCTTGTTCTTGAATCCGTCTTTCTTTGAAAGTTTAGAACATTTCGGCTTTATGTGGCCTTGCTTTCCACATTTGTAGCATGTTATATCTTGCGTAGATGTGGTGGTCTCCTTTTTCCTGAAATGTCTATTCTTTTTAGTGTTAAAGGATTTATCATTTTTGTTAAAGAACTTACCAAGCCTTTTAACAAGGAGCATGAAATTCTCATCTTCCTCCAATGCGTCATCATCTTTATCTTCTTTTGAGTCTACCTTCAAGGCAATTCCTTTAGATTTCTTTTCTTGACTTTCATGTTTCTCAAGCCTACCAAGTTCTAACTCATGTTCTGGAAGTTTGCCAAAGAGTGATGCGAACGTCGTTGTTGAAAGACTTTTCTTTTCGGATATAGTCGTCACCTTCGGTTGCCATTCTCGAGTCAATGATCTTAGTACTTTAAGATTGAGATCGTCAAGTCGTTAGTCAAGTGAACAAATCTCTTTTGTAGTGCCACGATGGATTCTCCGGGTAGCATTCTAAACATCTCATATTCTTGACTTAATGTATTCAACCTTGATCTCTTTACTTCGGCGGTGCCTTCATGTGTCTCCACTAAGGTGTCCCATATTTGTTTCGCCAATCTGCATTGAGATATGCGGAAGAACTTGTCCATGCTTAAAGCACTTTGAAGAATGTTTATTGCTTTCTTTTCATTTAAGATTTTTTCCTTATCATCTTCATCATACGAACTCTTTATCATTGGAGTATCAATGCCATTGACCACACTCATAGGATTATGCGAACCATCTTCAACGGCTTCCCATATGCCTTCTCCTTGGGCTTCTAGATGTGCCTTCATGCGGATCTTCCAAAAATCAAAATATTCTCCAGAGAAAAGTGGTGGTTTGTTACGACTTCCACCATCTTTGAAAACCGGATTCGTGCTTGCGAAAGCCATGCGGATCTTTTAGGAACAGGTTACCTATAACCTGCTTTGATGCCAATTGTAAGTTTAAGGAGTGCCTTAGACGGGGTGAATGAGGCGCTTAGACGATTTCCGGAGTTTTTACGGTTTATTGATTTTTACTTTCTTGAGATGCTTATGAGATGAAAAGCGGTAAAGTGCGGAAAGTAAAGAACACCACGATGTATAGTGGTTCCCCTCACAGATCGAGAGTACTCCACTCCCCTTTCAACACGAAAGAGAATTCACTATAATGTTAGATTCCTAGACAAGACACCTTAAGACCTTTCTATCTAATTCTAACACACCAAGAACAATCCTCTTGGATTTACAATGTTTAAAGTCCAATCGAGACTCAAATTCTCACAAAAGGACCTCTTGCATCCACACACCGGATAGCAAGGATAAAACCTTACAAACTTATTCTTAACAATCCTAAAAATAAGTTGTAATTAAGAGATACAATTCTGAATTTTTGTAGAAGATGAAATAGTTGAAAATTTGAAGTATATCAATTTATCAATTGATCTTCTCCTTTGTAACACTTAATTCTCACAATAATTATACAAGTGTTCTTTGTATAGAATGAAACTATGATGCTTAAAAAGAAGGTTTATGCAAGGTTTCACTCTTAAGAAAGTTTGGAAGAACACTTAAAAAATGTTTGAAAGAATATGAGTAATTGATTTGAAATTTTTGTAAGGAGGTGAATTTGAAATCTGAAAAAAAATTATGTATATATGTTGTCTAAACACCTCCTCAAATGGATGCAATTACCCAAAGGATGTCATGGTTCATGGTAAAGAAAATAGAAAAGTTTCCATGAAGAGATGCACTGATTTTTGTCTCTGGTTCAGTGCTAATCGATTACCTTAATATGGGTAATCAGTTACTTGCCTCCAACGTGCAAGTAATCGATTACCCATATTAAGGTAATCGATCACCACTGAACCAGATGCAAAAATAAGTGCATCTCTTGATGGAAACTTTTCTATTTTCTTTACCATGAATTGTGGCATCCTTTGGGTAATTGCATCCATTTGAGGTGTTTAGACAACATATATACATTTTTTTTCAAATTTCAAATTCACCTCCTTGCAAAAATTTCAAATCAATTACTCATATTCTTTCAAACATTTTTTAAGTGTTCTTCCAAATTTTCTTAAGAGTGAAACCTTGCATAAACCTTCTTTTTAAGCATCATAATTTCATTCCATACAAAGAACACTTGTATAATTATTGTGAGAATTAAGTGTTACAAAGGAGAAGATCAATTGATAAAGTGATATACTTCAAATTTTCAACTATTTCATCTTCTACAAAAATTCAGAATTGTATCTCTTGATTATAACTTATTTTTAGGATTGTTAAGAATAAGTTTGTAAGATTTTATCCTTGTTATCCGGTGTGTAGATGCAAGAGGTCCTTTTGTGAGAATTTGAGTCTCGATTGGACTTTAAACATTGTAAATCCAAGAGGATTGTTCTTGGTGTGTTAGAATTAGATAGAAAGACCTTAAGGTGTCTTCTCTAGGAATCTAACATTATAGTGAATTCTCTTTCGTGTTGAAAGGGGAGTGGAGTACTCTCGATCTGTGAGGGGAACCACTCTACATCGTGGTGTTCTTTACTTTCTGCACTTTACCGCTTTTCATCACATAAGCATCTCAAGAAAGTAAAAATCAATAAACCGTAAAAAATCCGGAAAATCGTCTAAGTGCCTCATTCATGCCCCCTCTAAGGCACTCCTTAAACTTACACCTGCAACTCAGAAAAACGAAAAATGCTGAAAATGCATGAAAATGTAACTATCTCAAAACCCATTGTTCATCTAAACTACCTATCAAACACATTGCTCAACTAAACTACCTATCACACAACCCAATGGTCATTTTTTACAAATGCATGTAAAAAAATCAAATGTGAAGTAGTGGTTTCAAATGGGTTATTTATCCTTTGGCCATTTATTCTTTGAAACAAATGGGTTATGATATTCGAACTTTCTGACGATAAACTATTTTTCTGCAGAATTGTGATGCTTTAAAATGCATCAACCATAGTCAAAAGATTGTGAGGCTGCAACAACCTAATGAGTAGTGGTTTCACGATGTGATGCAACTATCTAGGCTGCGAGATTTATGTTATCAACGTTTGTTGAGATATGACACTCTGAGACGTGATATTTTCATCTTCCACATGGTGAGATGTCCATCACATTGGACGATGTGTCATGTCTAATGCATCTTTCGATCAGGGGAAGATTGTTAGACCATGTCAGGATTATTAGAGTTGATGCATTGGAGATGATGGTGGAGTATTTGGGAGTTAGCCCTGGCCCATGTGATGCTCAAAAAGAGATTGAAGACACTCGAGGGTGTCATGCTAGATTTGGATTCTTTGAGAGGTTGTATGGACACAGCTAACTACGGCAGGTGATGATGAACGGGTTGTGGAGCATAAAGCATATGCATTGAGAACATACTTGTTGTACTTGGTTGGCACGTCCATATTTGTAGACAATAGTGTTTATTACGTGGGTGTGGTTTACCTCAAATACTTCGCTTACTTGGAGGGGATTCATTAGTACAACTGAGGAGTCGTTTGTTTTGTCTACTTATACTCCAAGATAGTTGAAGGTTGTCTTTGGAAGACCAAATAGATGACAGCTAGATGCACGTTGTTGACAATAATATATTTGCATCTTTTACTATTTATGTAGCATTTTCATAACACTTGTGGTACGCCATTACTAATAATTCATTCGTACCATTTTTCAGGTTTGGGTCATCAAGCACTTCCCACGCATCTCTGATTGGTCATATGTTGATGGCTACACTGAGGATATGTCGTGTGTTTGTGCATTTGTTCCTCTCATAGGAAATCAGTCCACGGAGCCCTTCAGAATGTATCTTCACAGCACAAAGTAAATGAGGTATGCTTTCATCTATACGAGTTTCATCGTTAGACGCGTCTGTTGGATGACATAGCCTTATATTCTAGATGGTTAGCATGTGGGTCACGTTTGATGTATCCATATCTGTTTGAGCAAGTCCTCCGTCAATCCGAGTATATGCAATTTGTTCCAAGAGACCCCTCTGAATCTGCTCCCCCTACTATGGTCTACAGAGATGTAGATGTTATGTATGATGATTTCCTTAATCATCTGGTATTGGCTGAAGCACAAGATATTGTAGCTCCTAACAACTGGAGTTGTGTATATGGTTACGTCCAGTGATATTTCAGAGTGTCACATCCTTATATGACACTAGATGTTGAGGGAGAGCCACATAGGTCAGCTCATCAAGAGATATTAGAGGAGGAGCAAGCTAAAGCAGATCATGTTATTGATGTGTTGCCTACATGTCATCGTATTATGACTCTTGCACAAGAGGTTATAGACATAGGAGACTTTTCGGAAGGCACTTTTGGGAAAATCATTGTAGATGTCATTCTTACTGAAGCACGAACAACATTGTAGTACAAGAGACAGCGAAGAAATAGGGGGTCTAATATACACAGTAGTATTGTTTTTTTAGGGGTTATGGATAGTATTATCGTTTGTTATTTTATTATTTTAACTAAATTAAGAATTCAAGATTGATTCATTTATATATATGGTATTTTCATCTTATTACGTCAGTGTTTGGCTTAATTGATAAACAATTTATTATGATAGTATAATTATAATGCATGCTCTATTACATATATGTTTTCCTTTAAAAAACAAAATTTACTAAGTATAGGGTGAATACAAAAGTGTATGTCCGTATTTTGATACAGAGATGTATCTCTGAACAAAATTATGTTCAAATGAGGATGTCTCGGTTAGGAAGGGTTGGGGTGCATATAGGGTGAATACAAAGATGCATCTTCAGACAAAATCATGTAAAAAAATGTGGGTGTCTCGATTAGGAATGGTTAGGTGCAAATAAAGTGAATACAAAAATGCATATCTGAACTAATTTCTGACAAAAATAGAGGTGTGGCTCATTTACATGTGGATCTACTGTGATTTGGGTGCATCCAAAAATCATGTAAAAAAATGTGGGTGTCTCGATTAGGAATGGTTAGGTGCAAATAAAGTGAATACAAAAATGCATATCTGAACTAATTTCTGACAAAAATAGAGGTGTGGCTCATTTACATGTGGATCTACTGTGATTTGGGTGCATCCAAAAATAAACTTTTGGATTCGTAAGGACATTTTCAAATTTCTATAAAATCTTTCTCCACTATACGGGTATTTTTCCACCACTCGTGATGGGAAAAGTAACCCCAAAGCAAGAAACTAAAAAGGAAGTGAGGTTTATAATGGAAAGGAGGGAAATGAATGGTTCTCTCTTATTTAAACACCAAACCATCAAACTCTAACTTACACAAATTTTGTGAGATGTCACATTTCCTCTCCATATGAATCTTGAGTGAGTGACCCATGTCCTCGAGGCTTCACTTTAAGATGAGGTAGCTAGCATATAAACTTAAAGGATCGTGAGATAAATGTGAAGCTAAAAGCTCCAAACAAACCTAAAAGTTCCACTAATGTTGAGAATATGAGAAAGTTGTCAAACACCTACGAAGTAAATCTTGTTGACTTTAACACGCATTGGAGCTCACGCTTAATGACAGTTGCTAAAAGATGGACCAGCCCTTCCCCTTGTTGACTTTAACATGCATTGGAGCGCTCACACTCATTGATAGTTGCTAAAAGATGGACCAGTCATTCCCCTTGAGGCAAGGAAAAAGCTGGAGACGTTTGAACTAGATGGTGAGTTCATAACTATCCAACTAAGGGGCAATTCCACAAAGACAATGAAAATTAAAGTTGATATCACCATAGAGGTCAAGGCACAACTGATTTCATGCCTTGAGAGAAACAAGAGTTTATTCGTAGGGATAAACGCAAAGATGTCGGGAATAGATCTTGAAGTAACTTGCCACCAACTATCTTTAAATTCAAGTGCACACTTGTGTGGCACAACGTCATGGGAATATATATATTCTGATTATAACCAAATGTTTTCATTCATAAACTTGATCGTTCATGAACAAGGTGCTACAAAGTAATGCCTTTCAACCTTAAGAATCCTGACACAGCTTATCAGAAGATGATGAACAAGGTGTTTAAGAATCATATAAAAGATTTGCTCAAAGTGTATCTGGAGGACATAGATCTTCAAGTTTGGACTTGAATCAAGTCACATGATACATTTAGAGGAAGTCTTTCAAGAGATAGGTCATTACAGTGAGATTGAATCCAAAGCAATGTCCCATTGGGGTTCCACAAGTAAAGTTGCTAGGAAATTATCTCACCTAGAAAGGAATTGAAGTTAATCTAAAATAAGTGTAACGTCGTGATAGAAATGTTTACGCAGCCTCTAAGAAGGGAATTCAAAGGCTGGACAAGGTCAGCCTAACATGCCTTGCCATTTTACAAGTCACTAGAGAAAACAATGAAGTTCAAATGGACACAAAAGTGCAAAGCAGCACTATCTCAACTGAAGGAGGTACTCTCCTAACCTAACACTCACTAGGCCCTAGCAAGTCGAGAAACAATTTGTATATCTATCTGTGTCAACTGAAGCAACCAATGTTGTACTCATCAAAGAAATGGGTGAAAGGCAGAAGTCAGTGTACTTTGTCGATAAGATGTTATAGGGACCAAATTTGCAGTACCAATATGGAGCTTCATTACCCACTTGATCAATCCCGATAACATAATGGAAACACAACAATAAGTTCAGCTGCAGAATCACCTATACACTAACTATCATCATAGTATGTGAAATAAATTTTTCAATTGATTGTGTCATACTAGGATAGGTAGTGACAATTAGAAGCAATTTGTGAGCAACTGAGCCAACCAGAGAGCAATCTCGAGCCACTGCTGCATCTAGTAATGGGCTTTCATCCATTGGCCAATGAGATGGCCCACATAGAAACAAAGTTGGCATTGCTATAATCATAAAAATGTTTTTATAATTTTTCACCTTTAATACTAATAGAATGAGAAGCCTTCCAAAAAGTTAATGCTTCCCTTATTGTAGGCAAAATTCAACAAGACACATTTTGTTCAAAAAGAAAATTAGATTAAAAAAATTATAGCACTTAAAATCAGATCGATACATTTAAGTTATGTGCCCAGCCCAAGTTCTGTCCAGCAAATAACTAAAGGAGAGAATGTGATCAATCAGATAAACAAATAATTGATAGTTTTTCATTAGCACGCACCAGAAAGAAGAAAAAAAGGTCCGTTAACTTCTAAAATCAGGTTTATGCCATTGGGTAACAAGACTTCCTTCTTAAAGTACAATGTACAGAAGCTAAGAATAAAAGAAAAGGACATGTTTACTTGGTAAAGGGATATTTATACAAAAGCCGGCATAACCCCACGAGACAGATACAATATAGATCCTTCTATGCCCATTTTTTTGTACATAAAGGGAAGTGACCCAAAATAGACAAACATATACATCAGGAGTTGAAGTGGCTCAAACCATTTTCTCGGCATGCACACCTCAAGTTAGTTTAAGGAAAAAGTTATTCACGACAAACTACAAGCCGAAATTAGAAAACGTTACCAGGAAGTAGTTCCATGTAGAGAGTCTCAAATACCACTTCCAATTTTAAAATCTGAGAGAGTGGCAGTTTCTTGAGCCTCAACTGTCGATGGTACTTCCTTCTTGTCAATCCCAAAAAAGGAGCAATTCTGGAATGCATCCAGGCTGCTGGCTATCAAGCGATTCAGTCCACTAAGACTATCGCTTAAAATTGGATCATCGCTATTGTACTTAGTAGACGGTATTTCCAAATCCAGTGGTCCCAAAGAATCAGGCTGCCACACAAAAAAAAAAGTAAAGATGAGGTGGGGGGTAAGTAAGGCCAAAAGTATGAAGTACTTCAAAAGCTTCGGTAAAGAAGACAACACCCGTGGAAATGTTTCAAATTTCAAAATAATAGTTCAATCGTAGTAATAAATATAATGGCTCGGGTATTTTATCATCGTCAATTTATTATTTTGATTGGTAGTTTAAATGCAAGCTTGTTCGAAGTATTACAAATATGTTTGTGACAACTGCCAGAGATAAACTTCCTCCAAATTGTCTTGCCGCAAGAAAATCAAAACAGCAAAAAGGAGTATAGAAATGAAAGTACCCAATACATATCTGCTAGCCCAGTAAAATCCTTTGCTAAATGATACTTGATATCTGCACCAGACTCGCAACTGTCCATAGGCATATGGTCTGTTTGAGCAATATCATCCACAAGGCTCTCTTTTTCAGGTGAAAGCTACAATAAAAAGAATTTAAGTTAAACCTTAATATACTTCGCAAGAAACGTTTGGTAGTAGATAACAAAGTCAAGAAATACTACCTTATCCAAATTCTCAAAGCTTCTTTCAAGAACCTTTTTATCAGCATCTAAAGCAGCAGTGAGAGAAAAACAAGGACCGTCTTCATGACGAATAGGATCTTTTTTAAATGAGAAAGCATCACAGGTTTCTTCAGCATCCCAGATGGATGACATATGAGATACCATAGTTGATTGTCCCATCTTGTCTTGATGTCTAGATATGTGAGCGGCAATAGCAGCATCAAAAGAATCGCTACTAAAAGGAATTTGATGAACACTGCGACAATTCTCAGCAATAAGAGGATCAATGCAATTATCATTGAGATCCTGGGAGACTCCCGATAGTAGGTCCCCCACACTAATGTTGGTAAGGCTGTCAGCCCACTCACCAGCTGACAGGCCAGATCCACTGTTTGATTTCAACTCCTCCTGAATACATAAAAGAGGCTTAAATCGTGGCATAATAGACAAGGATGCCAATAACAGTGATAGACTATGCAACTTAACAAACCACACAAAAACAGTAGATTAATATACCAGACAGTAATTTAAAACAGTGCTAAATTAAACATAACAATCTAAAAAACAGAGAGATGGTAAAGACCACAGTCCACAGGAAATGAAAATATTTTCCATTTGAGCCGAAAAAGTACACTGAAGTGGAACTTCAAGATCCATGGCATAAAAATTGAAAATTTATAGTAGCACCTTAGATCTAATAGATGTAAGTGAGCAAGATACAAGAGGGTGACAATTACCATGTCTTCCAACTGTCTAGATACAGCTCCATCTGTCACATCTTTTTCATGCAATGATATATGGGCTGTAGGTCCACAAGGTTCCTCGGTACTTGTATTCTGGTATATACTTCTGTCTCTAGTGTTAGGCAAATAAGTTGAAGTAGAGGTAAGAACATTGTTTTTGTTCATGGATGTTCCACAATCTACAGAGCACTCCGTAGAGTAATTATTAGTTGATGGCATAGGAAGCGGTGCCAAATTCACAATCTGATCCATCGTATTATCACCACCAATTTTGGATTGTCTAACTATGTAGCCGGATGCTACAGGTGCTTGCATATTTAATGTTCCGTGCTCAGCATTAGAGAACCAACCATACCTTCAAAAAGATACATAAATATAATCATATTCTGATCTGCATATAGCAAAACATGAGTTTTACCCTATACTTTAACTACAGTACAAAGTTATGTGTTTTTCCTAGTGAAGGAAAAAGGAGTAACTGCTTTAAATATTTGAATTTATAGAACCTTTACATTACTACAAGTATCTTAACTTCCCACATGAAAATTCAATCTCAACTTTGTCTCAGCCAAAACCAATGAATTAAAATAAAAGCTAGAATCCAAGTTTTTTCAAATTCCATTCATATGCTTTATTTTTTATCTATCCCTTGTAGTCTGATAAAAAATTGTATTCCATGAACACAAGACCTTCAAGTTGTTTTCGTTTCTCTAGCATGTTTCCCAATTTTCAATTTTGAATTACTTCACTATCTTTGTACTACAAACATCAAGGGCTCAAAACACTAAAAAAAACACCTTCAATCTCTCCCGTAACAAAGGAAAGATAACCAGCATGGTTTTCCATTTATAGCACACTTTTCTGTACAGAATACCAAAATATTCTATAAATTTCTTTAACTCTACATTTAAAACCATTCTGTTTACATTTGCCACGTCAATTCAAAATTTCATTATAATAAATCCTGATTAATTTATTAACCAATCAATAATAGAACAACGGACTTTCACATGTACTTTGGATATAATAATGAATGAAACCAAGATGGAAGCATGGAAAAGAGATACCTCAAACGGAATATAGGTGGACTTCCTATCACTGCATATATATCTGCTGCACTAAGAGTAGATTCCTGGTTCCATCTTTGATAACTATTCAAGTTTTCCTTTTGAACACCATAAGGAAAAAGCATCAACTCTCCAACTGCTATGCTTGAATTGCCCCATTTGCGGTTTAGATGTTCTAAAATTGATGATATCTTCTTTCGTGTACTAAGTGTAAGCTCCAAGTATGGATTATGCTTCTCCTACGGGGGGAAAAGAAAGAGGGACCCATAAATATTTAATTGTTTCCAGAAATCAGAAGCACATTCACATTGCTACAGTACGATTCTTTTGGATTTCTCTCATACTCACCATTTCCAAGACTCTTCGAGTGGGTTCATCAATTGGGAATAATTGGAGCTTAAGTTTCACAATATTCTGTACATTGTTATCAACATAGTGATGTTGTGGAAATGTGGGTAAAGATGGAAGGACATGATCGGCAGGATCAGAACATTTTTCCCCTGGAATGAACATTGATAAACCAGAATTGTGTCACAGTTGATCCCTCGAAAGTTCTAATGGGAGCAAGGACCAAATATAAATACCTCCACTGTGATAGCTACCTGGATTCTCCTGGTCATGTTCAACCTCTTTAACAGTGGCAGCTCGCTCCAAATGCTCGGCAGCATCTGCAACTAAAGAGACGCCAGCCATTGCAGCCTTCTCCCATTTTCTATATGCAGCTGCTGTGATCGTAGCTGATAGAGAGATATATCAAACTTTTTACATTAAAGTAAAAAAAATAAAACCTAGATTTAATATATTATCATGAAAGGGAAAACTAGTTTAAAACATAAAACTGGTAAAAGATTTTGATGGGAATTGAAAAAGAATCACCAGATTTCTTTCGCTGCCTTGTAGGTTTTGAGTTATTTGAATCTCCCTTAGCATTACTGCGGTTAACACCCATGTTCACATTGCGCTTCAATGGTGGTTTTGAAGGTCCAAGTTTTATGATGTTTTGACTCTCAACAAGAATCATTTTAACTGCACGGGTATTTGATTGATTTGAGATAGTGTTAAGAGCAGGAGATTGACAATTTCCACCCTGCAAAGGTCGCTTCTTTACATTCTTCTTCCGGTCCTTTAAAAGTTGGTGCTCCTTCATGAAAGAATAATATAGGTCAGCTCCAGCACATACTGATGAGCACATTTAACATAAAAATGCAAAAGTCTCCAGACAAATACAAATAGTGTACTGACCAAGGCTTCTAAAAATATTTTAAACCTTCGGGGCTTTAGGTGGAGCTTTGAGGCTTTGCAACTATACTTTTCCAATAAAGACCACCTGTCACAGGTCAGATAAATTGAGAAGAGGCCATATTATAATTTGTGAAAAACTTTCAATGCAAAATATTCTGAGAACATAGTAGTACACCTCCAAATCATTTTTTGGTGCAAAATATACCCCAATTCTTACGGAAATTGCTAAAAGATGATATAATACGAAAATTCACTGTCGATGTAAAAATATTTTACACCATAACCCAATGATGTGTTGCTGATAAATACTCAGCCATTTACCGGGGTCAGGTAGAAGAAGAAGAAGAAGAAGTCAGTATAGCATGACATAACTGACTCGCATATAATGAGAAAATTGGCTCAGTAAGGGTCCTCAAACTGAAACAACTGACCACATAGCAGGAGGATGAGGTGCTAATTAAGAAAAATAGCAATTACAAAGAGAAAATGGGAGAGTTTTATTGATACACTCCCCTACCTTAGACAAGGAAACTCAAGTGCAAAGGAAAACATGGAGCTTATGATAGAAGTCCCCAGCTATTTGAGTGGCCACTCGCCACAACCCAATAACAAACCACAAAACTAACTCACTCAATCCGTTTCAGTGTTTATGGAATTCTCATCAATGAAAAGATTACATACAAAACTAACCATGCCTGACCCTCTTGATTCTTAGGCCCATAAACATTCCTAATTAGAGGTTGGTACTACCAGAGAGTAGTGAAGAAAAATATAAGGAATCAGTAAGGATGTTACAAGCATAAGAGAGGGAGAAAACAAGAGGAGTGGAAAAAAAAGGTAAGCAGATACAAATTGACTGAAATGGAAAGCACTTGGGATGGCTGAGAGGTTTTGGTGCAGAACTTCCTAAGTAGCATTCTCTTCTCATCTTCATTTCTCAATGAATTATAGTCTTCAACAGAGGGCTACCTATGCATCTAAGGGGCTTACTCTTCTTTATTTCAACAGTTCAAACTGTTTTCCAAGTCTCTATGAGTTGTGATGTAATATAACGAGCTTACTTGACTTTTCATGAAGTGGTTAACATAGTCAAACTCTTAAACTGGTGTGGCAATATATAATTGAATGATTGTATAATAAAATACTTCCACACTTAGAGCATCAAACTTGAACTCAGATCAGACACCAAAATGGTTCTTTTTAAAGGAATATGCACTTTTAAACATTCCCCTTGTGTTCATATCATATGGTTTCTGAATCAGAAATGAACTTAACTTGATGCAAAAATATAGGCTATATCTTCCATTATATGTATAAACCTATTTAATTAACAACCACTCGAAGTAAAGGTGTGTTACCAGCGAAGCATTGCCGCATTGGTATCTTTTGAGTTTTTCGCATCCAGGCATAATTCTGGACCAAGAAGTTTGTTCATCCGTCTAACAAGCCGATAGTAATAATGCCTAACCTGTAAGTCATCCCGATAGAAAAAAAGAGGGGTGAGAAAAGAAAAACAGGCCAATGTATTAATGGAGAGGAAACTAAACACTAACATTGGGAGGCGAATGGGATAACTGAAAAGGTAAAAAGCATTGTAGAGCATACCTGATCCTTGTTTTTACTTTGTACACGGGAAGTGATTTTCTCAAAATTCTACATTCAAAGAAGGATATTGCAATTAGTAGTTTTATGGTACCAAAAGAAATAAAAACACCAAAGGTAATAGAGACAGATAAGTGTACCTTTCCAACTTGTCGTAATGCGGTGAAGAAGCTTTCCTCCTCTTGACGAGTCCAAGCAGCCCACTGCCTTGTTGGTTTTTTCGGAGCTATATATCAATAAAACATACAGGCGAGTAGAAAACATTTAACATCCCTCAACAACCACAGCTTGCTAGAAAAATCAAATGAAAATTAAGTGCCAAAAGCTAACCTGGCTGCTGAGGCATAACGACATCATTCGCAAGAGATTTTGAAACACCCGGATCCCCATTTTGAACAGAAACAACAGCCTCAGAATGAAGTTGAGTGTTAAAATCAATCAAGATTTCCGCCTCGGCCTGCATTTTTTCTTCATTCACATGCTCATGCTATTCAAATTCAAATGCACCAAAAGACCAGTTCCCTGAGAACATCAACAAAAACCAAAACTCTAAGAATCCAAAAATCACACATGAGCTGCAACTCACTAGCATAACTTCCGATGAACAGCAATCGTAATTGTCGAATACAGATATAAATCACAATTCACAATGTAGGTTACAGGCAAAGAAAAATCAATTCGTATTCCTACTACTTTTGTACATATAAAATGCAAAAAAAAATAAGAAGAATCTGAAAAATGTCTATATTCAAACTATCATTGAAATTGATGTAAACAAGACGCGAAAGTAACACAATTAGCAACAAATTCAAATGTTCTGATCGATATTTTTAAACTAGCAAGTTACAGAAAAAGGAACAGCGGGGAAATAGAGAAATATTACCGTAACGAAATAGCGTATCTAGAGAGTGAACGTTGACGAAAGGAAGACAAATTGAATTTCTGAAAACCCTAAATTGATGGGAAAGGAAGATGAAAGATGAAGCAACAAGATCCACGATGAAGATTCATTCTGTTCTAAAAATCAAAACGCTTCGTTTCCCAGTTGTTGCAAAAAATATTTTTTTTGCTAAACTAGTTTTCTCACAAATAATATATTTTATTTATTTGTAATTTAGTCCTTCATTCAAATTTCTAATGCTTTACTCCTTAATAAACTTTTTTTTATAAGCAAATTTATTGTACTATTAATTAAGAGAAAATAGGATATGTACGGACAATATAAAATAATTTTACATTTTCAATTGATAGTCATTATATATATTACCACATCAGATTATAATTTTTAAGTTAATGATATGACATAGTGGATTGATGAATTCTTATTGCATAACAGTGTAAAATTATTTTATATTGTAAGTACATTTCAATTAAACTTTTGTATTATACTTGAGGATAAGGTAATTAGATTAACAAATCCATAAACGAATCCATAAACTAATCTTTTCTATCACAAACCAAGCTACCTTTATATCTTGATCCAAATCATCTCGCGAAAGTGATTTCGTCAAGAAAACAATTTCTCTAACTCATTTATGGTCGCCCTTAAAAGAGTTTCATTCCTAGTCAACCAAATTAACTAATTAACTACTGACTAAATCAGTAACTTAAGCTTCTTCTTAATCCTTTCTTTTAGAGAGGATGTAAAAGCCAACAAGTGATAGAAAAGGGGTGCATTATGAGAAACCCTGCAACGACCCATCCAATCCAAAATTTGGGACCAAACTCAGCCACAAAGCAAAAGAGAAAAAGATTAGAATGAGATTCGGATGGCCCTAATCACAAAGGGCAAACAAGGTTATGCTCTTCCGAAATTACCCCACGATTCGTTAATTTGTCTCTCATTTGAAGCTTATTGAGGAGAAGTCTCCAAACAAAAATCGAATATTACTCAGTATTGAGGAGGGTCTGCACTAGATAACTTAGTATGCTTAGAAAAAAATAGATTTCACCGAGAAGCCTGCTAGATCGCACCACCAGACAAATTTATTTGGACTTTTGTGAACGAGATTAATGTTAATTAGGTTGTGATGAAGATCAACCCAATCAGTCCTTGTTGAGATTTGAAGCATATCCTGATTAAAAACCACAGACCAATTCCATATGCCATTAGTTCAATTGCCTAAACTCATGACTTTGGATCTGGAACTCTGCACATAAGAAAATAGATTAGAAATTTGATCTCGCAAAGGACTTGATCTTAACCACTTGTGCCTCCAAAAGTTTAATGATGATCCATTTCCCAACTTATAAGAAATTCCATTTGCAAACCAACTTGAATCAACCCCAAAAGACCCCAATGAGATCCTAAGATCTATCCACAAAATGCAAGATTTTCTAGAGTTGACTGGCTCAGAAGGAACAAGAAGAAAATCATTGGTGTTTGTGTATTTGAAGGATAGTAAGGGATATCAAATCGAAGTGTCATCATAGAGAATATTACAAGCATGTTTACTTAAAAGAGACATGTTGAATAATTTGCAATGTTTTACCCCTAGGTCCTCTTCACTTTTTGATTTACAAATTGAAGACCATGAAACCCAGTTGATCTTCGATGTTTCTCTTTGTTATTCTAAAGAAAAGCTCTTTGAATTTTGATGATATCTTGAACCACTACTTTTGGAGCTTTATAAAAGGAGAAGAAGTATAGAGGAATTGAATTCATAACTGAATCTAAGAGAGTGACTCGACCTCCAAAATAGACAAATGTTTTTTTCCATGAGGATAGCCTGTTTCGAATCTTTGTAAGAATTGGTTCCTATGATGAACACCTTAGAGGATTAACATCAATTAGGATGCCTATAAAGGAGAAAGGAAAGGGATTAATTACACAAGATAGAAATTCAGATGCAGACTTCAAAAAATCTGAATCCACATTGAAACATAGAATTTTACTTTAGTGAAAGTTAATATTCAAGCCCAACGCCAATTTGAAACTACGAAGCACTGCTTCAATATACCATAAGCTTTCCCAAGAGGCCTCCCACATAATTAAAGTGTGGTTTGCAAATCGAAGCAAATCAAATTCAAGATTATGAGACAACTTGAATGGGTGAAAAGAAAGGCTTGAGCGGGAATTTCTTATCAATCCTGTTAAAACTTCAGTTGTAAGAATGAAAAGGAAAGGGGAGTGAAAATCTGTAATCTGAATTCCGTTTATCAAAATAGAAAGAGTTGGAATAGACACGAGCCTTTATCCATTTGGTTCCAAACTTCACACGTTTAAGAATGTACAACAAGTAATCCATTCTTGTCTTGCAAACTGCATTTTAGATTACGGTTGTCTGGTGGTCACTTTAAGAAGTACATAAAATATTTGTGATTTTCTTATAAAAACTTGAAAGGTTGGGATGTGAAGTCTATTAGGAGGAAAAAAGATTACTCAGAGTCTTTGAATATGCATCCTCGTTTCTATCGTATAGGTTTTATTGCGCTTCGTTTAGCAGTGAGGGATTAAGACATTTCCATGCTAGGTTTGTTTTGACTCTAACTCTGCCTTGAATTACATTTTAGTACCTCTTTATTGGTTCTTTATTGTTTCGAAGTTAACATTGCAGGTGAGAATATATTTAGTAAGATTATGAACCAAAAAATCAGCTTTTCAAGCTCATGTTCGCCATTATCTAACACTGGTTCGTCCAACCTCGAGTACAAGAAAGATGGGAGGTTGTACATATCTCCTAAGAGACTAAAGGTTGATGTGATATTATTCAAGATATAACACCTTGAGATTATAATTACTAATTATAAGGGTAACTTCAGATTGTTGCCTTCAATTGCTACTCCCCTTCTCCCAGAGCCTTCAAATTTTGATTATTGGTCCTTGAGGTGGATGTTAACCCAGTGGAATGTATACCTCATATGGCCCTTATGTTATCGGTCTTCTCTTGTGGAATGTATACCTCATATGGCCCAACTAATGGATTTGGATTGTTATACTCTAACTTTAGATGTTGCTCGATCATTAAGGGAGAAGCAACTTTCCATGGAACTGACACATGTTAACCACGAGGCGTGTGAATTTACAAAGAAGGCATTCCATTCGCAAACTAAGTATAATGAGGTTTATAAGAAGTTGAGAAAGTGTGATGTATAGCTAAAGCAAAGTTGAGATGATTTAAGCATGATTGTACATAGTCATATGTGTTACAAAGGTACCTAGAGGATCAAATACAATTTCTTGACGAAGAAACAAGTTGGGTTGAGGTTGTACCAACTATATATTTTGAATAGAAAAATATGTAAAAGGATAAATTGATAGCTTCAAAGAGGAAGTTTATTTTCCTTAAAGCATAGTATACAATTTTGGATTTAAAAAATCAGATAAATATATGCTCTTTAAAGCCAAAAGGGAAGTTATCTCGTTGACCGTTGAAAACACTGAGTTAAGAATGCTTCATCAATAGGGTGACAGGAATATTTATGCATTGACCTCCAAAACCATTTGGCTTAGTAAGCTATGCTCTAAATATGAGGCGGTTGTCACTTATGTCAGTATGTAAAGTTTTGAGAACTCCCTTTCCCAGGTCCAAGCGTTAAATGCCAGCATGAATTTAGAGATGATGGGTGTAGATGCTTTCAAAAACATGGTGAATGGTAGGATTAAATGAATATTGGATTCTGGGTGTTTGAGTCTGATTTCTTTATTTCATTATATGTTTGTGGACCAAATATGTGTTTCTCATACTCTAACTTATAATATGAACAAAGTACCTTGGACCTTGTTCTGGTTTATGATTTGTATGATATTTTGATTCCTTCCCTACTTATTTTCTTTGTATGTTTGCATTAATTTTCTTTGATTCCTGGATAAGGATGCTTATATTACCCTCTCTCTAGCTTGGTGTCACGCCGAGAAAAATACAGAGTCGCCACCGGATTTTATTTATTCCAAAGAAAAAGGAAAATAGCGATAAAACCCCAAGAGAATGGTCTTCGCAACCAAGAACGAATTCGGGAGTCGGTTATACAAGGGGAAAGTTTTAGCACCCCTCACATCCATCGTACTCGATGGGAACCACTATGCTTATATCAATGCGTCTTGATGTTGTTTATATGAATGTTACTTGCTACAGGTGAATGAGGTGAGAATAATAATATGGGAAAAGAAAATAAGTTTTAAATTAGTGTGCTCACCAAGGTTTCAAAATCTTGTGCCTACGTATCCTTATTTATGCAATAAGGAAATCAGAGCTTCGTAGTTCCGCTCACAAATGAAGTATTTGTTTGATTGTTTTTATGAACAATGACATTTGCGTTCTACAATCAACTTATGTGTATGCTTGAGCATGGGAGATTAAGTGTTTGTTTATTTGCAATATAATGGATGCACTTGGATCATATTCTAGTAGTTAAACATTACTTGCTCACCCATGGAAGCTTAAGCTTCGTTCACGGTAGAACGGAAGTAACATGCCCTTTCTGAAAAGATTTGAAAGATGTCGTAAGGCAGAAAATGATTTGATTGGTTGGGAGTTAATTTTAGACTTGGAGACAAGCATATAAGCCTTGGCTAAGTACGATCAACAATCTGAATACTTGGGAGTTGAGAGGACAATGAAAACCTAACCACTCTTTTTCATCCAAACTAAGTTTTGATTTGTGAAATGATTTGGCAAGTTTAATTGTTGGTACTTAGAGGGAGACAAGTATCTAACCCTTGGCTAAGTACGGCCAATAATCATAATACTTGGAAGTCAAGAGGATTGTGGCATCCTAACCACTCTTTTTCTCTCTCAGAGCATCGAATTGAACTTGTTTTATTATTAGATGCTTTGAGGAGGAATTCAAGCATCGGGCCACAAGCTAGGTACTACCGACAACCCAAGTACTTGAATGTTGTGTACAAGCACGTAGATCCCATTTTTTCATTCTAGTTTATTGAGAAAATATTTTGAAAATGCATTTGACGTTGGATCAAGTGTTTTGGAATTTATTCTGAAAAAGTGTGTCTGAAGAATAGAGGTAGAGATAGATTAATTGAGAAGAGAATGAATGATGATATGGATAATGGAATGAGATACTTGATGTTGGATCAAGCACCCGCGTTTCTATGAAGTTAATTTGATTTGGAAAAAACATTTGACATTTGATCAAGTGTGCTTTTTGTCTTTTGAAAAGTGTTGTTTTTATCATTTGGTCTTATCTTTTAGTTAGAATGCATGGAAAGCTATAAAAGCATATAAACCTAAGTTATTACACTTGCATGGGATGGAGGGACATATGACCCACAATTGTGGGATGGATCCATACAATACAAAAGGTAAAGTAATGGAAACTTACAAGTTACAATCTAAGCACCATGCCAAAATAGTCAAGTGACACGGTGTCCTCAAGCAATGCAAGGCAACCGAATGATTAAAGATCATAATAGCCAAAGTAACTTGGATACACACTTGAAGTCTCAAAGTCATGTAATCACACAAACATATGAAGTTAGAATGAAATAAAGCAAATAAAATCAATGCATCAAATGGAAATATGTTTAATGGCATTTTATTAATTCACATGGCAATGTATCAATATGGACAATTAATCATGAATGAACCAAATGATCAAAGTGAAAGAAAATGGCATATGCAAAGCACACATCTATCAAATTGAAATAACATTTTCAATTTATAAGATATTAAAAAACAACGAACAAAAGAGATGCAATTAAACTAGGTCAACAGTCACTTATCATGAATTATCAATCAAATGGAAAATTAATTAAATGTAATCAATTATGAACAATCATGCAAAGGATAAAATTCTAAATTAAATGTGAATTAAAACCAACAAAATTTTAAGCAAAATTAATCACAGAATGCAAAAAATATATCTTACTTTCATGGTAAAAAAGTCCATATTATATTAAAATGAATGGAAAATTAGCACAAAATTATCATGACGAAAAATGAGCCAAAAAAAAAAGAATAAAAAAGGGGGTCATAATCCAAACAGAGTGCAATGAAAAAACTGGCGCATGGGCCCTAGACAAAAAAAAACAATCAAAATGTAACATGGCAATGGGGGTATACCATTTAACAAGACAGTGTTTAGCAATTTTTCTTAAGCCCGCATACTAAGACCCAACCGAAATCAGCATGTGCTACAAGCAAAATGGATATGGATAAGATGATGTGGTCATGGATCATCGAGGAGTCATCGTGGAATCATCAAAACACGTGGATTAGGCATGTGAATCAATGACATCACACATGTGCATTTACTCAATCAATATGTGTGCATGAATCAATGGATGAAACTAATTAAAATGTGCATTTAATGAATATTATTGAGTCATGATGTTTAATGCATGTGAAAAGTTCAAAAAAAAACTCTGAACAAAATGAAAACTCCAAGCGCGTTCAATCTCATCTCTCAGTCCATTACCCTCTCCATCGCGCTGAGATCGCCTTTAGTGGGGGTGAAGCCTCTAACGCCAAATTGAAACCATCAATTTATTCCTCTCAACCTCCAGATTCCAAATCTCATCACCACATAACCTAATTTCTAAACACATGGCCAAATCGAACCCGAAACTCCATTAACCCTAACCTGATTTCTTGAAATTAAAGGATAAATAAGGGGAATCAGAGCCTTAATCAAGAGGACTTTGATTCCCTTGGCACGACTCTACATGCTGGTAATCAAAACGAAGCAAACTGAAAGGTGTTCGTAACTTACCTAGCCGAAGATGGTAATAAAGATAGCAACAGTAACGGTCTCGATCTGGGTACACTGTTAATCCTTTGTTATTTCTTATTCTGAGCTTTTTGCTTCCTCTTCTTGCTTCTACTCCACTTCTTTAGTCCGTAGGAATGGTGAAGTTGTTGTGTAATCATTCTTGATGCCTGTGTGTGTGAGATTGATGCTCTAAGAGATTGAGAGGACGAATTATTGTAGAGATTCGAGGAGTTTAGAGGTTAAGCTATACTCCATTGAAGCTTAAAGGTGGAGCTTTAATGGAGTGTTTTGAATGAGCTATGAGTGAGGGTGAGGATGGAAATTATGAGAGAATTAAATTGGGAGAGTGAAGACTGAAATAACTTCTGAAAATTCATGATCCCTTGAACTGAAGGTGATGAACATGATTTATAGAAAGTGATCCTTGAGGTTAGTTTAGGAATTTGATGATAGTCAGTTAGAGTTAGTTGGGACCTGGGGATAGGTGAGTTAGTTAGTGTTATTATGGCTGAGTTAGTTAGCTTAAGGATTGAGACAAAATCAGTTAATGTTAGTTATGATTTGTTACTGAGTTAGAGTTATAGTTAGGTGTTAATTGAAGTTAGTTAAATGGATTTGATGATTGTTGTTAATTAGGTGTGATGGCTCGAGCGAAACCGGTTAGTAATACAGACATGTTAATGTGTCAATTATTGTTAAAGCAACTTCCTGCTAATTTTGTTAATCATCAGTTGAATGCCATTGAGTTGTTAGTTGTGAAATGATGTTGATGTTACATTAACTCTGTTATAATGGAGAGCAAGTAATTTATGTGAACTTGTTGATGCAGTTGTTAACTGGAGATTTCGACAAATAGTTAAAGCTCTTTGGAAATATTGCATTTTAGAGAATAAATAAAAAATGGTTGTGTTGAAGCTATTTGTTGAATTCTTTTCTTGGGTGAACAAATCTTTATGGTCGAAGCCTGAGACTTAGAAGATTTTTGGATTTCCATAAAGCTCTCTTCGACGTAGGCGTTTTAACAGAGTCGAAGCTTTAAGCGGGAAGATTTGAAATTTAAACGAAGCAGTTTCGTCAGACCAACACGTGGAAACATTTGAGACATGCAACGCTTGAAAATGTCGAACGTGGCAGTCATCTATGTAGAGAACGTTAGGGTCAAATTGTTATAAAGAGGGGTCTTAGTTTTAGATTTCAGGGTGTGTTCAAACAGATATACAGAAATTCATAAATATACTCGAAGTACCAGAGCGAGAGAAAAGAGTTTTACGCTGAAAATGTATGTATGAAGAACACCATAAGTTTCGTTCATGTTATCTATTTCATGCAAGTCATTTAAATTAAAATTATTCACTGCCTTTTATTCCGTCGAATTTCCCTTATTTTCAGTATTTTATCACCATTTTTACTTTTGCATTTACATTTTGGCCAAGTCTTCATTTCCAGTACTTTCTCAAAACTTAAAGCATTTACTTCGAGTCACTTATCTTTACCATTTCCAAGTAATTTCATTATCTTTAAAAACCTTTTACTACAAAGTTACTGTCATTTACTTTGTTCATAAAATCATAAGTATCGTTTAGAATTGTTGTCAAAACACTTTCGTTATCCATAAACCAGAAACAAACTTAACCATGAGTCAAATCACCGTAATGATAGTTCTTGAGACACATGTCTTAGGATCAATCTAGTCGATCCTGTAAGTTACCAAAAATATATAAATTTGCAAGACTAGCGGTTGTTTATCAGAAATCATTGGTAAACAAATTGGCACGCCCAGTGGGACAGTGTCAAAAGAATTGTTAATTACAATAGTTTGTTTTACTTTTACAATACAAAATTGCTGTTATTCTTTTGGTTTAAAAATTAGTGTTGTATGATCCTTAGAAGTGGTAGGATAGCCAACAATTCACAACCTATAACCAACAGAAAAAATGCAAAAAAGATGGTTAATACAACCAGTCAAGGGGAACAATTCCCTCCCCAAGGAACAGGCACAATTAAAGCAAATTCGATTGATGTATCCACTGAGATCCCTAATGCACAGGCCATGCCAACATCTGGATCCATGGCCTTGCATAATTTGACAATAATGCCTATTATGTCAGGCGTAGCAGACACTCCTGCAATTTCAACCCCTAGGCCACCAGGATTCGAGAACTTTAGGCCTTTGAGAGAATACCCATATGGAATGACATCTACTGTCATGGCGGGACTTCAAAACAATTCTTTCATATATACTCAACCACATAATACGATTATTTCGCCAATTCAAAATTCTGGATCTGGCATGAACCATGTAGGTCGAAATACCCAATCACAAGGAGTCCCCACCCTATTACCTACCCTTACAACGAATAACCAAGCAGCCTTTAGACAATAAATGGATGCCAGTAACCATGATATGGTAGGAGTTTTGTCCAGAGAAATGAATACCATTTTTTCTCCCCTGATACAGAATGTGAATAGGACTTAACACTAACAATGCCCAAACATACCAACAACTGTCAGCGCAGATGGGACGCATAGCAGATTTCCTAGGCGCCCCACAGCTTTCTGTTCGACGCAGGCCAAACCAGGTTATAATCCAGGGAGAAGAACCAACTATAGATCAAGTTCGACCACCAAGGCAAGCCCCTGACGAAAAAGTCATGGGGGAAAGATTGGAACAACAGCTAATTCGACGGGAAGTCCCTGAAGAACAACCTAGGAGAGTGATAATGGTTAATAGAGACCAGGATACAGACGAAGTAATTCATAGGGTCAGGCGGGAAAACATGATGGAAAATGACTTAACTAGTATGATAGAGAGAATCATGGCCCAGAATGGTCTGAATACAGGACTTCGACGACCAAATTATTCCTACCCTTTATCAGAATATATCCTACAAACAGAATTACCAAGGGGTTGTAAAATCCCTAAGTTCACCAAATTCTCAGGGGACACTAGTGAATCCACTATAAAGCACATAGCCAGATACATGACTGAGGCAAGGGATTTGGCGAACAGTGAGAACCTAAGGATGAAATATTTCCCCAGTTCTTTAACACATAACGCCTTTACGTGGTTTACAACTTTGCCACCAAATTCCATAGATGCTTGGCCCTAGTTGGAAAGATTGTTTCATGAACAATTCTACATGGGCCAAACTAAGATAAGTCTTAAGGAATTAGCCAGCATCAAAAGAAAATTCACCGAACCTATAGATGATTATCTGAATAGGTTCTGTTTGTTGAAATCTAGATGCTTTACAATAGTGCTTGAACACGAGTTGGTCGAAATGGTCGTTGGAGGTTTAGACTATTCCATCAGGAAAAAGTTAGATACCCAGCATCTAAGAGACATGGCCCAATTAGCAGATAGGGTTCGACAGGTCGAACGCTTAAAATCTGAAAAGGCCAGAGCAAATAAGAATTATAAGAAAGAGAGGGTTGCTTATGTTGAATTCGAAGAAGGGGAGTCTGAAATCTCTGAAGACCCTTATGGTCTGGAGGAATTCGAAATAGATTTGGCTGAATTAAAAGAAGCACCACCTTATTCCTGCAAATTACTTACACCTTCGAATGGCAGGAACCCTGTCGAAACTGAAAAGAATGATAGATTTCCCAAAAAGACTTACACATTTGATGTTACCAAATGTGACGAGATCTTCGATTTATTAGTAAAAGATGGCCAAATGATAGTGCCTCCTAATACCAAAATTCCTCCGTTAGAACAACGGAAGAAAAGAGGCTTATGTAAATATCACAATTTTTTAGGCCATAAAACTTCACAATGCTTTCTTTTCAGGGATCTTATTCAGAATGCAATCAGGGATGGCCGCCTCAAGTTCGCTGACAAAGGAAAGAACCAAATGAAGGTTGATGTTGATCTCCTCAACATTGCTGATACAAACTATGTTGAACCTGTCAAAATCAACATGATTGATGTATGGGAAGTGGAGGCTGTAAAGGCAACAGGAACTGAAGGCTATGGGCTAGATGGAAAGCAGGCTACTGATAGCCTAAATAATGATGTTTCCTTTGGAATCTCTGTCAAAGGTAAACATGTTGCTAACGTCGAACCAATGGGCCACTGAAGGTCTCAAGGAGAAAGCAACTGAGGCTACTAAGGGCCTAAGAAAGAAATTCGAGGAAATTTCAATCACTGATGGCGCCAGTCTAGGTGTCAACATGGTGGATCTGAAACACCCCCCCCCCCCAGAAATGGAGGAAGTGGAGAAATGTCTGAAGATGGAGCAAGAGGGGATGAAGTTTGGCTATCCCAAAGCCAACGAAAGCCTACGTGAATACCTTTGGAGATGTCACAAAAGAAATTCTGACATGTTGTTGTGCCCAAGGTGCAGCATCAAGATATATCGAAGGGTGGCTGAGGATTATGAAAGATGGCAACGAACAAAGACTGAGAGAAACTGGAGGAAGGAAAGCCAATTACAGAAGGTGTATCCCACGCCATGAGAAAGCCTTATTGGTTTCATTGTGCGTGCTACAAGTATGAAACATAATGCTTGATGTGTCCCAGGTGTGGGGCAGTGTACAATGGAGAATTAGCTGAAGCATTCGAAAGAATCCCATATTACCAAGGTTGGGACGGACATGGAGGTAACCCAAACATGTATAGCTTCGACAAGAGGGGAACACCTAGGAGGCCAGACAACCCTCACCCAAGGGCGAAAAGAGTTATGTTTAAACTTCTAGCAGAAGTCCTTGAGGATAAATGGACTCAGGCGGGACCAAAGAAAGGAAAGTGGAGAAGTTTTGAGGATGGAGGAAGAACCTCTTGGGCGTATAGAAAACAGTTCCAGGCATCCAAGAGAGAGGCTATCAGGCTAGAAAACTACAAAGGAAAAAATCCTATGTCAAGATCCCAGTGGAGAAGACATCAGAGGTTGAGGAAGGCTGAAAGAGAGATGAATCTAAAACAGACTGGAGAATCCAACAGCGTCAAGGTTCCCCCAAATGTCATGGATTCAACCAAACCACTTGTAGGAAGGAAGTTGTTTCCAGATGAAAACATAAGTCAGAAAGGAGGAAATGCTCACTGACGACTTCGAGTCCGACGGAGTGTCTTCTGTTAATATAAATTGCAATGTAGTCTCAATCCTGCCATACGAATATAACCAGGAGACGGAGGTTGAAGATAATGAGGAAGCAGGTGTTGTGGAGATGGTGAAGCATCAACCAGTGTGTTACTATGTTCTCAATAGTGGCGCTGTCGAAGAGCAGAACGCTATTTTTGAAAGGCCTCACCAAGGGATGCAGAGTCACCTCAAGCCCTTATACATTAGGGCCAAAGTTGGACAAGTGGGAGTGAATAAAGTCCTGGTGGACGGAGGAGCAGCAGTCAATTTGATGCCCCAATTCATGTTAAAGAAGATAGGTATGTTCGACATTGATGTCAAACCTCACAACATGGTATTGTCAAATTATGAGGGTAAGATAGGATAAACTTTGGGTGTCATACAAGTGGATCTGACTGTTGGATCAATCACAGGACCAACAATGTTCATGGTAATACCCGCGAAGGCAAATTACAACTTACTACTAGGGAGAGAATGGATACATGGAATAGGGGCAGTCCCTTCGACCATGCATCAGAGGATATCCATCTGGAGAGAAGATGGTGTGGTAGAGAATGTTGAAGCTGACCAAAGTTACTTCATGGCAGAAGTAAACCATGTAGACAAGAGAAACTTTGACAGGAACTTGGCTCACATAGGATCATGTTACCCGACGGAAGAAGGCTACGCCCCAAATAAAAATGCTTTGTACTTCTTGACTCTTCATCCAAATGGCTTTCAGTGGGATAGGGAGATTATGGGAGACCCAGAAGAAGAGGAATCATCTGAAATATGGCCAACAGGCTGGGATGAAGACCTGTACTATGACTGAGTCTTCTTTTCTCGAAAAGATTTCAGCCTACATGGCTGAGAACAAAAGACAAGCGGCTCTCGAAGCCGAGATAACAAACATGGCTAACAAAGCCACATATGGTGAAATCTATAATACAGGACCTGGGAGTACTCTAAACCAAAACCCCATGACGAACAAGTACCTACGGAGCCAACAGAACAGAGGTTATATGCCATCTACGATGAAGAGCCTCTGGGATTCAAAAAAGATCCAGTAACGTCAAGTGCGAAGATGTTAGCGCAAGATCCTCTTGAAGAAATTGATCTCGGAAATGGGAGTACAAAAAGAATCACCTACATCAGCACTAAATTGGACCCCAAGTTGAAAGTAAGAGTAATTGAATTTCTAAGAGAAAACAAAGATTGCTTTGCTTGGGACTACGACGAGATGCCCGGTTTGAAGAGGGACTTGGTCGAATTAAAGCTGCCTATCAAGGATGGCAAGAAGCCCATCAAGCAGACTCTAAGGAGATTTGCCTCAGAGATCCTCTCAAAGATAAAAAAAAGAGGTCGAAAGACTTCTTCGATGAAATTTCATTAGGACCACAAGGTATATGGATTGGATTGCAAATATAGTTCCTGTTATCAAGAAAAATGGCTCTTTGCGAGTGTGTATAGATTTTCGTGATCTAAATGCAGCAACTCCTAAAGATGAGTATCCAATGTCTGTGGCAGAGATGCTGGTTGACTCAGCCGCAGACTATGAATATCTCAGCATGCTTGATGGATATTCTGGCTATAACCAGATTTTCATTGCAGAAGAGGATGTTTCTAAAACAGCCTTTCGATGTCCAGGGGCAATAGGCACTTATGAGTGGATAGTTATGCCCTTTGGTTTAAAAAACGTTGAGGCAACATACCAGCGAGCAATGAATTCTATATTCCATGATTATATAAAGACATTTATGCAAGTGTACATAGATGATATTGTGATAAAATCTACGTCAGATGAAGATCATTTAACCCATCTAAGCCAATCATTCGAAAGAATGAGAAAACATGGCTTAAAAATGAATCCTCTTAAGTGTGCATTCTTTGTGCAGGCTGGAGATTTTTTGGGCTTTGTGGTCCATAAAAAGGGGGTAGAAAACAATCAGAACAAGACGAAGGCTATTATGGAGACCAAAGCACCATCAACCAAGAAAGAGTTGCAATCATTATTAGGAAAGATAAACTTCCTAAGAAGATTCATCTCAAACTTAAGTGGTCGAACTCAAGCCTTTTCTCCCCTCCTACACCTGAAACAAGGGAAGTTTGAATGGAATGACGAACATCAAAAGGCATTTGACAAGATCAAACACTATCTGACGAGTCCTCCTATCTTGGCGCCACCATGTGGAAAGAAGCCTATGAGACTGTATATATCAGCTTCTGACACTACCATAGGTAGCATGTTGGCACAAGAGAATGAAGATGGCGTCGAAAGAGCCATTTATTATCTTAGTAGGGTTTTAAATGATGCAGAAACTAGATACACTTCAATAGAAAAGTTGTGTCTTTGTTTGCATTTCTCTTGTACTAAACTCAAGTATTATATAAAACCTATTGATTTATACGTCTCTTCACATTTTGATGTCATCAAGTATATGTTATCTAAGCCAATAATGCACAGTCGAATTGGCAAATGGGCTTTGGCACTCACTGAATACTCTTTAACCTTTATGCCCTTAAGGGAAATGAAGGGACAAATAGTATCAAACTTTATTGTAGACCATGTAGTGGTCGAAAATCCTCAACTTCAAGTTGAGTTGAAACCTTGGAGATTATTCTTCGACGGTTCCACTCATAAGGATGGAAGTGGAGTTGGGATCATGTTAATTTCTCCTGACGAAATTCCAACAAAACTCAAATATAGAATTGAAGGTCCCCTCTGTTCTAACAACGAAGCAGAATACGAAGCCCTTATTGTAGGACTTGAGGCTTTGTTGGAATTGGGGGCAACTAGGGTCGAAATTAAAGGAGACTCAGAATTAGTAATCAAGCAACTGACGAAGGAGTACAAATGTATAAAAGAAAATTTGATTATGTACTTCGTCATTGCAATTAGGTTACTCAAAAAATTCGAATATATCGATATAAAACATGTCCCTAGAATAAAAAACCAAGAAGCTAATGACTTAGCACAAATAGCTTCAGGGTATAGAATTTCAAAAGAGAAGCTAGAAGAACTTGTCGAAGTAAGAGGAAAGGCAATGGCTACCAGATTGTCTTCGACAAATTTGGAAAACACTCAGTTAGGATATGCTAACAAAGAGGAGTTTGAAGTACTGGCCATTGATACCTTAATAGATACAGATTGGAGGAATCCAATTATTAATTATCTTAAGGACCCTTCGACAGATACAGAAAGAAAAACCAAGTACAGGGCTTTATCTTATGTTTTGATGAGGAATGAATTATTCAATAAAACCCCTGAGGGGATCCTGTTGAAATGTTTAGGAGAAAACAAAGCTTACTTGGCATTATCTAGTGTACATAGTGGAGCCTGTGGAGCACACCAGGAAGGCCATAAGATGAAATGGTTGCTTTTCAGATATGGAATGTATTGGCCCACCATGTTAAAGGATTGTATAGAGTTTGCTAAGGGTTGCCAAGAATGTCAAATACATGCAGGAATTCAACATGCTCCTGCAAGTGAGCTTCATACAGTTATTAAGCCTTGGCCTTTCAAAGGGTGGGCATTAGATCTAATTGGGGAAATTCGACCCAATTCATCCAAATGTCAAAGGTACATACTTGTGGGAATTGACTATTTCACTAAATGGGTCGAAGCAGTGCCTTTAGTATATGTGGATCAAGAAATAGTTATCGAATTCATTCAAACGCAAATATTATATAGATTTGGAATCCCAGAAAGTATAACAACAGATCAAGGATAAGTTTTTACTGGTCTAAAGATGCAAGAGTTTGCAAAGGAAATGGGTTTCAAATTATTAACATCCACACCCTATTATGCTCAAGCCAATGGGCAAGTCAAAGCAGACAATAAAGTAATAATTGGTTTAATAAAAAAGCATGTAGGGAAGAAGCAAAAAAATCGGCACAAAACTTTAGATCAAGCACTTTGGGCTTGTCGAACCTCCCCTAAAGAAGCTACTAACACTACACCTTTCCAGCTTACATTTGGACATGATACACTATTACCTGTCGAAATCTACTTGCAATCAGTGAGAATCCAAAGACAAGGAGAAATTCCATCTGACTTATACTGGGAAATGATGATAAATGAGCTGGTGGATTTGGACGAAGAAAGGTTGCATGCGTTAGAAGTATTAAGAAGACAGAATGAGAGGGTAGCAAGGGCATACAATAAGAGGGTCAAAGGTAAAACCTTTACTATGAATGATTTAGTTTGGAAAGTTATATTATCTATGGATCGAAAGAATAAAGCATTAGAAAAATGGTCTCCACATTGGGAAGGACCTTTTCGAATTTTAAAAGCCTTTTCAAATAATGCATACGAAATAGAAGAACTAACAGAGGATCGAAGAATCCTAAAAGTAAATGGAAAATACTTAAAGAAGTATAAACCATTTATGCATGAAGTTAAAATCATAACAACATAGCAAGCAAAGAACTATCATGGCCAAAATGGTGAAGATATTTAAACTCTAAACTTTGCCAAAATGGCTTTCATCTTAATCAAATTACAAATAAACAAGAGTCAAATAGAACAAATACAGGTGGAAATCAAAAAGGAATAGTGGCCTTCATCCGATCATACTTTTTCTTCGCCGAGCCAATCTTATACTGAACAGCCGCTTGAACCTCTCTGAGGCGTGCAATATCTTCGTTCATAGCACTAGCCTTTTTGACATGATCTACGCTCTGCTTCGCCAGATCATCAGCTTCAATACTATCCAAGCCTTGGATAGCAGCCTACTTCACCTTAGCATCAGAAGTCTTCTTCTGCAATTCTGCAATATGAGATTCCCAGAGACGTATCGAAGCAGTATAAGTGTCAAATTCTGCTTGGGCTGATTTTCTGGAAGCGACTAACTCCTCAGAAGCTTGTGAAGTTCGAAGGGCATTGTCAAACTCAGTGGCTTGAGCTTTTTCAGTTGATAGAAGCTTTTCTTTGGCATCCACCTCCCTATGGTATTCAGCGCAAACTTGGTCAATGAGATTCTGAATGTCGATAAGGGCTTCACCTATATCAGTGGGGCAAACAGTGATGTTAATCTTGCTTATCAGCTTCTTTATGCTAAAGCTCGCTTCCACATTATTCCTTAATTCCTCAAAGAGATCTACATCAAAAACTGCCTTCTTCACCTGCTGAAGGAGTTCGTCATGTGATGCTTCGTTAGGTCTGCTTGCTGTGAGATATATCAGACTTCCTATCATACTTCTGTATAGACTTTGATCTACACTAACACCACTTTCATCTTTGGAGACCTTCACATGTGTAGGAGCAGGTGTCCTTTTATGCCTTGCATTCTCCATGCCAAACTTCTTAACAATGTTCTTGGCATATTTGCTTTGAGATAGAAAAATAGAATCTTCCATCTGCTTGACTTGTAGCCCAAGAAAGTAGGTCAGCTCTCCAACAAGGCTCATCTCAAACTCAGATTGCATTTGTCTAACAAAATGTTTGACCATCTGCTCTGACATCCCACCGAACACAATATCATCTACATATATTTGTGCCACCATGAGATTCCCTCCTTCATTCTTCACAAATAGGGTCTTGTCAATACCTCTTTTCCTGTATCCATTCTCACTGAGGAACACTGTGAGTCTCTCATACCAAGCCCTAGGAGCTTGCTTCAAACCATAAATGCCTTTCTTCAATCTGTACACATGCTTTGGAAGATTTGGATATGTGAATCCTTTAGGTTGTTCAACATATACTTCCTCATTTAAGTAGCCATTCAAGAAGGCATTTTTTACATCCATTTGGAACAGTTTGGATTTCAGAATACATGCCACTCCAAGCAATAATCTAATGGACTCAAGGCGAGCTACAAGAGCAAATGTTTCATCAAAGTCCACTCCTTCAACTTGAGTATATCCTTGTGCTACTAATCTTGCTTTATTTTTAGTAACAACCCCTTGTTCATCAGATTTATTCTTATACACCCACTTTGTACCTATGACATTTACTCCTTCAGGTCTAGAAACTAGTTCCCATACTCCATTCCTCTTGAATTGACCTAACTCCTCCTGAATGGCATTGATCCAAAACTCATCAGTCAAGGCTTCCTTGACATTCCTGGGTTCAATCTTGGACACAAAGCAGCCATGTGAGATCACTTCCCTTGATCTAGTAGTGACCCCTTTATTTGGATCTCCTATAATGAGATCTTTGGGATGATCCTTCTGAACTCTGATGGAGGGTCCCTTGTTGATTTTGTCATCTTCAGGTTCAGCTTGAGGAGGTTCATTCTCCTTATATTTGTCTGAGAAGTCAGATGGGGAATCATTCAGAGGTGTCTCGACATCGTCTGTGACATCAGTCTGTTGGTCATCAACCACAACATTGATAGATTCCATCATTACTTTAGTTCTGGAATTAAAGACTCTGTATGCTCTGTTGTTTGTTGAGTAGCCCAGAAATATTCCCTCATCACTTTTGGGATCCATCTTCCTTCTTTGTTCACGATCAGTCAAGATATAACATTTACTACCAAATACATGGAAGTATTTGACTGTAGGTCTTCTTCCATTCCAGACTTCATATAGGGTTGTAGGAGTCCCTTTCTTCAATGTCACTCTGTTGTGAACATAGCGGACTGTGTTCATGGCTTCAGCCTAAAAATGGTAGGGCAATTTCTTAGCATGAATCATAGCTCTGGCTCATTCTTGAAGAGTTCTATTTTTTCTTTCCACCACACCATTTTGCTGGGGAGTAATGGGAGATGAGAACTCATTACGAATTCCATCTGAAGAATAAAATTCAGCAAATTTGTTGTTCTCAAATTCCTTCCCATGATCACTTCTAATTTTGATAACTGGACTTTCCTTTTCTCTTTGAAGTTTTAGACAAAGATCCTTGAAGACTTCAAAAACATCAGATTTTTCTCTTATAAAATTGATCCAGGTGTATCTGGAGAAGTCATCCACCACTACATATGCATACTTCTTCCCACCAAGGCTTTCCACCTGCATGGGTCCCATCAAATCCATATGGAGGAGTTCCAAAACTTTGTTAGTGGTGCCATGTCTGAGCTTTTGGTGTGACATCCTTGTCTATTTTCCAATCTGACATTCTCCACAGATTTTTCCTTCATCAATCTTCAAGTTGGGAATTCCTCTAACAACTTCAACAGATATAATCCTCTTCATACCTTTAAGATGCAGATGGCCCAATCTTTGATGCCATATCTTCACTTCTTCTTCTTTGGCCAAAGTACACATTGAAGAGTAACCAGTTTCTTGAGAATTCCACATGTAGCAGTTGTCTTTAGACCTCACTCCTTTCATGATCACTTCATTTTCTTTGTTAGTAATCAGACATTCAGTTCTAGTGAAGTTTACATTTAGACCTTGGTCACACAGTTGACTGATGCTTATTAGATTAGCAGTTAATCCTTTAACAAGTAGGACATTGTCAAGGTCAGGAACTCCAGGGCAATCAAGCTTATCAATCCCCTTGATTTCACCCTTTGCTCCATCACCAAATGTTACATACCTTGTGGCATGAGGATGAAGGCCAATTAGCAGGTTTTTGTTTCCAGTCATGTGTCTGGAGCATCCACTGTCAAAATACCAATCTTCTTTGGCTGAAACTCTGAAGGAAGTGTGAGCTATCAAACTTGTAACATTAGTCCTAGGAACCCATTGCTTTTTATTGACAGGTCTGTGATGTTTAGGTCTAGGTTGATAATGAGCAGGCTAAGGGTTTTATATGGCCAACCTTCCCACAGTAGTGACATCTCCATTTTCGGTGTTTCCCTTTATGCTGTCTTCCTTTATGATGTTGTGACATGTGATGTGACATCGCATGTTTGCTATCAATATGGCTGCACTTAGGTTTGGATATAGGTTTGTCACCAGTGTAACTGCACTCAGCCTTAGATTCATTGAACCCAATGCCAGATTTGTCTCCTGTTATTTGACCAGTCCGGAGAATCTTGTCTAAGGTGTCAGATCCATTGTTAAGCATTCTTACATACTTGGTCATCTCATCCAGTTTAGAATTCAAGAGTACAACTTCAGTCTTCAACTTGGAGATGGTTTCCATATGTTCTCCCTTCTTATTCTCCAGCTGAGCTATCACTTTCTTCTGGCTTTCAACTTGTCTGCACACTTCTGCACTTCTGTGGCACGACTCTTTGTAGGTAGTGGCCAGCTCTTCAAAGGTTACTTCATCATCACTTGAATCTTCATCAGAACCCCATCTTCCAGTCAATACAGTCACAAGATTTGCAATTTCTTCTGTTTCACTTTCATCAGACCAAGTGACAGCAAGACTCCTCTTCTATTTCTTGAGGTAGGTCCCACATTCAGTCATAATGTGACCATACCCATCACATTCATGGCACTGAACTCCTTTTCCTTCTTTGGGCTTTTCATCTGACCTTGTTCTTCTTCCAATATTGTTGGATTTACTGATGTCAGATGCGATGTTCTTGACATTGGCCTTAGATCTTACATCCATCTTTTTCATAAGTCTGTTGAACTGTCTTCCCAGTATTGCTACATCATTTGCCAGATCTTCATCAATATCTTGACCACCTTCCTCATCTTCCCCTTCAGTGTTTGACATGAAGGCTATGCTCTTGGTTTTCTTTTCAGATCCATCACACATCCCCATCTCAAATGTTTGGAGGGATCCAATTAGCTCATCAACTCTCATATTTGAGATGTCTTGAGATTCTTCTATGGATGCCACCTTCATAGCAAATCTCTTAGGGAGTGATCTGAGTATTTTACTTACTAACTTTTCATCTAACATCTTCTCTCCCAGAGCTCCTGAGGCATTGGCAATTTCAAGGATATTCATGTGAAATTCATGAATATTTTCATCTTCTTTCATCCTTAAATTTTCAAACTTGATAGTGAGCAGCTGCAATCTAGACATCTTTACTCTAAAGGTGCCTTCATAAGTGGTCTTGAGAATGTCCCAAGCATCTTTAGCCACCTCACAATTATTTACCAATCTGAAGATATTCTTGTCTACTTTATTGAATATAGCATTCAATTCTTTAGAATTTCCAAGGGCTAGATCATCCTCCTCCTTGGACCATTGTTCTTCAGGCTTCTTATCAGTTGTGGCTTCTCCTTCCTTAGTAACTACTGGATGTTCCCAGCCTGTTAACACAGCCTTCCAAGCCTTATTATCAAGAGATTTTAAGAAAGCTACCATTCGAGGTTTCCAATAGTCATAGTTAGATCCATCCAAAATTGGTGGCCTGTGAATAGATCCTCCATCTCTCTCCATAGTACCAGAAAGTATCGTCCCTAGATCTGACCCAGAACTAGAGTAGGATGTCTGATCTAATACCAATTGAAATCCTGGTATCAGATATGAGATATCGAAGGTAATGTCACGACACTAATATATGAATCATACAAACATGAGAAAGATAAATAATAGTAATGCAAGAGACACAAGCAATTGTTAACCCAGTTCAGTGCAACTCACCTACGTCTGGGGGCTACCAAGCCAGGAAGGAAATCCACTAAATAGAATCAGTTCAAAAAGTCTCAGTAAACAACACAAGTTACAGTCTTTTTCACCTAATATCTACCCGTATGATTTCTACCTAAGAACTCTTAGATATGAGATCCCACTCACTCCCCCTCAATCACGCCAGTGATATTAAACAAGAATTACTTATGAAAATAAGACACTCTTCAAAGACACACACTTGATCTTACTTAGCAGCTTCAATCAACTAGACACACACTCATGCTTAAAAGCTTAGAGCGACAAATTACAACTCAAAAATCAGACCAATTCAATCATCTATGGATGAATTGAATGGCTTACAAGTCACACGACCACACAAGACTAAAACCCTTATTCTCTCTTAATATTTTGCTCTATATTTCTTGTGTCTTAAATCAGGTTTTCCATGTCCCTTTTATAGAAGCCTTCAGTTGGGTTTGGACATCATAAAACCCTAAAACTATTTTCCATTCAAATCTTCTTATGACAGTTGGTTAGATCTCTTTGGAAAATAAGTTAAATCACGTTGTAATCATTGATTGATTGCATTTGCAATTAACTCATCAATCAAACATAAATTGCCATTAAAAGCGCAATCACATAACATATAACATTCAGACTGAATGTTCTGTGTACATATGTCATGACATCGGGTCTGACATCCTGGAACAATCCGGCATAATTCCATTTTAAATATCCAGCAGGTACATTATATAAGATGTCATGACATCGGGTATGACATCCTAAAACAATCCTGCATAATTCCATTTTAAATATCCAGCAGGTACATTATATCAGATGTCATGACATCAGGTATGACATCCTGAAACAATCCTGCATAATTAGATTTTAAACCTCCAGTAGGTACAAGATATCTTATGTTAAGACATCACAAGTAACATCTTATGAACACTCTTTGTTTTACCAAAATTGCTGCCAACACTTAGAACCAACAATCTATTCTCCAAACTGAGGCACCTAGAGGAATGAAAGTGCCTAAGTACACTAAGTTTGGGGGAGAATCTGGTGAGTCGACAATAGAGCATATTGCCAGATATCTAATAGAGTCAGGATATTTAGCTTATAATGAGTGTTTGAGAGTAAAAAACTTTCCTTCATCTCTAACTAAGGCTGCATTCACATGGTTCACTTCTTTGGCCCCCAGTTCGATTGATTCGTGGGCCAAGTTAGAAAAGAAGTTCCATGAACAGTTTTACAAAGGTCACTCCAAAATTAGTTTGGCAGAATTGTCTAGTATTAAGAGAAGGTTTGCTGAGAGCATCGACGATTATCTGAATAGATTCAGATCATTAAAAGCCAGGTGATTTACGCAAGTACCCGAACATGAACTTGTTCAGATGGCTGCTGGGGGGTTAGATTTTTCCATTAGGAAGAAAATATACCCAACTTTTGTGAAGAGTATGTCACAATTGACTGATAGAGTTCGACATCTCGAACGGCTAAGGTTAGAGAAGGTTAGACACAATAAGGCTAAGAAAGAAAAAGTAGCGTTTGCAGACTATTGCGTGACGAATCCAATATATGAGGCTGATTATTCCTCATCGACCAAATTAGAAATTGATGTGGCTGAGTTAAAGCCAGGATCTGCCTATGAGTGTCGATCATTACTTCCTACGCAAGGAAAAAATCCTGTCGAAAACAATCCAAAATTCCCTTCGAAAACTTATACTTTTGATGTGACAAAGTGTGAGGAAATTTTTGATTTGTTAGTTAAAGATGGCCAAATGGTGGTGCCACCTAGTACTAAAATACCACCATTAGAACAAAGATAGAAAATAGGATTTTGTAAGTATCATAATTATCTTGGTCATAATACCTCTAATTGTTACCTTTTCAGGGATCTGGTTCAGAAAGCGATTCAAGAAGGCAGGCTGAAATTCGCTGGCTACAGAATGAAGATCGACACTGACCCTCTCCACCGGGAGGAAGCTCTATTCGTGGAGCCAGTCGAGATCAACATGGTCGAGATCACCGAATACGATGAGGCCGACATGCTGGAGCAAACTGGTGAAAGCCCAGATATCGACATAGCTGAAGTCTACCCAAGGGCTGATGAGGATTTGGTAGATTTCCTGTATCACTGCAAGAATAAGGGTTCACAAGTTTGCTTGTGCCCTAGATGTGGTGCTGTTACCGATAAAATAGCTGCTGAAAATTTCCAGAAGCTACAATTGGGCAAAAGCAAAAGAAGTGGGCTAAACAGAGAGCGCCAGAATGAAAGAGTCCCAAAGAAGGTTGTGGAAAGTGCTCAGGCGAGGCGTAGGAGCTTCGTATCGTCGGCAAGTGTTCCTAGAGGCACTTGGGTCAAGCCTCAGGAAAAACAAGAAACCCCACAAGGGGTTGCTGCTGCTAGAGTAGGTCTAGCAATTAACTACAGGCGTGAGTTCAAGCCTGAGAAAAGGACTCATGTCTCTGAAAATTATCTGGGGAAGAACCCCATGTTGAGGCCTCAATGGAGACGTTTTCAGAGGCGTAAGCAGGGCGAAAGAGAGGCTGCTAGAGGAATAGCGGGAAAAGGCATGGCCGGTGGGGCGAATGCTGGAAAGAAAGTTGTTGTGAAGGTCGACACGACAACAAAAGAACGAATCAGGGAGTATGTTCGTCGACCAACTGAGAAATGTTCTGATGAAGTTACTGATGACTTCAATTCAGAATCTGAAGCACGTTTGGACATCTTAGTCAACATTGTGTCAATTCTACCACAAGAATATAATTGTGTGACTGAGGTGGAGGAGTCGGTAGACGATGTTGACGCTGAAGAAATGGCTTTACACTAGCCAAGATGCTACTTTGTGTTAAATGATGGTTCTGCTGAGAGTCAAGAAGCAGTTTTTGAAAGGCCCGCGATGACTATGAAAAATCATTTGAAACCGTTGTTGATTAGGGCCAAAGTGGAAGGCATAACTATCAACAAAGTGTTGGTAGATTGTGGCGCCACTGTGAACATCATGCCACACCATATTCTGAGGAAGATTGACAAGTATGATACTGACATTAGATCCAACAACGTGGTCTTATCTGACTATGGGGGCAAGACGAAAAGCACCATGAGTGTGATCATGGTGAATATCACTGTTGGTTCAATAACCAGGCCGACACTATTTATGGTGATAGATGCCAAGCCAAGTTACAACTTGCTATTCGACAGAGAATGGCTCCATGGTGTCGGAGTCGTACCATCTTCAGCACATCAAAGATTGGTGATTTGGAGAGAAGATGGAGTGGTCAAAAATATCGAAGCTGACCAAGGGTACTTCATGGTTGACGTGAACAATGTCGGCAAGAAGGAATTCGAGAGAAAGTTGGCCAACATTTCTCCTTGTTTTCCAGCTGAGGATGTGTATGCTAATCTGAGTGAAGCTTTTGTTTCTCTAACTCTGCACGAGAGTCATGGCTTCATTTGGGATGTGGAACGTTTAGATGATCCGCCCTATACAGGTATCCGGCCGATACGCTGGGGGGATGTCACTGATGATGACTGAGCTAGAAGCTCTAAAAAGGATTACGGCATACCTTGCCGAGAACAAAATAAAATCGGCTATAGAGGCAGAAGAAAACATGGTTGTTAAAGCCTATGTGTTAAAGAAAGAAGGTAATTTGGCTATTGAGCCAAAACCTCCAGATAAGCCAGTTTTTGCTAAAGGAAACGTTAACATGCAGCGTTTGGACTGCATTTATGACGATGAACCTTTAGGGTTTGAAAAAGACCCAAAGGCGCCAAAGAAGATGCGACCAAAAGACCCCTTAGAAGAAGTCGACCTTGGCGAAAATGGCGACAAAAGGCCAACATACATCAGCACTAACATCGACAACGGGTTAAAATCTGAGGTAATATCTTTACTTAAAGAATTTAAGGATTGTTTTGCTTGGGATTATAACGAAATGCCTGGTTTAAGTAGGGATTTGGTCGAACTAAAACTGGCAATAAAAACTGGAAGAAAGCCAGTAAAGCAGACGCCTAGGCATTTCGCACCAGAGATCATGGCAAAGATAAAAGTTGAGGTAGAACGACTCCTAAAAAGCAAGTTTATACAAACTGCAAGGATGTCGAATGGTTGGCCAATATTGTGCCAGTAATTAAGAAAAATGGGTCTTTAAGAGTATGTATTGACTTTAGAGATCTAAATGCTGCTACCCCCAAAGATGAGTATGCCATGCCCATAGCAGAAATGCTGGTCGATTCGGCCGCTGGTTTTGAATATTTAAGTATGTTAGATGGTTATTCTGGATATAACCAAATTTTTATTGCAGAAGAAGATGTGTCGAAGACGGCGTTTCGATGCCCAGGAGCCTTGGGAACATATGAGTGGGTTGTCATGCCATTCGGCTTGAAAAATGTCGGAGCAACATATCAGAGGGTAATGAACTCAATGTTCCATGATTTTATTGAAGATTTCATGCAAGTATACATTGATGATATTGTAATAAAATCAAATGGTCGACTTACTCACGTCGAACATCTCCAAAAGGCCTTTTTAAGGATGAGGAAATATGGATTGAAAATGAATCCATTAAAGTGTGCTTTTTGCGTGCAGGCGGGTGATTTCCTTGGCTTTGTGGTGCATAAAAAAGGTATTGAAGTAAACCAAAGCAAAACAAAATCCATTATGGACGTCAAGCCTCCGTCGACCAAAAAGGAACTGCAATCCTTGTTGTCAAAATAAATTTTCTTAGAAGATTTATATCAAATTTAAGTGGCAAAACTAAAGTCTTTTCACCACTCCTTCGACTGAAGAATAAGGACTTTAAGTGGAAAGAAGAGCACCAAGAGGCTTTCGACAAAATCAAAGAGTATTTGACTAAGCCTCCAGTACTAACCCCTCCTGTTAGGAATAGGCCAATGAGGTTGTATATTGCGGCCTTAGAATCGACTATAGGAAGTATGTTAGTCCAAGAGGATGAAAACTGTGTCGAAAGACTGTAGCGGTGTATTCGTCGCTATATGATCTATTGATTAAATCATAAGCAAAGTATACAATAAACATAGAGTCGCCACCGCACTTTTATTTATCCAAAGGACTGGCTAAAAAGCGAACAAAAGCCTAAGAAGTTTTACACGTAGAAAACCAATGAAAAGATCAGAGATCGGGGTAAGGGGTAAATTACGCAACGGGAAGGTGTTAGGCACCCATCACGTCCTAGGTACTCCTAGGGAACCTTTTTCACACTTGTTGTATAAGAAAAATATTTATTTGTATTTGACATATTGTGCAAACATGAATGGGATGATGAGAAAAGAATGTACATGTTAATTATTTTTGTGTTCGAACGGATGAACCCGTTGCCTACGTACCTTCCATCAAAGGTAAGGATCAAAACGCCGTAGTTCGGCTAAAAACTTCCAAAAGTTAGTGGATTCAATTTTAAAACAATAGCACTAAGGCTTTTCATTACCAATGGGAGAAAACTCAACCTTAATCAACAATCCACCATGCGAGGACGGCTTTGACGTACTAGAGGGGTTAGCCCTGTTTTCAGTACGGAAGTCTTACAATCGACTCACTAAGGATAAGATAAAATTTACATCAACCACTATGGTAATTGAAACCTATGGCTAATGTATGAAAGCATATTAACAATGGACAAAGCCAAAACAATTGAAGGTGTGAAGTTAATTGATTGGGAGTATTTACAAAGTATGGTCAAGGTATGATTAAGATTGATTCAAAGAGGTATTAACAAAAGTGAAGTTTGAAAAGTCAAGGACTTAAGGTCCAAGTTTCTAATTTGGAAAGAAGTGAGAATGTTTGCACAACATGTATATACAAATTTGAAAAGTCAACAATGTGAAAAGGTTTTTTTGAAACAAAAGGTATGGATGATGGAGTGTAAAACTTCCTAGAGGTTCACCTCTTGAAATCATATAGAAGATGATTCAAGTGTGTCCTTTGGAATAAGAGACAAAGCAAGTTAGTAAAATAAAAGACAAGGTGATACCGGACGCCACTCAATGGTCTTACTCCAATCTCACACAAAAGCGGATACCGGATACCAATAAATGGATTTACACCAATCTCCTAAAATAAAACAATGATATCGGATGCCATCAAATGGCCTTACTCCAATCTCACAAAGGTAACATAAAACAAGACATGGAAGTCAACTGCCAATCTATCTGGACTTAGGTTAACCTCCACATATGATCATAGGAAGACAAATGCCAGAATACATGGACTTACAATGAATCCTCACATACAACAACAAGCTCAATCAAAGAGCAAAGAGGATATGAGTGACCAATGAAGTGGTCTTACACTCTATCCCTTCCATGTCATAGGAACAAAAGCCAATCAATATGGACTTACAATTGTCCTCAATGGGAAGACATCAATGTCACAAGGACAAATGAAATGATCATGCACTAATGGCAAACAAAGATGATAAATGCACAATGGCAATCAATGATAGTAAATGCACAATGGCAACTCAAGTAATCATGTATAAATGGATCAAGTAATCAATCACATAAATTCAAGTAGCACACACTATAACCATTCAATGAGGCTCAAGCAAAAGGGTGAGGCATTAAAGCCAACTGTAATAGGGTTCAAGTTGCTCTTAACCTTGCCATTGAGGGGCTAAGGTGAAGCAGATGAAAGGGTATGAGGGGTGTGCCTCATCACTCTTATCTCTGGTCAGAGAGAGTATTGAATATCAGAAGGTGTGGGAGTTCAGAAAGATGGAACTCTCTCCACAAATTAGACTCGATAGATCTTGGGTTTGGATCTCAATGCTACAACCATGTTATGGGAGCAAGGAGAAGACTCACAGAATAGTGGGAGATAGGCTACATATCTCTTATATCCACCAATTGCCTTTTAAAAGGACTTTACCTGCTTGGGGACAAACATAAACAATCACAAACATTGCCTCTTAAGGAGGACTTCAGACAGTTGCCTGGCTAAATAACAAGCCAGGTCTTCCAGACTACATGAAGAAGAAGGTGCTATACCTCAATGCAAATTGCTATTTAATCAAAGCAATGCAAGTTCTTAAGAGAACTGAGCAACTAAGGGTACCTGAAATCAATCAAATATGATCAGCATCCCAACATAAACAAAATAACAACAATAAGAATCAACCAACAATCAAACAATGATGTGCATAGCACCAAGTCCAAGAGAACCAAGCACCCTACAACACAAACACATTAGTATACAATGATCAAATGAAACAACTCAAATATGAATCAACCTCCTTAAGGCATTAGCTTTTTAACCTGAAAAGTCAAAGTCAAGCTCAAACATAAGTAACAAGACCACTAGGACAAGCCTAGGGTCCAAAGGATGGAAAAAACTTAAAACAGCAAGTGAATCATGATCACAGTCAAGATAATTCCAATAAGAAGAGATCCCAATTGGTCTCATATCCAAACTATGCACTAATTTTATTTTATGCACAAATTAAGACAAAGTAAGCAATGTTGCATCACATATGGACAACCAGAATGATTTCAATCAAAAAAATATCAAAACAGTACAGTAAATTCCACAAAAATTATATCCTAAACAAAGGGTATTCAATGGGCTACATGTCAATTTTCATGCCATTTGGACAAAAGGAACTATGTCAATTAAATCAACATGTTAAGGCATGCAAAAACACAATCAAACCAAGCCACCAAATGAGTATCAACTTCAATCCATTGTAAAACAGTGAAATCACATGAGAAATGAGTAGGACCAAAGCCAAATGGAAGCTTAATATGTTAGGAAGCACTCCACCAAATTTCATATTCACAGGATTAGGGATGAGGATTTGGCAACATATGTAAAAATGTTACACAAGCAAAGCCCTAAAAATGCCAAGCAGCAATCAAAAATCCTAATCAAATAGAAAATGGATCAATTGAATCCACAAAAATTCATGTTGAAAGTTAACACATACATTGTATCTCATGCAAAAAATCAGGGCCATTGGCCTAAAGGAAGCATGGAAAATTAATTCATGAACTCAGCATAGCATAGTGTGACACAAACTGTCACACTCAAAAAGAAAAAATCCTATCTACCAATCCAGAGATCCAAAAATCACAAATGATATACCAAAATCTCCAGAAATGTGTCAAGAATCAGCATGTGAAATTTCATTAATTTTGGATAATGTATGAGTATTTGGTGATTAAAATGGCAAAACATACAATTATGTCACACATGTCAAAGATCAATATACCATTCCAAAATTTTATCAGGCACAACTTACACTACTATGCCTAAAAAAAAGTAGATGAAATTTGGAAACTAACAAAAAAAATCCCACCTAATTTGGACTAATATTGAATTTTTTATGAATTTTTTAAGATTTGTTAAATTATTGAAATGTTATTTTAATGTTATACGAATTAATTAATGATTAATTGAATTAATGTTGATATGGATCAAATAACAGCAAGAGCAGTAACGTGATATTCCACGCCAGGCTTTGAAATGGTACTGTGTTCATTTATTACATGGCGGCCTCTCATTGGTCAAATCAGGTGGGAAACAAGTTTTTGAAAGTGCCATGACAGTGAAACAGATCTACCGCGGGATTTTCCAGAAAGCTTCATGTTCATCGCAGTTCTTCAAGCTCAATCACTTCCAGCTTCCGTCACGGCGATTTCTTCACCAAATCAAACAAACCGCATACCGTTCTCTCCGTCTCTCAGCGTAGGTTACGATTATGGCAACGCTTTTGTCCGAAGATTAACGCACGCAAAGAATCGATCGAAAGAAGTTTCGCACGCAAATATTCGGATCAACATATCTAGCTCAATACTTAACGGAATCGCACGATTCAAACATCAAATTAATCTACATGCTAAGATCTACAAGATCCATATAGAAATTGCAAGAATCGAAGACGTTGAAATCTCACCTCTTGATGAACCAGCTGTGAAATTCGCGTGAATTTGACTCCAAATGATGAAAACAGATGAAGTATATTGCTTAGGAAGGTGTATGGTGATGATCTTTCAGCTCAAGAACGCACGAATCAATCGATCTTGCCAACCGCCATTGAAGAAGAAGCTTTGCACAGTTGGAGTTTTGGATGGTTTTTGCTTCAATTTGCTACAAACAGAACTCTAAGATCACCTGCAAGTCAAGATTCAACCAAGAATTCGCAGAAACAATAGTGAATTATTGAAGAATTGATGAAAAAGTGTATGTGGAAATTGGAGAAAAAATGAGAGAATTTGAGAGTTTTTTGGATGAATCTGAAAAAATGATTATTCCCCCCTTGAGTTTGTTATAATTAGGCTTATATATGATTGCCTAATCCACCCTTAATCATAATTAAGCAAAAATGATAATTAGTGAAAAATGCACATGTAAGCAATTTGGCCAATTTGCCCTTGGAAGGTTAGAAGCAATGAAACAGTAATTTTTCAATTTGAACAAGTCACAATTTGCATTTAGAAGCTATTGGAATTGGTCCCATGCCAAAATTCCTTATACTTTGAAAGTTGGACCATTTTGCCCTTGCATTTTAATTGGTTCACTTAAAAAATGACCTTTTTATGTGAAGGTTTTTGGAAAAATGTGACGATGGATTATGAAAGTACATATTAAATGGGATTTGCTCAAAGAAGAACCATCCAATTTGGACATTCCATATGCAAGTTATGCCACTTTGAATTCGGGCATTTTTGGAAAATGATTGGACCATATCTTGCTAACCACACATGGGAATTTCAAGTTCTTGGACTTTTTGGAATGGTGAGATCAAGATCTTCAACTTTCATGTTGGACAAAATTTGATTTGAAGCTTGTATGATGAAGTAATTTTGGGGAGAAAAACTTTCCACTTTTGGCAGGTGAGAATTACAGGTCATTTCCATTTTGGGAAACTTTTTGTCTGACTTCAAATCCTTCAACCTTGATCTTTGAAATGCCAAATGAGACTTGTATGGACATGGATGAGGTCTTTCTAACCATCTCACACCTTCCAATCCCTGATTAAATGCACAGTTGACCACAGTTGACTTTTGTTGACTTTTCTATGGTTTTGGATGACTGGGCCATGTTCTGATGAATTCCAAGCCTTTTTCACATGAGATCTAGATTCCAAATGATATCACAAGTTATATGAACTTATCATGAATGATCATGGTGCCCAAATTCTTCAAGAATGGTCACCATCTATTGCTCAAGGTCTGATTTTGATTGTTTTGACTTAGTCAGCTTCAGCTGCAAGAAACATGATTAGATGACAATATTTTTGTACATTTGGTTAGTAAACATATGAAAAGCAATGACATACAAATGCAATACATGCTTGGTGATCAAGAACCACACTCACAAGGTATCCCACCCACTAGGAGGGAAGTTAGGGTATGCAATGATCCTTGAGGCCATGATATGAGATGTTGTGGGCCATGAGGGATCTTGGGGCCAAAATTGGGGTCTTACAGATGCCCCTATTTAAGGTCTTTCTAGCCGGAGAAGTGAAGTTTAGAAATCTTCATCTCGACGCGGTAGAATGGGCTTAAATAATAGTAATGAGACGAATTTTGGTCCCTAAGAGACCTCATGATGCAGATGTATGCATGCAAAAGCAAATTCTGTGGGGAATGCTATTCGCACAGAAGAAAAGACGATCCATCGGAGTAATACACTCACCAGGAACAGAGACTCTAATAGGACTCTTACGGGGATAATACAGAAAAAGAATGCGTGAGCAGGACACGACTTCAAATTGGGAAAACAAAACTGACACAACGTGCGCGAGACACGACTCTGATTAGGATAGCAGAAACCAGACTGGAGACCTTACTGGGGAAGTAAAGGACTCAAACCGGGGAAAGGAGCAATTCCAGAGGAAAACACCCGCCGGAAAGACTCAAGTTGACTCGCAAAATGCATGTACTAGGAAGAACATCAATACAGCAACACAGAAATAGAAACACAGCTCCACTGGGGAAATCTAGAAAAGACTTTCCCGGGGAGGCCAAAGGATAAGATGTCACCGGTATAAGGGTAACAAATTCAGGAAGAATGAATATCTAAGACGGGTATAAGGGTGAGAGATATTAATGAACCAAACATCTGAGAAAGACCTGAAAAAGGTACATAAACTCAGGAAAATCCGACTCCACAAGGGACCAAAGTCATAATAGGGAGTAGACAGGAAGGAACACCAGGGATACCGAGGTATATAATAGGTGACCGACCGAACGTGAATTGGTATATATGCCAAAACACTCATCATCCGAAAGGAGGGCTTGAAAAAGCAAATCGAATTTACAGGATGGACATTCGAATCCACTAAGGGAAAACAAATCCTACTCAACTGGGGACACAAACCCAAAGAGTGCATGAGATATAATATCCATTACCGGCAGACCGTGGATAAGAATACTCGCATGAGATATATTATCTATTACCGTCAGAACGTAGATAATAAACTCGCATGGTAAGAAACACCAGAGATACCGAAGCATATAATAGGTGATCTACCGAAAACGTGAATTGGTATATATGCCAAAACACACATCATCCAAAACACAAACTGGTTAAAGGATGGATATTCGATTCTACAAAGAATACGAATCTTGCTCAGCTGGGGAAAATCAACAAAGGATTCCAACTAAAGAGCGCATGAGAAATATTATTCATTACCGGCAGACCGTGAACAATATACTCGAAAGGAAAAGACACCAGGGATACCGAAGTATATAATAGGTGACTAACCAAGAAGAGAGACAATCGATACCAAGCATCCGGGTAAACGAAAGACAACTCGAAGGAAAAATTGCAAGCATCCTGCAATTATCCAACAACAAAGAACATTCGACTCCGCAGAGGGAAATACGAATCTTACTCGACCAGGGAAACACCAAAGGCTTCAGCTGAAGAGTGCATGAGCTATATTATTCATTACCGTCAGAACGTGAATAATACACTCGCATGGAAGATTATCCACAACCGGTTACTGGGTTAATAAAGGATAAATCGACCGAAAAGAGAGGCATCGGGATACCAACTAGGTATATAAAGATGACCAATCAAAAGAAGCAACAATCATTACCAAGCGAACGGGTAAATGAAAGACGATCCGCTGGGGATAAATTGCAAGCATCCGGCAATCATCCGCGGGGACTGGCGACTCCACTGGGGATGTATCGAGAATCAATCAATAATCCGGGGAACAAATCACTAGCAAACGGTGAAAAGACCCACTGGCGACTTCAAAAGGATAACATTGCAAGCATACGGCAATGATCCAGAAGACTTGCTGGGGATACAAGTGCTTACTCAAGAGCAACTACCCAGACGAAAGGAGGAATATCAACATCGAATATTGAATGAAGATAACCACAAAGAGATTAGGGTTTACATCTACCGAATACGGGGTAGAAAACCGAAAATCTGGCTGAGGAAACGAGAGGTTAACACTACCGACTACTGGGTAGAACCAAAGACTCAGCTGGGATAAAATTGCAAGCAACCGGCAATTATCCACCTGTACCACAAGGTACAAAACTCCGATGGGGAGAACAAAACCACAACATGGGATTTACAACTACCGAATACGGGGTAGAAGACCACAAACTCAACTGGGGATAAAAATCACCACAGGGAGATACCAACTCTGTTGGGGATGCAACCACAACAACAGAAAATTCACCAATAGTCAGATCGAACCACAAAGGGTTACCTCTGCTAGGGGAAAAGAGATAGGACTCACAACTACCGAATACGGGGTAGAAGCCATACTCTGGTGGGAATAACCACAAATTAGGGTTTACATCTACCGAATACGGGGTAGAAAACCAAAAATGCTGCGTGGGGATAGAATAAATCACGAATCCGCACGAGAAACCAAAAATGAGGTTTATAACAAACCACAAACTCTGATGGAGAGTAAGAAAATAGGATTTACGACTACCCACAACTGGGCAGAAAACCAACAACTTTTGCCGAGGAATAAAAGGTATATAACCACCAATTCCATCAAAAGGCAAGGAAAATCAGGACTTACAACTACCGGTATCAGGGTAGAGGCCGACCGACTCTTGCTGAGGAATACAAGGTACATAACCACAAATCCCGCCAAGAGGAAAGGAGGAACAATAGGACTTACAACTACCAGTATAAGGGTAGAGGCCCGAAAACTCCGCTGGGGAACAACCCACTGGGAAGCACAAGATATTCGACAAAACGCCAATTCGGGAATATTCCGAAAAGACAGACTGAATCAAGACACGTCCTATGAGGGTATAACTCAATAGGAACATCCATCCCGATATATATGTTGGGAGGAAACGGAAGAAACCGTCGTCCACGAGGAAGTATCTCAGTGGGGGACTGCAGAATGAAAGACAGAATTTCCTGCTTATGGGGCTGACTCTATATTGAGAGATTTAAAACCCGACATCCGCTTGAGAAGATCTTTTAGAGAGATCTATGAAACCCATAGCAGGAGACAAACAAACAAGAGATATATGGCAAACAATGCAACATGAATATCTGAATGTTTCATGAATATGCATGAATATGTGTTTTTATGTTTGATGAATGCTGACAAAACAGACATATCTAACACAACCGGTCTAGGAGTCAAACGCCCGGTACTATACTTCCAGGGGAAAAACCAACTGGAAAGCCAATCTGCGGAGATCTAACATGCTATACGGCAAAGATCTGCGGGTACTGTTGGGGAGCAGCGAATCGGAGATATCAGGATGCACCAAATCTCTGAGTAATGAATCAGCGAAAGTCCCATTTAGGGCACAGAAAGTCGCAACGGGCAAAACCGCCACCAAGACGAATCTGTCGGGAACAAGAGAAATCTCAAAAATATCTGCAGGGGATCTCAGCATCAACTGAGAAACAAAAAGTCGTAGCAACTCCAAACAAGTCTGGGGAACAACCCACTGCAGGAGAACAAAACCATCCAAGTAGAATATAACTGCATAAGCAACTCTATTGGGGAAAACCGCCGACTACCCTCTCGGGGAACAACCCACTGAAGGAGAAAACATCACACAAGTAGTTTCTGCAATAACCACTCTACTTGGGGAGAATATGCATCTGAAGGATCACATCAATAGATTCTGCAATAAACCACTCTACTGAGGATCAAGAATAATCAGGAAATCAATCCAATCTCTGGATGACAGAGCCGTCAACCAACCTTACTAGGGATTGGAGAATTCAACAGGCAATATTGCCACAATAACCATTCTGCAGACAAAGCTGGGGAGAGATGGATGAAAATACTGGGGTATCAACCCAATCAACTGCTGAGTAGGAAAATAAATCCCGCTCTACTGAGGATAAACAATACTCTGATAGAGAACTCAACAACTCTACTGGCAACTGCACTGGAGAGAGTAACAACAACTCTGCTAGCGACTACGATGGGGGTATCAATAACTGCTCTACTCGCGACTGCGTTGAGGAGGATAGGTAAAGTACGGGGATAGCAACCCACTGACTGAATCTTCCAGAAATAACATCCATGCTGGAGAGAAACTGCTGCTGGAGACAACTGAGTCTTCAACAACACTCTGCTTGCGATCATACTGGGGAACAACCCCACCAACAACTTTGCTTGAGGAACAACCCCAACAAAGATCTGGAGAAAGGGATACAACCAAACCAGGAATGTGAACAAACGTCTTACCTGTCGGGAATCATACCACCCTTGGGGGAGCACTGAGACATCCTCAGGTATCCTTTCAATCTCGTGAATATTCACTTTGTTTAAAACAACAATTTTGAAAAATTTGATTTGTTTAAAACAATGATATTTTATCAATTAAATCATGCAAAACATTTGTCGTATTGAAACAAATAAGAGTGCAAATAAATCGGATAAGAAGCTCAAATTTATTTGATGGAATGGTAGCCTGCAAATGGCAAGACTCCATAGATCTGTACAAATTTGAAATCAGTGATATATATTGGAAGAGGGCTACATTGAACATAATGATCCTTTCTCCACCAATTTGAATCTCGATGTGTTCGAAGCTTCAGTTGACGACGAATCGAGAATCCTCTGACGAAAAGACGGCTGGTGACCAGAAAGTCTTGTCAGGATTCAGTTACTTGCCAAATCCCTAATTTTTGCCTAGATTGCCCCAGGGTGAGGTACTCAATCTAGCGGGATGCAAATATGCTTTTTTCAAAGTCTCTAACTTTTGCCTGGATTACCCTTGTAGGTTCTCCACCGAGACGCTCATTTTTGCCTAAGCCGCCCTTTCGGGTTTTCAACTTAGCGAGCTATTCTGTTTTTCACTTGCATATACTTTTTTTTCTAGGCAAAGTATTTCTTGACTGCATCTGAATTCACAGGACGAGTGAAATCCTCCCCATCCATTGTTGTAAGCATCAAAGCTCCGCTTGAAAAGGCTCTCTTAACAACATATGGACCCTCGTAGTTTGGAGTCCACTTGCCCCTGGAATCGGGCACGAAAGACAAAACTTTCTTGAGCACAAGGTCACCTTCTCGGAACACACGAGGCTTGACCTTCTTATCGAATGCTTTCTTCATTCCCTGCTGATATAACTGACCATGGCACATGGCGGTTAATCGCTTCTCTTCAATCAAATTCAGTTGGTCATAACGAGTCTGAATCCATTCAGCATCAGTCAACTTGGCTTCTTGAGGGTATAATTTTTCTTTTTTCTTTTGAAAAGATTTGAAAAATTTTTCCTGACTTTTGATTTTTTCATCTTTTTCACCCTCTTTTTTTTTTTTTTTACATTACATTTGTAATGCCCCAGTTTGACTGTTTTGCTGATTTTCATGATACAGCTGAATGAGCTTCCTTTGTGCTCAAGAAGTTGGGTAATCTCATCAGGAATCCCTTTCAACATCATCTTCCTCTGCCTCAAATACAAGGAATTCAAGATTGGGAGATGGCGTTGGATCATTATGTTCAATGGGTTTTAGAATCAACCTGCATAATGATTTTGGTTAATGAAAAACTTTAGAATTTAAACAAGCAAATCATTATGCAGATGAAAAATGTTGCTTTTATTCTTGTTTTTATGGGTTTTTTGTGATCACTGATTTCATGCAAAAGCGAAAAGCGAAAACAAAGGGAAAAACAAATGTTTAACAATGCATTAATTGAATGAAAACATCATTGTATATATGAGCCAAACAATGTCATCACTTCTCCTTTTGGCATGGGAGAAGGGTTTTAAACAAAGTGAGCATATTTACTCTGATCTATGGATAACTGTAGGAACATCTACAGCGACCCAATTGTGGCAGACACCACCAGGAATAACGAAATTGTTCACACCCTCTGCATCTTCTTCAATGATAGCAGCAGTTTCCTCTTCAGGCTGATCATCATGGATGAATCCTCCACTCTTGAAAAAACCTTGCTCATTAAATGCCCCAGAACAGTAGCCAATGCCAGCCCGGGATCGGTTAACCAGGAATAAATCCATCAACAGCACTTAGTCTGGCAAATCCTCCTTGAGTTCACAATTCTCTTGCTCAGGATGATCCATCAATCTGGCAGAGTTGGCTCTGGTATAATACCGGGCGAAGTGCGTCTCCAAAATAAATGAAGATCGCAGGGTCAGACCACAGGACGGGAGACCGGAACAAAACACCCGCTTATGCAAGTGATGCATGAAGTGTTTATGCATATGCTTGCTTTTTATTATTTCAAAGGAACTCAAGGGTTTTATTTGCAAACTTTGAAATATTTAAGCATTTTGATCGTATATGAGAATATCTCATCAGATATATCAGGTGAAAAATTTTTCCCGGTTTTTCCATGTTTGAAAATTTTGCAAATAAACTCCTTTGAGTTCCTTGAAAATTTTCTTTTTATCTGATGATATGGATGCAGATGAATGCATGAATGCATGAATGCATGAATGCAACAATCACACTCAAGGATCAAGCAAAGCACACCAGACAAAGGTCATGGGAAAGCTCATTGTATCCCTAATATCAATCATCCATTTTGGTGGATTTAGGTTTTCACCTTATCAACACCCAAGTTCCATTGATATTAACGGTACATGAACCGGTTCTGACATCCTTAATATCAATCATCCATTTTGGCGGATTATGGTTTACACCTTATCGACACCCAAGTTCCATTGATATTAAGGGTATCTGAACGACTCAACCATGAATCACGGGTTTGCTGAGAGTCACGAGCATGGAGTCTTGGTTAAGAACCACCCAAAGGGAGTGTACTAGGGTTTAAACCTGCCAGACATGTTCTACCAGAGGTTCCCATAATCATCGTCCCATCTCTCGGATATTATCGGAGGAACGAATACTCGTATTCCAAAAATATTCTCAAGAGAGACTCGTATGAGTGTAGTATCGCGTGACAATCGCATCAGATCTGACATCTGAACGACCTCCGCACTACGTCCTAAAAAATAGGCCAAGATAGGTTTGGTAAACTAAGGTCCTTGGCTTCTAAGGCACATGATTGAAAGAATAATGCCTAACCACAAATAACTTGTGTGACATTATCAATCCAACATGACCTCCACCAAGTGAATGGACTCGCAAGTCAACTGGCTAAGGAATACTCCACACCAATCGACAAGACTATGCCATTCTCCTATCCTAGAGTGCACTCGAGTTCGGGTATAGAACTCATCTCACAGATCACCAAAGCAAACAACAATTGTATATCAAGCAATTCAAACATTACAATCAATACAGTTATCCCAAATTATACAAAAATATGTCAAATAACAGATAATAATATATCACACAACAATGGTGAAAAGTTGGCAATACCACCAAGGAGTATTGGTTTCTCCCCAGCAGAGTCGCCACTTTTCTGTAGCGGTGTATTCGTCGCTATATGATCTATTGATTAAATCATAAGCAAAGTATACAATAAACATAGAGTCGCCACCGCACTTTTATTTATCCAAAGGACTGGCTAAAAAGCGAACAAAAGCCTAAGAAGTTTTACACGTAGAAAACCAATGAAAAGATCAGAGATCGGGGTAAGGGGTAAATTACGCAACAGGAAGGTGTTAGGCACCCATCACGTCCTAGGTACTCCTAGGGAACCTTTTTCACACTTGTTGTATAAGAAAAATATTTATTTGTATTTGACATATTGTGCAAACATGAATGGGATGATGAGAAAAGAATGTACATGTTAATTATTTTTGTGTTCGAACGGATGAACCCGTTGCCTACGTACCTTCCATCAAAGGTAAGGATCAAAACGCCGTAGTTCGGCTAAAAACTTCCAAAAGTTAGTGGATTCAATTTTAAAACAATAGCACTAAGGCTTTTCATTACCAATGGGAGAAAACTCAACCTTAATCAACAATCCACCATGCGAGGACGGCTTCGACGTACTAGAGGGGTTAGCCCTGTTTTTAGTACGGAAGTCTTACAATCGACTCACTAAGGATAAGATAAGATTTACATCAACCACTATGGTAATTGAAACCTATGGCTAATGTATGAAAGCATATTAACAATGGACAAAGCCAAAACAATTGAATGTGTGAAGTTAATTGATTGGGAGTATTTACAAAGTATGGTCAAGGTATGATTAAGATTGATTCAAAGAGGTATTAACAAAAGTGAAGTTTGAAAAGTCAAAGACTTAAGGTCCAAGTTTCTAATTTGGAAAGAAGTGAGAATGTTTGCACAACATGTATATACAAATTTGAAAAGTCAACAATGTGAAAAGGTTTTTTTGAAACAAAAGGTATGGATGATGGAGTGTAAAACTTCCTAGAGGTTCACCTCTTGAAATCATATAGAAGATGATTCAAGTGTGTCCTTTGGAATAAGAGACAAAGCAAGTTAGTAAAATAAAAGACAAGGTGATACCGGACGCCACTCAATGGTCTTACTCCAATCTCACACAAAAGCGGATACCGGATACCAATAAATGGATTTACACCAATCTCCTAAAATAAAACAATGATACCGGATGCCAATAAATAGCCTTACTCCAATCTCACAAAGGTAACATAAAACAAGACATGGAAGTCAACTGCCAATCTATCTGGACTTAGGTTAACCTCCACATATGATCATAGGAAGACAAATGCCAGAATACATGGACTTATAATGAATCCTCACATACAACAACAAGCTCAATCAAAGAGCAAAGAGGATATGAGTGACCAATGAAGTGGTCTTACACTCTATCCCTTCCATGTCATAGGAACAAAAGCCAATCAATATGGACTTACAATTGTCCTCAATGGGAAGACATCAATGTCACAAGGACAAATGAAATGATCATGCACTAATGGAAAACAAAGATGATAAATGCACAATGGCAATCAATGATAGTAAATGCACAATGGCAACTCAAGTAATCATGTATAAATGGATCAAGTAATCAATCACATAAATTCAAGTAGCACACACTATAACCATTCAATGAGGCTCAAGCAAAAGGGTGAGGCATTAAAGCCAACTGTAATAGGGTTCAAGTTGCTCTTAACCTTGCCATTGAGGGGCTAAGGTGAAGCAGATGAAAGGGTATGAGGGGTGTGCCTCATCACTCTTATCTCTGGTCAGAGAGAGTATTGAATATCAGAAGGTGTGGGAGTTCAGAAAGATGGAACTCTCTCCACAAATTAGACTCGATAGATCTTGGGTTTGGATCTCAATGCTACAACCATGTTATGGGAGCAAGGAGAAGACTCACAGAATAGTGGGAGATAGGCTACATATCTCTTATATCCACCAATTGCCTTTTAAAAGGACTTTACCTGCTTGGGGACAAACATAAACAATCACAAACATTGCCTCTTAAGGAGGACTTCAGACAGTTGCCTGGCTAAATAACAAGCCAGGTCTTCCAGACTACATGAAGAAGAAGGTGCTATACCTCAATGCAAATTGCTATTTAATCAAAGCAATGCAAGTTCTTAAGAGAACTGAGCAACTAAGGGTACCTGAAATCAATCAAATATGATCAGCATCCCAACATAAACAAAATAACAACAATAAGAATCAACCAACAATCAAACAATGATGTGCATAGCACCAAGTCCAAGAGAACCAAGCACCCTACAACACAAACACATTAGTATACAATGATCAAATGAAACAACTCAAATATGAATCAACCTCCTTAAGGCATTAGCTTTTTAACCTGAAAAGTCAAAGTCAAGCTCAAACATAAGTAACAAGACCACTAGGACAAGCCTAGGGTCCAAAGGATGGAAAAAACTTAAAACAGCAAGTGAATCATGATCACAGTCAAGATAATTCCAATAAGAAGAGATCCCAATTGGTCTCATATCCAAACTATGCACTAATTTTATTTTATGCACAAATTAAGACAAAGTAAGCAATGTTGCATCACATATGGACAACCAGAATGATTTCAATCAAAAAAATATCAAAACAGTACAGTAAATTCCACAAAAATTATATCCTAAACAGAGGGTATTCAATGGGCTACATGTCAATTTTCATGCCATTTGGACAAAAGGAACTATGTCAATTAAATCAACATGTTAAGGCATGCAAAAACACAATCAAACCAAGCCACCAAATGAGTATCAACTTCAATCCATTGTAAAACAGTGAAATCACATGAGAAATGAGTAGGACCAAAGCCAAATGGAAGCTTAATATGTTAGGAAGCACTCCACCAAATTTCATATTCACAGGATTAGGGATGAGGATTTGGCAACATATGTAAAAATGTTACACAAGCAAAGCCCTAAAAATGCCAAGCAGCAATCAAAAATCCTAATCAAATAGAAAATGGATCAATTGAATCCACAAAAATTCATGTTGAAAGTTAACACATACATTGTATCTCATGCAAAAAATCAGGGCCATTGGCCTAAAGGAAGCATGGAAAATTAATTCATGAACTCAGCATAGCATAGTGTGACACAAACTGTCACACTCAAAAAGAAAAAATCCTATCTACCAATCCAGAGATCCAAAAATCACAAATGATATACCAAAATCTCCAGAAATGTGTCAAGAATCAGCATGTGAAATTTCATTAATTTTGGATAATGTATGAGTATTTGGTGATTAAAATGGCAAAACATACAATTATGTCACACATGTCAAAGATCAATATACCATTCCAAAATTTTATCAGGCACAACTTACACTACTATGCCTAAAAAAAAGTAGATGAAATTTGGAAACTAACAAAAAAAATCCCACCTAATTTGGACTAATATTGAATTTTTTATGAATTTTTTAAGATTTGTTAAATTATTGAAATGTTATTTTAATGTTATACGAATTAATTAATGATTAATTGAATTAATGTTGATATGGATCAAATAACAGCAAGAGCAGTAACGTGATATTCCACGCCAGGCTTTGAAATGGTACTGTGTTCATTTATTACATGGCGGCCTCTCATTGGTCAAATCAGGTGGGAAACAAGTTTTTGAAAGTGCCATGACAGTGAAACAGATCTACCGCGGGATTTTCCAGAAAGCTTCATGTTCATCGCAGTTCTTCAAGCTCAATCACTTCCAGCTTCCGTCACGACGATTTCTTCACCAAATCAAACAAACCGCATACCGTTCTCTCCGTCTCTCAGCGTAGGTTACGATTATGGCAACGCTTTTGTCCGAAGATTAACGCACACAAAGAATCGATCGAAAGAAGTTTCGCACGCAAATATTTGGATCAACATATCTAGCTCAATACTTAACGGAATCGCACGATTCAAACATCAAATTAATCTACATGCTAAGATCTACAAGATCCATATAGAAATTGCAAGAATCGAAGATGTTGAAATCTCACCTCTTGATGAACCAGCTGTGAAATCCGCGTGAATTTGACTCCAAATGATGAAAACAGATGAAGTATATTGCTTAGGAAGGTGTATGGTGATGATCTTTCAGCTCAAGAACGCACGAATCAATCGATCTTGCCAACCGCCATTGAAGAAGAAGCTTTGCACAGTTGGAGTTTTGGATGGTTTTTGCTTCAATTTGCTACAAACAGAACTCTAAGATCACCTGCAAGTCAAGATTCAACCAAGAATTCGCAGAAACAATAGTGAATTATTGAAGAATTGATGAAAAATTGTATGTGGAAATTGGAGAAAAAGTGAGAGAATTTGAGAGTTTTTTGGATGAATCTGAAAAAATGATTATTCCCCCCTTGAGTTTGTTATAATTAGGCTTATATATGATTGCCTAATCCACCCTTAATCATAATTAAGCAAAAATGATAATTAGTGAAAAATGCACATGTAAGCAATTTGGCCAATTTGCCCTTGGAAGGTTAGAAGCAATGAAACTGTAATTTTTCAATTTGAACAAGTCACAATTTGCATTTAGAAGCTATTGGAATTGGTCCCATGCCAAAATTCCTTATACTTTGAAAGTTGGACCATTTTGCCCTTGCATTTTAATTGGTTCACTTAAAAAATGACCTTTTTATGTGAAGGTTTTTGGCAAAATGTGATGATGGATTATGAAAGTACATATTAAATGGGATTTGCTCAAAGAAGAACCATCCAATTTGGACATTCCATATGCAAGTTATGCCACTTTGAATTCGGGCATTTTTGGAAAATGATTGGACCATATCTTGCTAACCACACATGGTAATTTCAAGTTCTTGGACTTTTTGGAATGGTGAGATCAAGATCTTCAACTTTCATGTTGGACAAAATTTGATTTGAAGCTTGTATGATGAAGTAAATTTGGGGAGAAAAACTTTCCATTTTTGGCAGGTGAGAATTACAGGTCATTTCCATTTTGGGAAACTTTTTGTCTGACTTCAAATCCTTCAACCTTGATCTTTGAAATGCCAAATGAGACTTGTATGGACATGGATGAGGTCTTTCTAACCATCTCACACCTTCCAATCCCTGATTAAATGCACAGTTGACCACAGTTGACTTTTGTTGACTTTTCTATGGTTTTGGATGACTGGGCCATGTTCTGATGAATTCCAAGCCTCTTTCACATGAGATCTAGATTCCAAATGATATCACAAGTTATATGAACTTATCATGAATGATCATGGTGCCCAAATTCTTCAAGAATGGTCACCATCTATTGCTCAAGGTCTGATTTTGATTGTTTTGACTTAGTCAGCTTCAGCTGCAAGAAACATGATTAGATGACAATATTTTTGTACATTTGGTTAGTAAACATATGAAAAGCAATGACATACAAATGCAATACATGCTTGGTGATCAAGAACCACACTCACAAGGTATCCCACCCACTAGGAGGGAAGTTAGGGTATGCAATGATCCTTGAGGCCATGATATGAGATGTTGTGGGCCATGAGGGATCTTGGGGCCAAAATTGGGGTCTTACAAAGACCTGTGTATTACCTTAGTTGAATGCTTAATGATCCTGAAACTAGGTATAGTGATATAGAGAAACTATGTTTATGCCTGTATTTTTCTTGTATGAAACTAAAGCAATATATTAAGCCTGTTGATGTGTATGTATCTTCTCACTTTGATATTATTAAGCACATGTTATCTAAACCAATTTTGCATAGTCGAATTGGTAAATGGGCTTTAGCGTTAACAGATTATTCTCTAACATACGTGCCTTTAAAAGCGATGAAAGGGCAAGTGGTGGCAGATTTCCTTGTCGACCATTCAATGGTTGAAATGGCACAAAATTACGTAGACCTAGTGCCATAGAGACTATACTTCGACGGTTCAAGGCATAAGAACGAATCTGGGATAGGGGGAGTCATAATTTCTCCAGATTGAATTCTAGCAGAGTTCAGATACAGAATTGAAGGAGTATGCACAAACAATGAAGCAGAATATGAATCGTTGATTACAGGACTTGAACTTCTGCTAGAATTAGGGGCAAGGAATGTCAAAATTATGGGAGAATCTGAGTTAGTAATTAAGCAAGTATCAAAAGAATACAGGTGTGTTAAAGAAAATTTAATCATGTATTTTGTGGTTACCATCAGACTACTCAAGAGGTTTGAGCAAGTAAGCCTTCAACATATACCACGGAAAGAGAACCAGAGAGCAAACGATTTGGCGCAGGAAGCTTCAGGGTACAAAGCGTCGAAAGACCAGGATGAAGAAGAGGTCCAAGTAAGAGAGAAGGTACGAGCAACATTGTTATCACCATCAGATTTGTCGATTATAAAGTTGGGAGCTATAAATAAATATCATTTTGAAATTATGACTGTCGACAACGAGGGAGAAAGTGATTGGCGTAAACCGCTAGTCGATTATTTACGTAATCCTATAGGGTCGACAGATCGAAAGGTAAAATATAGGGCCCTTAGCTACGTCCTGGTGAATGATGGATTTTTCAAAAAGACAGCTGAAGGAGTTTAACTAAAATACATAAGAGAAAGTGAGGCATATGTGGCTGTGTCTAAAGTACATAGTGGAGCGTGTGGGGCGCATCAAGCGGGACTAAAGATGAAATGGCTTTTGATGCGCTCAGGAGTTTATTGGCCTTCAATGGTGAAAAATTGCATTGAATTTGCTAAAAGCTGTCAGGAATGCCAATTGCATGGGGGTATACAGCATATGCCTGCAAGCGAGTTGCATACAATTGTGAAGCCCTGGCCTTTCGGAGGGTGGGCAGTGGATGTGATTGGAGAAATAAAACCAGCTTCGTCGAAACAACAAAGGTATGTGTTGGTCGGTATCGACTATTTCACAAAATGGGTCGAAGTCGTAGCATTGACAAATGTAGATCAAGAGGCTGTGATAGACTTCGTCCAAAGCCACATCATCTACAGATTTGGTATCCCAGTAACAATTACAACCGACCAAGGGTCAGTCTTTACTGGTCGAAGAGTGCAAGATTTTGCAAAAGAAATGGGAATCAAATTATTGACTTCTACCCCATATTACGCACAGGTAAATGGCCAAGTTGAAGCGGCCAATAAGGTGATCACCAGCCTAATAAAGAAACATGTAGGCAAGAATCCAAGAAATTGGCATAAGACGTTAGATCAAGCTTTGTGGGCATGTCGAACGTCGCCAAAAGAAGCAACCAAAACAACTGCATTTCGACCGGTATATGGGCATGATGTAGTGCTACCAGTAGAGATTCAAGTTCATGCAGTCAGAACCCAAAGGCAATACGAAATACCTTCTGAAGATTATTGGAGCATGATGGCAGACGAACTGGTCAATTTAGATGAGGAGAGAATGTTAGCCTTGGATTCACTGCAAAGGCAGAAAGAAAAAATCGCCAGAGCCTACAATAAGAAGGTGAAAGGAAAAATGTTTGCTGTCGATGATTTAGTTTGGAGAGTGATCTTGCCCATGGATAGAAATGATAGAGTTTTGGGTAAATGGTCCCCAAATTGGGAAGGACCGTTTAAGGTTTTGCAGGTTTTCTCTAATAACACCTACGAGGTCGAAGAGTTAGCACCAGATAGGCGAATCTTGAGGGTAAATGGAAAATACTTAAAAAAGTATAAGCCTCTCCTTCAAGAGGTCAAGATTTTGACAAACTAAATGGCTGTCGAATAAACTAGGTTGGAGAAAACTATGTTTGAAACCAACTATAAAGGCACAAAAAAGTAAATATACACAATGCTAAAAAATAAAATAATGACATAAAAATTGGCAAAAGAGCCATTGTTCAGATATTACATAAAAATAAAATCGGTCAAAGTTGGCCGAATCTAGATCGAAAGGATTGAAGCTCAAAGTTGTAGTAGAGAGACGTAGGTTCCAAGGTGTCAGCCTGGACTTTAAGCTGTTCAAGCTTCTTTTCAACGGTGGAAAGTTCTTCAGCTACCGCCAAGGCATCGCTGGTGGTTTGCTCCACAGTGTCTTGGACAGGTTTTATAACCTTGTCGACAATACTCGACTCCTCCTCAGCAACTGACTCCAATTCACTGTCCAACGCAGCAATTTGACGCCGAAGGTCATCAATTTGCTGGCGTATCTCAGTAGCCCTTTGTCGCTCCCTAGGATTTCCCGAATCCAGGTACAAACGCGAAAAAGAGCGGCGAGGAAAAAAGAGTAGAGTCGCCAGCTATGTACTTTTATCCCAAGAGGAGGGAAAGGTAGTACTGCATAACCAAGAGGGAACGGATAAAACAAAGTCTCGAACCAAAGAAAACTGAGTAAGGGGGCCGGTTACGTGAAGGGAAGGTTATCGCACCCCTTCACGTCTGTGGTACTCCACAGGATCCACGTTTGTTATTTATGTCTAAAGTGTGTGTAAAAGTCCTACATGCAATGCGAAAAAGAGAAAATCAAAGTAGGGAAAATAAAGAGTTATTGCTCGCACAGGCCCTACCCTGCTGCATACGTATCTCAAGAAGGATTGAGAATCAGAGCACCATAGCTCGGCTAGCCTGTTTCTGTTTTTTTTTGTGTTTTTTAGGTGAACGACGTTACTACACAATCTACCGGATGCTCGACCTTTGGAGACTTACTCACCTGTAGTAGAAGGAGTTAATGTGTCCTTAAGAGAAGATAGAGTTTGTTTGTGTTTTAGGAATGCTCATGCAAGAAAGGAAGTCCTAGACGAAGGAACCGTGCTACCTTAATTGACATGCAAACGAGAGACTATACGAAGTCTAGCAATCCTATGGGGATACAATCACACCATACAAAAACATATACAACATGAAGAAAACACATCAACAAGGGGGCCCAAACATACAAGGGTAAGGCTTTAGTCAGGAGGGGTCATATCAATCTCGACAAACAAGCCAAAACTGTAGGGGTATGCTGAAGCTCTTAACCACTAACATTGAGAGTTAGGGTGAAGCTGATCAAATACGGAAATGAGGATCAGACCTCATGCTCTTAACCCGGGCCTGGGTGAGCTTAAATCAAAGAAAGCGTGGGGATCCAGAATGAGGGAGCCTACTCCACTTGACTGACTCTATACACAGATCTTGGGTTATGTTCAAGAGCATCAGCATGTAGTGCGAGCATAATGAACGACTCAACGAATAACAGGGGGTTGATTGCTAATCCCTTCTATCTGTCAATTGCCTCTTCTCTTAGGAGGACTTAACAAGTAATATGCCTCATTTAGAGGTCTTTAGCACAAATGTAAACAATCACAATCATTGCCTCTTAAGGAGGACTTCAGCCAAATGTCTGCCAAAAAGGTGGCAGGACTTCCAGACTACATGGAGTAAAAGAGTGGCTACCTAAGTGGTGTATCAACCACACTCCAAAGCAAAGCTCAAGCAAGAGCTAAAAGCGACTAATGTACCTGTACAAAAGCCAAACAGTCAATATCTAAGACAGAAAAAACCAACAGACAACAACAGTGGAACTTTCCAATATCTATACAATGCAGGCCACAAATGCAATCACTCAAGCGAGTTCGTCACATCAATGGACCTACAACACAACAAGATTTAGTGATCAAAGCAAATAACATCTCATGTAATGAGATCACATCAACCATTAGTGTTAAATGCTCAAGCCTGAAACACAAAACACAATTGGTAAGTACAAACCACTAGTACAAAGACTAGGGTCAAAGGCAAGTCAAATAGTCAAAACAGAAGTCAATATTTCACATGAAGCACATTCAATCAAACAAGAAAGAGTCCTCAAAAGGACCAAAGCCAATTCATAAGGCAAAGCCATCAAGTGATCAAGATAAGGCAAAGGCAAGCAATGTGATCAAAATTGGACATCAAGAATAGAAAATTCACATTAAAACAGAAATGTATCCAATGATCATGAAACTTTTTATGTGAGTTTAACATGTTATGAACAAGCATCATACCAAAAATTAAATCCATAAGAGGTCAATTGGTGTATGAATGAAAATGCACGAGTACAAGGCACAAAATGTTACACCAAATGTCACACCACATGTCTATGTGTCCAAAACAGTGGTATCAAATGATAAAAATGCCAAACAAAAGCCAAAAAATCATGTCACATGTTATGATCAGGCATGTCAAATTTCAAGGTAATTGGATAAACCATGAGCATTTCATAAAACAAATAGCACAATATAGCAAATTAGCATCATGTTCAAACAATCAAGCACAATTGAAAATCCAGCAACACAAAAATCAGGAAATTAACATCACAAAATAATAGACATCAAAACAAGAATGTGAAAAAAAGTTTGGATCAATTTGGACATGTATACTATTTTTTGTGATTTTTGGAAGTTGAGTGAATAAAAGTGAAATAATATGAAATAAATGGAAAATGATATTTGAAATGAAAAATCATCAACATGCATCAGGCAGGGATCGAACCAAGGCAAAGCAGGTCACAGCGCTCAAGTAAAAAACAAATGGAAATATGCGCTAGGGAAGAATCGAACACAGGCCAAGCAGGTCCAAGGCGCGCTCACAAAATAAATCAATTAAACAAATATTGCCAAGGATCGAACACAGGTCTGGACGTTTGCAAGCGCGCTCAAGTGAAATAAAAGAAAAAAGCCAAGCGAAGGTTCGAACAGAGGTGTGTGAGGTCCATGCAGCGTTCAAATGAAATTAAAAGAAACAATAAGGCGCTGAACCAGACGGCCGGAATAGTGATTCCGATCGTCTTCTCCGGTCACACGGCGGTGGAGGTTCATCATTTTTTTTCAGAATCGCGCGTATCATACATCATTGGAAAGGTCTTGCTACCAGGAACAATAATATCATGATCAATTAGCCTAAAACTCCATGGATTAACCGGATCGAAGGAAAACAATATGAACATCAAAACTTCATTTTCACATATCTCACTCGATTCTTAACTAAATCAAGTTCTAAAACTATCAGCATCATCAGCACAAAAGGATCTATCTAATCATGTACATGAAAAGGCAAAACGTGAGGATCGAATTTCGCTTACTTGGAACTTGCAGTGATGGAATTCGCGTGTTCAAGGCTCCAAAACGTCCAGATCTTCTCCTCTACTTGTATCTTGAAGCTTTGTGTGCGAAATAGCAATTGAATCACCTTGAATCCAGCTCAATTTGAAGCTTCCATGCTCATGTTCAAGCTTTGGATCTGCACGAATCTGCACCAAATTCTTCAAACCAAACCTTGATTCCTACTCAATGATACATGCTAAACACGATTGTGCAAGAATTCTGTGGAATTGGATGAAGAAATTTGAAAATTGAAGAGAGAGAAATTTGAGAGGGAAATGAGATTTTGATCCAAATTCTGTTATCCTCCTTGATTACAGTTATCATTAGGCTTATATACTCTTCCTTAATCACACTGAAATTAAGATTAGGCATTGGTTAAGTGAAAATTAAGGAGAAATAAGGTGAATGGCAAATTTGGCAAGTGTGAGGTGGCATGAGCAATGTGCACGTGAACAGTGCCATGCAAGGTTCATTTTCACTTAAAAACATCCAATAAACAACATGGAATTGGTATTAGGCTTGTATGATTCACCAATTTTGAATTCTCCATTTTCCCTCCAAAATGCACTTGTATGGACACTTGATCATGTGAGCTTCTTTCATGCAATGCAATGGTTGATTTGGAAAGCCTTGGTCATAACAAGTATTTTGCAAAAAGAATGGACCAATTTGGAGTTTTGAAGCCAAAGTTATGCCATGTTGAACTTCCATGTACACTTTGTAATCATTTGGCCATAACTCCTCAACCATTAATCTGATGCTCATGATATAGGACGTTTTGAAAAGAGGAGAGAAAGATCTTAAACTTTCATGTTCACCAAAAATCCATTTGAAGCTTCTTTGATGTTGGAAAATCAAGTTGAATGTGGTCCAAAAACTTGCCATTTTTGGAAACTTTGAATTACATGTCACTTTCCATTTTTGGAAACTTTTGATTTGACTTCAAAACCTTCAAGATAGATGTTTGACATGATGAATAGGCCTCTTTTGAATATGATTGAGATGCTTCCACTCACTTCCACAACTCAAAGCCCTCAGTTGACTGCACAGTTGACTTGTATGGTCCTCAGATGACCTGGAAATGCCTTGATGAATTTGGGCCTCTACCACTTGGTAAAATTGCTTCAAAATGAACCCTAGCTCATATAAGCTCTTTAGAATAATCATGTGGCCTTCATCTCAAGGAAATACTTGCTCTTTTGCACTGAGGATTCTCTTGATGCCAATTCTGACTGATATGGTGCAATGCAATATGGAATGATAAATGACCTAAAAAATGAAATGAATGCATGAATGGGGAGGGCAAATTTGAGGTGCTACAGCTGCCCCTATTCAATCAACTGGGAACCTGAACGGATGAAAGCAACGACTATCAGACTTTCAAGGTAAACAGGGATTGAATACCAAAAGAACCGGAGAATTTGCACTCCGTAGGCGATGAACCAAGGAAAGCGAGGCCATTTACCGATGGTGGCTTCACTGGAGAGGAAAAAGATGTTTACGACTGGAACAAGACCAGACGTTTACTGACGACTCTACTGAGGAATTGATATTTATCAAAGAAAGGATACATGACTAGACATTTACCGATGACTGGGAAGAAAGGAACCACGACCATACATTTACTGATGACTGGGAAGAAAGGAACCACGACCAGACATTTACTGATGACTGGGAAGAAAGGAACCACGACCAGACATTTATCGATGACTGGGAAGAAAGGAACCACGACCAGACATTTTACTGATGACTAGGAAGAAAGGAACCATGACCAGACATTTATCGATGGCTTGGAAGAAAGGAACCACGACCAGACATTCGCCGATGACTGGGAAGAAAGGAACCACGACCAGACATTTATCGATGACTGGGAAGAAAGGAACCACGACCAGACATTTATCGATGACTGGGAAGAAAGGAACCACGACCAAACATTCACCGATGACTGGGAAGAAAGGAACCACGACCAGACATTCACTGATGACTGGGAAGAAAGGAACCACGACCAGACATTTATCGATGACTGGGAAGAAAGGAACCACGACCAGACATTTATCGATGACTGGGAAGAAAGGAACCACGACCAGACATTCACCGATGACTGGGAAGAAAGGAACCACGACCAGACATTCACCGATGACTGGGAAGAAAGGAACCACGACCATACATTCACCGATGACTGGGAAGAAAGGAACCACGACCAGACATTTATCGATGACTGGGAACAAATGAACCACGATCAGACATTTATCGATGGCTGGGAAGAAAGGAACCACGACCAGACATTTACCGATGACTGGGAAGAAAGGAACCACGACCAGACATTTATCGATGACTGGGAAGAAAGGAACCACGACCAGACATTCACCGATGACTGGGAAGAAAGGAACCACGACCAGACATTTACCGATGACTGGGAAGAAAGGAACCACGATCAGACATTTATCGATGACTGGGAAGAAAGGAACCACGACCAGACATTCATCGATGACTGGGAAGAAATTCGATGTTTACCGACACCAAAAAAACAAACATGACGGGGATCAGCACGACACTAACCGGTATCACCAGGATGACATCTACATATGTCAAAACAAGACAGACACTTGCCGGGGACTAAACTGGGGAGTCAAGCTTTCCTTTCACGGACGGGTGAGGAAATAAATCTCTCTGGGGATTATCGATCCTGAATGCTGCCAAGAGCAACCGCTGCAAATGTGTTACACCGATGTTGAAAAATGATCCACCTCTGCTGGGGAAATGATCCAACCTGCAAGATGCAAGGGGAGGAAAAATCTTGTTGGGAAAGCAAATGATCACTTTGCTGAGCACACAATTCCTGAATCGATCTCCCAACTCTGTGGGGAGTAGCACTGCTGGGGATACTTACTGATCTGACATTCTCGGAACGGCGGAGAGACCAACTCAACTAGGGAGTCGCTTGTTGGGAAAACACCAACCTCTTAATCATGCTGGAGAAACAAATTCTGAAATCGACCTAGATGACCCAATGTCGCGATGCTAAACTCCTCAGAGTAACATCTTCACCTACCAGTTAAACCAATCATCGAACGGTAACCACGACTTGGGACTAGCTTATGCTTGCGATGCTGATGCATGAATTTTACAGCGTAATGCTCCATAACCATGGAATAAATGATGAATGCATAAAAAATATCCCCCTTCGGGGACGACACGAGCCACTCTGCTGAGGAACTCAATATCACTCCAATCTTCACCCTGCTGGGGAATAGTACTGCTGCTGGGGAAAGGATAACCCTCACTGGGGACGACCTCCACTGAATCCGATCTGCTTGGGGATTTCACTGGGGAAAACAACCACAACACACCTCCGTTGGGGAAACAGCAACCTTCAGACTTGCTGGGGAAAAACACTCTCAACCCTGCTGGGGATTACAGCAAACTCCAGACTTAGCTGAGGAAACACCGATCTCGAACCCGCTGGGGAGACAAGTTCCAAACTTGCCTTAGACAACCCAACCTCTCACACTACTAGACAGTGTCGAAACACCTTTGAACAAGCTTTGCCTTATCTGCTTTAGCCAGCAATCAAAGATAGTAACCTGCAAAACAGCAAGACATACATGCCCCAAGGGGTCGTATGGACAAAATACACTCAAGTGTACTCAATATTCAAAAATGATTTTCAAATGTTTTATCTTTTTGTACGTCATTGTATAGCATTCATGTTTTTAGATGCAATGTTTATCAAAAATTCGGACGTTTTTTGCAAACAAAACAGTAAAATAAAAACAAGAGAGCAATTTGACTGAATAACGACTTTTATTGATTGAAAATGGCCTATAAAGGCAAATACATCAGGAAGCAATTCCTAGGAAGAGGTAATTGCGCCAAAAAGGAAATAAACTATCCTATTGGCAATGTGAACACGGCATCCACTATTTTCCAATTCTGTTATGACTCGTATATTCTCAATTTCCCCCAGATTCTTCGCTTTCTGAGAGGAATGATTGGACCGATCACATCCTTCAAGATGGTAGACACTGAAACGCGATGAAGTACAGATAATTCAGACTGTAGTCTTCGCTTTAATCCCTCTTTTGCCTGGACCGCCTTTTCAGGTTTTCAATCCACCGGGATACCCATTTTTGCCTAAGCCGCCTTTGTAGGTTTTCGACTTACCGGGTGTACATATTATTTTTATTCTTTATCCCTAACTTTTGCCCAAACCCTTTTTTTTCTTTTGGTTCGTCGGGATGCCCTTTTTGGCCTGGACCTTTTTTCTTTTTGTCCAGCGGGTCAGTTCATGCGAAGTATTTTTTGACTACATCTGAATTCACAGGGGACGAAAAATCTTCACCATCCATAGTTGTAAGCATCAAGGCTCCACCAGAGAAAACCTTTTTAACAACATATGGACCTTCATAATTCGGAGTCCACTTGCCTCTGTTATCTGTACCGGGAGGAAGGATCCTCTTCAAAACCAAGTCACCTGTCTGATAGCTTCGAGGACGCACTTTCTGATCAAAGGCCTTCTTCATCCCTCTCTAATATAGTTACCCATGGCACACAGCTGCTAATCTCTTTTCCTCGATAAGACTCAACTCATTGAACCTTGTCCGAACCCATTCCGCTTCGTCTAACTTGACATCCAACAGGACTCTTAGAGAAGGAATCTCCACTTCCACAGGTAGGACCGCTTCCATACCATACACAAGGGAGTAAGGGGTTGCCCCGGTTGACGTACGTACTGAGGTATGATACCCATGCAAAGCGAAAGGCAACATCTCATGCCAATCCTTGTACGTCACGACCATCTTTTGCACAATCTTCTTAATGTTCTTGTTTGCCGCCTCTACAACACCATTCATCTTTGGTCTGTAAGGAGAAGAATTGTGGTGTCCGATCTTAAAGTCTTTGCAAAGCTCTTTCATCATCTTGTTATTGAGATTCGAACCATTATCAGTGATGATTCTCTCAGGAACCCCATACCGATATATAATTTCTTTCTTAATGAACCGGGCAACCACTTGCTTGGTAACATTGGCAAAGGAAGCTGCTTCCACCCACTTGGTAAAGTAATCGATCGTGACTAGGATGAAGCGATGTCCATTAGAAGCAGTAGGTTCAATCTTTCCAATCATATCGATGCCCCACATCGCGAATGGCCAAGGAGAATTCATAACATTCAGAGGGTTTGGTGGTACATGCACTTTATCTGCATAGATCTGACATTTGTGGCACTTCCGAGCGTATTTGAAACAGTCAGATTCCATGGTTATCCAGTAATAACCGGCTCTTAACAACTTCTTGGACATTGCATGACCACCAGCATGGGTACCGAAAGATCCCTCGTGTACTTCCTGCATTAACATGTCTGCTTCGTGTCTATCCACGCATCTGAACAGAACCATGTCAAAGTTCCTCTTGTACAACACATCATCCTTGTTCAAATAAAAGCTTCCAGCTAGCCTTCTCAATGTCTTCTTATCATTCTTTGAGGCTCCTTCAGGATACTCTTGGCTTTTGAGGAAATTCTTAATATCATAAAACCACGGCTTCTCATCAACAACAGACTCGGCTGCAAACACTTACGTAGGCCTCTCGAGTCGATTCACAGCAACGTGTGGCACATGATTCTGTCAATGAACTTTAATCATGGAAGACAAAGTGGCTAAGGCGTCAGCCATTTGATTTTCATCTCAGGGTACATGATACAACTTCACTGTCTTGAAGAAAGTCAGGATCCTTCTGGTGTAGTCTCTATAAGGAATCAAATGCGGATGATGAGTATTCCAGTCTCCGTTGACTTGGTTAATCACTAGAGCGGAATCTCTATAGATGTCCAGAGTTTTGATCCTTAGATCGATGGCTTCCTCAATCCCCATGATACAGGCCTCGTACTCAGCTTCGTTGTTGGTCACTTCAAAAGTCAATCTGGCAGAAAAAGGTATGTGTGCACCTTTAGGATTGATGAGTATTGCCCCAACACCATTTCCATTCACATTTACCGCCCCATCAAACATCAGTGTCCACTTGTCATCAGGATCCGGTCCTTCCTCGACAAGAGGCTCTTCATAATCTTTCATCTTTAAGTACATGATATCTTCATCGGGGAATTCAAACATCATCGGCTGATAGTCCTCAATTAGTTGTTCGGCAAGGTAATCAGACAGAATACTACCTTTGATGGCCTTTTGCGACGTGTACTGGATATCATACTCAGTTAAAATCATCTGCCAACTTGCCACTCGCCCGGTAAGAGCCGACTTTTCGAAGATATACTTCACTGGGTCCATCTTAGAAATCAGCAAGGTAGTATGGTTCAACATATACTGTCTCAGTCGGCGAGCAGCCCATGCCAAAGCGCAGCAAGTTTTCTCGAGCTGTGAATATCTTATTAAACAGTCGGTAAACTTTTTGCTAAGGTAGTATATTGCATGCTCTTTTCGACCAGACTCGTCATGCTGTCCCAATACACACCCCATCGAATTCTCAGTTACTGAAAGGTACATTATCAGAGGCCTCCCCGGAACTGGAGGTATAAGAATTGGAGGTTTCTGCAAATATTATTTTATCTTATCAAAAGCTTTCTGACAATCATTGTTCCACCTGATTGCTTGATCTTTTCTTAGCAATTTAAATATTGGTTCGCACGTGGCTGTTAGGTGAGATACGAACCGTGCAATGTAGTTCAATCTCCCTAAAAACCCACGAACCTGCTTTTTCGTTCTTGGTTCAGGCATTTCTTGGATAGCTTTCACTTTCGCTGGATCAACCTCAATCCCTTTCTCACTGACAATGAAACCCAACAGCTTTCCAGATCTCACTCCAAACGTACACTTGTTTGGATTCAGCCTCAGTTTGAACTTTCTCAATCTTTCAAACAATTTTTGCAAGTTTACCAAGTGCTCCTCTTCTGTCTGAGACTTCGCAATCATATCATCCACGTACACTTTAATTTCTTTGTGCATCATGTCATGAAAGAGAGTCGTCATAGCCCTCTGATAGGTAGCACCGGCGTTCTTCAATCCAAATGGCATCACCTTATAACATAACGTACCCCAAGGTGTAATGAATGTCGTCTTCTCCATGTCTTCTGGCGCCATCTTGATCTGATTATAGCCAGAAAATCCATCCATGAAAGAGAAAACCGAGGATTGAGCAGTGTTATCGACCAATACATCAATGTGAGGTAATGGGAAGTCATCTTTCGGATTGGCTCTGTTTAAATCTCGGTAATCGACACACATCCTGACTTTACCATCCTTCTTCGGCACGAGTACAATGTTGGCCACCCAAGGGGGATAATTGGTAACTGCCAGAAAACCCGCATCCAACTGTTTCTGAACCTCCTCCTTGATCTTGACAGCCATATCAGGACTAGTTCTGCGAAGCTTCTGCTTTATCGAAGGACAATCTTCTCTGAGAGGTAGCCTGTGCACCACAATATTTGTTTCCAAACCAGGCATATCTTGATACGACCATGCGAATATCTCCACATATTCTCGCAGCATTTCAATCAGCCCTCTCTTGACCTTTTCTCCTAAAGCAGCCCCTATCCTGATCTCTTTCTTGGCGTCCTCAGTACCAAGGTTAATGACTTCCAACTCTTCCTGATGAGGTTGAATGACCCTTTCCTCCTGTTTCAATAGGCTGGCCAATTCTTTGGGGAGTTCACAATCTTCTTCACTCTCCTCTTCGGCTTGGTAAATGGGATTATCGAAGTCATACTGAGCCATAACAGAACTGTTTTTAATGGAGTCCGCAAGATCAATTCTGCACGAACGATGTTCAATGCTTTATTTTAGAAAAGAGTTCAAGAAAGTCACAAAAACAAAAAAAACATTGCCATTTTCACTGTTTTGAAAATAAAAATAAAAACAGAAAGACAGTGAGCACAAATTTGATTGCAAAACGTCCTTTATTAATGATAATCATTGAAAATTCAAAACATGATGTGGCCCTACAATGAATCGCTACGCCCCGGGCAGAGCGTAGGGTTTTTGTGCAAAATGAAAAACAAAAGAAAATTACTCTGTCTGAAGAGTAACTTGGATTATTTCTTCGGCAGTCCAGTTGTTGATCCTCTCCCCTGGAGCACACGGGCGCACCCAACTATCCATATCACAATCACTCTCGCCGTCTTCACTGCCTGTTGCAAAGACATCACTATGATTCATCAATCCAACGCTGGTGAAGGTACACGGCCCTTTCTGATCCTGAACACCCTGCTCTGATGATTGAAGAGGCTGATAACCAATGCCAAACCTGTCTTCCTTTACGGGCATTGTAAGACCCCAATTTTGGCCCTAAGATCCCTCATGGCCCATAACATCTCATATCATGGCCTCAAGGATCATTGCATACCCTAGCTTCCCTCTTAGTGGGTGGGTTACCTTGTGAGTGTGGTTCTTGATCACCAAGCATGTATTGCATTTGTATGTCTTTGCTTTTCATATGTTTACTAACCAAATGTACAAAAATATTGTCATCTAACCTTGTTTCTTGCAGCTGAAGCAATCATCAGTCAAAATAGTCAAATCAGGCCTTGAGCAATAGATGGTGACCATTCTTGAAGAATTTGGACACCATGATCATCCATAAAGAGTTCATATAACTTGTGGTACCATTTGGAATCAAGATCTCAATTGAAAGAGGCTTGGAATTCATCAGAACATGGCCCAGTCATTCAAAATCCTAGAAAAGTCAACGAAAGTCAACTGTGGTCAACTGTGCATTTAATCAGGGATTGGAAGGTGTGAGATGGTTAGAAAGACCTCATTCATGTCCATACAAGTCTCATTTGGCATTTCAAAGATCAAGGTTGAAGGATTTGAAGTCAGACAAAAAGTTTCCCAAAATGGAAATGACCTGTAATTCTCACCTGCCAAAAATGGAAAGTTTTTCTCCCCAAAATTACTTCATCATACAAGCTTCAAATGAAATTTTGTCTAACATGAAAGTTGAAGATCTTGTTCTCACCATTCCAAAAAGCCCAAGAACGTGAAATTCCCATGTGTGGTTAGCAAGATATGGTCCAATCATTTTCCAAAAATGCCCAAATTCAAAGTGGCATAACTTGCATATGGAATGTCCAAATTGGATGGTTCTTCTTTGAGAAAACCACATTTGATATGTACTTTCATAATCCATCATCACATTTTGCCAAAAACCTTCACATAAAAAGGTCATTTTTGAAGTGAACCAATTAAAATGCAAGGGCAAAATGGTCCAACTTTCAAAGTATAAGGAATTTTGGCATGGGACCAATTCCAATAGCTTCTAAATGATATTTGTGACTTGTTCAAATTGAGAAAACACTGTTACATTGACCCTAGCCATCCAAGGGCAAAAAGGCCAAAATGCTTAAGTGAGCTTCATTTGCTAATTACCAATTTTTGCCTAATCATGATTAAAGGAGTGGATTAAGGGCACATATAAAAGACTAATCCTAACAGAAACTCAAGGATCCTAATCACAATTCTCAGATTCAAGATCAAAATTCTCAAACTCTCTCACTTTTTCACACATTGCATATTCACTTTTTTCCATTTTTTCATCAATAATCCATCAATTCTCGTGCTATTTCTTGGTAGATCCTTCATCTGCAGGTATTGATTGAGGACTGTTTGAAGGAATTGTGGAAGAAAACCGCGCCAAACTCCAACTGTTGCAAGCTTGGATTTCCATGGCAGCTTGAAGAATCCCTCACTAGAAGCACAATTGAGCTAAAGCATCGATTCTACTACACTTCTACATCAATATACTCCACCTGTTTCACACAATCGCGCATTGAAAACGCCTAAATCCACAGCTGCACAACCATAAGGTGAATTTTCGAAGTCTTTAATTGTTGCAATTAATACATGGCTTAGATAGATCGTGGAATATAGAGTGTATTGGCGTTTGAACCATGCGATTTCATCCATTATTCACCAAGATCTTTGGATTTGAAGTTTGAGTAGTGAAACTTTTCTTGAGTGGATCTTCGTGTACATTGACCTATATACAAAACCATGGCCATATTTGTAATCTACGTAGAGAGACGGAGAGAACGGTATACGGTTTGTACATTTTGGTGTAGAAAAGTTCATCACGAATTCTGGACTCAAGAACATGATGAACTTGATGAAGTTCTTCAAGAAATTCTGGAAATCGCGCGCTAGATCCTGCCTTCGCTTGTTTCCGTTTGAAATCTTGTTTCCCTCCGGAATGGACCAATAGGAGAGCGCCATGTAATTTAATTAAACTACCGCATTTTGGCCAGGGCATTGGTTATTACAAGTTTGCCATTCGCTAATTATTAATCCATTTAAAACTTAAATAAACATTTCAATAATTTAATTAAACTTCAAAAAATCATAGATTAATCATACTTAGTCCAAATAATCTGGGATTTTTTTTGTTAGATCCCAAATTTGATCTACTTTTTTTTAGACATAGTAGTGTAAGTTGTGCCTGGTAATTTTTTAGATTGGTTTAGGGATCTTTAACATGTGTGCTATTTTCATGTGTTTTACCATTTTAATCACCAAATATTCATGCCTTATCCAAAATTAATGAAATTTCATATGATGATTCTTGACACATTTCTGGAGATTTTGGTATATCATTTGTGATTTTTGGATCTCTAGATTGGTAGATATGAATTATTCTTTTTGAGTGTGACAATATGTGTCACACTATGCTATGCAATGTTCATGATTTATTTTTCCATGCTTCCCTTAGGCCTATGGCCCTGATTTTTTGTATGAGATACAATGTATATGTTAACTTTCAACATGAATTTTTGTGGATTCAATTGATCCATTTTCTATTTGATTAGGATTTTTGATTGTTGCTTAGCATTTTTAGGGCTTTGCTTGTGTAACATTTTTACATATGTTGCCAAATCCTCATCCCTAACCTTATGAATATGAAATTTGGTGGAGTGGTTTCTAACATGTATAGCTTTCATTTGGCTTTGGTCCCACTCATTTCTAATTGGATTTCACTGTTTTACAATTGATGGAAGTTGATACTCATATTGTGACCTAGTTTTGATTGTGTTTTTGCATGCTTTAACATGTTGATTTAATTGACATAGTTCCTTTTGTCCAAATGGCATGAAAATTGACATATAGCTCATTGAGTGTCCTCTGTTTAGGATATAATTTTTGTGGGATTTATTGAGCTGTTTTGATATTTTTTTGATTTGAATCATTCTGGTTGTTCATATGTGATTCAACTTTGATCACTTCGCCTTAAGTTGTGCATAAAATGAAATAAGTGCATAGTTTGGATATGAGACCAATTGGGATCTCTTCTTATTTTAATCATCTTGACTTTGATCATGTTTTACTTGCTGTTTTAAGATTTTTCCCTCCTTTGGACCCTAGGCTTGTCCTAGTGGTCTTGTTACTTATGTTTGAGCTTGACTTTGACTTTTCAGGTTAAAAAGCTAATGCCCCAAGGAGTTTGATTCATATTTGAGTTGTTTCCTTTGATCATTGTATACTAATTTGTTTGTGTTGTAGGGTGCTTGGTTCTCTTGGACTTGGTGCTATGCACATTATTGTTTGATTGTTGATTGATTCTTATGTTGTTGTTTTGTTTATGTTGGGATGCTGATTATATTTGATTGATTTCAGGTACCCTTAGTTGCTCAGTTCTCTTAAGAACTTGCATTGCTTTGCTTGTATAGCATTTGCATTGAGGTATAGCACCTTCTTCTTCATGTAGTCTGGAAGACCTGGCTTGTTATTTAGCCAGGCAACTGTCTGAAGTCCTCCTTAAGAGGCGATGTTTGTGATTGTTTATGTTTGTCCCAAGCAGGTAAAGTCCTTTTAAAGGCAATTGGTGGATATAAGAGATATGTAGCCTATCTCCCACTATTCGATGAGTCTTCTCCTTGCTCCCATTTCATGGTTGTAGCATTGAGATCCAAACCCAAGATCTATCGAGTCTAATATGTGGAGAGAGTTCCATCTTTCTGAACTCCCACACCTTCTGATATTCAATACTCTCTCTGACCAGAGATAAGAGTGATGAGGCACACCCCTCATATCCTTTCATCTGCTTCACCTTAGCCCCTCAATGGCAAGGTTAAGAGCAACTTTAACCCTATTACAGTTGGCTTTAATGCCTCACCCTTTTGCTTGAGCCTCATTGAATGGTTATAGTGTGTGCTACTTGAATTTATGTGATTGATTACTTGATTCATTTATACATGATTACTTGATTTGCCATTGTGCATGTACTATCATTGATTGCCATTGTGCATTTATCGTCTTTGTTTGCCATTAGTGCATGATCGTTTCATTTGTCCTTGTGACATTGATGTTTTCCCATTGAGGACAATTGTAAGTCCATATTGATTGGCTTTTGTTCCTATGACATGGAAGGGATAGAGTGTAAGACCACTTCATTGGTCACTCATATCCTCTTTGCTCTTTGATTGAGCTTGTTGTTGTATGTGAGGATTCATTGTAAGCCCATGTAAATTTGGCATTTGTTTTTCCTATGATCATATGTGGAGGTTAACCTAAGTCCAGATAGATTGGCAGTTGACTTCCATGTTTTGTTTTTGTTTTGCTTTGTGAGATTGGAGTAAGCCCATTTATTGGCATCCGGTATCATTGTTTATTTTAGGAGATCGGTGTAAATCCATTTATTGGTATCCGGTATCCGCTTTTGTGTGAGATTGGAGTAAGACCATTGAGTGGCATCCGGTATCACCGTATCTTTCATTTTACTAACTCGTTTTGTCCCTCATTCCAAAGGACACACTTGAATCATCTTCTATATGATTTCAAGAGGTGAACCTCTAGGAAGTTTTACACTCCATCATCCATACCTTTTGTTTCAAATCCTTTTCACATTGTTGACTTTTCAAACTTGTATATACATGTTGTGCAAACATTCTCACCTCTTTCCAAATTAGAAACTTGGACCTTAAGTCCATGATTTTCCAAACTTCATTTTGTAAATACTTCATTTTGAATTGACTTTAATCATACTTTGACCATATTTTGTAGATAATCCAAATCAATTAACTTCACCCATTCAAATGATTTTGTGGCTTTGTCCATGTTTGTTAAGTTTTCATACATTAGCTATAGGTTTGATTTACCCTAGTTGGTTGATATTAATCTCACCTATTTGTCCTTAGTTGATTGAATTGTAAGTCTTCCTTGCTTATTATAGGGTTAACCCCTCTCTAGCAAGTTGAAGCTTTTTTCACATGGTGGACTTGTTGTTTCTTAAGGTTGAGTTTTCTCCCGTGGGTAACGTAAGACCTTTGAGCTTGTGTTTTAAAATTGAATCCACTAACTTTTGGAAGTTTTTAGCCGAACTACGGAGTTTTGATCCTTACCTTTGATGGAAGGTACGTAGGCAACGGGTTCATCCGTTCGAACAAAAAAATAATTAACATGTACATTCTTTTCTCATCATCCCACTCATGTTTGCACAATATGTCAAAAACAAATAAATATTTTTCTTATACAACAATTGTGAAAAAGGTTCCCTAGGAGTACCTAGGACGTGATGGGTGCCTAACACCTTCCCATTGCGTAATTTACCCCTTACCCGATCTCTGATCTTTTCATTGGTTTTCTACGTGTAAAACTTCTTAGGCTTTTGTTCGCTTTTTAGCCAGTCCTTTGGATAAATAAAAGTGCGGTGGCGACTCTATGTTTATTGTATACTTTGCTTATGATTTAATCAATAGATCATATAGCGACGAATACACCGCTACATGCATATCAATCATCTTGCCCCAGCCTTCTGCGTTACCTGAATTAATGACCTCCAAAGCTTGCTTATATGACACAATCGAGGTACCTAGCTTCTTCTGTTCAACAAAAGCCACCTTCTCAATATCAATAGTCTCAAAAGCTTGGCACAGAGTTCCATGAATTTCGCCATCCATCTCTACATATTTGAAAGAGGATAAATGGCTAACAAGAATGTCCTCTTCGCCACACACGGTCACAACCTGACCATTCCACACATACTTTAGCTTTTGATGGAGATTTGAAGAAACTGCTCCGGCCCCATGTATCCAGGGACGCCCCAACAGACAACTATATGCTAGTTGAATATCCATCACATAGAAGACAATATTAAACACTTTCGGGCCGATCTTCACAGGCAACGTGACTTCACCAAAAATTGATTGCTTGGATCCATCAAAAGCACGGACAATGAGATCACTTGGTGTAAGAACAACCCCTTCAACATCAAGCTTACTCAGAACCTTCTTGGGTAACACATTCAAAGAAGAGTCGGTATCAACCAACACATGCGACAACACCGCGCCTTTGCATTCCATCGTGATATGCAGAGCTCTGTTGTGATTGCGACCCTCAGGTGTCAAATCTAGATCTGTGAATCCCAAACCATGTCTCGTGCTAACATTTGCAATAACACCTTCGAGCTGGTTAATAGAAATCTCTTGAGGCACGTAAGCCATATTCAACATTTTCAGCAAGGCGTTACGATGTGCCTCGGAACACATTAACAGGGAGAGAATAGAGATTTTTTACGGTGTCTGGTTTAACTGATCCACAATCTTGTAATCACTTTTCTTGATGATTTTCATAAATTCCTCCACGTCTTTCTCGAAAGAACCCTCGGGCACCTCCTTTTGCACTGGTTCTTCTTCACCCACAACTTGTTTCCCTTTTGCTTTAGCAAGAGCCTCAGCATTGTTATCCTTCAGAGCCTGTGGTGCAAACAAACAACCACTTCTCGTAAACCCTCCGGGTCCTCCCACATTGTCCACAGTCGAACCAACTGTTACAGGAGTCTTATCTGACAAATCAATCGTCACTAGAGCCTGATTTACCGGTCTGGTCTGATTTTCTGATCTTCTATTACTGCGGAAAGCATTGTCATACTGCCACGGAATTGCTTTACCATTCTCAAAAGGTCTTCCACTAGAAGCAGCAATGGTGGTAGGAGCACCAACAGTCACCGGAGCAGATATGGTCACCGGAGCAGCTACAGTCACAGGAGTACCAATAGTCACAGGCGCATTAACAGTTCTCGGAGCACATCCCGAACCTTTTGACGGTGTGAAGTAAATGGTAACAGTTGATACCTCTTCACGGCCTTTCACTACTCGACCAAACTGCAAACTACCTTCATCCATCAATCCCTGGATACCTCTTTTCAACTTCCCACAGCCGTTCTCATGATTATCACAATCTGAACAAGTCTCATCACAACCCGGGAACACTCCCCCTTTCAGTAGACGTTCTTTCACCATAAACAACGAAGTCTGAACATCATCAACATCGACTACCAAGTCCAAAGCTTCCTCATCTTCCACACTGTTTACTCTGGGTCCACCATGCTGAGGCATAAGATTATTCACTACATTCGGAACAGGAGCAAAGTTAATCGCCTTAACATCAATCAAATCCTGAACCTTATAGTGAAAAGCCCGACAATTCTCAATGTGATGCCCTGGTGCACCAGAATGAAAATCACAACAGACATTAGCATCATACCCAGCGGGAATCCTCGTTAACAGAGCCATGGTGCGAAGTTCGACAAACTTTAATCTGAGCAGTTCAGGGAGCAACTCAGCATAAGTCATTGGCAACGAATCAAAACGACGATCTGGCATTCTTTGTCTTGGTTGAAATTGGCGTTGCTGTTGTTGTTGTGGTGGTGGTCCTCTTTGTTGTTGTTGGGGTTGGGTTGCTGGAATAGTCACAGCAGCAACTTGACGATATTGTTGTCCTCTGTTCATGTTTCTCCGATGGTGTACCGCATTTGTCTCACCCTCTCTCCTTCTGGGTGCCCTCGAAAATGGTTTCTTAGAACTCGAAGAACTTGAGGAACCAGGGTCTTGGATTTTTCCTGCTTTGATAAGACTTTCAGTTCTTTCTCCGCATATCACAACATCTGAAAAGCTACCAAACGGGCAACTTCCCATACGGTCCATGAACACACCTTGCAGGGTCCCAATGAACATATCAGTCAGTTCTCTCTCCAACATCGGAGGTTGCACTCTTGCAGCTAGTTCACGCCACCTCTGGGCGTATTCCTTGAAGCTCTCACCAGTCTTCTGAAACAAACTCTGCAGTTGGGTTCTGCTCGGAGCCATGTCTATGTTGTGCTTGTACTGCCTTAGAAAAGCTTCACCCAAATCTCTCCAGCTTCTGACAGATTCTCTTCTCAAGTCCATGTACCAGTCCAAAGACGCTCCAGACAAGCTGTCTTGGAAAAAATACATCCACATCTTTTCATCATCAGTATATGCAGATATTTTCCTGTAGTAAGCTTGCACATGAGTTCGAGGACAAGAAGTGCCATTGTATTTGTCAAAAGATGGCGCTTTGAACTTGTAAGGAATCCTCAATCCATCAACCAAACCCATGTTAGTAACATCAAAGCCCAAAGAATTCTGACACTCCATGCCGCGAATTTTTTCAGCAAGGGCATCAACCTTTTTATCCCTCTCTTCCGTTCTTCCTACTTCATCATCATCACTGAGGATAATGAACATATCTTCTTGTCTGTCAACCAAATGAGCAGGATGGCGGGCTGGAGCACGGGCCGCTCAAGCATTAGCAGTCTCTGCAAAGGTGGGTTATCCATTAATTCTGATACCCCTCAATTCATCACCCATAGCATAGTTATTGACAGGGATGGTGGCAGCAGTAGTGTCATTAACAGGGGCTCCTTCTGGCGAATTCCGACTGACAGGGGGAATCACAACCTCTTGTTTCTGGGCCAAGGCTCGAAGTTCCTCTTGCCCTTGCACGACCCCTTGCATCATATTCATGAATTGGGCCATGTTAGCCCTCATCTCTGCTAATTCTGCCTGAACTTGATCCATGATCCTCTGTTGATTCAACCTTGTTGCGTAACGGTGCGGACGATGCTCAGCAATCCTGCCTAAGTGGGGAACCAGAATGAGAAACCTTCTTCCAGAATGCCTGTAATGCAAGAATGATATGTGTATGATGCGTATGATGCGTATGCTGCTTTATCAGGAATGAACCTGAAAAGGACATGCATATGCGGGTTAACTTTTTTTCTTTTTTTATGCATTATTTTTTTTGGAAATAATACATGCTATGATGCAAATTGATGAAGCCATGGCAGGTTGGTTGTGTATCCCAAGGCGTAGGACCAGAACTTCAGTATCGGAACCAACAGTCACCAACAAAGCAAGTCATCGTCTGAGCAAGTACCCTCAAATTCAACCCAGGGATCCGAAATAAACGGAACCCGCTGATAAATACCACGGACAGAACTCCGGCGTCTCAGAAATAAATGTCCATAAATCCGACTGAACCAAAGTCACCATCACAGCATCACTGACAGAACCCGTATCTGTAGGAATCAAACCCTCCCCTCACAGGTGAATTCTAATGAGGTCATCCTAAGGCGGATAATGGTCTCGATAATCGGACAAGATACTCAACGGGTTTGCCCTTTCGGGTGTGTCGTTGCAGCTCTCATCTAAACCAAAGATCCGAGAAAGAACGGTCACCGAAGTCAACAACTCGAAAGAGATAACCCAACCAGAATGGAATACTCCAAACAGAAGGACTCTCTCTCAAAAGAACCTCGTCCGGCTGTGGCATGTCACGTCGCAACATCATGTCATACAACATGTGAGGAAACATGAGACCACGCTAATCCTAGGTGTATACTCGGGCCTGGGTTTTAGCCCCACTAAGAACACCCACCCCAAATCAGAGGAACCAACCTGTCTAGAATCCAACACAATGATGATATGATGCATGCAAACATATATGCATAAATAACACACAATAGACTATAAACAAACAAACGCTAGGAAAGGCCCACTAGGGAAGATGGACCAGCAAGAGGTCAACTTCTATAGTCCCCAGCAGAGTCGCCAGCTGGAGCTCCCTAGGATTTCCCGAATCCAGGTACAAACGCGAAAAAGAGCGGCGAGGAAAAAAGAGTAGAGTCGCCAGCTATGTACTTTTATCCCAATAGGAGGGAAAGGTAGTACTGCATAACCAAGAGGGAACGGATAAAACAAAGTCTCAAACCAAAGAAAACTGAGTAAGGGGGCCGGTTACGTGAAGGGAAGGTTATCGCACCCCTTCACGTCTGTGGTACTCCACAGGATCCACGTTTGCTATTTATGTCTAAAGTGTGTGTAAAAGTCCTACATGCAATGCGAAAAAGAGAAAATCAAAGTAGGGAAAATAAAGAGTTATTGCTCGCACAGGCCCTACCCTGCTGCATACGTATCTCAAGAAGGATTGAGAATCAGAGCACCGTTGCTCGGCTAGCCTGTTTCTGTTTTTTTTTTGTGTTTTTTAGGTGAACGACGTTACTACACAATCTACCGGATGCTCGACCTTTGGAGACTTACTCACCTGTAGTAGAAGGAGTTAACGTGTCCTTAAGAGAAGATAGAGTTTGTTTGTGTTTTAGGAATGCTCATGCAAGAAAGGAAGTCCTAGACGAAGGAACCGTGCTACCTTAATTGACATGCAAACGAGAGACTATACGAAGTCTAGCAATCCTATGGGGATACAATCACACCACACAAAAACATATACAACATGAAGTAAACACACCAACAAGGGGGCTCAAACATACAAGGGTAAGGCTTTAGTCAAGAGGGGTCATATCAACCTCGACAAACAAGCCAAAACTGTAGGGGTATGCTGAAGCTCTTAACCACTAACATTGAGAGTTAGGGTGAAGCTGATCAAATACGGAAATGAGGATCAGACCTCATGCTCTTAACCAGGGCCTGGGTGAGCTTAAATCAAAGAAAGCGTGGGGATCCAGAATGAGGGACCCTACTCCACTTGACTGACTCTATACACAGATCTTGGGTTATGTTCAAGAGCATCAACACGTAGTGCGAGCATAATGAACGACTCAACGAATAACAGGGGGTTGATTGCTAATCCCTTCTATCTGTCAATTGCCTCTTCACTTAGGAGGACTTAACAAGTAATATGCCTCATTTAGAGGTCTTTAGCACAAATGTAAACAATCACAATCATTGCCTCTTAAGGAGGACTTCAGCCAAATGCCTGCCAAAAAGGTGGCAGGACTTCTAGACTACATGGAGTAAAAGAGTGGCTACCTAAGTGGTGTATCAACCACACTCCAAAGCAAAGCTCAAGCAAGAGCTAAAAGCGACTAATGTACCTGTACAAAAGCCAAACAGTCAATATCTCAGACAGAAAAAACCAACAGACAACAACAGTGGAACTTTCCAATATCTATACAATGCAAGTCACAAATGCAAACACTCAAGTGAGTTCATCACATCAATGGACCTACAACACAACAAGAGTTAGTGATTAAAGCAAATAGCATCTCATGTAATGAGATCACATCAACAATTAGTGTTAAATGCTCAAGCCTGAAACACAAAACACAATTGGTAAGTACAAACCACTAGTACAAAGACTAGGTGTAACACCTCAAAATTTGCCCTCCTCTCTTGGGACTAGCTTAACATATTGCATATCATTTTTAGGTCATTAGTCATTGCATCTTTGCATATCATGTGGAAACATTGAGTAAGCCATCCTCCTAGGTCTTTCTCAGAAGATAAAGAGTTTAAGGGATGCAAGCCTGAGGGTTCATGAATTGATCACTAATCATCTGAGGATTGTGCTTCAATTAGGGTTTCTTGGTTCCTCAAGGAGGTCGATCATTATCTTGGTTGAAATGGTACATCATTATCATCATGGTCTTATCATCACCAAGAGATTCATTGTGCTTGATCATATTCCTTGGGATTAGGGTTTTGACCTCTGGTCAACCCTAATCAATTGTATTATGCCAATCAGGGTTTGTTGAGGAGATGAGGTCTTCATTGAGAGAGGGATCATCATATGGTTATATTGAGCTTTTGGAGGCTAGGGTTTCATCCTTGGAGCCATTTCATCAGGAGATTGAGGCTCAAGCTCAACAGTCAAGCTGGAATTCATCTATCAACTGAAAAAGTTAACCACAAGTCAACTGATGGATTTGGAGGTGGGAGAGGGTTAGAAACACTTCATTCATGTCCAAACAAGTCTCATTTGACATTTCAAACATCAACATTGAAGAAAATAAAGTCAGGATAAAACTTTCCAAAAATAGAAAGTGACTTGTAATTCAAAATTGCCAAAAATGGAAAGGTTTTCTCCTCAAGATTACATGTCCAAAAATGCTTCAAATGAAATTTTGTCCAACATGAAAGTTGTAGATCTTGTTCTCCCATTTCCAAAAAGTCCAAGAACATGAATTTCCCATGTGTGGTTGGCAAGTTATGGATCAATCTTGGTCAAGAAAATTTGAACTTCAAAAGTGCATAACTTTTGTACCAAAAGGCTAAATGGAGTGGGATTTTTTGCCACATTCTTGTTTTGAAATGTTCTATCCAATTCAAGCATCATAATCCATGAATTTCCATTGCAAAAATATTTGAATTTTCATTTGGATTTTGGAGGGAAAAGTCCAATTCAAAAAATAGGCATTGCATTCACTTGGTTTCACTTGCATTTGCCTCCAAACCACATTTCCAAGTGAATTGAGACAGAAATGAGCACTGTTACATTGGTCGTTGTATGCATAGGATGGATTGGCTAATTTGCACATAACACTCCAACTTCACTAATACACATGCATTTGGCTAATCATGATTACCAACATCATTAACAGACCCTATATAACCATAATCATAACCGTTTTTGGCCTAAGCATAACAGAATTCTGAAATTGAGATCTAGATCCAAAAAACTCTTCAATTGTTCTCTCTCACTTTTCGCCAAAATTCTTCACAAACCTTGCTGTTTCCACGATTGAATCATCATCTACAACCATAACTGAGTTGGATTGAAGCAAGATTGCAAGGATTTTGAGCTGATTCTTGAATTGTTGAAGCTAGCATCATCAATGGCAACTGTAGATTTGAGCAAGATCAAGCAAGACTGAGCATCCAACATTCATCCAAATCATCACACTAGCATTGAAGATCATCTGTTTTTGCTTCTCAAGGCTTGAAAGTCACGAATTCAGTTCTGCAATCTCTTGAAGGTAAGATTTCGAATCTAACAATTCATGCAATTAGGATATGCATGTTGTAGATCTTGAATCCATGAGTATTCTGAGCTTTGTGGCATTAATTTTCATCAAGATTTGAGTGAGATATGTGGAATATAAGATTGATGTGTGAATTTTCTTTTACTCGATCCAGACATGATAGTGAGAGTTAGGTTGAATTGATGTTAGATTGATGATGTACATTGGAAGACGAATCTAATGATATAGGTTTTGTGCATTTTGGTGATAATTTGTTCTTGAGCTGGAAATTCGTGAAGAACATTGCATGAACCCTAGGTTTATTTCCAGATTCACGTGTTTGATCCGTTTTTTGCCTTGCTGCATGCGTTTGGTTGTTAGTGGCTCATGTATTGGACCACGTGTACTGGTCCATTAGTGAAACGCAGCGCTTCACACTGTAGCGCGCTCAATTTCAAAACCATACTCCCTTCGATTCCGGGCGAGAGCACCTTCATTTGGCCTTTTGTATTTTTACTTCATTTCATTCACATGTTCATACCATGCTTCATCATGCTCTTTTTATTTTTTTCATTCATTCCAAAAATCATAAGTCCATGAATATTAATCCAATTGAGATGAGGTTTTTTGCATAATGTTCATCATGATCTCTACTATTTTTTGATGATTTTTACAGAAATTGTGCACGCCTGGATTTTTATTTTTCCTAGAGAATGTTCATACATGTGTTTTCTTGATATGTTTTGCCATTTTGATTGTGAAATGATGAGATTTTATCCAACACTCTTGAAATTTTGCATGCTTAAAATAGACACCTTGCTGGTCATTTTGGTATAGAGTTTGCATTTTTCTCATGTCTGGTTGTGGAGTTATGATATGATTAATGTAGGTGTGACAATGTGTGTCACACCATTGCTTTCTTGACTTGTTGATTTGATTTTCCATGCCATTTCAATTCCAAATGATGTGAATTTTTGCATGATGCTACTTATGGATGTTAGGATTGCTTGTGAATTTTTGTGGAATTTTTGGATTCAATTTGGATTTGTTTGAGATTTTCTTTGCTGATTGGTCATTTGTGGACTTTTGATGAGTCATGAACTTAGATGATTTGTGAAATGCTTGATGTTTATCATATGGAATTGAAATTTTGCACATTGATTCTAGACACTTTGAAGTTTATCTTGGCTTTGGTTTGAGACATTTATCATGTGTAGATTCTGTTTTAGGCTTGTGTGAAGTTGATGCATGAAATTGTGCCCTAATTGAGCTTGTTTGTGCTTACCTTGCCTTATAGAATTTAATTACCTTGTTTCCACTTGTCCAAATGACTTGAATTTTGGTATGATGATCATGTGATGTGTGCTGTTTAGCCATGATTTTTCTGGAGATTTATTGAATTATTTTTGAGTTAGTTTGGATTGATTCATTCTGTTTGGTCCAATGAGCTTTGAACTTGCATGCTTTACCATATTTGGATTGTGAAATAATTTTGGTACATGATATGAACATGGTACCTTTTGGATGATGTTTTAATTTAATTGAACTTGATTATTGTCAATTTTCATGTTCTGTTTTGAATTATTTCTCCCTCTTTGACCCTAGGTCTTGTCCTAGGGGTTTGCTTATGTTTGAGTTATGTTTTCAGGACAAAGAGCATATGGCTATGAGGGAAATGATTCACTTGCTTGAGTTGACTAATTGGTCAATGTTGAACTAATATTGAGTTTGTTTTGTAGGTGGCTTCTAAGTCATTTGAGTTGAGCTTGAGCTTTGCCTTGATGCATAGCTTGCTTGTCTGTTTGCTTGTGTACAGTTAACTGTTGACTTTTAGTTTGTCTGTTTGACTTTTTGAATTGTAAACTGACTGAGTTAGATTGTTTTCAGGTACATTAGTTGCTATAGTTCTTTTGAACTTGCTTTTGCTGTTGCTTGGTTGCTTAACCAATTGAGGTAGAATTCTTTGACTCCATGTAGTCTGGAAGACCTGGCCTGTTACTTGGTCAGACACCTGTCTGAAGTCCTCCTTAAGAGGCAATGCTTGTGTTTGTTTATATTTGTGCCAAGCAGGAAAAGACCTTTGATAAGGCAATTGGCAGATACAAGAGATGTGCAATCCATCTCCTGCTATTCGGTCGAGTCATCCCTTTGCTCACACAACTGGTGTTGATGCATTGTGGATATTAACCCAAGATCTATGTTGAGTCAGTCATAAGTGTAGAAGGGTTCCCACTTTCTGAACCCACACTTCCTTTGTCTAAAGCTCTCCCAGGCCAGGGATAAGAGCTGTGAGGCACACCCCTCACTTCCTATTTCATCTGCTTCACCCTAACTCTCAATGTTAGGGTTAAGAGCTAACATCACCTGATACAGTTGGCTTGCTTTTGCAGCCTGACCCTTGTGTGAGCCCACTTTGTCTGTATATAGTGTGTGCTAATTGTGTGTATGTTTGCTTGGTTTTGATTATGCTTGCATGCTTTGCTTTGCCTGTTTAGGATAGCTTGCAGCCAGTGCAAGTTAGATAGAAAACTCAACCTAGGACCATTATGGAATACATGATAACTATTAGGCTCGAGTCAGTCTCCCTTCTAGTTTGTCATTTCCCAGTCTCTGGTTAGGAGATAGTTTCTCCCCTGTTAAGGGGAACTACGTTGCCCTGGTCCTCATACCAGATGAGGTACGTAGGCAGGAGGTCGCACGAGATCTCTCCGGGCACCCTTTTTTTTTGTGTGTGTGTGTTTGCTTGACAACTATCAGGCTCGAGTTCCCGACTCCCTGTTAGTCTGTGTGTTCACCCTTTTTTTCTTTTTGTGTGTGTTTGCTTGACAGTTGCTAAGCTCGAGTGCCAGACTCCTTAGTAACTTGTTGTCTGTTTGGTTCCTTCTTGTGTGTGTTAGGAGATGGATGTAAGCCCAGCGATTGGCTGTCCGTATCCTATCGGTGTTTGTTGTGTGGAGTCTGATGTAAGTCCAGCGATTGGCAGTTGGTTTCCTGTGTGTGTTTGTTGGTTCGGAGTCCGATGTAAGTCCAGCAATTGGCATTTGGTTTCCATGTTTGCCTGTTTGCGTGTGTTTTGTTTCGGCGTGCGTGAGCCGAACTACGGTAGCTCTGATTCTCATTCCAGATGAGATACGTAGGCATAGGATGCGATATCCTAGCGAGCCCTTTCCCCTCTTTCCCCACCTGTGTTGTTTCTAGTGTGTGTGTGTGTGATGTTTGTGAGCAGTTTTAGCAACCTTTTTCTTTCCTTTTGAGCGTGGATCCCGTCGAGTACGACGGATGCGTAGGGGTGCTAATACCTTCCCTTCGCATAACTGACTCCCGATCCCATCTCTCTTTGGTCGCGAGACCATGTCTTTTCCAGGTTTACTTCGAGCGTTTCCTTTCCCTCTTTGGGATAAATAACGCACGGTGGCGGCTCTGTTTGTTTTGTTTTAGCCCGCCGGTTGTTTTTCGCGGATGCGACACTAGGGTCAAAGGCAAGTCAAATAGTCAAAACAGAAGTCAATATTTCACATGAAGCACATTCAATCAAACAAGAAAGAGTCCTCAAAAGGACCAAAGCCAATTCATAAGGCAAAGCCATCAAGTGATCAAGATAAGGCAAAGGCAAGCAATGTGATCAAAATTGGACATCAAGAATAGAAAATTCACATTAAAACAGAAATGTATCCAATGATCATGAAACTTTCTATGTGAGTTTAACGTGTTATGAACAAGCATCATACCAAAAATTAAATCCAGAAGAGGTCAATTGGTGTATGAATGAAAATGCACGAGTACAAGGCACAAAATGTTACACCAAATGTCACACCACATGTCTATGTGTCCAAAACAGTGGTATCAAATGATAAAAATGCCAAACAAAAGCCAAAAAATCATGTCACATGTTATGATCAGGCATGTCAAATTTCAAGGCAATTGGATAAACCATGAGCATTTCATAAAACAAATAGCACAACATAGCAAATTAGCATCATGTTCAAACAATCAAGCACAATTGAAAATCCAGCAACATAAAAATCAGGAAATTAACATCACAAAATAATAGACATCAAAACAAGAATGTGAAAAAAAGTTTGGATCAATTTGGACATGTATACTATTTTTTGTGATTTTTGGAAGTTGAGTGAATAAAAGTGAAATAATATGAAATAAATGGAAAATGATATTTGAAATGAAAAATCATCAACATGCATCAGGCAGGGATCGAACCAAGGCAAAGCAGGTCACAGCGCTCAAGTAAAAAACAAATGGAAATATGCGCTAGGGAAGAATCGAACACAGGCCAAGCAGGTCCAAGGCGCGCTCACAAAATAAATCAATTAAACAAACATTGCCAAGGATCGAACACAGGTCTGGACGTTTGCAAGCGCGCTCAAGTGAAATAAAAGAAAAAAGCCAAGCGAAGGTTCGAATAGAGGTGTGTGAGGTCCATGCAGCGTTCAAATGAAATTAAAAGAAACAAGCCAAGCGAAGGAATCGAACTGAGGTGTAGAAGGTTGCAAGCGCGCTCAAATGAAACCCTAAGGCGCTGAACCAGACGGCCAGAATAGTGATTCCGATCGTCTTCTCTGGTCACACGCCGGTGGAGGTTCATCATTTTTTTTCAGAATCGCGCGTATCATACATCATTGGAAAGGTCTTGCTACCAGGAACAATATTATCATGATCAATTAGCCTAAAACTCCATGGATTAACCGGATCGAAGGAAAACAATATGAACATCAAAACTTCATTTTCACATATCTCACTCGATTCTTAACCAAATCAAGTTCTAAAACTATCAGCATCATCAGCACAAAAGGATCTATCTAATCATGTACATGAAAAGGCAAAACGTGAGGATCAAATTTCACTTACTTGGAACTTGCAGTGATGGAATTCGCGTGTTTAAGGCTCCAAAACATCTAGATCTTCTCCTCTACTTGTATCTTGAAGCTTTGTGTGCGAAATAGCAATTGAATCACCTTGAATCCAGCTCAATTTGAAGCTTCCATGCTCATGTTCAAGCTTTGGATCTGCACGAATCTGCACCAAATTCTTCAAACCAAACCTTGATTCTTACTCAATGATACATGCTAAACACGATTGTGCAAGAATTATGTGGAATTGGATGAAGAAATTTGAAAATTGAAGAGAGAGAAATTTGAGAGGGAAATGAGATTTTGATCCAAATTCTGTTATCCTCCCTGATTACAGTTATCATTAGGCTTATATACTCCTCATTAATCACACTGAAATTAAGATTAGGCATTGGTTAAGTGAAAATTAAGGAGAAATAAGGTGAATGGCAAATTTGGCAAGTGTGAGGTGGCATGAGCAATGTGCACGTGAACAGTGCCATGCAAGGTTCATTTTCACTTAAAAACATCCAATAAACAACATGGAATTGGTATTAGGCTTGTATGATTCACCAATTTTGAATTCTCCATTTTCCCTCCAAAATGCACTTGTATGGACACTTGATCATGTGAGCTTCTTTTATGCAATGCAATGGTTGATTTGGAAAGCCTTGGTCATAACAAGTATTTTGCAAAAAGAATGGACCAATTTGGAGTTTTGAAGCCAAAGTTATGCCATGTTGAACTTCCATGTACACTTTGTAATCATTTGGCCATAACTCCTCAACCATTAATCAGATGCTCATGATATAGGACTTTTTGAAAAGAGGAGAGAAAGATCTTAAACTTTCATGTTCACCAAAAATCCATTTGAAGCTTCTTTGATGTTGGAAAATCAAGTTGAATATGGTCCAAAAACTTGCCATTTTTGGAAACTTTGAATTACAGGTCACTTTCCATTTTTGGAAACTTTTGATTTGACTTCAAAACCTTCAAGATAGATGTTTGACATGATGAATAGGCCTCTTTTGAACATGATTGAGATGCTTCCACTCACTTCCCCAACTCAAAGCCCTCAGTTGACTGCACAATTGACTTGTATGGTCCTCAGATGACCTGGAAATGCCTTGATGAATTTGGGCCTCTACCACTTGGTAAAATTGCTTCAAAATGAACCCTAGCTCATATAAGCTCTTTAGAATAATCATGTGGCCTTCATCTCAAGGAAATACTTGCTCTTTTGCACTGAGGATTCTCTTGATGCCAATTCTGACTGATATGGTGCAATGCAATATGGAATGATAAATGACCTAAAAAATGAAATGAATGCATGAATGGGGAGGGCAAATTTGAGGTGCTACACCCTTGTTTCTTTGGAGGCCACTTCCTTTTTCTTCTCCTCAATCGTCCCCAGCAATTTGGTGACCTCTATGTCGGCATTCATCACCAACTCCCATTTCTCCTTCACAAAGGCCTCAGTAGTTACAATCTGGCGTTCATTTTCCCTAACGCTGTCGAGATGACGCAGCATGGGAACCAGAAGTTTTTCTAAAGCGGCCGTTGCACACTTAACATATTCTGAAAGTTGAAGGTCTTTGAGTTGGGCAAACCCATACAAGATCTCTGGGCCGACAGCAGGCTTATTCATAAGCACATGAGGGAGGTCTGGATTCAAGGCGTGAAAACGAACCTTGTCCATTAGAGCTTTGATTTTCGTCGCCTCAGAACCCATCTTACCAGAATGGTGAAGCTGCTCAGAATCTGAAGAAGCTTCACGTGACCTTACTAGGCTACGAAGCCTAGCAATTGCTTCTAGAGCACAAGGCTTTATGGCTAGCCCCTAGGAAGATGAAGGAGAAGTGGTTGATAGAGGAGTAGTCTGAGAAGGTTGGTTTTTTGTGGTGCCGACATCCCCTGGTCCCTTTGAATCCTGCAAAGGCGAGGAAGCTGAAGAAAGACTAGAGGCAGAACTATTCGAACTGGAATCCGTGTGCGTTGCAGGGCTAGTGACGGAATCAGAGTCACTATCACTAATATGGATAGGGAAGCCAATGAACTCACCAGCAGTGTCGACAAAGGGTGCTTAGTGAGTTGGAGAAGAAACCGACGACGAGGGAGTATAGTCGACGATAGGGTGAGATGGCTCACCAAAAGCATTAGCCTGTTGAAAGAGAAAAATATGTTTGTAAGAAAAGTCCAGTAATTCAAGGGAAAAGATAGTAAAACAAGTGATTACCTGTGTTGGTATAGGGGAAACAACATTTGGATTTTCTTCCCCCAAGACAGCAGCAATGAGGGTGTTAGTCGACTGCGAAGCCCCCACAGTTGGATCAGGAGCTTTATTAAGGAGGGATGTGTCGACCACAATAGTGTCGGTGTCTAAAGAAGGAGCCTCTGGAGTGAGCACTTTATGGTGTTTCTTTTTCTTGGCTTCACCACTCCTGGAGGGAGAATCATGCTTCTTCCTTTTGTGGCCCTGATGGCCTTTGGATTTGTGGGAGTGCTGAGAAGATGGTTGAGTCGGCTGGGGAGTCGGCTGAAGACATGAAGAGAGATTATAAGCAAATATTCTAATCAGAAGATCAGACAAGCCGACAAGAAATACCTCAGGTCTTGTGGCAGCAAAACGTTTATGTTTTTTGGATTTCTTGGAGTGAGAAGAGACAGTGGGGTCTGTTGAACGTGGTTGACCCTGCACATAAGTAAGAAGTTAGAGATTACGTATTGTTTTCCTTAGAGAAATAACAAGGTTGAGTGAGATGCTTCATATAGGTGCATACCGAAGAACTGAGTTTTTTCAAAACTTGGGAAATAGGTCACTCATCATCATCAGAGGACTTCTCAGGAGCAGACTGCAAAAGGGGAAATGACAGTTAAGAATAAAAACGAGGTAAAAGAAAACGACAAATCAACTAGAGTTGAACCTGAGTCTCTTGTGTCGAAAGAGTAGGCTCATTGGCAGGAACCTGATCCACAGTGTCTAGGGGGATCGTTGTAAAGAAATATAAAAAGCAAGTAAGCAATGAAATCCAACTAAAAGGAGGTGTTAGCTTTCCAGAAAAGTGTTACCAATTTGTGTGGATTCGAACACGCTAACATATTGAGGATTAATATGAAGTGGCCCTGAGTAGTAGGGCAGATAATGCTTCGTCGGTACCACTTTGTCAACCTTTTTCTTATAAGCATTTTGCATGTCTGAAAAAGGACAATAATACCAATATGGAATTGAATTGCCAAAGGCCAAAGCCAGCGGGCTAGATGGCAAAGGAGGAAATTTGATGTTTCCAAAATGAAGGGCGTAAAAATACTTGTCTTTCGCGTAACTAGTGATTTTAAGTCTTGGGAGCCTGTCGGTTACCTTCTCCTTTAATTTGGACGCGGCCTTAGAGATGGTCCGACGAAGATTATCAGGTCGATATACAACTTGGAAATAGTTCTGAAAAGCGAGAATTTGTTTGGCATGGAGAGCCTTACACTTGGTCGATTTCGCCTGCAAATAAACAAGAGCCTGAGTTAGTTGAGATCATTTGGCCTCAGGAGCGCCAATGTAAACAGCAAGATACGACTGCCACCAATCATCAAACAATTTGGTGCAGAAGAAGGCTGGTTGAAAGGGAGTGGAATGAAGCTTTGGCCGGTTTTCCCAAAGGGTCTCAAGATCTTCTTGGATCACACTCCAGGGTTGATCACAAAGGATGTTTGTGAGTAAGTCGGGAGAAGAATACAGGGACTTGGGAATAAATTGACAAAGGCCAAATTGTCTGGCTACCAAGTTGGGTTGGTAAGCAACTAGGCCAGGGTTGCTGCCGGAGGTTACAACCGACAGAAATTGGGGGACCAGAATACGTCTCCATATAAGGAAGGATTCATTTTTATGCTCATCTTCAGTCGGAGGAAAGCCCTGGTGAGCCATTCAGGACCTTCAGTTCGACGACTGAAAGGGGCCATAGAAGGATGAAAGTCGGCGCGGGTCAGCATGATGGTGAATAAGAGGCGAAACACCTTGACGTCAGGAAAAGTTTTGTCGATGGGCGTCAAAGGGATCAGTCGCTTTCAAAAAAGGTGTCGTTCTTTTGGGGGATACGCAACCCTTCTCATCCCATAGGGTGCTATGTCTTTAGATAAAATTGCGTTGAGCCACAGTTGTAAGAACCAAAAAGGTCCATGGACCAAAACATTTTTCTTCTTTGAGTTCTCAGGGTCAAAGAGTTTGATTTGACAAACAACTTCAGACAGAGATTCATAAAGAGAGGCCAAGATTAATTGGTCCAGAGCGATGTCACGCTCTTGGTGCAGCTGGGTTGCCAGAAGAGCAAAATGTTTGGCTATCTGCATAGATCTAGAGCAGAAAACGAAACGAGATAGCCAAAGAGTCAGGAAAGCCACATGTTCTTCAGTGGTCACATGGCCTGAAGAGGTGGCATGGTGATCAATAAAATTGTTGTATGTCAGCTTGCGAGAGTCACCAACGTCAAATCGCAGAGAGATTGGTGCTACGACTTCATAGTCGAAAACTTCGCCAGTCGGTTTTAAGCTGGTGAGGGCAGCGATATCCAAGAGTGTCGGCATAATCATGCCACACTTGGTATGGAAAGAATTGGTCGAACTATCCCAAAATTGGAGGGCAACCAGTAACATGCCACAAGATTGAGGAGGCCCACAATGGGCAATCTGCAGAAGGGTATAGCTATTTGTCCATTTCGAATGATCGATTTTCTCTGTTTCTAAGCGATCCATCCAGGCGCAAAACATAGGGCAGTTCTTGGGAGGAGCAGTCCTAAAATTCCTGTCGACATAACGAAGGGAAAAAGGTTTTTGGGAAGAAACCAAAGGTTCAGAGAGATGACTGGTGAGGAAAAAGGAATCTGTTTTGGTTATCTTAGGACGACGATTTTCTGGAAGTGGACCTAGAAATGCTAAAGGTTCGTCTGCCAAGGAGAAAGGAATCAATACCTGGGAACGTCAGATTTTTTCTTTCTCTTCTGCAAATGGAGGTTCAGGAACGTACTCCTTGCCATCAATGGTGAGTGGTTATGCGAGCTTCGCAACAGAGGGAAGTGTTTTGCTTTTACTTGAGCTAGCCATGAAGGAAGTTGAAGGTTTGGAGAAGAAAGATTGTTTTTTTTACTAAAACAGAGTGCAAGTGATTATCGTTTACTGAAGCAAAAAGCGAAAAAAGGAAAGAAGAAGAAGAAACAAGGGTTTTATAAGGGTTAAGCCCTAAGAAAAGGAAGAGTGAACGTTTGATCTTTTGATTCGACACGTGTACCCATGTTCCCACGTCTGCAGACACGTGGAGGCGAAAAGGCAGTTACGGCGGTAAGCACGTTTCAGTCATAAAGACGTGAAGTGATGGAGATGTGATTTTGTGTGTCTCGAGGAAAAAGGGAGACATGTGTCATGATTAGATGACATCATCAGCGTGGGGCAAACAGGTGTATTACTAAGTAGAAGTGGAAGCGGTAAGGAGCAAGTCGACATCTCAAAGATGCCATTATCTCACAAAAAGTCGACATTCGAAAATGGCATCTCTGGGGGGCATTTTGTTACCACAAGAAATTTATAAGGCATGTTGAAGGCGTATTCAATGAAAGTGCCTATAACCCATCAAGGGGTGGAGAGGTGCCTAAGATACGCAAGAGTTGAGAAAAACATAAGTCACCAGGAGATGAAACCGACAGAAGAATCATGTTTGGTCGAAAACCCATTCTGTCGACTGAAATGAAGACTGAGACTTAAGGAATTTCTAGTTGCGTCAAACGCATAGGAGACAGGGTCGACCCAACACCTGGGCGGGAGAAGTTTAAAATTTAAAATGACTAGCAGTTACAAGGAGAATAAGCGCCAGAACATGGAGCAGTTTGCAGAACGTGTATGGGGCAGTTTGTAGATCGTGTGGCACGACGTCTGCTATTTTTTAGGAGTTTTGACCTGTAGGCAGTTTCTTTAGTTTAGTATAAATAGGATATCCCACGAGGGGCTCGGGGTGTTCACTTTGTACCAAAATCACTTGTAAAAAAACTTCTCATTCCCAACGCGAGGAAGCAAGAGTTTTTGAGAGTGCTATGTACGCGAATCACCACATTTATTTCAATGCAACTTCCTTATTTTTCAATTGTTCCCGTTGAACACTTTATTTTAATTTCATTTACTTTCGAGTTATCACTTTACGTTGCCGTCTACGCCGTCGACACTGGTTCTATTACGATAATAGAATTTGTAACACCCTTTTTTCTACCCCAAAATACTTAACATATAATCAGAGTAAATAAGCACGCATATAAATAAAAGGGCGTCACATCGACGTTTTCAAAAACTAAGAGCTTTCAAAAACCAACATCATTCATCATCAATATACAATACACCTGGTCATTTAAAATAACACATTTCAATTATCATGAATATTCAAGCATATGCGTTCGCAGCGGAAAATAACGAATATCCATGCATTTCATCAAATGATCCATGTCCCATACCATGATCATCTCTCAATAATCTCTTCAATTAAACATGTTCACAATTAATAACATAAAACGTATCCAAATCAAATATGAGTTTCATACTACCAATCTACCCAGTGTTACATGACCAGAGCATTGACTCACTACTTAGTCTCTAAACGAAGTACCGCAGCTCTCCAGCTAATCTCGAGTGAGCTACCGTCCACTTACTTCAGCGATACTACTCCTGAGTATCTGCGCGATACCCATGTAAAGGTAACATTCAAACAGAAAGGGTGAGAATTCAAATCATTATGAAGAAGTATTAATCAAGCACAATGATTAAATCAACAATTAAAGGAATTCGTCACACTTCATATAACCATGTAAATAATATTAAACAACATTTACTTCACATGTTTCAAGCACACATAAAAACTCAAGGAGTATAATATTCAAATCCAATAGTATATTTTCAAAAATACACATAACGACAATTATCACATAATCACATAATTTGCCAAGTTATGTATCCAAACATCACCAAATTCAATTACCATATCTCATACACACATCACAATCACAACAATGCAAACATTCAACTATCACATGACTCTAATGTGACTCAATGCAAGACATGTGACTCTATGCATGTGGTACCATAATGTGAACCCAACGTTTCACCGCTTTCCGATTCAATATCTAGAATCCAAGCCACGCTTCCGATCCGGACAAGATCAAAGCCACTACCACGCCTATTTCCAATTAAGGATCAACGTGTGCTACGTCTATTTCCAATGAAGGATCACCGTTTACTACCTCGCCTATTTCCAATTAAGGATCAACGATTGCTACATCTACCTCGCCTATTTCCAATTAAGGATCAACGAGTGCTACATCTACCTCGCCTATTTCTAATTAAGGATCAATGAGTGCTACATCTACCTCGCCTATTTCTAATTAAGGATCAACGAGTGCTACATGTGAACCCACAGTTTCACCACTTCCACTATGAAGTCGACCATGTTATGAATGAATGCACACATACCAACACATATGCAATTAAGATCATCTCTACCATCTTAACATTCCACATATCACCATAATTCAACTCTATGAATTATCCACCAATGGTACATATACACATTCATAACATTATATATCATTCACAAATATAGGCTAATTATCAACTACTCACACTCCAATGGTACATATACACACTCATCATAATATATATCATTCATAATATTACATATACACATTCATCATAATATATATCATTCATAATAATACATATACACATTCATAATAATATATATCATTCATAATAATACATATACACGTTCATAATAATATATATCATTCACAAATATAAACTAATTATCAAACACGCACCCTAGAGTTCATTGCAAATGAATACAACTTTTAAAATCTCAATTTTTCAATTTTCAACAGTGGTAACCGGTTAACGCTCGGTGAGTAACCCGTTACTCAGTTTAGCAGAATGCAGATTTTTAAGCAAGTAACCGGTTAACGCTCGGTGAGTAACCCGTTACTTAGTTTAACAAAATGCAGATTTTTAAGCAAGTAACCGATTAACGCTCGGTGGATAACCCGTTACTATAAAACAACATGCAGAATTTTCTGCGTTTTTCATCGTTGGAGAACTTCCGGACCTCCGATTTCGATTCCGTAAAAAGCTACACGTTCAGAAAATTATAACTCATACAATACTCTAAATATATGACATTAGTTTACAGTTTTAACCCAATTAAATCACCATAAATTAAGAACACTCATCAAAACCTAACAATTCCAAAACATGCAATTTAAGGATTTCAACCTAAACATGTTCCTACCCATTGACCCGATCATACTAACCCATAATAATAAGGATTCCCCCCTTACCTCTTCAATTTTCTGGAAACCCTAGCTCTTCTCTTTACTTTTTCTCTCCTCTTTCTCTATTGCCTTCAATGATCAAATGAATCCTAATTCTCACTCTCCTCACCTCTTACTATTTATATTAGTATTCTATTTGGGCTTAAGTCATTATACTTCTAATTTAATTAATAGGCCCAATAAGACCTAATATTTAAATATCTCTATTTAATTCAAATAAATTAAACTAACACAACATACACACTAAGTTAATTAATTCAATTATTCCTCATACCTCATATCAACTAAATAATTAATTAACACACCAATTTAATTAATATAATCAATTATTATACCACCTAATAACCAATTAATTAATTAACACTCCAAATAAATAAAATAAAATATAGTAATAATAATATAATAAATAATTACTAAAATTGGATTGTTACAGAATTCACCAAAAGCGTGTTCGTCGTGTACGTCTTCTGAATGTTGTAGTGCTGTCGGTCACGAGTCACCCATAAGCTATAGCATCATTATCATTTCTTGTGGAAAAAACCTGTACTTGCTCAATACTTTGTCAGGAGCCGTTCCTCACAAAGCTAATTGTCTGTCGAATTGAATAAGTCACACTGTCACACTAGCACATGTCTTAGGATCAACTGGTCGATCCTGCAAGTAACCCTCAGTTGTAAGGCCTAGGGAGGACCAGCAGTTGTTTACCAATTTCCACAGTAAACAGAGTGTAACATATGCACGCTCAAATAACCGTGTTTTCAACCCATCACATGCGATCGAGAATACCACACGGTCAAAATGTTCTTACAACATCTCAAAAAACTAAGTTTCGGCTCTAGTCGAACCAAGACTCTTACGTACACATCATTAGTGTACCTTCACCTTTGTCCTTTGCTGAGGTTTTTACCCTTATCGAAAATCTCAACTAACGGGAATATATATATATATATATATATATTAATTTTGTAAAATTTATAAAATAAAATAAATAATTATAAAAAGTAAATTAAATTAATTTTAGAGATGAATTAATATTTATCCATTAAAAAATATTAACGGCATATTAGATGAATTATATCTATATTGGATACAATTTAATTGATTTTTAATTCTTTTTTAGTAAATTATTAATTGATTCCAATTTTTTCCTTTAAATCATCAAGATGTTAAATCTAATACTACTTTAATGTAGTATTATAATAGAATTTATTATTGGATTGAAAAATATTTTTATAGATATCATGTGTATAAAATTTAATGTAATACATAATATTTGACATGTTAATCAGATACATAAAAATTAATAACATACATAAAAATTAATGTTTCATGAAACTTCATCAAAACAATTAATTTTGATTCATCTCTTTTATCTATTAAATAATTTTTAATTGATATTAAATTTTATAAAAAAAATTTATATAATAAAAATATGGTAAAATACTTTTTCGGATCTTTTAACTATATCCTTGCGTTCAAATTAATTTTTTAAATTTTTTTCGAGTCAGATAAAAAACAAATTTGAATCCAAAAATATAGATAAAAGATTAAAAATAATATTTTACTTTAAAAATATTTAATTTTATATCAGATATATGATAAAAAGTTATTAAAAGTGTTAGTATTATTAAATTTGACACTTGTCATTTTATCCTATCGTGAACTTAAATCATTGTATATATTCTTTGATATTATTTGACATCCAATTTACTCAACAAATAAGATACCATAGTAGTTTACTCAACATTTGGAAACTTATCTGTTGCACAACACATAACCAACCTTCAATACTCAACTGGCCCCACATAAATTTGCCACATTTCTCTTTCCCCTTTGTCTCTCCTCTGTAATTCATCATATTCTCTCCCAAATCCGAAATCCTCGCTAAAAAATACACAATCTTACGACCAACCCATTCGCTGTCAATAACCAAAATTTCCCATTATTCTCTCACAAAACAAAATATGACATCTGAGATCCTTCCCATAACCAATCATCAAACACCTAACGCTCATTCTTCTTCTCTTTCTTCTTCTTCCGCTCTTACAATGTTGCTTAAATACGACGACGAAGAAAACCCATACACGAGTCTCTTACACTCTTCATTGAAAAACAACAACATCATGTCGATTAAGCCTCTTCTATCGAGGTCTTCAAGCTTCAACTCCTCAATCAATAACAACGACTCAATTGGCGCTGTTCCTTCTTTCTATCAGAAAACACGAAGGCGTGTTGCGAGTGAGGATTCACTGGCTTATGTTTCTAATAGTAGTTCTCGTGGATCTTCCTTTGGACGCGATGTTAGACATGTTGCTTCGGAAACGTTTCTATTGACTCGTCTTGGATTGAAGATGTTGACGTATCTTGGGTATGAATTATCAATTCTTGATTCAGTTTATTTCTATTTATAATCTATGCGATTTGAATTTGAAATGCTCACTGTTTATGTTTTTTTTTTGCCCCTTTTGAATTAACAATGTAATTAAGTGCTTAACATATAGGTCATTATGACAAAAGAAAATTAAACCAAACTGTTTCTATATAAACCATGAGCTGCTTCCTTTATAGGAATAAGCTAAAAGTAGCTTATGGACATGTATAAGCTGTTTTTATAAGTTCTTAGAGAGTCTCACAAGTGCTTATGAGAGTGGATTAACTAAAATAAACCAATTTAAATAGATTGTATATATGTCTATGAATTCAAACTGATTCATTTTGTATAGAGGAAAAAACTTGAGCCTCTTCTTTTAGCATTTTGAGTTGTGAGGAGATTCTACATTCCGATTAATTATGTGCTCTTTAATGTTCAATCATGGGGGTTCATAAATGTGCTCTTTAATGTTGAAGGAGTGTTTTAGCATTATGTGCTCTTTAATTTTGAAGGAGTGTTTGGGTTAACATCTTAATTAAGCGCTTCATCAATTAACATTTATCATACGGGGAGCTTATATGTAAGCTGTTTCTAAGATGAAAGGAAGACGGGGGGAAATATACTTTACTCTACATGTAAGCTGTTTTTATGAGTTATCTTGGGAAGCTTATAGTTGAAAAGATAGTGAAAAATAGGCTTAGGTGGTTTGAATATGTAGAGAGAAGACCTTTAGATTTTGTTGTAAGGAGAGTAGATAAGATGGAGAAGAGTCAAACAACCAGAGGTAGAGGAAGACCTAAAAAAACTATAAGTGAAACTATTAAGAAAGATCTCGAGATTAACGAATTAGATAGAAACATGGTCTTGGATAGAACATTATGGTGGAATTTGATCCATGTAGTCGATCCCAATTATTGGGATAAGGCTTGGTTGTTGTTGTTGTATATTGGGAAGCTTATAAAAAGCGTTTCATAAAAGCTAGAGCCGTTAAGTTCTTCAAAATATTTACAGTGTTTATGTCTTAAGTCCAAATAAGCTCTTCCAATTGGTATCAATAAAGAGGAGCACCATTGAAGACTCTTATTGGGCATGCATTCTTGCATTATGTTGTTATGTTAAATATTTGGACATAACTACTTGCTTTGTGATGTTTGTTTATTTGTTTTCCACGAATATCTTCACATATGCCTGTTATGGATGCTTTCTGATCACTATTTCTCTTCAGGGTAGGTTATAGATGGATTACAAGATTTCTTGCCCTTGGTTGTTATTCTTTACTGCTTTTACCAGGCTTTGTTCAAGGTTTGGATCCAGTCATCTATGGCATAACTATCATTCATAAATGCACAAATTTGATTTGAAAACATTAGTATCTCACATCAATAATCTATTGTAGTTGGATACCATTATTTCTTCTCCAGTGAAATACGCAGAAGTATAGTTTATGGAGATAAGCCACGAAATAGGTATGCTTTATTCATATTTTCTATCTGCATTCATAGTTGTAACTGCTGTACTTTTGATTAATAGTATGTTTCCTTTGCAGGCTTGACTTGTTTTTGCCTAAAAACAGTGACGGGCCAAAACCAGTTGTTGCTTTCATTACTGGTGGAGCCTGGATTATTGGGTATGTGACACCCATGTTTTGTTTCCTTCTGAATTTGCAAATAAGATGGAAAAAGGTGTTTGACCAATTATGTTTTTGAGAGGATAATACACTATTCAATAATTCAGTGTTTTCTGTTCATATATGAGCTTCAATTCTTAATTATACCTTTTACTCAAAATAGAAGTTCATGATAGTGAGATTTATGCTTTATTGATGTTTCACTACATCATGACAGTGATAAGTTTTTGATTAAGTTGATAATATTCAATCTCAAGAAAGAGAAGTTAACTATCTAATGTTTTTTCAATTTATTAGACACATAAATTCACCTTTGCAACATGTAAAGTCATTTCAATCCTTACAAGTTTTGAAGTATTTGTAATTGTGCAGTTACAAAGCATGGGGTTCTCTTTTAGGTCAACAGCTTTCGGAGAGAGATATCATTGTGGCATGCATAGATTACAGGTGATCTTTTAATTTGTTCCTCCATTTTGAAGCAGTATTATCTAATAGATGCAATCTGGTAGTATTAAAGTCAATATGGACACAAATTGTTATCCATACTAATAGAGAATTATTATATTCTTCTCCTCTCGTGTTATGTTTTAGTCCTGATTGTCATGTTTTTCGTTTGAGCAGAAAAAGGAGAACAATTGATCTTTTTGTATCAAAAACTCTGTTCAGAACTATCAAATACTGTTGTTACATAATCAAATTTTAAACTTTGCCCCTTTGGGTTATAAAATTAGGTAGTCACCACTGTGCTAGTACCCACAAGATTGAGAATTTGAAGTAAATAAATAAATTGATCCCTGAAAGTTTGGTTAACATTAATCTCCGAGTGTGTCAAACTTCTTCATACTTTCATCCTTTCGTTAATGGCCAATGATCAAAGTGTTGGAATTGCTAAATCGGCATGTTCAGTACATACTTTCATCTTTCTGTCAATGGTCATTAATCAAAGTGTAATGAAATTGCTAATTTGTGCACAACAATACTGTCAAAAGGACCAAATTACATATTTACTTAGATGTATTTCACGCCTAACGTGACATTTGTGTAGTTAACACATCTTATCACCAACTCTGCTACACTACTTGTTTAACGGTAGTTGATGGAAAGAGATAACTATGTACAAGTTGATAGTCGACACATTCGGGGACTATACTATTTGTAAACCCTGATAATTTCAGTGGCCAAAACTAAACAAGGTGCTAGTCTCAAGGGCAAAATTATCTATTTATTTGGGAATCTAAAATCACCTTTAAGATTATAATTGTTGAATCTATAAGTATATGGTGTCACAGTTGCCCGAGAATGCCAAAATAACATCATTCTTTACAAGAAAACTTCCCACATCAATTACAAATTCCAATAGAAAAGTTGTAATACATAGGTTGTCTAGTGCAGTAATTTTCCCTTCAAAGTGATAGATGAATATAGATTTCATTTCATTTAGCTGGCAAAGTGAGAGGTTATCTGATGTTTCCTAGGAATTAAACATGATAGATGCAATTCTCAAATATCAGAATGAATAATATCAAGGGGTTCAATGATTTTATCATAACTAGGAAGAAAATTACATGATGATATTTAACTAACCAAATTACACCAGGAGAGAAAACTGCTCTTGAAAATAAAAGAGACAAAATCACACTTGTAAGCAAAGTGAAAGGAGACAATCCGAAATGCACATGTTGATTCCAAACCAAGATCTGAAATGGAAATTATTAAATATAGAGTAGGACACAAAAGGTTATTGAAAAGAGTGTGTTATGTGCTTTTTTCTTCTTTCCATTATAGTCTCATCTGACATACACATATCTTTTTGTGCAGAAATTTTCCTCAAGCAACCATCAGTGATATGATAGATGATGCTTCCCAAGGTATCTCATTTGTATGCAACAATATTGCAGAATATGGAGGTGACCCTAACAGGTATATAATCGTTGTCTCATTATGGATGCACTTTCTCTAAAGTTAATGGATTCTCTTGATCACTGACGATCACTTGTTGTTTCGCCTGCACAGAATTTACATAATGGGACAATCAGCTGGAGCACATATTGCGGCATGTACAATCTTGGAGCAGGCAATCAAAGAGGCTGGTGAAGGAGAGTGTACTTGGAGTCTTTCTCAGATTAAGGCTTATTTTGGTTTATCTGGAGGGTATGCTGCAACCTGAGCACTTTCTGTGTTAAATGCAAATTTTGATTATGATATGTGATAATTTTGATTTACTGACATTACGGTCCTTATACCAGTAAATGAAACCAAAGACAGTACATTTTCTCAGATTGAGTACATCATGCAATGACGTACTCAATCTTTAATGTATAAAAGATCCATACAATTATTACATAATCTTCCAGATATGGTTTTATAGTACTCCTTAATGCTTATTGATTTTAGTATTTTACTTTTGAATTTGCATAATTTATTTGTTATTTTTTTCTTACCTGAAATCAGGTATAATTTGTTTAACCTAATAGATCACTTCCACAGTAGAGGCCTCTATCGTTCCATCTTTTTAAGGTACACTCTAAATCTATCTTAAAGTGAGGTAGTTTTTAGTTAATAGTATAATGATTCTCTGTTTTTTGTTATGTTAACTTTCAAATGCCTGCTTTTATCTATTATTGTAGCATAATGGAAGGAGAGGAATCAATACGGAGGTTTTCTCCTGAAGTAGTGGTTCAAGATCCAAATATTGGAAATGCTGTTTCTCTAATACCCCCTACAGTTCTTTTCCATGGCACTGGAGATTATTCTATACCATCAGATCAAAGGTTTAAGCATCTTTTAAAAGGGTTTTAACTTATGTACAGACAATAGAAAACATCAGTTTTTATAGATAGTTCAATGAATTCGTTATGGCTCGTAGTTTGGTTCCACTTTGCATTCTAGAGCTGTAGAATTTATTGACATGTTAGATGTTTTCGAGTAGAATTCATTTTGCTTCTAGTTGATTCTAACATGAAGCTAGAATTTGGAACTTTTGCCTCTAAATTGATTTTTAGTCTTGAATTTATTGTCAAACGACTTAAGCATGAATGCATCTGAACACAAAGCAATGCAAAGCTGTGTTATCATTGAAATATTTTAGGAAGAACTTACCAACTTAATTGATTACAAAAAATATTCAAGTAAGAATCGCTTTTTTGTGTGCAAAAATTGGGGAAGAACGGTTGAACCCGAGCTTTATGAGATAGATTAATTTTAGTTATGTTCAACTTTTGCTTTTACATGGCTAAATTAGGCTTTAAGACTAGCTTAACCATTTACACAATATAACTTCAAGACATGATATTCAATTTGTGTAATGAGTAGAGCATTTGAAGTATATGATAATTTTGCTTTCTCTAAATTGAAGCATATTGTTTTGTGCAGCAAATCATTTGCTGAAACTCTTAAAAGATTAGGAGTCAAAGCTGAATCAATTTTATATGAAGGGAAGACTCATACAGATGTGTTTCTACAGGTAACTGAAACAACTTTAATTCTGTCTTTTTTAATGATAATCTATGCTATACATTAAATGCAAGGAATAGCAATATTTCTAAATACTTGGGTCTATCAGATAAACTCTTATGCTATAAGAACTATTCATATTTTCATGTATAGAGTGAATTAGCAATATAAATATATTCAAAAGACTTATCCACAAGTCTGCACAAGAATCAACCCATGTTAAAACAGATAGATGGCGTGGAATCAAATGTGCTGGGATATTTATATCAAATGTCTATTATGCCTTTTTCAGGATCCTATGAGGGGTGGAAAAGATGACATGTTTGATGATTTAGTAGCATATATTCATGCTGGCGATCCTGAGGCTCTTTCCAGAGATGCAACGGCTCCACCAAGAAGACGACTTGTACCCGAATTCATGTTAAAGTTGGCTCACTCTGTCAGTCCTTTCTAGCCAACTAACAGAATCAATTGACAGCCAGATTAGTTTTATTCTTTTTTTGCTTTGTAAATAACTGTAAAAAAAGTATATTTAAATAGTTTTTTTTCTCAATCTATTAGACTTTATTTACAATAAAGGTTTAAATATACTTTTGTTCCTCTTATTTTAATAATTTTTAATTTTTAGTCCTCTATTTTAAAAATCATTTTTTTAGTTTCTGAATTTTATTTTGTTAAGATTTTGTTGATCTCCCTCTAATTTTGCAGACGTGACACGGATGATTAGGATAAAAAATATATTTTTAATGATGTGATATTGATTATTAGAATATTTTATTTTATAAATAAATAAATTAATAATTATATTTAAATTTATTCTAAAATTATTTAATAGAATAATAAATTTCTTAAGAGTTTATTAAGCCGGAGGCCTTAGACATTCGGCTCACACATATATCTCAAGCCCACACATTCACATTTTGTATTGTTTGTTTAGATATAGAGAATTTTTTATACCATCTTATGGGGTAGAAAAACATGCTATGGAAAATTTAAAATGTTTCTCAGATTTCGAAGATACATCTTCGGACACATCATGTCTTAAGTCAAAACGTTAATTGATTCAGAGATGTATCTTCGTAATATTTTAAAACACACCCCTCTATGAAAAACTCATTTTACATGTTTATTATTCCGGAGATGCATTTCCATTTAGGGTTTACGAATATTCATCTCTGTAACCTATCAGAATAATGCAAGTTATGTTAGTTTTATGGTTATTCAGATGAAAATGACGATTTATAAATGTTAAGGACCCTGATGAGCATTAAACCATACAATCGATATGCAAAAAATGACATAAATCTAGATGGTCAAAATAAGTCATCAGCCGATACACAATATAGTCGAAATAAGTCAAAATAAAATACAATCAATAATAAATTTAAAGTACAAATACTACTAACTACTGCGTATCTCCTTGGCCTCTTTTGCCCCTATCCTTCGACGCTGTCTCTGGTACATCAGTGCCTCTCGTGTCTCCGTCATAATGACCTTTAGGACCTTCCTCGCCTCAAACCCATCAGAAAATATACCTCTGTCAATGCTTTCCTGCGCAATGTCCATAATGTGACGACATCTAGGTAAGACATCATGAGCATGATCTAACCGTGCCTGCTCTTCCTCTAGTATCTCCTGATGAGCTGGCCTCGGTGGCTCTCCTGGAGCAGCCTACACCATATACACATGTGACACCCTGAAGAACCACCTGATGTGCGGTACCAGATGACTAAGATAATCATCAAACATGACATCCATATCTCTATGTGTCATAGCAGGAGGAGCAGAGACAACATGGTGTCTGAGAATAGTCTGAGTGTAAGTGAACTACCGCATGGCGCACTCAGAAATATGAGGAAATGTGAGACCTGAACCGCAAGCTAACCATCTCGAGTATAACACCATGTCGTCAAATGGCCGTGTCTCACGGTGATCGACGTAGCTTTTAAAATGCATATCCTCGGCAACCAAGCGGTCAAGATACACTCTAAATGGCTCTATCGCCTAGTTCCGTCTGAGTGTGGAAAATGCATAAGCATGCAGAATATCCTCAGTATAAGTCGGTATACATGACCATCTAGAGATGTGCGGGAGGTGCTGGAGGATCCAAGCCTGAAAAAGTGTTAGAACAAAGGAATCATCAGTAAGGGTGTTGCAAAAATGTAATGAAAATGACACACAAATACTAAAATACAAATAAATATTATCGTCAGTAGTGTGATGCTGCCTGTCACCTGCTTCGTCTTTCATCTACAACCCTCTGATAACTTCGAGTACAAGAATACCAAACAAGCGACCCCTAGTTGTACTCATGGATACGCTCGAAGTCCTCGAAGTACCGTATGTAAACGACATCCACATAAGTGACACTCTTGTCCTTAAAAATGGAAGTGTCAACCAAATATAACAGGTAGGCTCACATAACACACGCTTTATGCATCCCCACCTACTCGTCATCACATCTAGCATGCTTTTCTCTAAGGAGCTCATATGTATATACCTTTTTCAAGAATTTAAACCTAGCATGAGTGTTAGCTGGAAAATTTCGACCTGAATAGCATGAAGCCAGGTCGACCAATAGGAGGTCGGAAGTAGGATCGACGAAGGGGGAAACCAAGAGAGCTGGGTCGACGAAGGAGGTGAGTTTTCCAAAGTCGAAGGTCAGCTTACCATGATGGGAACTGATCGTGGGAAGCAGAAAGTGGGAAGTTACCAACAATGTGGGTGACAGGCTCCGACACGTGGCACGTCGTGAATGGGTCATAACCTCATAACAATTATTTCTTATTACTATTTAAGTAGATGTAATTTTCATTTCAAGGGGAGGCATTTTTTAACATTGCAATAGGAATACACTTGAAGTATCAAGCGTTTGAGAGAAAAAAGTTAACTTTCTGCAAAATGTACTTCTGCTTCCACCTTTATTTTCAAGTCATTTAACTTGTCAAGTTATTTTCATTTTCTTCGTTCATTTACATCTATATCTTGTCTTTAATCCTTTCTTACTTTTACTACATTTCTATTCTACAAGCACTTCAATTGTTGTTCTAGTGTTCCAAACACTTTACCAACTAAACCAACATATACTTAACACACATCCGTCTATGACTCTGTAGCCGGTCCTGCAAGTAAACCTCGATAGGAAGGCTAGATATTGTTGCGTAACCAAATTAGCACACCCAGTGGGACTCATTGTTTTCAGTATATGCAACTACGTAGTGGCAAGATGGTGTCACCATGACCACACGAAGAAACGTCTTCGGGGGAGACACAGTCGCGTCACAAACAACCGATGTTGGTTCCAACACTATACATGTGGTTTCAAATGCATATAGTGGGCCAATTCTAACATTGTGTCAACTTCAAACGCCGACGCCGATGACGATGGGAACTCCTAGGCAATATATGCCTAGTTTTACAGTCCCCATGCACATAACGTTGGGGATGGCAACTGAGTTTCTGGAAAGTATGCATAATATTGGTTCGACATTTGGCGAAACATCGTCATCATCATTCCCATGCTACCAGGGGTTAGGACCGTTGGCAAACCAATTTGGTCGACCCCCGAGTTTTGGATTGTCATCTCAGTCAGTCCTAACTTTCACATTAAGTTCTATCATAGTCATGAAACAACAGATGGATGAAAGTAATCATGAGATGATCCACATGCTGACTCAGCAAATAGGTACCATACTGAGACCTTTAATCCAAGATTCGACCTAGAGTTACCAACAATTGACAACTTAAATGACCCTAATAGGGGATTTCTTAGGGGCTCTTAGAGTGCAAGTTCGTCAGATTCCCTCACCTCCGCCTCGACCGGAAACCCCGGTCCGACAAGAGGAGATGGCAGATGAAATGGTCGAACAAGAATACCAGGAAGTTGAACAAATCCCTTTGGGTGGCTCGAAGGCCTCCCGTTGTTTTAGTAAATAGGAACCAGGATCCTGACCATGTGGTCAGGTAGATTCGACAAGAGACAACGACTGGGGAGCAAAACCTAGAGGTTATTGTCGAGCGAATCATAGTGCAAAATGGAATAAACCCAGGCCTATAAAGGATGAAATACTCTTCGTCTTTACCGGATTTTGTTTTACGAACAAAATTGCCTAAGGGGTGGAAGGTCCCAAAATTCACCAAGTTTACCGAAGATACCGAAGAATCTACCGTCGAACATGTTTCCAGATATCAAACCGAAGTTGGCGACATAGAGAATAATGAGGATTTGAAGTTGAAATGCTTTCCAAGTTATCTTACAAAGAATGTGTTCACTTGGTTTACGACGCTTCCTCCACAGTTCGTGCAAACGTGGACACAGTTAGAGAGATTGTTCCATGAACAATTTTACATAGGACAGTCGAAAATAAGTCTGAAAGAACTAGCCAGTGTCAACCGAAAGACCACTGAGTCAGTTGATCAGTACCTAAACAGATTTAGACTATTGAAGGCTAGATGCTTTACTCAAGTCCCTGAGCACGAGTTAATCGAGATAGCCGTAGGCAGTTTAGATTATTCTATCAGAAAGAAATTGGATACCCAATATCTGAGGGATATGGTGCAATTAGCTGACAGAGTTCGACACGTCGAATGCTTGAAAGCTGTAAAGACCAAAATTGGTCGATACCATAAGAAATAAAAAGTGTCTTATATCGCAGTTGAGGAATACTCTTCGGACGATGAAAAGTTGGTCGACGAGAGCGAGGTCAACGTGGATGAACTCAAGCCTGGACCTCCTTACACGTGTAAAGTTTTAAAACCATTGAATGGGAAAAATACCATTGAAGCAGAAAAAATAGAGAAATACGTTGCAAAGACTTACACGTTTAATGTATCTAAGTGCGACGAGATATTTGATCTATTGGTTAAAGATGGTCAAATTGTCGTTCCCCAGGGTTTAAAGGACCCCCTCTAGAACAGAAAAAGAAAAGGGGATTCTGTAAGTTTCATAGTTTTTTTTGGTCATAAAACTTATCAATGTGTTCTTTTCAGGGACTTGGTGCAAAAAGCATTGAAAGAAGGAAGGCTTCAATTTGGCGAAAGACCAAAGATGCAAGTGGACTTTGGTCCTCTAAAGGTTGAAGAAACCTTGTATTCTGAACCTCTTGAATGCATGATGGTGGAGACTACTGATGGTCTCATGGAGTCTTTGGATGTTGTGTCTCTAGCTAAGTCTTTCAAAGTACTAATGGTTGAAACTATTGATGATTTCGACAGGAGAGCTAAAGATGGACTAGAATAAGCTTATCCCTAAGCAGAAAAAAACCTAACAGATTTCCAAGAGAAATGCAAAGTAAGTAGGTCAAAAGTGATACTATGTCCGAAGTGTAGCACTGTGTTTGACGAGAAAACCGCTGAAAAATTGGAAGCTGACAAAAAGAAGGCATCAGAAGAAGAGAAGCATGTCGTCCCCAGATTTGTGTTCGACAAACATGAAGCACAATGTTGAAACAAAGAATACAGGAGGCAGTTCCAGCAGCCTCGACCAAAGACTTTCCTTTCACCATTAGATATCCCACAGGAGAAGTGGGTGGAATCGGTGCACCAGAAGGGGGGCAAGAGGCCAAAGTGGAGAGTCCTAGATTTAGAGAAAGAAACAGCGACGCCAGAAAGGAAAATCGAAGCAAAGGGTTATGTAGTCTCTCCCAACTAGAAGGGAAAAACCCAATGACTAGAACACAATGGAGGTGCTACCAATAGAACAAAAATGTTGGGAAAGAGGCTCCAACTTCGCAGTTGAGGCCTGTCGAAACCTCTGGACAAAAGAGACAATTTCCAAAAGCAGTGTGAGTAGAAAAAGGAAAGATCATGGATAATCATATAATTTCCATGACTGTTGATCCTACAGGGAAGAAAAGAGTGGTATCTTCCTAAAGTATGAAATGTTCGCCTCAGGTCGAGAAAGAGAAAGATCCAGAGGACGTGCTTAAATAGAATGAGGAGGAGTCTGAATACTCCCCTCAGTTGGAGGAGGGGGAACCTGAATTCTCTCCCCAATATGATGAAGAGTTCGACGAGGATATGTACGACGATACTAATGATGACACTTATGGTGACGATTTCATCGTGAACTGCGACATTGTATCAGTGTTGCCTGCTGAATACGATATGGTTTCAGAAGTCTCCGAAATAAAGGAGGACTTTATTCCAGATGAAACTATTGGAGCTAAACCACTGTGTTATTATGTTATGAATAATGGCGTGGTCGAGGAGAAAAAGGCCATGTTTGAAAAACCTAGCCTCGGAATGATGTACCATTTGAGCCTTTATTCATAAGGGCGAAGGTTGACGGGATAACAATGAACAAGGTATTCATAGATGGGGGTGCAGCCGTAAACTTAATGCCTTATACTATATTCAAGAAGATGGGGAAATGCGATGATGATCTCCGACAACACAATATGGTTCTATCTAACTACGGGGGAGAAACTAGTAATATACTTGGTGTTATCTAGGTTGATCTAGCCGTTGGCACAACCACACACTCGAAGCTTTTTATGGTAATAAATTCCATAGAAAATTTGAACTTACTCCTAAGACGAGAATGGATCCATGGAATAGGACCAGTACCCTCAATTTTACATAAAAGGCTCATAATCTGGCGAAAGGACGACATCATAGAAAACATCGAAGCTAACCAGAGTTATTACAGGGTTGGTGAGGCCATGGGCTCGAAGAATTTTTTTGACCATCATTTGGCAAACATCGCACCTTGTGATGACGAATCAGGGTCCTATACTTAAGTCAACATCGGTCGCGTGTTGAACCTCGATCCCGACTACTGATTCATATGGGATGTTGAAGAAGAAATGGAGCCAAAGATGGTAATTCCACCTATGGGGTGGCTCGCAGTCGATGGAGATGACTTCTGAGTCAGAATGTTTGGCTCGAATTTCGGCCTATTTGGCTGAGAACAAAAGAAAGTCGGCCCTAGAAGGGGAGAGACTTCATAACTTGGCTTTCGAGGCCAAAAAGGGAGAAGATGGCCGACATGACCAAACAATAGCTTCAGAAAGCTAGAGGCTTGATTGAAGGATAATTACCACCCAAGGCGCAGCGAAATTTAAAATTTTCTCCATTTAGTGATCCTTACGAATGGGCATGACCAGTGATAGAATCGTTACCTCTTGTGGCGATTCAAACCTTTGGTGCAGATCTCTTGTAACGATCAAAACCTTGGATACAAATCCACGGAGCGATCACGAACGTTGAATGATGACAACGTCTCTACTCAGTCCACACGAACGGGTTCCTTCAATCTCAGTGCTAGCTGGTACGAATGAAGGCTTTGAGAGAGAGAGAGGGAAACGAAATTCCAAGTCTTCACTTGAGTTCACTTGAGTGATAATGCTTCTACCCAAGGGGTCTATTTATAGAACCACTTGTGTGGGCTTCAAGCTAAAAAGCCCACTTAAGTGCATTTTGGCCCATATCTCATAATATGCCAAAATCACTTAAGTATTTGGTACCTTACCATATTTCGTATTCCACTTAAGTGCACCGTACCTTACGGTGTTCCTTAGTTACTCTATTTCTCATAAATCCGTCCTTTGTGTGTGACCCTATAGGTTTTCGCGACGTTGGCAATTATATTAAATCACGCATTTAACATAATAAACAGTGAGCGGTATCTAGCAACACATCACTGCTACCCAAGTCACGAAAATGTCATGTGATCTGACAAAACCTCCTGTGATAATAATTATGTGTATAATTACCCTTTTGCCCTTATGTCTATACTGAACACAAGGTATAGACCGTGTCATCCTTGTCCAGTTCAATATTGGGCCCATAGACATTTATCCTGTTACGCAGGATGGGCAAATTCCATCTAGGACACTCATGTCCCTCAACATGCTTCGTGGAGTACCCATCAACCGTCTTTATGGTCATCCAGTAACGGACAACGTTTGATCAACAATAAAGCACTCGACTCTACATCTAGGGTCCATAGTGGTTTCAGGTCGAAGAGTGGTATACACCATTATCACCATGAGAATAACTTATGACACTTTGCATAACTTTCTATATAGTATTCTCATAGCGGGTCAATCCGGTATAAATATTACTCTTAATATTCATACTTATGTTTAAGACTTGATAACTCTTTATCCATGATCCATGAGATGTGATCATCAGTCTACAAACATAATAGTCTTAATGCTTTAATGTTATCCCACCTCACAATAAAGCTCGACTACGGATACTTTAAGAATAGTGTCCTTATGTTTAATGTGATCTCATGATTAAGTCATACTTGATACATTAAACGGACTATCTATTCTAGGGACTTTATTAAACAAACATAATAAAGAAAATGCCTTTTATTATTAATAAATAATTCGATACAAGTACCAAAACGTATTGGCCTCTAGGGCTTACACCAACATTGATTGCATCTATGACAATGAGCCTTTAAGGTTTGAGAAAAACCCATTGAATGAGTTGCAGAAAATGCAAGCACAAGACCCACTAGAAGAAATTGATCTAGGATATGGAGTCACAAAAAGACCAACGTGTCGCAACCTGAAAAAGGAGATGCGAAAAAACAACCGGCGAGAAAGAAATGACAGAAGAGTCGCCACCGTGCGTTATTTATCCCAAAGGAGGGAAAGGAAACGCTCGAAGTAAACCTGGAAAAAGGAAAGGAAAAGACAAGGTCTCGCAACCAAATCTTGGGTTCGGGAGTCGATTATGCGAAGGGAAGGTATTAGCACCCCTACGCATCCGTAGTACTCTACGGGATCCACTTTTGTTGTTCTTGTCTAAAGGGTGTGGGTTTATCTAATGTACTATTTACTAAAAGAGGGGGTCAAAAGAAAATGACTCGCACGGATATCGCATCCACTGCATACGTATCTCATCTGGATATGAGAATCAGAGTCTTCGTAGCTCGGCTATCTATGGGTTAAAGAGGAGTGTGCTCGCTAAGACATCATGTCTTATGCCTACGTATCTCATCTTGAATGAGAATCAGAGCAAACCGTAGTTCGGCTACCTACGGGTTAAGGGTTGTGTTTTTTAGATGATCGACGTTACTACGCAATCTACCGGATGCTCGACCTTTGGAGACTTACTCGCCTGTAGTAGAAGGAGTTAACGTGTTCTTAGGAGAAGAAAAATCAATGAGTTTGTTTGGGGTTTTAGGAATGCTCATGCAAAAAAGGAAGTCCTAGACGAAGGAACATTGCTACCTTAATTTACATGCAAACGGGGGACTATAAGAAGCCTAGCAATCCTATGGGGAGAAGATCACACCATACAAAACAAACATGCATAAAGTAAAATGCCACCAAGGGGGCTCAAACCTACATGGGTAGGGCTTTAGTCAAGAGGGGTCATATCAACCTCGACAAACAAGCCATGGAATAGGTAATCAAATGGGCTCTTAACCACTGTCATTGAACGTCAGGGTGAGCAGATCAAAAGGGTAATGAGGATAAGACCTCATAGCTCTTAACCCTGGACAGGGTGAGCTCATGACAAAAAGTGGGGATTCAGAAAGGTGGAACCCTCTCCACTGACTGACCGGACAAAAGATCTTGGGCTTTTGTTCTGAAGCATTAGCACGTAGTGCGAGCATAAAGAACGACACACTGAATAACGGGGGATTGATTACTAATCCCTTTTATCCGTCAATTGCCTCTTCAGGGAGGTCTTTGGGCACAAAAGTAAACAAACAAAAGAAAACATTGCCTCTTATCGAGGTCTTCCAGCTAAGAAAGCGGTAAAATGCGGGAAAGATAAAGGGATCAAGAGATCTACCACACGGATAAAGATCCGAAGTAATAACAGCTAAAGAAATAAGAAACCCAGAGATCTCTCGAGCTGGCACCATCAAAGAAAGCAAGTCAATACAGGTAATCGGAACAAATCTCCAGATGGTATCCCACAAATAAAGTGGAATGCCAAGCAAGCTATCCTTTCAGGAGTCATGTGAGCCCTCACAAAAAACTCAACAAACAGGTTAGAGTGACAAGATGGGGTGCAATCAAGAGTTGCCCCAAATCAAAATATAACCAGATGAATCATACCATTAAAATTCACAAAAAGAGCTCACAAAAAGCAACCAAGTGTAGGAGGCCTAAACCTCTTGTCAAATACATGCATCAAAAGGGTATCAAAATTCAAAGTCAGGGGGCAAGGATCCACACATCAAGGCATGACATACATACTAAAACATGTGCCCACATGCAAAACCTAACGATACCCACTCTTCCAAATTCACCCATAATACCTCATACATTCAGAGTATTCAAATTAAAAGCATAAAGTAATGGGAATAAGGCAAACCTGACTGGAGAGGATTGATTGAAATTGAATTGCACCGTTGGCTTTGCAGAACAATCTTAGGGTTTATATGAGAGGGAATTGGTTCTTTGCAGATGAGTTCCCTTCAGTCTCTGGAGGTTGCTCTGAATTAGTTAGAATCTCTCCAGGGTTTTGTTCCAAGGAAACTTCAGAGTGTTTTCAGCCTTCACCAATTCTCCCTCTCTTTCTTTCTTTTTCCTTTACTGAAATTTCAGAATTTATAACCTGATTTTCGTGGCTTTGTGGGCTCAAATGAGAGAGGTTCAAGTCCAAGATTTTTCTGTTATATTTTATTTATTTATTATTTTTTTTTCGTTTTTCGTTTTTTTTAATTTTTAATTTTTATTTTTTTTTCGTTTTTTTTTAATTTTATTTTTTAAACGCGTGGGCTTCGCCTAGCGAGCATGACAGTTCAAGAAATTCCTCTAAACGTAGGTGATTCTGGTGGCTTTTCTTGGGACTTACTAGGCGACCCATTCTGCTCGCCTAGCGAGCATGACAGCTCATGAACAAACTTTTGCTCCTTCAAGATTAACGTTTTGACTGATGAATAGACCCCATGTTGGAAGTATCTCAAGCCATTCCCTTGTGTTGACTGATCACCCAGATAGGACCCACAAAGTGTCTTGGATGATATTCAAGCTTCTTGGATCTAATTCCGATTGACATGATGAAATGCAATATGAAATGTTAAATGACCTAAAAATGAATGCATGAATGATGGGGGCAAATTTTGAGGTATTACAGCTGCCCCTATTCAATCAACTGGAGACCCGAAAAGAAGATAGCAACGGCTTTCGCACTTTCGAGGTATCAAGGGATTGAATACAATAAAAGCCCGAAAATATGCACTGAAGTGAAGTGAAGTAACAAATGCCTGTCAGAATCGGCAAAGAGGTGGTCTTGAAAGAAGAATCCGTCTGGTACGGTGAGAGTCAGTCTGAATACCGAAAAAGAATGTTAACCTGGATACCAAAATAAATGATAACACAGAAATAACCATGGCCTGAATGCCGCTCATCAGTCTGAATACTGGAAATGACTTCGATCTGAACATCGAAAGATATGAGATTATTAATATTGGTATGAACACTGAGAGGCTGGCCTGAATGCCACAAGTTGCGTCGACCTGAATGTCGGAAACTTTTTCGATCTGAACATCGGAAAACTGGCCTGAACGCCACTTCGGTCTGAATACCGGAAACTGGCCTGAATGCCACTTCGGTCTGAATACCGGAAACTGGCCTGAATGCCACAAGTTGCATCGACCTGAATGTCGAAAACTTCTTCGATCTGAACATCGGAAAACTGGCCTGAACGCCACTTCGGTCTGAATACCGGAAACTGGCCTGAATGCCACTTCGGTCTGAATACCGGAAACTGGCCTGAATGCCACAAGTTGCTTCGACCTGAATGTCAAAAACTTCTTTGATCTGAGCATCGGAAAATTGGCCTGAACGCCACTTCGGTCTGAATACCGGAAAAACTTCATGCCTGTCAGCATCGGCAGAAATAGGGAAAGATAATAGAGGCGGCGCATGGGCCAATGACACTTGCTGGGGATAATACAGGTAAGTCATGAACAATCTTCAATCTGAGTACTGGAAACAACTTCTGGCTTATCACTTGGGATACCGAGAATGTTTTATGCTTACATGCGTATGTTTGAATTTTTCAATGGCGTAATGCTCCATGAAAATGGAAATGCTACGCGATTTGGGAGGATGCAATGCAATATGATTCTACATGCAGGGATGCGAAATGCTAGGTAGAATGCCAAGCCGAGGCAAGGGAATCTGCTGGGGAAATGATCACCATCTTCTGGATCCTGGCAAGGCCGTTGGAGATGCACAACACAAAGAACTCTGTGGGGAAATGACCCGTCACACAATGTTCTAGCAATGACGAAATACCGAGACTCTGACTGGGGAGAGAACGACACTGAAAACCTGCTGTTGGGGAAAGTGATAGTGGTTCTGGCAACCATAATCTGCGAGAGAGATGACTTAGCAGGGGAAGCAAACACCGATACGGTACTGAGATTCTGCTTCAAGGAAAAAGACCATGGATCTGGCGTCGAGATCATCGATCTGGCATCGAACCTTGAGGAGCAGCCGCTTCTGCTGGGAAGATACAGTCTGGCACTGTCAACTCCGCTGGGGATGTATAGTTTGGCACTCTCAACTCTACTGGGGAGTGTATATTCTGAAACAACCGCTTGGGGGAGGTACAACAGTGAGAGCCTGCTGGGGATCGAAGAATCCAATGCTCTGATTAGCTTTGCAGGGATAAGATACCAACTTTGACTGTTGGGGGAGAACATTCGCGATCATCGGCTGGGAACCTTAATGAAATGCCCCGAGGGTACCTGTTCTGAATAGACGATCTAAAGCACTTAACATTTACAGCAATTTTAAATGTTTATTAAGCATGTACCTGTAAAGCTCTTATGTTTCATGATGCAATGTTTATCAAAAATTTGGACGTCATTTTTGCAAACAAAACAGTAAAATGAAAATGAAAACAGAGATGTACTGAATAACACGATTTTATTGATTGAGTGGCCTCTGAATAGGCATTTACATCCGGAAGCAATCCCTGGAAAGAGGTAATCGCGCAAAAGATAAAAACAGAAATTAATCTAATGGCAATGGGAAATGGATTTCTATTGGGTTCCAATTCTGCTATGACTTGCTCGTCTTCAAGATCATCCAGATGATCAGCTTTCTGAAAAGAGTGATTGGATTGTTTCCTATCCTTCAAAAGTTTCCAGTCATTGACACGAGATGAGATTCAGAACTACTCAGAACGTAGTCATTCGTTTAATCCCTAACTTTTGCCTGGATCGCCCTTTTCGGGTTTTCAATCCACCGGGATACCCATTTTTGCCTAAGTTGCCTTTTCAGGTTTTCAACTTACCGGGTGTACGATCTTTTCATTTTTAATCCCTAATTTTTGCCCGAACCTTTTCATTTTCTTGGTTCGTCGGGATGCCCATTTTTGCCTGGACTATTCTTTTTACTGTCCAGCGGGTCTATTTTATGCGAAGTATTTTTTAACTGCGTCTGAGTTCACAGGGGAAGTGAAGTTTTCACCATCCATAGTTGCAAGCATTAAGGCCCCACCATCAAAAACCTTGGTGACAATATACGGTCCATCATAGTTAGGAGTCCACTTGCCCCTGTGATCTGTCTGAGGAGGAAGGATCCTTTTCAACACCAAATCTCCGACCTGGAAGCATCGAGGATGCACTTTCTGATCAAAGGCTCTCTTCATCCGACTCTGATACAACTGCCCATGACAAATGGCTGCCATTCGCTTCTCTTCGATAAGACCCAACTCATTGAACCTTGTCCGAATCCATTCAGCTTCGTCTAACTTGACATCCAACAAGACTCTTAGAGAAGGAATCTCCACTTCAACAGGTAGGACTGCTTCCATACCATACACAAGGGAGTAAGGGGTTGCTCCGGTCGATGTACGTACTGAAGTACGGTACCCATGCAAGGCGAAGGGTAGCATCTCATGCCAATCTCTGTATGTAACGACCATCTTCTGCACAATCTTCTTTATGTTCTTATTTGCCGCCTCAACAACACCGTTCATCTTAGGGCGGTAAGGGGAAGAATTGTGATGCTGAATGTTGAAGTTCTGGCACAACTCCTTCATCATTTTGTTGTTGAGATTAGAACCATTATCAGTAATGATTCTTTCGGGAATCCCATAACGACAAATGATTTCTTTCTTGATGAAACGGGAAACCACATGTTTGGTGACATTCGCGAACGATGCTGCTTCGACCCACTTGGTGAAATAGTCGATGGCAACAAGGATGAAGCGATGGCCATTGGAGGCGGTCGGCTCAATCTTTCCAATCATATTGATGCCCCACATAGCAAAAGGCCACGGTGAAGACATCACATTCAAAGGATTTAGCGGAACATGTACCTTATCAACATAAATCTGGCATTTATGACACTTCCGAGCATATTTGAAACAATCAGATTCCATGGTCATCCAGTAATATCCCGCTCTCAACAATTTCTTAGCCATTGCATGTCCGCCGGCATGAGTACCGAAGGAGCCTTTATGCACTTCCTGCATTAACATGTCTGCTTTGTGTCTATCCACGCATCTGAGCAAAACCATGTCGAAGTTCCTCTTATACAGGACATCGTCTTTGTTCAAGAAGAAACTGTCTGCCAATCTTCTCAAAGTCTTTCTATCATTGTTGGATGCCCCTGCAGGGTACTCTTGATTCTTCAGAAAGCGCTTGATGTCGTGATACCAGGGCTTGTCGTCAACTACCAGTTCAGCAGCAAACACATACGCGGCCCTGTCGAGGCGCATCACATCGATCTTGGGAGCGTGGTTCCACCGAATCACGTTGATCATGGAGGATAGAGTGGCAAGAGCATCTGCCATCTGGTTCTCATCACGAGGTATGTGATACAGCTTTACTGTTGTGAAGAAAGTCAATAGTCTTCTCGTGTAATCTCTGTAAGGGACCGAATTGGACTGGAGGGTGTTCCAATCACCATTCACTTGATTGATCACTAGAGCTGAATCTCCGAAGATGTCCAGAGCCTTAATTCTCAAATCAATGGCTTACTCAATACCCAAGATACAGGCTTCATATTCAGCTTCATTATTTGTGCACTCAAAAGTCAGACGAGCGGTGAAAGGCATGTGGGCACCTTTCGGAGTAGTAATGACATCGCCAATTCCACTTCCTCTGGCATTGACAGCCCCATCAAACAACAAAGTCCACTTTTCGTCTGGATCAGGTCCCTCCTCAACAACTGGCTCTTCACAGTCTTTCATCTTGAGGAACATGATGTCTTCATCTGGAAAGTCAAACTTCATCGGCTCATAATCATCAATTGGCTGCTGAGCAAGATAGTCTGACAGAATACTCCCCTTGATGGCTTTCTGGGATGTATACTGGATATCGTACTCTGTCAGTACCATTTGCCAATGAGCAACCCTTCCGGTGAGAGCTGGCTTCTCGAATATGTACTTGACTGGATCCATCTTGGAGATCAATAAGGTTGTGTGAGTCAGCATGTATTGTCTCAATCGCTTAGCAGCCCATGCAAGTGCACAACATGTCTTTTCAAGCATTGAGTATCTCGACTCGCAGTCTGTGAATTTTTTACTCAGGTAGTAGATGGCATGCTCTTTCCTACCTGTCTCGTCATGTTGACCGAGAACACAACCCATGGAATTGTCTAGTACTGTCAAATACATAATCAGCGGTCTCCCTGGGACTGGAGGCATAAGGATAGGAGGATTATGCAAATACTCTTTTATCTTCTCGAAAGCCCTTTGGCAATCATCATTCCACCTGATAGCCTGATCTTTTCTCAGCAATTTGAATATTGGCTCGCACGTGGCTGTTAGGTGAGAGATGAACCTTACAATGTAGTTCAACCTCCCTAAGAAACCACAGACTTGTTTCTCTGTTCTTGGCTCAGGCATTTCCTGTATCGCTTTCACTTTGGCCGAATCCACCTCAATCCCTTTTTCACTAACAATAAAACCCAGTAATTTTCCAGATCTCACCCCAAAAGTACACTTGTTCGGATTAAGCCTCAGCTTGAATTTTCTCAAACGCTCAAACAATTTCTGCAAATTCACCAAATGTTCTTCTTCCGTCTGAGATTTGGCAATCATATCATCAATATAAACCTCGATTTCATGATGAATCATATCATGGAAAAGAGTCACCATCGCTCGTTGATATGTTGCTCCGGCATTTTTCAGACCAAACGACATCACCTTGTAGCAGAAGGTGCCCCATGGGGTTATGAATGTTGTCTTCTCCATGTCTTCTGGTGCCATCTTAATTTGATTATAGCCAGAAAAGCCATCCATGAAGGAGAATACCGAGAACTGAGCTGTGTTATCCACCAAAACGTCGATGTGAGGTAATGGGAAATCATCTTTAGGACTAGCTCTGTTCAGATCCCGGTAGTCAACACACATCCGTACCTTTCCATCCTTCTTAGGTACTGGAACGATATTTGCAACCCATGGCGGATAATTTGTGACTGCTAGAAACCCTGCATCCAACTGTTTTTGCACTTCTTCCTTTATCTTGACAGCCATCTCTGGTCTTGTTCTTCTGAGCTTCTGCTTGACCGGAGGACAACCTTCTTTGAGAGGAAAACGGTGTACCACAATATTTGTGTCAAGCCCTGGCATGTCCTGATAAGACCAAGCGAAGATGTCAACATATTCTTGCAGCAAATCAATCAGCCCTTTCTTCACATTATCTTCCAAAGCAACCCCTATCTTGATTTCTCTCTTGGCGTCCTCGGTGCCGAGATTAATCACTTCAACAGACTCTTGATGCGGTTGAATGACCCTTTCCTCCTGTTTTAATAACCTGGTAAGTTTTTCAGGGAGTTCACAGTCTTCATCACCCTCTTCTTCAGCTTGAAAGATTGGATTTTCAAAGTCGAAGCGAGCCATAGCAGAACTGTTATCAATAGGATCCGGTGACGTGCATCTGCATGAGTGATGGTATGTGCTTATGAGTGTGAACAAGGAATGAAAGCTAAACAAAACATTGCCAAAATGTATTTTTTATTTTTTGAAAACTGCAAAAATAGAAAGACAGTGAACAAAATATTTGAATGCAAAAAGACGTCCTTTATTTATGATAAAAAATGCAGGTATCCACATAGATGAGCCCTACAATGAGTCATTACGCCCTGGGCGGGACATAAGACTTGGACATGCATGAATAAACAAAGAAAATTACTCCTCCAGAAAAGTGACTTGGACAATCTCCTCAGAAGACTAATTGTTGATGACTTCACCTGGGATCCTCGGACGCACCCAGTTATCGATGTCGCAATCGCTATCCCCATCTTCTTCGTTGACCGCAGAGATCTGGCTATATTGAATGATACCAGCACTGGAGAAAGTAATCGGCCCCTGACGAGTCTGGGGCGTTGAAGTACACACATCCGAAACATCGGAATCAAGTTCAACAAGTACATCAGAATCAAACGCCATGTTTGGAATATCAGCGACAACATCATCATGGATCACAGAATCAGTAGGAACAACATCTGCGAATTCATCAGTAGCATCTTCAAACACTTCTTCCTCAACTCCTTCCGCATACTCTTGGACAGACATATCTTCAACCTGGAGGATACCTTTGTCGAGCAAGACTTGGATACCCTGCTGTAGCTTCAAACAACCTCCACTCTGAGTAGCACAATCCAAACAACCCTTCCCACAACCGGGGAAAACATCGGCCTTCAACAAGTATCCCTTGATATCCGACAACGAAGTCTTCAGCTTCAACGTATCTTTGACGGATCTGGCTTCCCCTTCCATCATATTGACATTTGCACCACCATGCTGGGGCATGGGATTGTTGACGACATTCGGAGCCGGTGCAAGGTTGATGGCCTTTGAATCTATGAGGTCCTGAACTACGTGCTTAAAAGCTTTGCAGTTCTCAATATTGTGGCCAGGTGCCCCAGAGTGGAAGCTACACCTAGCGTTGGCGTCGTAACCCACCGGAAGTCTACCAACGGGAGGAGCCAGAGTGCGTAACCGCACAAGTTGTAGTTGTTGAAGACTAGAAAGCAACTGAGCGTACGACATTGGAAGAGTGTCGAAACGCCGGTCCATCATCCTTTGCCTCTGTTGATAAGCGGGTTTGTTACCCGGTTGTTATGGTTGGTACTGAGCTGGTTGGCGTTGGGGTTGTTGTTGTTGTAGTGGTGCTGCAGCTGGAATGATCACAGCCGCAACATACGTTTGCTGATGATAGTTCTGAAAGTCATTCTTCCGGTTACCTCTGTTCTGATAAGAAGATATGGCACTTGCATCCCCTTCTCTCCTCTTCTGTCCCTGAATGAACGACTTCTTCACCCCTGATGAAGATCCACCTCTACTCTGGGTCTCGTATGTCTTCAGGTAATTCTCCACCCTCTCTCCGGTAGAGACTACATCAACAAAGTTGGAGGCATTTCAACCCACCAGGCGCTCCAAGTAAGGTTCGGGCAGAGTGTTCATGAACATGTTAGCCATTTCCTTCTCCAACATAGGAGGTTGAACACGGGAAGCTGTCTCCCTCCAGCGTTGAGCGTATTCCCTGAAGCACTCATTGCCTTTAAGAGACAGATTCTGAAGTTGAGTTCTGTCCGGAGCCATGTCTGCATTATACTAATACTGCTTCACGAAAGCCTCAGCCAAATCCCTCCAGCAGCGGATGTGGGCTCTGTCCAGCCTCATATATCATTCCAGGGATGCCCCAGCTAGGCTATCCTGGAAAAAGTACATAAGCAGCTTTTCATCGTCAGAGTATGCAACCATTTTACGGAAGTAGGCTTGCACATGGGTCTTCGGGCAAGAGTTGCCGCTGTATTTGTCGAATATCGGGACCTTGAATTTCGGTGGTACCCTCACGCCTGGGACCAATCCCAAGTCAGCAACGTCTACTCCCAGAGGATTCTGTCCTTCCACTGCCTTCAACCTCTCTTCCAGTCTCCGAAACATAGGGTTCATACCATGACTCATTCTAAAGTCTTCCTGAAGCAAGGGGAACTGATCCTCCTGGTCATCATGGACGGGTTGTTGACCGGAGGTGACATGTAGGATCGGGGTAGGCCCCGGTCCACTGGGTCCGTTAACCTCTCCAGCTGGAGGATCAGTCAACGTCTCTGGTTGAGTAGTGGCGGAATTCCTCTGCATCATCTGTCTGAGCTCTTGCTGTCCCTGAGCCACCCCTTGAACCACATCCATGAACTGATTCATGCGAATCTTCATCTCGGCGAGTTCTACTTGTAGGCTTTCCATTACTCTCTGGTGGTTTTTATGGGTACCGTACCGGTGAATGCCTGAGTCAGCTATCCTGCTAGTGGGACACCAAACAACTGAGAACACTCTGGCGGTACCTGTTATGCAAGAGATACTGACGGATATGCCAATGCAATGACATGTTTATCAGTTCCAAAGGGTATTCTAACCCCTTGATTCCAGTCTCACATTTGATAAACGGTGTAAGAAGAAAACCCCAACTAGAATCAAGAAGATGATATAAACCCCTGGGAATAGATAAACATGTGTTAAATGATATGAATGCAAAATGATGTGATGCAATGATGTGATGCAATGCAGTGACATGGGAATCAGGATTGCTGGATCCGCTTGAATATCTGTTGGGTTGCACTGTCTGAAGAGAAACCCACTGAAGAATATAATACAAGATCAAAGCTTTGCTCCAGAAAACCGGGTTGGTTGGAGGTTAAGGTTTCCTGAATTTAGCCCGCCCCTCACTGGTAGGTTCTAAGAACAGAAGTTTGTCAACTTCGGCCCTTCGGTCGAGAATAATACGTTTACCACTGAAGGTTTGGCATTATTACGGGATAAAAGACCTCCACTGACTCCCCTCAACAAGACATCCTAATAGCAAGTTCCCAGTCTCGGGGTCCTCGGATTGATCAACGAGAATGCGCCCACCAGAGCTAACATAATCACGTCTCGGAGGAGAGGCCTCGACTGAGTTCTCGGGAAATGGTCACCAGAGTCGACGATTTCTAGAGGAACATCGGCCGTTATGGAACACCCATAGGATAAAATATATCCAAAAGAAACCTCGTTTGGATGTGGGTCTTCATGAACGACTTAACGTAGCAACACGCCACGCAAGCCTTATGACTATCCACTCTAAAACCTGTGTGTACACTAAATCCTGGGTAATGGGCTTATCTCTCATAGAACACCCCATCCCAACAAACAAACGAACCAACAACAGAGCCAACAGATACAACAATGATATGTACACAATGCAATGAAGCAGGTAAATGCTAAAAAATAAATAACTGTACAAAAGAATGAACACCCAATAAACAAACAATCTACAAAAGCTAGGAGGGACTCGCTCAGGGAAACCAGGGTCCCCAGCAGAGTCGCCAGCTGTCGCAACCTGAAAAAGGAGATGGGAAAAAACAACCGGCGAGAAAGAAATGACAGAAGAGTCGCCACCGTGCGTTATTTATCCCAAAGGAGGGAAAGGAAACGCTCGAAGTAAACCTAGAAAAAGGAAAGGAAAAGACAAGGTCTCGCAACCAAATCTTGGGTTCGGGAATCGATTATGCGAAGGGAAGTGTCATACCCCAAAATTTGCCCATTAATATTTTAAGACATTTTTCAGGGCATTCCGACTCATTTTTATGACACTGATCTTAAAGGAACAAAGGCCCAGCTCACGAATGGCCCAATCCAGAAAATGGCCCAAACTGACCTGTTCGCTACACGTTCGCTACACGCTCGCCTAGCGAACGTTCGCTACACGTTCGCTACACGCTCACCTAGCGAACGTTCGCTACACGCTCGCCTAGCGAACGTTCGCTACACGCTCGCCTAGCGAAGCTGACAGACAACAGAAAATTTCGGGCTTCATTCTGAGCCCATTAGGTCATCAAAGGAGTATTATAAATACCCCAACTCCAGAACGAAAAGGGGAGGACGAAAACAGAAGAAGACGGACGGAAACCCTAGCATAGAAACCCTGGAGAGTAGCCCAGAGAAGTCGGAGTGAAGAAACCCTGACGGCCGCTCATCCGCACCGAAGTTACCGCCGCCCAACTCAACCCGATACCAAAAGTGACTTGCCAATTCAGCATTACCACTCCATTGTAAACAGGTTTGAGTATCATTATTGTTTTATGCTTCCAATTTGTAAATCTCTAAATACATAATGCATCATGATTGAATTTTTGGATATGTAATTAGACTTTGCATGTGAATTCCAGTATGCCTGGATATCCTGAGTGTTTGACCATATTATTTCTGTAATTGAATGCAATAAGGCATGCAGCATGCTGAGATCATACTGTTCTGAAATTCAAAACCCGCAGCCGCTCGCTAGCACATCGCTAAGCGAGCATGTAGCGAGCATTCGCTAGGCCCTCGCTAGGCGAGGCAGAGGCGAACGGGACAGCCGGTGATATTTGTTATGTCCTATGCGTAACCTGATCTATTCTATGTTAATTATGCACTGTTTTGCCTGACATTCATGCTGCTGTGTTTTCTTTTGCAGTGTAATCCTCGATTGCACCCTGATTGGTATTCTAACCCGTTTGCCGAATTTTGTAAAGGTTCACATATCCCAGGAAAAGAGTGCTGTTTAGGCCTTCCACTTTATTTGTGGGATGCCCTTATGAAGATCCACCCTAAATTGCTTAATTAATTTTAATGTATTAATTTTAATGTATTAATTTTAATGTATTGATTTTAATGTGGAGATTCATCCTAATTACCTAATCGATTGTAAAATACGGCCTCTAAATATGTGATCTTGGACCTCTCTTTTGCCTTACGATATTACGACACCACGGTCATGTCCCGCGAATGTGGGGATATACTTAGCAATGGCCCTTCGATTAAATCATCATAAAATAAATCATAGTCCCTCGGATGTTGCCTTCGAATATATGATTTCGTCCCTCGATGACCCTTCGGTGTAGCCTACGGTTAAATGATGATCGTCCCTTCGAATGCTAAGGTATCCTTACAACTGTTGCCTTCAATGACCTATCGATGACCCTACGATGACCCTTAAACATCCAAAGGGTAAAATTACTTACTTCTCAATAGTAAGGACAGTTTTACCCTCATAAGGATAGGAAACATTCATAACGACCTTAGGAAGGTATAACTCTCAATTGCTGGATCATAACCTAAAACATTTCCCACCCCTCACACTTTGCAAATCCTAGAAAATCATCACTTGGTATACATTCATACTAGAATCATTACCAAGTTACATTTTTCTAAACCGTTTTCAAAATCAAACGAGATAAATACTTTGTATACATTCATACGAGAATCATTACAAAGTTAAACTCTCTTTTCAAAACATTTTTAAACAATTCACCAACACTTTTCAGACAAAAATATAAGTGATCCAGCAATTAAGAGCCCATGGATAACCATGGATACAAAGGGTGCTAATACCTTCCCTTTGTATAATGTACCTCCCGAACCCAAAATCTATTGAGGTCTTTCCTGTTCTTTTCCACCTTTCCTTATTGGATAAAAGAAAAGTCGGTGGCGACTCTTGCTATCCGCGACATTGCGATAAAAAGCAAAATACCCCAAGTCAGTTCACCGTATGACAGAACTGGCGACTCTGCTGGGGATACTTTAAAAAGAGAGGTTACCTTAAAAACAAGATCACTTATTCCAAATTGTGTGATTTACTTTTAAGGGATTGCTTGGGTATTTTTGAGTGAAAGATCTTACACCCGGATCTAGTGTATCTTAGGTAAGTAGCAATAGATCATCGCGACTATCCGGCGTATACTGGAATGGTTAAAATGATGGCTACGGTTAATGTGACACTTTGGATGTCCTGATGTTCCTCATGTCCACTTGAGGAAAAATTTGGCTTCCGCGTGGTGTCATTAAAGCATTAACCAGACCTTTAGAACCCTAATTGACTCATCCTAGCCATTAGAAAGTAGTGAGATAACTGACTTCGGTTCCGACTGGGGTTGGTTGAGACTCGATACTACACTCTTTGAGATTGGACTTTAGGGAAGCTTCGGTCAACCACTTGGTGTTGCACTGAAGTGGACTTGAAGGAAGGTCAATGATTGGAGATCCTTTTAGAACCCGGTTACTATTCTAGGACAGGTTGAACCAACTAAACTTCAGTGGGGAGGGTACTTACCTATGGAACTCATGCAAGCCTTAAAACCTAGGAATGATGGTTGTGTGACTTGCTTGTGCTTGTTATTTATTTAACCTCATAACATCATAACATCATAACATCATGACATCATAACATTGTACTAACCATTTCAAGGACTTAGGGATTTAACTTTGCTCTGTTTTGTAAGGCTATGGCTCCCAGGAAGACCATCCGGATCAATTTTGTAGCAATCGCTCCTCAACTCAAGAACTTAGTGTCAGAACTTTCCGATCATGCGCAGTTCATCAAGAAACACGGTTCTCTCCTCAATTTGGTTACCACTGGTTTCAAAGAAGATATGATGAGAGTTTTATTCCAGTTCTTCGACCCTAAACATCATTGCTTCACATTCCCGGATTATCAGTTGGTACCTACACTGGAAGAATTCTCCAGACTGCTTGGGATACCTATCCTTGATCAAATACCTTTTAGTGGTTTAGAAAAGGTTCCGAAGTCTGAAGAAGTTGCCGCAGCTTTACACATGACGAAGTCCGACATTGAAGCTAATTGGGTAACAAGGAGTGGAGTTAAGGGTTTACTTGCCAAATTCCTGACAAATAAGGCCCGATAATTCTTAAAAGTTATGAATGTCCGTGCTTTCGAAGACATCCTGGCGTTGCTAATCTATGGCTTAGTGTTATTCCCTAATCCAGACCAATTCATAGACATGAATGCTATTAAGATATTTCTCACTCACAACCCTGTACCTACCTTGCTGGGAGACATTTTGCATTCCCTCCACACTCGTACCATGAAGAAGCAAGGGACTCTCATGTGCTGCATACCTTTGTTGTCTAGGTGGTTTATTTCGCACCTTCCTCAATCAGTCTTGAAGAACGAGCAGAATTTGAAATGGTCTCAAAGGATAATGTCGCTCTCCCACCCAGACATCTGTTGGTGTCCTCAGTTCAAGGAAAATGTTACCATCATTGACCGTTGTGGCGAGTTCCCTAATGTACCACTCCTAGGAATAAGAGGAGGTATTACTTATAATCCTGCTTTAGCTCTGCGACAGTTTGGTTGCGCTCGAAGAGATGGTCCACATTAAATGATCATCGAAGGCATTGTGTTCGACTATGACAACGATCCCCATGGTCTCCGTCAAAGGTTTGTACGAGCTTGGGGCATGGTGAAGAGAGGTACGTTAGGAAAGAAAAATTCTATTCCTATGGAACCTTATCTCAGATGGGTACGCGCCAGAGCTCGTGAACTTGTCATGCCATATCTTGCAATCGGACCTCAGATTGTCGAACCTGAAGCTGAAGGAGGTGCTCCTCAGATCATTCCTTATCCAGATATGCCTACCAATGTTGAGGAACTAAAGAGATCCTGGATCCAGTTGAGAGAAGAAAGGGATACTTTCAAGACTCAGTTCGTCGCAGAAAGGAAGAAAGTGTTAGAACTTACCAGTCAGCTTAATGAGGAACGAAGACTCAATGCGTATCTTCGCCCAAAAAGAAGTCGCCCCTGGGAGACTTGAGCTTTCATTGTATTTTTATTATTATTCCTTTTGTAATGAACATTGATCAAAGAAATTAGCAATAAACATTTCTCTCTTGTTGGTGATTTACGCAAAGTTAAATTCCAAAAGTCCTTGAAAACATTTCATGCATTGAATAACATAACATAACACTGCATAACAGGTATTCTACAAGTTCAGTGTTCTCACGGTCTTCCTATTACAAACAGAAAAATGGATCTCGAACAAACTGTCAAAGATCTCCAGACTCAGAATGCTCAATTCAAGGAGATGATGCTAAGCTTATCCAAGGGGCAGGAGGAACTGAAGGTTCTTTTGCTCGAAAAGAAGAAAGACAAGAAAGCTGTGAGTTTCATTAACCCGGGAAGAAGGCGTAAAGGACAGGCCGTAGGAGTCAAGTTTGGAATCCCGAATGGTCCAGAAGAGGGGGCGGAGAATGATTCAGAGGAAGAGAATGCTGATTTCTCCAACCCTGAGGATGACGATGCAGATTATGAAAATGAACAGTACTCTCCAAGAGATGATAAGTACAAGTTGCTGGAAGAACGTATGCTAGCCATGGAGGGTCAGAAGGCGCCCGGTCTGGATTTCGAAAGTTTGGGTCTGGTCTCCGATGTGACCATTCCTCGCAAATTCAAAATCCCCACTTTCACTAAGTACGATGGTGCGTCTTGTCCTCAGATGCATCTGAGAGCTTATGTGAGAAAGATTCAGCCGCATACCACTGACAGGAAGCTATGGATCCATTTCTTCCAAGAGAGCCTGTCTGGCACACAGTTGGAATGGTATTATCAGCTCGAGAGCTCTGACATCCGCACCTGGACTGATTTAGCAACAGCTTTCTATAAACAATACCAGTATAACTCTGAACTAGCGCCTACCCGGCTACAGTTGCAGAATATGACTATGGGATCTAAAGAAAGCTTTAAAGAATATGCTCAAAAGTGGAGAGATTTGGCTGGCAGAGTCAAACCCCCTATGACTGACAGAGAATTGGTGGACATGTTCATGGGCACACTGACCGGCCCATTCTACAGCCATCTACTGGGAAGTTCTTCATCAGGTTTCACTGAACTTATATTAACAGGTGAACGTGTTGAAAGCGGCATCCGAAGTGGAAAGATACAGGCGGCTACCTCTGCAAGCACCAAAAGGTCCTATCAGGGGAGGAACGAATCAAATGCTGTGTACGGTCAAAAGGGTCGTAACAAGAAAAACCGTGACCACGACATTGGAGCAGTTACGATTGCAGCACCACCATCTCAAAACTTCCAGCCCAAACAAGACAGGCCAAGAAGGCAGTTCACCAGGATCAATATGACCTTGGCACAGGCACTGCAGGGAATGCTAAAGGCAAATTTGATCACCCTTAGAGATCCTCCTACAAATCCCAACACTACCTCTTCTCGTTATAATCCCAATGCCAGGTGTGCATATCACTCCGATAGCCCCGGGCATGATACAAACGATTTCTGGTCATTGAAGAATAAGATTCAGGATATGATCGAAGCTGGAGAAATTGAGTTCGAGCCGTCGGAGACTCCTAATGTCATCACTGCTCCTATGCCTAACCATGACAAGACTGTTAATGCTATGGATGACGATTCTCACATTTCCAATGTGGCGGACTTAACATCTCCTCTCCCGATCATAAAGAGGAATTTATTGCAAGCTGGTTTATTTCCAGGTTGTGCTGAAGATTGCAATCTCTGCATACTCCGGCCCGAGGACTGTTTGAAATTGAAGAATGGTATTCAACGGCTGATGGACGATCGTACAGTTCTCTTCGAAAGGATTCCTAAGGCGGAAAACCCTATTGAAGAAATATTTGTGATTGCTAGGTCCAAAGTTCCAGTGAAGATTACCGCTACCAGGGCGCCTGTGAAGATTACTGCTGAGCCCAGGGTTGCTCCCCTAATCATCACTGCACCTGGCCCGATCCCGTATTCCTCAAGCAAAGCTATTCCGTGGAATTATGGCGGTGATGTTTACGTCCATGGCATGAAGCAAGTGGATAATGCTGCTAATACTAGTGGCATTGTTGGGACTAGTAAAATTACTCGAAGCGGAAGGATCTTCTCTCCAGAAATCTCACCTCCTGTCCTTGAAACTCGAGGAAAGGAACCAGTCAATCCTTCTCAGTCAGAGACACCGGTCGAAGTTACTCCCGAAGATGTTGCCAAAAAAGAAATGGAAGAAGTGCTGAAAATCATTCGCAAGAGTGATTTTGATGTTGTAGAACAGTTGGGGCATACCCCGTCTAAGATCTCGATGTTATCCTTGCTGTTATCTTCCGAACCTCATGCCAATGCATTGATAAAATTCTTGAAGACCGCTCATGTACCTCAGGAGACATCTGTCGATCAGTTCGAACATTATGTTGCTCACTTGGCTGTTGACAATGGCCTAGGCTTTTCCGACGCTGATCTGACACCAGCAGGAAAGAATCACAATAAAGCCCTGCATATCTCCATTGAGTGTAGGGGAATCACTTTGTCTCATGTGTTGATCGATAATGGCTCTTCCTTGAATGTGCTGCTGACAGCTGTGCTGGATAAGCTGGATTGTAAAAGCATTGAACTGAAACCTAGTGACATTGTGGTACGTGCTTACGATGGTGCGAAGAGTGTTGTCCATGGCGAAGTAGTCCTTCCTATCAAGATAGGACCTCAAGTCTTCAACACTACCTTCCATGTAATGAACATTCGTCCTCCCTATTCCTGCTTACTGGGACGCCCTTGGATTCATGGGGCAGGCGCTGTAGCCTCGTCTCTCCATCAAAAGTTGAGGTATCCCACAAAGGGCAAAATTGTCACCGTGTGTGGAGAAGAAGAGTACATTGTCAGTAGTGTGCATACCTTCAGATACGTCGAGATGGATGGTGAATTCATTGAGACTCCTTGTCAGTCATTTGAAGTAGTTCCTCCGACCAATCCTGTCCTTAAGCCAACTTCCTGTGTACCCAAGGTTATTTGTGCTCCTCCTGCTATGATTTCTCTGAAGGACGCTCAAGCCGTGGTTGAAGATGGTGGTCGTACTGGCTGGGGTCAATTGATCGACGTACCGTACAAGTCTGACAAATTTGGCCTGGGGTTCAGCTCTGACAAGAGTCAAATTAATGCTGTAGAAGATGCTGACAGCGATTGCGACCTGGATAGCTGGATTTTCCCAACAATTGGTGACAGACTCAATAATTGGAAGGCTGAAGACACTATCCCGATTTCCTTTAGTCAGGAGTAATTGTTATTGTCTATTTTAGTGTTGCAAACTTTTGTTTTTTTTACAATTGAACTTCTCCAAGCGTTGTGTCCATGCCCGGGGCACAATAGCTAATTTGTTAAGGGTTTTGTCATCTTCATAAGCATATTCATATCCAATAAATCAATGGACTTTTTGCATTCAAATATTGCGCTCTTTATCTTTTCTGTCATCTTCCAAACGAGCTATGTTTTCTTACACACACTCACGTAACGAATTGCAGATCCATACCCACTCTGGATCCTGTTGACAATAGTTCTACTACTGTTCATTATGACTTTGAAAATCCGATCTACCAAGCCGAGGATGGAAGTGAGGAGGATTGTGAAGTACCTGGAGAACTTGCCAGACTGTTACTGCAGGAAGAAAGGACTATACAGCCACACGAGGAGTCAGTTGAGACTGTAAATCTGGGTACTGAAGTAAACAAGAAAGAAGTCAAAATAGGAGCAGGCTTGGAAAACAGTGTCAAAAGAAGGTTGATTCAGATGTTACATGACTATGTAGAGATCTTTGCCTGGTCTTATAAAGACATGCCCGGATTGGATACTGATATAGTAGTGCATCGTTTGCCAACGAAGGAAGATTGTCGTCCTGTTAAGCAAAAGGTTCGCCGCATGCGTCCTGAAATGTCTGAGAAAATCAAAGCCGAGGTTATGAAACAATTTGATGCAGGTTTTCTGGCTGTTACTTCTTATCCTCAATGGGTTGCTAATGTGGTACCGGTACCAAAGAAGGATGGTAAGGTGCGAATGTGCGTAGATTACCGAGATTTGAATAAAGCGAGTCCCAAAGATGACTTTCCACTCCCGCACATCGATGTTCTGGTAGATAACACCGCTCAACACAAGGTATTCTCATTCATGGACGGCTTCTCAGGATATAATCAGATTAAGATGGCGCCTGAGGACATGGAGAAAACTACGTTTGTAATGCAATGGGGCACGTTCTGTTATAAAGTAATGCCATTTGGTTTAAAGAATGCAGGGGCAACGTACCAGCGTGCTATGGTGGTTTTGTTCCATGATATGATCCATCATGAAATAGAAGTGTATGTGGATGACATGATAGCCAGATCTCATACTGAGGAGGAACATCTCGATCATTTATACAAACTGTTCGAGAGGTTGAAGAAATACAAGTTGAGGTTGAACCCGAACAAATGCACCTTTGGGGTAAGGTCCGGCAAACTCCTGGGCTTTATTGTCAGTGGTAAAGGGATTGAGGTTGACCCGGCCAAGGTGAGAGCTATTCAAGAAATGCCAGTTCCCAGTACAGATAAAGAAGTCAGAGGTTTCTTGAGACGCTTGAATTACATTGCCCGATTTATCTCCCATTTGACCGCCACCTGCAAACCCCTCTTCAAACTACTGAGGAAGAATCAAGAGATGATATGGAATGACGAATGTCAAGAAGCTTTTGACAAAATCAAGAAGTATCTCCAGGAACCTCCGATTCTGGTACCGCCCGTTGAAGGAAGACCTCTAATCATGTATTTGACCGTGTTAGAAAATTCAATGGGGTGTGTATTGGGGCAACATGACGAGTCTGGTCGAAAAGAGCATGCCATATACTACCTTAGCAAAAAGTTTACCGACTGTGAAACAAGATACTCACTGCTTGAGAGAACTTGCTGTGCTTTGGCCTGGGCTGCTCGCCGACTAAGACAGTATATGTTGAATCATACCACTTTGTTGGTTTCTAAGATGGATCCCATCAAATACATATTCGAGAAACCCGCTCTCTCCGGAAGAATAGCAAGATGGCAGATGATCTTAACAGAGTATGACATCCAGTATACTACTCAGAAAGCAATCAAAGGAAGCGTGCTAGCTGATCATTTGGCTCATCAAGCGGTGGATGATTACCAATCTATGAATTTTGAGTTTCCAGATGAAGATGTCATGTTTGTTACCAATCATGAAGAACATGGACCGGATGAAGGACCCGCACCGGGATCCCGATGGACTATGGTTTTCGATGGATCTTCTAATGCGTTGGGCAACGGTGTTAGTGTCGTAATTATTTCTCCCAGGGGTTGCCATACGCCTTTCACTGCTAGACTATGTTTTGATTGTACCAATAATATGGCTGAGTATGAAGCATGTATTTTGGGACTCAGAGCTGCCATAGACCTAAGGATCAAGTTTTTGAGTGTGTACGGAGACTCAGCATTAGTAATCAGTCAGATCAAAGGAGAATGGAACACTAAACATCCGAATCTCATCCCTTATCGAGAGAAGGTGTTGTCACTAATCCCATACTTTGGAGAGATTACATTCGAACATATCCCACGAGAAGAGAATCAGTTGGCAGACGCATTGGCTACCATGTCATCTATGTTCAGAGTCAAATGGGACAATGAAGCTCCCATGATCACCATTGAGCGATTGGATGAACCAGCACATTGTTATGAGCTTAATACTGATGAAGTGGAAGAGAAACCTTGGTTCCACGAAGTAAAAAGATATTTAGAAACTCAGGAGTACCCTGAGGGGGCATCTATCAATGACAGAAAATTCCTGAGGAAGTTCTCTGCTAAATTCTTTTTGAGTAATGGAGTATTATACAAACGTAACCATGATTCGACTTTGCTTCGCTGTGTGGATAAAAAGGAAGCAGAAAAGATTATGGGAGATATGCACGACGGTATTTTTGGGACTCATTCTAGTGGACATACGATGGCCAAGAAGATTCTGAGATCAGGGTATTATTGGTCTACCATGGAAGCTGATTGCCACCATCACTCCAGAACCTGTCACAAGTGCCAGATATATGCGGATAAAGTACATGCACCTCCTGCTCCATTGAACGTGTTGACCGCCCCTTGGCCTTTTGCGATGTGGGGCATTGACATGATTGGAGAGATTAAACCTACTGCTTCTAATGGACATCGCTTCATCCTTGTTGCTATTGATTACTTTACAAAGTGGGTAGAGGCAGCCTCATTTGCTTCTGTCACCAAGAATGTGGTGGCACGATTCGTCAAGAATAATCTCATTTGCCGATACGGCGTTCCTGAAAGAATTATTACTGACAATGGTACTAATTTGAACAACAAGATGATTACTGAACTCTGCACGCAGTTCAACGTAAAGCACCATAACTCTTCTCCGTACCGACTAAAGATGAATGGCGCTGTAGAAGCTGCTAATAAGAATATCAAGAAGATCATACAAAAGATGACGGTGACGTACAAAGACTGGCATGAGATGTTACCGTTTGCTCTTCACGGTTATCGCACTTCAGTATGCACTTCGACAGGAGCCACTCCTTTCTCTTTAGTCTACGGAATGGAAGCCGTTTTACCAGTGGAAGTTCAGATTCCCTCTCTACGAATCATGAAAGAGGCGGGCTTAGATGAAGATGAATGGATTCAGACTCGACTCGATCAGATAAACTTGATTGATGAGAAGAGACTTGCGGCTGTTTGTCATGGACAGATATATCAGAAGCGCATGACCCAGGCATTTAACAAAAGAGTCAAGAGACAGGTATATCGAATTGGCGACTTGGTAATAAAGCGTATCATTCTACCACAGGGTGATCCCAGAGGCAAATGGATTCCCACGTACGAAGGGCCGTTTGTAGTTAAGAAGGTATTCTCTGGTGGAGCCATGATACTAGCTACAATGGACGGCGAAGACTTCCCGCATCCCGTGAACGCAGACATAGTCAAAAAATACTACGCATAAAAGAGACCTGCTAGGTCGACGTACCTAGGCAAAAGTAAGGGCATCCCGGCGAACCAAAAAGGTTCGGGCAAAAATTAGGGATAAACATATAAGGATGTACACCCGGCAAGTCGAAAACCTGAAAAGGCGGCTTGGGCAAAAAAGGGTATCCTGGTGGACTGAAAACCTGAAAAGGCGGTCCAGGCAAAAATGAGGGACTAAAGCGTACGACTATGTTCCGTTCTCAGTCAGCTCCAACCAAGTTCAAGGGACTGAACAAGCCAATCACTTCTATCCGACAGCACGGGATGAGAGGCTTGAAGACATAATGGCAGTAGTGGAATTAAAAGTCAATAGGGCGTTTTCGGCATAGCTTTCTCTTTGTTTTCTTGACAATTTCCTCTTACTAGGATTTTTGTCTCCTTGTACACAAATTGCCTGTTTATAGGCCCTCTTTCGAAATCAATATAATTTTAGTTTCAAAAAAAAATGCTCTTGTTTTACTTTCTCTGTTTTGTTTGCATAAACGTCCATTGATTTAATTCGAATTAATATATGCATTTGGATATGATCGATGTTTACCAAAAATGCGTGCATAAAATAGAAATAGCGATTACTACTAGACTTCAGGATCGAGGAGAAGGTCTAATCATGCTTTCCAATGAATCCGTTGCTAATCCTATCCCCCAGCAAAGCCAGTCATTCCCAGAAGAGAGTGGCATTACTAGACAAATGGGTCATCTCTTCCACCCCCAGCCAGGCTTCTGTTGAACATTTCTACCATCAGACAGAAATCAAGCATCCCCGGCTAAGAAAGGGTCATCGATACCAGTATCTCCCAACCAGAAGATTGAGAGTTGTTTTCCCCAGTAGAGTCCTCTGGAAGAACTTTTCAGATGCATAATTCATTCATTACATCATTTCACAGCATACGCATGCATACATCGTTTGCAGTTATTTTCAGAAGCATAAAACATCTCATGCATCATGACATGGCATGAAGCTAACTTTATTTTTCAGGTTAATTATCTTCCTGATACAGTCAAAATAGAGAGCCATTCAGACGGACATCTTCATCGATTACGTTCAGGATTCAACTACATCTTTCAGATATACTCCATGTCAACATTCATTCTGACATCCTCCTAACGATGGCATCTATAAGCCCATCCCAGACATTTATTGCAAATACAACATATACAAATACTATCAGATATATCCTAGCGTACGGTTCATTCTGATTCAGCTCTACATATGACTCTTTCAACTCAGATGCGATCTAACGTACGATCCATTCCGACCTTCAACAACTCCAATACGGTCTAGCATACGACCCAGTTGGACCTTCAAGGCCTCAAATTCTACCTAGCGTACGGTACATTCTGAAGTGTAGTCTGGCGTATGACTACCCCCTTTATCATCAGATGCAGCCTAACGGACGGCTCGTTCTGCTACTCAGAGACGGTCTAGCTTACGACCCGCTTGGATGTTCATCCCCTCAAATGCTACCTAGCGTACGGTACATTCTGAAGTGTAGTCTGACGTATGACTACCCCCTTCATCACCAGGTACAGCCTAACGGACGGCTCAGTCTACAACTCAGATACGATCTAGCATACGATCCATTCTGATCCTTCACCCCCAGTAACGATACAGCCTAACGGACGGCTCGTTCCGCAACTCAGATACGATCTAGCATACGATCCATTCTGATCCTTTATCCCCAGCAGTGTATGACTCATTCGGATTCTTATCTTGTTTTGATTCGGCACAACATATTACTCCTCCAACAATACGGTCTAGCGTACGACCCATTCGGATCTTCATTCCTCAGATACTACCTAGCGGATGGTACATCCCGAGGTGTAGTCTAGCGTACGACTACTTTTCGTCAGATACAGCCTAACAGACGGCCCATTCTGCAACTCAGATACGATCTAGCGTATGATCCATTCTGATCTGTTATCCCCAGCGGCGTATGACCCATTCTAACTCCCCAGTGAAGTCGACGGCCTAATGAATGACTCACTATACGGTCTAGCGTATGACCCAGTGACACCCATGACTTCAGATATCTTCTAACGTACGACGTACTCTGAAGCTCTCATCATCAAACTTCCTAGATGGCATCTTTAAGCCCATCTCCATCAAGACTAACTACTTGACAAGTGCAAATTTTTGGGGCATTCTAAGTGTTCAATAATCTTCCACCTCCAGACCACGAATGGCGTACATACCATTCTGACTCTCTCGATTCAAGAATATCGAACAGGGGCAGCTGTCATACCCCAAAATTTGCCCATTAATATTTTAAGACATTTTTCAGGGCATTCCGACTCATTTTTATGACACTGATCTTAAAGGAACAAAGGCCCAGCTCACGAATGGCCCAATCCAGAAAATGGCCCAAACTGGCCTGTTCGCTACACGTTCGCTACACGCTCGCCTAGCCAACGTTCGCTACACGTTCGCTACACGCTCGCCTAGCGAAGCTGACAGACAACAGAAAATTTCGGGCTTCATTCTGAGCCCATTAGGTCATCAAAGGAGTATTATAAATACCCCAACTCCAGAACGAAAAGGGGAGGACGAAAACAGAAGAAGACGGACGGAAACCCTAGCATAGAAACCCTGGAGAGTAGCCCAGAGAAATCGGAGTGAAGAAACCCTGACGGCCGCCCAACTCAACCCGATACCAAAAGTGACTTGCCAATTCAGCATTACCACTCCATTGCAAACAGGTTTGAGTATCATTATTGTTTTATGCTTCCAATTTGTAAATCTCTAAATACATAATGCATCATGATTGAATTTTTGGATATGTAATTAGACTTTGCATGTGAATTCCAGTACGCCTGGATATCCTGAGTGTTTGACCATATTATTTCTATAATTGAATGCAATAAGGCATGCAGCATGCTGAGATCATACTGTTCTGAAATTCAAAACCCGCAGCCGCTCGCTAGCACATCGCTAAGCGAGCATGTAGCGAGCATTCGCTAGGCCCTCGCTAGGCGAGGCAGAGGCGAACGGGACAGCCGGTGATATTTGTTATGTCCTATGCGTAACCTGATCTATTCTATGTTAATTATGCACTGTTTTGCCTGACATTCATGCTGCTGGGTTTTCTTTTGCGGTGTAATCCTCGATTGCACCCTGATTGGTATTCTAACCCGTTTGCCGAATTTTGTAAAGGTTCACATATCCCAGGAAAAGAGTGCTGTTTAGGCCTTCCACTTTATTTGTGGGATGCCCTTATGAAGATCCACCCTAAATTGCTTAATTAATTTTAATGTATTAATTTTAATGTATTAATTTTAATGTATTGATTTTAATGTGGAGATTCATCCTAATTACCTAATCGATTGTAAAATACGGCCTCTAAATATGTGATCTTGGACCTCTCTTTTGCCTTACGATATTACGGCACCACGGTCATGTCCCGCGAATGTGGGGATACACTTAGCAATGGCCCTTCGATTAAATCATCATAAAATAAATCATAGTCCCTCGGATGTTGCCTTCGAATATATGATTTCGTCCCTCGATGACCCTTCGGTGTAGCCTACGGTTAAATGATGATCGTCCCTTCGAATGCTAAGGTATCCTTACAACTGTTGCCTTCAATGACCTATCGATGACCCTACGATGACCCTTAAACATCCAAAGGGTAAAATTACTTACTTCTCAATAGTAAGGACAGTTTTACCCTCATAAGGATAGGAAACGTTCATAACGACCTTAGGAAGGTATAACTCTCAATTGCTGGATCATAACCTAAAACATTTCCCACCCCTCACACTTTGCAAATCCTAGAAAATCACCACTTGGTATACATTCATACTAGAATCATTACCAAGTTACATTTTTCTAAACCGTTTTCAAAATCAAACGAGATAAATACTTTGTATACATTCATACGAGAATCATTACAAAGTTAAACTCTCTTTTCGAAACATTTTTAAACAATTCACCAACACTTTTCAGACAAAAATATAAGTGATCCAGCAATTAAGAGCCCATGGATAACCATGGATACAAAGGGTGCTAATACCTTCCCTTTGTATAATGTACCTCCCGAACCCAAAATCTATTGAGGTCTTTCCTGTTCTTTTCCACCTTTCCTTATTGGATAAAAGAAAAGTCGGTGGCGACTCTTGCTATCCGCGACATTGCGATAAAAAGCAAAATACCCCAAGTCAGTTCACCGTATGACAGGAAGGTATTAGCACCCCTACGCATCCGTAGTACTCTACGGGATCCATTTTTGTTTTTCTTGTCTAAAGGGTGTGGGTTTATCTAATGTACTATTTACTAAAAGAGGGGGTCAAAAGAAAATGACTCGCACGGATATCTCATCCACTGCATACGTATCTCATCTGGATATGAGAATCAGAGTCTTCATAGCTCGGCTACCTATGGGTTAAAAAGGAGTGTGCTCGCTAAGACATCGCGTCTTATGCCTACGTATCTCATCTGGAATGAGAATCAGAGCAAACCGTAGTTCGGCTACCTACGGGTTAAGGGTTGTGTTTTTTAGATGAACGACGTTACTACGCAATCTACCGGATGCTCGACCTTTAGAGACTTACTCGCCTGTAGTAGAAGGAGTTAACGTGTTCTTAGGAGAAGAAAAATCAATGAGTTTGTTTGGGGTTTTAGGAATGCTCATGCAAAAAAGGAAGTCCTAGACGAAGGAACAGTGCTACCTTAATTGACACGCAAACGAGGGACTATACGAAGCCTAGCAATCCTATGGGGAGACGATCACACCATACAAAACAAACATGCATAAAGTAAAATGCCACCAAGGGGGCTCAAACCTACATGGGTAGGGCTTTAGTCAAGAGGGGTCATATCAACCTCGACAAACAAGCCATGGAATAAGTAATCAAATGGGCTCTTAACCACTGACATTGAACGTCAGGGTGAGCAGATCAAAAGGGTAATGAGGATAAGACTTCATAGCTCTTAACCCTGGACAGGGTGAGCTCATGACAAAAAGTGGGGATTCAAAAGGTGGAACCCTCTCCACTGACTGACCGGACAAAAGATCTTGGGCTTTTATTCTGAAGCATCAGCACGTAGTGCGGGCATAAAGAACGACACACTGAATAATAGGGGATTGATTACTAATCCCTTTTATCCGTCAATTGCCTCTTCAGGGAGGTCTTTGGGAACAAAAGTAAACAAACAAAAGAAAACATTGCCTCCTATCGAGGTCTTCCAGCTAAGAAAGCGGTAAAATGCGGGAAAGATAAAGGGATCAAGAGATCTACCACACGGATAAAGATCCGAAGTAATAACAGCTAAAGAAATAAGAAACCCAGAGATCTCTCGAGCTGGCACCATCAAAGAAAGCAAGTCAATACAGGTAATCGAAACAAATCTCCAGATGGTATCCCATAAATAAAGTGGAATGCCAAGCAAGCTATCCTTTCAGGAGTCATGTGAGCCCTCACAAAAAACTCAACAAACAAGTTAGAGTGACAAGATGGGGTGCAATCAAGAGTTTCCCCAAATCAAAATGTAACCACATGAATCATGCCATTAAAATTCACAAAAAGAGCTCACAAAAAGCAACCAAGTGTAGGAGGCCTAAACCTCTTGTCAAACACATGCATCAAAAGGGTATCAAAATTCAAAGTCAGGGGGCAAGGATCCACACATCAAGGCATGACATACATACTAAAACATGTGCCCACATGCAAAACCTAACGATACCCACTCTTCCAAATTCACCCATAATACCTCATACATTCAGAGTATTCAAATTAAAAGCATAAAGTAATGGGAATAAGGCAAACCTGACTGGAGAGAATCGATTGAAATTGAATTGCACCGTTGGCTTTGCAGAATAATCTTAGGGTTTATATGAGAGGGACTTGGTTCTTTGCAGATGAGTTCCCTTCAGTCTCTGGAGGTTGCTCTGAATTAGTTAGAATCTCTCTAGGGTTTTGTTCCAAGGAAACTTCAGAGTGTTTTCAGCCTTCACCAATTCTCCCTCTCTCTCTCTTTCTTTTTCCTTTACTGAAATTTCAGAATTTATAACCTGATTTTCGTGGCTTTGTGGGCTCAAATGAGAGAGGTCCAAGTCCAAGATTTTTCTGTTATATTTTATTTATTTATTTATTTTTTTCGTTTTTCGTTTTTTTTTATTATTTATTTCATAAACGCATGGGCTTCGCCTAGCGAGCATGACAGTTCAAGAAATTCCTCTGAGCGTAGGTGATTCTGGTGGCTTTTCTTGGGACTCGCTAGGCGACCCATTCTGCTCGCCTAGCGAGCATGACAACTCATGAACAAACTTTTGCTCCTTCAAGATTAACGTTTTGACTGATGAATAGACCCCATGTTGGAAGTATCTCAAGCCATTCCCTTGTGTTGACTGATCACCCAGATAGGACCCATAAAGTGTCTTGGATGATATTCAAGCTTCTTGGATCTAATTCCGATTGACATGATGAAATGCAATATGAAATGTTAAATGACCTAAAAATGAATGCATGAATGAGGGGGGCAAATTTTGAGGTAATACACAACGTACATAAGTACTAAAGTTGGGTCAAAGATGAAGTTTAAACTGATCAAAGTGTTGACAGAATACAGAGATTGTTTCACCTAGAACTACAGAGAAATGTCTGGTCTAGATCAAAGTGTGGTGGAGCACCGGTTACCTATTCAACCTGGGAAAAGGCCAGTAAAGCAACATCCTCAATGGTTTGTACCAAAGATCACTATAATGATTAAGCAAGAGATTAAAAGACTTCTCAAAAGTCAGTTCATCATAACTGCAAGGTATGTCGAATGGATAACTAATATAGTACTTGTTATTAAGAAAAATGGAACTCTCAGAGTCTGTATATATTTTAGAGATTTAAATAATTCTACTCTAAAAGATGAGTACTCGATGCTCGTGACGGAGATGCTAGTCGATTCGACCGCAGACTTCAAATATTTGAGTATGCTTGATGGATATTCTGGCTATAATCAAATTCTCATAGCCGAGGATGATGTCCCCAAGACGGCATTTCGACGTTCTGGAGCTTTGGGGACATATGAATGGGTTATGATGCTGTTTGGTTAAAAAAACGCTGGAGCAACCTATCAAAGAGCCATGAATGCCATATTCCATGATTTCATTGAAAAATTTATGCAGGTATACATTGATGATATTGTGATAAATTCGTCATCTGAAAATGATCATCTTGATCACCTTAGACGCTCATTTGAGAGAATGAGAAAATATGGATTAAAAATGAATCTATTAAAATGTGCTTTTGGTGTACTTGCAGGAGACTTCTTAGATTTTGTGGTACACAAGAAAGGCATCGAGATCAACCAAAACAAGGCAAAAGCAATTTTGGATCTCAAGCCTCCGTCGATAAAGAAACAACTCCAATCTTTGTTGGGGAAGATAAACTTCTTGAGAAGATCCATATTGAATCTAAGTGGCAAGACGAGGGGTTTTTCACCACTCCTCAAGATCAAGAAGGAAAGTGATTTTCACTGAGGACAAGAGCAATAGGAGGCTTTCGACGCCATCAAAGAATACCTCACAAAGCCTCCAATTTTGTTACCTCCCAGTAGGAATAAGAATATGAGTTTTTATATTGTTGCGTCAGATACGACCATAGGAAGTATGTTAGCTCAAGAGGATGTCACTGGTGTCGAAAGACCCATATACTACCTCAGTCGAATTTTGATAGATGCTGAAACTAGGTAAAATATGATTGAAAAACTGTGCATATGCATGTACTTCTCATGTATGAAATTAAAGCAATTTATAAAACCAATTGATGTTTATGTTTTGTCTCATTATGATGTTATTAAACATATGTTGTGTAAACCCATTCTACATAGTCGAATTGGGAAATGGGCGCTAGCATTAACATAATTTTCTTTAACGTATAAGCCTTTGAGGGCTATGAATGGCCAGATAATGGCGGATTTTATTGTGGATCATGCCATAGTCGAACTTTCACTAAACATGGTTGACACGAACCCTTGGCGGTTATATTTCGACGGGTCAAGCCACAAGAATGGAACATGAGTTGGAGTATTAATATTATCCCCACAAGACATTTCGATGAAGTTCAAATGTAAATTTGACGGAAAATGTTCCAATAACGAAGCAGAATATAGAGCCATAATAACAAGTCTCAAAATCCTAAGAGATTTAGGGGCCAAGAAAGTAGAGGTTAAGGGAGACTCAGAATTGGTGATTAGACAAATCACACGAGAATACAATTGCATTAAAGAGAATTTGCTGATGTATTTCGCAATGGCGAGACAACTATTTGAATGCTTCGAGGTTGTCAGCATTACGCATGTGGCAAGGATGGAGAACTAAGACGCCAACGAGTTAGCACAAATCTCCTATGGGTATAAGGTATCGAAAGAAAAACTCAAGAACTTTATTGAGATAAAGGAAAAGATGGTGTTTAACGTCCCGCCATCACCTAATATGGCAATCCCAAAAACTGGGGGACAGGAGACTCCGACAGCAGCTTCAGCTGTAACGAATGTCTCAAAAATTTCGAAATTTTTGCAAGACATGAAGTTTTTGCCATTGACAATTTTTTGCAATCAGATTGGAGAAGACCAATCATAGAGTACTTGGAAAATCCAGTCGGAAACACTGACATGAAAATTAAGTACATAGCTTTAAGTTATGTATGCTTGGGAAATGAGTTGTTGAAGAAAACTATAGAAGAAATATTGCTCAAGTGTCTTGGAAATACAGAAGCTTACTTGGCCATATCTGAAGTACATAGTGGAGCCTATGGGGCACACCAAGCAAGCCATAAGATGAAATAGATTATATTCTGACAAGGCATTTATTGCCCGAGTATGTTAAAAGATTGTATCAAGTTCGCCAAAGGGTGCCAAGAATGTCAGATGCACGCGAGCGTCCAACACGTACCATCAAGTGAGATGCACACAATCATCAAGCCTTGTCCTTTTTGTGGGTGGGCGTTAGATGTCATCAGTGAAATTCGATCAGCCTCATCGAAACAACAAAAGTTTATCCTAGTCAGAATAAACTACTTTACAAAATGGATAGAAGCTATCCCTTTGGTAAAAGTGGATCAAGAGGTTGTGATCTAATTCATTCAAAAACACATCGTATATAGGTTTGGGATTCCCAAAACCATTACCATAGATCAAGGTTCAGTTTTTGTGGGACAAAAGATGTAGGAATTTACCGTTGAAACAAGATTCAGGTTGGTTACTTCCACACCTTATTACACCCAAGCAAATGACCAAGTCGAGGCAGCCAACAAAGTGATAATTAGTTTAATCAAAAAACACATTTCTAAGAAACCTAAGAACTGACACAAAACATTAGACCAAATTTTGTGGGCTTGTCGAACACCCCCCAAAGAGGCAACGAATTTGACGCCTTTCCGTTTGACATTTGGGCACGATGCTGTATTACCAGCAGAGATTTGTTTACAATCAATCAGGGTGCAACGCCAGAATGATATCCAATCGGAACAGTATTGGAAATTGATGTTCGACGAACTGACTGATTTGGACGAAGAAAGGTTGGCCACAATGGACGTATTAATACGACAAAAGGCGCGTATGGCTAGAGTGTACAACAGAAGGGTTAAAATGAAAACCTTTGCAGTAAATGATTACATTTGAAAGGTAATTCTATCTATGGATTGAAGAGATCTAACTTTAGGAAAATGGTCACCAAAATGGGAGGGACCGTTTCAAATAATCTGAACGTTTACGAACAATGCCTACGAAATTCAAGAGTTGGGTATGGATCGAAGGATCCTAAGGATAAATGGTAAATATTTAAAGAAATATAAACCTATGCTACAAGAGATTTAAATCCAAACATAGAGAAAATATTCATTAATTGTTTAAAATCCAGGATGATTACAAAGTGGTCCACCGACCTTACAGGGGCCGCTACAAAAAGAAAGTCAAGCAGGAAATCTAGATTTAAAGTCCTAAAAAAAGGTCGTCTCATGACCAATTCTGCTGTCAAGAAAGCTTTTCTTCCCCGCAACTGCTTAATACTGGCCTCGATCTCAAGGGCCTTTTCGCCATGTGAAATCCTTTTCAAAACTTCATGGTCGACAACATCTTGAGTAGGAAGCAGTTTAGCCGTATCTAAGAAGCTTTTTGCGCTTTCACTTCAACAATCTTCTTATTAAGTTCGGCTATTTGAGCTTGATAGTCCGAAGTTTGCTAATCGAAGACTTGCTGTTGGCTGAGACACTGTTGTTTCTTGGCCTCAAAGTCATTAAGTTTCTTCTCACACGCTTCACTAAAATCCCACTCAAGCCTCATCTCATTAATCTTGGTCTTAATCTGAATATCAACATTTTGACGAAGGACAAGATCCTTGACCAGTTGGGTGAAGAAAGCTTCGAACTCAATCAAGTATTTGAAAAATCGAGACAGGAAGCTCATGAAGGGCAAGTTCGTCAAGAAGCTTTAAAGATGTCGCGTGCCATACCTTTTTCTTCTTCAAGGATAATTAAGAATTCGCGCTCAAACCAATGGTCTTTTAACTGTTGAAGTTTGAGAGGTGATGGTGGCATCCATCTCTGGCGAAGGTACAACAATCGAAGAAGAAGGCTAGGCCTTAATCGAAATTTGACGAAGTTGCTGCAGCTTCCTTAAGGTTTCTGCCGAATTCCGTTGCTTCATGCCCAGGACCTCTTCCAAAGTCAAAGTACTGATAGAGACTCCTTTGCCAACAACAATCGAAGGGACTTGAGTTTGTTGAGCCTCAGGCGATACACTTTGAAACTCGTCTTGTCTTTGAGGGATCAAGATAGCCTCAAATGCCTACCCTTGCTTCAACTGCGGGCTCAGCTAGAGTCGAATCGGCCACATGTTTTTAGGATCAAGAAGTCAGAACCCACGTCGGAGAATAAGTTTGTGCGCTGGTAAAACAAAGAGAGACAAATATCTGAGAAGCCACATGTGGTGGAGAGACATGAGGACTTCTTTCTGGACCATGAGGGGAAAATACCTCACTAAGATCATATGGAACTATGGTCTTCGTGGTCGAAGGAGCGACCCTTGAATGGGATTTACTGGCTTGTACTTTCTTTTTTCCTGCCGGAGTAGGTGGAGTCGTCGGTGGCACCTTCGATGTTGGAAAGATGTGCGAATGCACACTGCCATCAAAATATTCATTGTCGACCAAAGGCACCTCTTCAGGAACCTGAGTCATAAGATCAGTAAGAGTGTGACATAATTGTTAAAAACAAAGCCTCATGAAACGCTAACACTAAGTACCTTCGGCTTGGAGTTGATGGTGCCCTTTTCCTTTTGAAAGGTTTGCTAAGGGTTGGTTTAGTGGTTGGAACCCTTTTTCGACCCTAACAACAGAAAAAAGGAGTGGTTATTTTGGCTCTCTAAATAAAGGAAAGATGAAAGAGCAGTGGTTACCTTTTTTGTTGGGACTTCGTCATCGTTGGTAATTTGGATTGTTATGGAGGGAGTATCAGTAGCCAGTGGTGGAGGCGGAATTTCTCCAGTGAGAGTGGAAAAGGCATCAATCATATGTTGAAGAAAAAGATCACTAGAAAAAGCTTGACGTTGGTAGTCGGCCCACCATTCTCGAAGTCGGCGGTTGTCAAAAAAGATTGTTGGAACTTAAACACGGGTAATTCAAGGCGTTGAGTGGACTTATGGAAACACATGCAAGCTTTATGGTCATCAGCGTTTAATGATCGACCAGACCATACGATGTCATTCAAATGTGACACCAAAGGTTTCGGTAACATTTTACTAAGGTTGAACTAGCGAGCCACCAAGTTGGGTTGGTAAATCATGAAGCCATACCCCTTCGACCCCGCTTCGATCCTAAAGGATAGAAACGTAGGGGTCAGAAACGCCCTTCACACATTACTTGATTGCATTGCATCTTAAGGGGAGTCACATGGGAAAGGATTCTTAAACCGTTTCGGGCCAAAGCTTCGGTTCACGAATGGAGCCATACCTGGAGCAAAGTTGTCGGCCTCGATGAACATGTTGAGATACTTCATGAAAATATGTTTGTTGGGGGTTTCTTGACATGTCATCAGGGCAAGTCTTGCTCCTTCGATTGGTCGATCCTTATTTAAACGCATTATGTGCTCCGACACCGGGTAACCCAAATGATATTCAAAAGTGGCATTCTACCAGTGTTGAAAATCCACACAGGACCTGACAAGCTCAGGGCCTTGGTAGTAGAAGGCATTTTAATTTTAGGGTTGTGAGCCCCAGAGAGTGGTACAAAGAAGCTAGCAAAAGCTTACCCAGAGAGACTTGTCGACCTTCGTGGATTTAGATTTCCAGATTTATGTAACTTTTGGCTATCTATAAAGAGCCATGACAGAAGACATAGTATGCAATCCATAATGTTAGAAAAGAAATATGCTCTTCGTCATACACTTTGACAAAATCCTTGTTGTGGTGATCTTCGATATAGTTTTGAAGGCTAGCACGACTGAATGAAAAGGTGGTCTCTGTCAGAAGCATGGGGTCAAAAGTTTTGCCTAGTGGCGATAAGCCTGTGATAGCCGCCATGTCGAAGAGATTTGGCGTCAACATGCCACATGGAAGCTGGAAAGTGTTGATCGAGCCTTCCCAGAAATACATTGAAGCCAGTAACATATAAGGGTTGATTCGGTGAGCATGCCTTAAAATTTGGATAGCATCAAAGATCCCCGCGCTTCTCCACTGGTCTTGGCATTTTCGTTGGACTTTGTTAAGCCAAACTAAGTACTCTTTGTTACCTGGGGTAGGCATCGACCTGAAGACTCTTGCCTTTGGGTCCACGAATTTGACGTCGATGGTTCCATATTTTTCAAAAGCTAGAGGGGCAGCAAGAGTGTAATCAGGAAAATAGCCTTGAACCATTTTTGGTTTAGATTTGGTGTCTGGGTAAGGTCCGTGAAATGCAACAAGTTTGTCACCAACGACAAATGGAATGAGCATCTGCCGTTGCCAAATTTTTACCACTACTTCATTAGTAGAAGTGGGTTGAGGAATATGTTTCGTACTTTCCATTGTAGTAAGTTGAAATGCATTGGGGTTGCTGCCAGTGTTGAAGGTGGTGGCGTTTTTGGTACGAGTAGAGGAAGCCATTGCTATGAAAGATGAAGAAAATTTAGTAAGAATAAGGTTTTTGTGAGAAAATTGCAGAAATGATGCGCATATGAAGAAACAAGAAGAGAATGCTGAAGGTGAAGAGTGGTTATTTATAGGCAAACCAAGTGACAATCAAGCGTCATTCGATTGCAGCAGTCCAACTAGGAGGTAGTGGGAAAGTTAGTAGCTTTAGTTGAGATCCCAAGACCTAGGAAGTAACTTATAATGATGATAGTTTTATGGGAAATTGCAGTGCAGGAAAATCATCATTCCACGGAAAAACATCATTAACGATTAGATGGCCGACCGAAATTTGGAAAGTCAAAAGTCAAGTTTCTCGGTTGAAGCGCCTCAATCGAAACTGGCCTTTTTTTGGGAGAGGGGGGGGGCAATTTGTTAGCTGGAAAATTTCGATCTGAATAGCATAAAGCCAGGTTGACCAATAGGAGGTCGGAAGTAGGATCGACGAAGGGGGAAACCAAGAGATTTGGGTCGACGAAGGAGGTGAGTCTGTCGTAGTCGAAGGTCAGCTTACCATGATAGGAACTGATAGTGAGAAGCAGAAAGTGGAAAGTTACCAGCAACGGGGATGATAGGCCCCGACACGTGGCACGTCATGAATGAGTCATAACCTCATAGCAGTTATTTCTTATTACTATTTAAGTAGATGCAATTTTCATTTCAAGGGGAGACATTTTTAACATTTCAATAGGAATACACTTAAAGTATCAAGCGTTTGAGAGAAAAAAATTAACTTCCTGCAAAAATGTACTTCTGCTTCCACCTTTATTTTCAAGTCATTTAACTTATCAAGTTATTTTCATTTGCTTCGTTCATTTACATATGTATCTTGTCTTTTATCCTTCCTTACTTTTACTGCATTTCTATTTTGCAAGCACTTCAATTGTTGTTATAGTGTTCCAAACACTTTACCAACTAAACCACCATATACTTAACACACATCAATCTAGGACTTTGTAGCTGGTCCTGCAAGTAAATCTCGATAGGAAGGCTAGAGATTGTTGCGTAAATAATGAGCCCCTCTGGTTTTTTCCATCTCCCTCATGGAACACTCTGGGTGAACTCCCAGATAGTTTACCATCAACTCGAGTGCCTTATCTTTGCTTATCCTCCCACGATCTAGAAGTTTCCCCTAATCGGAAGATGTAACAAATACAATCCATCGTCAAGTGTGATAGACATCTCATCAAGTGGTAGATGAAATGATGACGTCTTAGTATGCCATCTCTCCATAAATGTATTAAGTATTAAGTGGTTTACCGTAACATAAATGGTCTTGCATAAGTCTTTCATCCCAAATAAGGACAAAGCAGTCTGAAACCACTTGCCATTAGACTGAGGAAAATCAATAATCTTTCGCCCATGGTTAATGAATTTAAGCGGATCATGGTTATGTAGAAAAATAAATCTATGTCAGAAACTTGTAATATGATAGTAAACATAATTTAAAAAGAATGAATCCAACTAATTTTACCTCTTTGTCCCAGATATGTCTAGCAGTATGGTCCGGGTAAAGAGGCAACAAACACAACTCTATAGGGCCTCCTCGAAATACCTGAGGTGGCACTGACTCATCAGCTTTAACAACCTGAGATGGCCCTGACTCATCAGCCTCATTAGTCTGAGGTGACACTGACTCATCAGCATGAGGTTCCTCCGGTGCCTAGGGTGGCACTGGTGGCTTAGGTACCTTTGGTGCATGAATAATTGAAACCTGTCGCCTACGGGAAGATGAAGGTAGTGATGCGTCAGTAGGTGACACCCATCTCCTACGAGAAGAAGAAGATGGAGAAGCATGAACCCCCAGAAGTCGATGCCTCCGCATGAACCAAGCTAGATGCAACACGAGCCTCCGAAAACTGACTCATTTCCTTCCGGACTGATGCATGTTATGCAATCCTCTTGTGCCTCAGTTTGTCGCCGCTATCAGCCATAATTCCTATAAGTAAACCAAACGTTGAAAAAAAAGCAGACAAATAAATTATAGAGATGCATCTCTGGTTCCTGGAAATCCAAACGTTGAAAAATTCCGGAGATACATCTCGGAAATTTCCGGCAACATTCAACTTCGTCAATGACGGTATTGAGACCAGCAAACCCTACAAAATAATGCATTGATTGTTATTTTTAACTATCAAACACGTTTTTCAGTATGTATAAACTATCATTCATGCAAAACTATCTATTTTTTAAACTAATCATCATTTTATACTAATTTATTCAAAAGTTCAAAAAACTTTACAAAAATAAAAAACTTACAAATTGAGAGTTTACTTCAGAAGAGGAGAGTTTGAGAAATATTTAGAATGTTTTTTTTAAGTGAGAAAGAGGAAGGATAAGGGTTCTGACGCGTTTTAGAACAAATACCGTTTGAAGACGTATCTCCATAATTTTTTTTAACGTTAAGTCATAATTCTATTGCCTCATGGTACGTCCTAAGATGCATTTTTGAAAATTAAAAGCATTTTTATATTTTTAGGTGGTACCCTAATAATACATATGGTGCATTAAAAAATCTCATGCATATATAAACACCATAAATTTGTATAGAGAAATCGACATGGGACTACCACCCACCCTTTACCAATCCAAAACACCAACATTAGGTAGATATAAACCTTTCATGAGTTTTCACCTAACGTGAAACTAGGCTTGTGATTATGAGTTGACACAGAAGGCTGTGTGCTAATTAATTCTTAGTTTTACTAAAAGATGTCCCAAGACATCTTAAATTACTCAAAGACTCTTGAGATATATTTTTCATTAACTCCAGCCGTTTCTAATAAAGTGAAGCCTGCATAGTCTTATTAAAGTTAAGGATAGTTCACCTTATTTGTACTTGTAGTTCAACTTAAAGAGACCCTATTGTGTGTATCATCAGAAAAAAAACTCCATTTGGTATAGAACTAGTCAATTGCACTACAAACTTATCTGCACCACCATTTTCATGGATCCTGCCCATATTCAATTCATAATGTAAGATACATTGAAAATTTTGTTGTGAATATCCTAATTTGTTACAGGTTGATGATCATTGATCCATAATCTATTATTTTATTAAGCTTAATTTCTCTTCAATTATTAACGTTTTATTTCTTCCGTAAATTTTTCAGTACGAGAGAGTTTAGTGGTGAATATGATATTGACAACTTTGCATATATTGTTCATAGAATTTGTGATATGGATAGGTTTTCGGAAAGGGAGTTGGAAGAATTTTAAGCAACCGGCTAATCCGGAGAATCCTTCTGGTTTTTTTCCTCACGGTGCTGTCAGTGTGTTTAACGGTGCTGCCGTGGTTTATTTAAGCTACATTGGTTAGCATGCGGTTTCAACAATGGGAGAAGAGGTTAAAGAACTTGTGAAAGATATTCCAATGAGTGTTTCTGGATCTGTAATTATCGTGATGGTTCTTTATTGTCTTATGGAAGCTTCTATGTGCATAAGCTTGACTATGGGTCTCTAATATAATTTGCAATGTGTGGAATTTATGTGATTGATTATTGATCATGGACATCGTGAACTGGTAAAGTTGTTTGCAGAGTTGTGTTGTTGATTAACTAAATATGAATATTAGGTAGCTTTTTACATCATATGAGACATATGTATTTAACATAATTACTTTCTAATTCTACCAAAACTTGCCCATTGCATATTCATGGGATGTATGTAATATGATTACTTCTAAAGTTCGTACATCTGAACTAAGCAGAAATGAAGCCCTTAACTCATGTCAAGAAACATCAGAACAATTGGAAGTGAAACAAGAAAGATCAACTCTGATGAGCATTTTGACTCATGCAAGGTGGTGGAAGATGTTTATATTGAGTCCCAAGTGGTTTTGTTGAGAAAGAAATAGTGTTTATAAAGCTAGCAAATTAAATTTTGAATTAAATAATTTTCAAATAAGTTTTTGAATAATCTTAAATAAAATTATTAATTTATTTTATAATAAATTATCTTAATCATTATTGTCACGTCATTAAATATAATTTTTTTGTCTTAATCATCACTGTCACTGCAAATTTGGAGGGAGACTAACAAAATTCTAATGGATGTAAAGTTCATAGATTAAAAAGTTGATTTTTAAAATGGATGGACTAAAAATTAAAAATCATCAAATTAGAGGGATTAAAAGTTAAAATAAAACTAATTAAAAATAGAATAAAATAAAACTAACTATTTATGGTATATTATTTACTCTCTCTTATCAAGTTGGTGAGTAGTTATCAATCATTTCAATCTTGTAAGTAACTTGATTGAACACTTTTAATGAAATGTTTAATCTCAATGTGTTTTGTCATGTGATGTTGAACAAAATTATGTGCAATATTGATGATTGATTTGTTGTCACAAAAGAACTCAATAAAACCTTCCCAATGTATTTCCAAATCTTATGGCGCTTGTTTCATCCACAATAATTCTAAAAAAATTTAGCGCCATAACTCTAATTTTTGCTTTAGCGTTTTATCAAGCCACTACACTTTGATTATTGCTTCTCCATAACTCGTCTTGTGATTTCTCACAATAGGAACACTTGTATGTATGCATCCAAATGTGTCTAAAAACCAAATAATCAACCACAAATGAATAATTCCAGACAAACACATGAGCTAAACGACTAAGAATAATATACAACAACAAAGATTGGTTATAGAACACGAAGATAGACATGCTACATGCACAAAATGAAAAATAGACATGTAACAACATTCAACAACATACAATTAAGTGATCAAAACTATCATGTAAAAAATATCAAATCATGTATGAACAAGTATACAAATTCTCAAATGCACATAATTAGCAACACACATTTAAAAAGACATTAAATGCAAAGAAGAACAACAAAAAAACATGCTAGAGATGAATGAGTAAAGTAAACATGGTAATAAGTAAGCCAATGAACATACCTAGAACACACATACACACAATGATATAAAAACCAGATACAATAGTTATAGAGACATATCAATGTAGTCGGTGAAACTATGATTTGCTACAAAATAGTGTTAGTGAAAAGAAAATATACATAACAAATGAAATTAAACATAATTCTCAATCTATTTAATGCACGAGGAATCTAAGATTCCCAAATTCCTACAAATCTTGTAAAAAGATTCTGATGAAAATGGTTTTCTAATAGTGCCAGCAAGCTAGCCAGGGCCTTTCTAGCCATCCCTATATGTATGCTTCCCTTCGTAAAACCCCGTTGAGCCTTAGCCATTTTGTTCATTGTAAACCCCATGTTAACGTTAAGCATTATTCATCATAAACCCCCTGTTAACTTTTAATCATCCATTTCCTTTTGTGTCATAACTCGGTATGATTGTGTGAAGTGCAGAATGTGCAATAAAACTAAGTTTGGGGTGAAAATCTTGAAAGAGAAGGCAAGTGCATAAGATGAGATCATACAAAAAGAAAAATAGTATGTATCTTCTTTAAGAAAAAAAAAGAAAAAAAAAAGAAAAGAAAAACAAAAGAGAAAAATGCACTTGCCGAGCCCTTAGACTCTAACAGATATAAAATGCTCGGAAAATTTGAGTAGAAAAAGAGTCAAAAGAGTTTTTACCCCAGAGTATACGTGAGGCACGAAAAAGAGAAAAGAAAGAAAAATACACAACATGACCACCGAGTTCAAAAACCCTTTGTTATCCATTTTTTTGTTTATCCCATCGTACCCAAGCCCCGTTACAACCTAAAAAGACCTCAAAAAGTGTGTGGAATCTGCTGTGGTGGTGACATTAGAATGTATTCAAAGTTAAGAGTCTGATATTGTATACTGTGCTGTGAGTGTACACACCTAACCCTGAGAGATATGGTGAGTGTGTGAAAAGCTTGCAGGTGAAGAGGTTTCGGATGTGGAAATGTGGTAAACTGCCTGAATCGGAGAGACCTGAAACTCGATTGGAAAGGTAGAACACGAATGGTGAAAGACTAGGTTGCATTGTGGAAAGCGAATTCGGGGGTGACCTTTGTTTGGACTCAATACATCACTTGAGGACAAGCAATGAGACAAGTTTGGGGTTGTGATCGGTCACCATTTCCATTGAATTCCCGCCGCTAATCCGACTTATTTTCATCACCTTGGTAAGATTTATGTTTGTTTTTAGTTGCATTTGAGTCAAGTATCATGTTTTGTTGGTTTGGTATTACATTACATTCGATTACGAATTTATGTCAAAAAGATCTCGTTTATGCTTCGTTTGGGTAGTGTCATTGTTCCAGGTTTAAAAGCAAGAATGGTGAAGTTCTGGACGCGCTGAAGGACGAAAATATGACAGAACAGCAGGTCAACACGGCCACCCGTGTGCCACCACACGGCCGTGTTGTTGAGCAAGCAGGGCAAAAGATGAAGCAGAAAACAGAGATCAACACGGCCACCCGTGTGCCACCACACGGCCGTGTTGATTAAAACAGTGCATTAACACGGGCGCCCGTGTGCAGGGACACGGCCCGTGTTGATGCTACTGTAACTAATGCTGAAATAAATTAATCCTGAAGAACAACACGGCCACCCGTGTGCCACCACACGGCCGTGTTGATTGAACGCAGCTTGGAAAACCTAATTTTTGCTGTTTGAACCGATTCTGCTCAGTAAGGGTAGTTTGGACCTTTAACTTGGAAGAGGGTCATCTGAAACTATAAGAAGACTTGGAAGAGAAACAAGAAGGGACTTTTAAACGGACGAACGAAAGCATTACCTTGGAGAAGATAGCGAATACGACGGATTTGAAGACGGCGAGATTCAAGGGTAGCCACCATTGAAGATCAAACTCTCCTAATTCTTTGTAATGTCTAATCTTTACTTTATGAATTCTTTAAGTACTACCAGAGGCTAAACCCCCTGATGCTAAGGGGGTGGTCCTAATGTTATCGTATGTTATGAATGTGAACCAATGATTTCTTGACTACTACGTTATGTATTTCAATTCAATTGTGTGATGTTATTATGTTTTTGTATCGGACAAATACGAATTAATCTATGACTTCCAATAACAGGATTGTGATTGGTAGGGTTTTCACACAATTGGGTTTATGAATGCATCATCTAGGACTAGAACCTTTCATAAATCACCGTAAACCTTGATATTTTGTATGATTAAAACTAATGATTAATTGAATGGACATTTGAGTAAGAATTGGTAGTTTAATAGTTTCTTCCTTAAGGACTTAAGCAAGAACATTCTGAGGTTAGGTGATTGAATGTATCATAGGTAGTAAGGAAATCGGGACAAATTCATAACCGGCTAACTCAACCACTCACCCTAGCATCTTTTATCTTAATCAATTCTTTTTACTATTTTCGTGTTACTATTCTAAATTCCACAACAATCCAACCATTATCTTTTGTTTAATAGAATCGAATTAAAATAAGTAATTCCTACGCAATCCTCGAGATCGATACTGGGAAATAAACTCCTTATTACTACATCGGTAAAAATAGTACACTTGCTATTTTTCCGATCAGTTAGCTAGAGGGAATTGAGAGGTGAGGAGTGTGATGTGTGTGAAGGATAATTGTAATCATTTTTCTTTTGCTTAAATTGTAGGATTTGGGAGAGCTACAAAATCGTGTATAAGTTGTGGTCCTATGTGAAAATATTGTTGTAATCTCTCTTGTAATCCAAATGCAAATGAAATTACAATGTAATGAAAACTCAAAGTTCATTCAAATTTAGTTGTGCATTTGTTTTTTTATTGTTTTCTCATTTGAGATAGTGATGATGCCTTGCATATGAAGAAACTGTTTGGACATGTAATCCACCTTGATCAATAGTTGAAAATGTCACTCAAATTTATTTTCTAAACTCTTTGTACATTTCAATTGGTTGGTGGTTCATGATGATAATAGTGTGATAATCATGCATCATGGTAAGAATTGGTGTTGTGATATAGTAATATGGTGAATTCAAACCTAAGTTTAAATTTTTCTTGGTTTTTCTTTTGAATGAAAATGAAATGATGATAACATGAATGGAGCATAACAGTGAATGGTTTAAATCACTCTATGATTCAAATTCAAGTATGATGTAAGAAAGATGGAATGAACACGATAGTACATGGTACTTTGACGTTAGAAATGAATCCAAAATTTTAGCATTTGCTTAACAATAAACCACAAGAATTATTACTTGAACAAAGGAATGGAATAACATATAATCATGTACCACCAAAACTTTCCTTTTTGAACCTTATTGACTTTTGGCCTAAATTTGACCTTAATCAACCTTTGATTGTTGATGTCATGATGAATGAATGAAATGAAATTAGAGAAGTGATCTTAAAAATCAAAATATTGACTTTTAGTACTTTGGTATTGAGTTTGACTTTTGAAGGGGCGTGATATGAATGAAATGATGAGAATGCAAGATTATGATAGAAGACCAAAAAAGACTGGTGAATGAAGCCATGCTTTATGAACCTCTCATCTTATCATAAGATGAAATTCAAATATCCCTATCCAAATGATTTGAAAAGGGGAGGAAAAATTAGGGTATGACAACTGCCCATATTTAATTACCTTTAATATAAGAGTATGAATGACAACAATGTTCATACATTCATGGTGGAAGATGATTAAATACGAAAGGACCCAAATTTTTTCCTCTAAAGGAAAGTTGATGAGTTTGATAAATTCATGAAAGGTCAACCTTGTTGGGAATATGAAGGGTTTGCTTTCACCCACTGGATATGGTTTTGCCTTCAGTGGCAAACTTCAAAAACAAACGAAAAACCAAGACGTTCTCTAAACATTAACAGATAAAACAAATGACAACTGGGAGATGCTCTACGAGTTAACAGAGAAAACTCTCCACAGATAAAACAAACAACAACTGGAAGATTCTCTGAGAATTAATAGAGAAAACTCTCAATAGACCAAATAAACAACAACTGGAAGATTATATGAAAATTAATAGAGAACTCACAATAGACAACACAACTGGGAGATCCTATGAGAATTAACAGAGATCTCGCATCAGACAACAACAACTGGAAGATTCTATGAGAGTTAACAGAGAAAACTCTTAAAAGGCAAGTTTTGAAATGTTTTCTAAGAATTAACAGATAAAACTTTCAAGGGACAAACACTAAAAGATTCTCTGAGCATTAACAAAGAATAACTTTATCAAAAAAACATTGAAAGATTCTCTAAGCATTAACAGAGAAGGAATTTCAACAGAAAAACACTAAAAGATTCTCTAAGCATTAACAAAGAAAAACTTTCAACAGACAAACAAATGAAAAATTCTTTGACCATTAAAAAGGAAGAATTTCAACAGAAAAATACTGAAAGATTCTCTGAGAATTAATAGAGAAACCTTTTAGCGAACAAACAATGAAAGATTCTCTGAGCATTAACAGATAAGCGACTTTCCACGGACAAACAATGAAGGATTCTCTGAGCATTAACAAATAAAAACTTACAATAGACAAACAAATGAAAGATTATTGGAGCATTAACAGAGAATAATTTTAACAGACAAACATCTAAGGATTCTGATAACATGAAATAATATCACATTCTAGGACTCGATTTAATTAAATTATATTATTATTTACTTCAATTTACTTCATTTTATTCGATATTACTCGGTATTTTCTTTCTATTTATCTCAGGTAGCTTATTTGAAGCACAAGTGAAAAAGGAAGAAAAGGAGGTGCAAAAAGAAATGAAAAGAAGCAAATTCCACCAAGCCAAAGCCCAGCCCAAAAGCAAAGCGCTGCGCCCGTGACGAGCGTCACACAAGCTGTGACGAGCGTCACACCCTACCTACTTGTGTTACGAGCGTAACACATGGTGTGACGGACGTCACACCATTCCCCTATATTTTTGGCTTCAGAAGCGCAACAAAGACGTTGAGGCCTATTGTTACGCTTGACCATTTGCAACGTGAAGACTCTTTACACGGAAGACCTTTGGAAACAGTTACAACAAGTGACCAATATAAATAGTAGCTTTTGGCAAACCCTGCAAGGACGCTCCGCTTCGTTCAATTTTCTTCTTCCAGCCGTGCAAGCATACCATTATTTTTCCTTTACTGTTTTTGCTTTTAATTGCAATTCTTATTTTTACTTTCCTTTCCAGTTAATCTTTCAGCACTTAATTAATTTTTCGCACAATAGTTTCTACACCGGAAACTATTGTGTATCCTTTACTACATCTAACCTTACGTTAGACCCTAGATTTTTATTCCTTCACTTTTATTTTCCTGTCCAATTGAAGAATTCAAGAACAAATCCAACCGGTCTGTGGTGGAGTGTTCAAGATTGCTATAAATTATTCAGGTTCTTTAATTATTGTTTGAATTTATATATGCTCTGCTTTACTGTTTATTTATATTATTTGTCTGAGATGGAATTATTTATGCATGCTGATTATTTAGATCTGTTAAGCATGTCTGGCTAATTTATTTAGGCATCGGTATGTAGAGTAAGCAGAATGAAGGAATCAAAACTAAGTTGGTTTAATTACATTTAAAAATAAAATCACTCTTTTTACGGTCTCAATTTACAGGTTTAATAACAAGGTTTTGTACGAAAGTAAAAGACATAAAGAAGTTAAAATCAATAGAACGAGAGTTTGAGTTTTTAACTGGACAGTGTAATTTGGACATTAATTCTAGATCAGGGCGAAAGCAATTTTTAGAGTTAATTAAATTCTAATCTTTTTCAAAAAGTATTTTTAAAGGTTGAATGTGAGGACGAGAGTTAAGCATTTGAATTTAATTATATAATCTAAGTCAACAGAGCGAGAGTTTGAGACAAGGATGTTTAAACGTTTAGTGTTTTCTTAAAAAGAGTTTCTACGGATTCTATTGTTTTCAAAAAGTGATTTTGGACTTAACTAATAAGTGACAGCTACGTTAATATAAAATCATAGTTTATTCAACAGAGCGAGAGTTTGAGAAAAGACTTTTAATCAATAGTGTCTACTGAAAAGATTTATTTTAAAACCAAGAAACCAACGAAGAATTGATTCCCTAATTACGACGAACTACATACCGATATCCGCTTAATTAATATTTAATTTAGATCTTATTTTAGTTTTAACTTTTCCCCCAAACAATCAAAGTATTATCCGCCTTAGCTTTACGAAGTAACCTTAGAAAACGGTATATCGATTCATAAGTCCCTGTGGGATCGATATCTTTTAAAACTACGCGATAGAACTGTGCACTTGCAGTTTGTACCCCAAATTCGACTCATTAAGTCGCGATCAAGTTTTTGGCGCCATTGCCGGGGACTTTTGTTTAGTCGATATCGTAACTCTTCTGTTACGTTGTAGAGACTAAGGCTTATTTTTCTTTTCTTTTCTTTCTTTCGTTGATTTGTATGCCACACACTCGCTCACAAGGCGAGCCGTTCTACTTACGAATCAATGATATCGAACTATATCTCCGAGTCTTACGACGAATTCGGGAATACCGTGCTGCGAACAATCTCCCTCCTATCGAACTTCCTGATCTCAAAAATCTTCTTCCTTCGCCGATACCCGAGATGGCAGAACCAGCTCGTGCTCTTCGAGATTACGCCGCTCCATCGTAAGATGAGCCGCATTCGAGTATTGCTCCACCCGCAATCGAAGCAAACAACTTCGAACTTAAACCTTCACTGTTGCAGGCAGTGCAACAGAACCAATTCTCTGGAAATCCTACCGAGGATCCAAACCTTCATTTATCCGTATTTGTCCAATACGCTGATACTGTTAAAGCTAACAGTGTCACTTCAGAGGCAATTCGACTTCGTCTTTTTCCTTTCTCGTTAAGAGATAGCGCTAGAAGATGGCTCCAGTCTCTTCCTTCCAACTCAGTCACCACATGGAACGAGTTAAAGAAAGTCTTTCTTGCCCGATATTTTCCGCCGAGCAAAACAGCGATGTTAAGAGCCCAGATAAATGGATTTAAACAGAAAGATAACGAGTCTCTTTTCGAAGCATGGGAAAGATACAAAGACATGATGAGACTTTGTCCACACCATGGTTTAGAGGTCTGGTTAGTAATTCATACCTTCTATAATGGTCTCTTGTACAACACAAGGTTAACAATAGACGCCGCCGCAGGTGGTGCACTAATGAACAAACCTTATGCTGATGCTTACCAACTTATCGAAAGCATGGCCCAAAACCACTATCAGTGGGGAAGCGAACGAACAATGGTAGAAAAACCTCAAACTAAAACTGGCATGTACGAGATAAGTAACCTTGATCATGTTAACGCAAAAGTGGATGCTCTGGTCCAGAAAATTGAAAGTTTAAATGTATCACCTCCAGCCACCGTGGTTGCCATAACTCAGAATTGCAAAGTCTGTGGAATCCAAGGTCACACTCCTGCAGATTGTCAACTCCTAACAGGAATCCAAGCAGAGCAAGTAAACTATGCTCAAGGAAGCCCCTACTCGCATACCTATAACTCAAATTGGAAGAATCACCCAAATTTTTCATATAAGAGTAATAATGCCTTATACTCGCCTAGACAAGCTCCAAATCAAGCCCCAGCTATACCCCCGGGATATCAAAAGCCGATCCCATCTACACCTAACAATAACGCCCCTAGGAAATCCAACTTGGAAATCATGATGGAAAACTTTATAGCTTCTCAACAGCAAACCAATAAAGATTTCTTAAACCAGAATGTACACACTGGCGAACAAATTAAACAACTAGCAAGTAAAGTAGATGCCCTGGCTACCCATAACAAAATGCTGGAAACGCAAATATCACAAGTAGCTCAACAACAAGCGCCTACTGCTGCCCCAACTGGTACATTTCCTGGACAGCCCCAACCTAACCCGAGAAGCCACACTCATGCAATCATACTAAGAAGTGGAACGGAAGTGGAAGGACCGTCTGACCCAAGGATAGAAAACCAAAACTCTAAAAAGTCAACTGAGGAAGAAAATAAAACTAAGGAAAAGGAAGAGAGTAATAAGGAAACCGTAGAAAAGAAGGAACCTTATGTACCTCCACCACCTTATAAACCACCTATCCCTTACCCTCAAAGGCTTATTAAAACCAAAGATGCGGGTCAATTTAAAAAATTTGTTGACCTACTAAAACAATTAAACGTCACAATTCTGTTTACAGAAGCTATTACGCAGATGCCCTCATATGCCAAGTTCTTAAAATAAATTCTTTCTAATAAAAGGAAACTTGAAGATAGCGAAACCGTTACACTCACTGCTGAATGTAGCGCTATAATCCAGAATATGCCTCCTAAACTCAAAGACCCGGGTAGTTTCTCTATACCATGTCACATAAGAAAATTTGTCATCGACAAAGCCTTATGCGATTTAGAAGTCGGTATTAGTGTTATGCCTTTATCCATATGCAAGAAACTGGAAATGGGAGAATTAAGACCAACCAAAATGTCTGTGCAACTAGCAGATCGTTCCGTTAGATATCCTGTAGGAATTCTTGAAAACGTTCCCGTGCGCATAGGTCAATTCTATATTCCAACTGATTTTATAATTATGGACATTAGAGAAGATGAAGTTACACCCATTATACTGGGAAGACCGTTCTTTGCAACTGCCGGTGCGATCATAGACGTAAAACGAGGACGACTCACTTTCGAAGTAGGAGAAGAGAAAATTGAGTTCATTCTTTCCCAATTTTTGAAAGCACCTGCAATAGAAGATACATGTTACTTCATGGATATCATCGATGAATGCATAAAAGAAACAGAGTTAGAAAAAGACAAATCATCTGACTATCTTGTAGAAGACAAACTTAACCAATGTTTAGCAATAACACCGGACCCTACGCAATGCCTTAAGAAACCAACCCTAGACCTGAAAACACTTCCCAAAAATCTGAGATATGAATTCCTAGACTTAGAACTTGAACGACCAGTGATAGTTAATGCAAACTTAGGAAGACTCGAAACAGAAAAACTCCTGCATATCTTAAGAAAATATCCAACCGCACTAGGATACAACATCACCGATCTTAAAGGAATAAGTCCTTCTATTTGTATGCACCGCATCATGCTAGAAGAAGACTGTAAAACTTCTAGGGAACACCAGAGGAGACTAAACCCGATCCTGAGTGAGGTAGTGAAGAAGGAAATAACCAAGTTATTAGAGCCAGGTATCATATATCCTATATCTGATAGCAAATGGGTTAGTCCTGTACACGTAGTACCAAAGAAAGGAGGTATAACAGTTATTGAAAATGAAAAAGGAGAAACTATAACCAAACGAATCGAATCGGGATGGAGAATGTGCATTGACTATAGGAAACTAAACAAAGCAACCCGAAAAGATCATTTCCCTTTACCATTCATTGACCAGATGTTAGAACGATTAGCAAAACATTCTCATTTCTGCTATCTAGACGGTTACTCAGGCTTCTTTCAAATACCAATTCATCCTGATGACCAAGAAAAGACAACGTTCACGTGTCCTTTTGGTACCTTCGCTTATAGACGAATGCCGTTTGGCTTGTGTAATGCTCCTGCAACCTTCCATAGGTGCATGATGGCAATATTCGCCGATTTTCTCGAAAACATCATGGAAGTATTTATGGATGACTTTTCCGTATGCGGACAAAGCTTTGAAGAATGCCTTGAAAACCTAGAAAGAGTTCTAGAGCGATGTGTAAAAGTAAACCTAGTACTTAATTGGGAAAAATGCCACTTTATGGTACAAGAAGGAATTATTTTAGGACACATCATCTCGAACAGAGGAATTGAAGTAGACAAAGCCAAAATAGAGGTAATCGAAAACCTTCAACCCCCGAAAACTGTGAGAGAAGTATGAAGCTTCTTAGGACATGCCGGTTTTTACCGACGATTCATTAAAGACTTCTCTAAAATAACTAAACCTTTAACCAGGCTATTGATGAAGGATGCTGAATTCATATTCGACAATAAATGTTTAGAAGCATTTCAAACGCTTAAACAAGCATTGATCTCCGCACCCATAATGCAGACACCAGATTGGAATGAACCATTCGAAATAATGTGTGATGCCAGTGATTACGCTGTAGGTGCTGTTTTAGGACAACGAAAGGATAAAAAGCTTCACGTTATATATTACGCAAGTAGAACTCTAGATGAAGCACAAATGAATTACGCCATGACCGAGAAAGAACTTCTAGCAGTAGTATTTGCGCTAGATAAATTTCGTTCTTACTTGGTCGTGTAACACCTCAAAATTTGCCCTCCTCTCTTGGGACTAGCTTAACATATTGCATTGCATTTTTTAGGTCATTAGGCATTGCATATTGCATATCATGTGGTTACATTGTGCAAATCATCCTCCTAAGTCTTGGTCAGAAGATGAAGAGGTTGAGATTCTAGCCTGAGGGTTTATGGATTGATCATTAATCATCTGAGGATGTGTAGTACAAATTAGGGTTTCATGGTTTCTCAAGGGAGATTGATCTTCATCTTGGTGGAAGTGATACATCATCATCATCATGGTCTTGATATCATCCAAGAGATTGATCAGATACCTTGGGATTAGGGTTTTGACCTCTGGTCAACCCTAATCAGTTGAATCAGTTGCATTGGGCCAATCAGGGCATGGCAAGGAGATGGGGTCTACAATGGATATGGGGATCATCATGTGATTATATTGAGCTTATGGAAGCTAGGGTATCATCATTGAGCCATTTCATCAGAAAATTGAGGCTCAACTTGATCAGTGCATTGCCAAATTCATCTATCAGTTGAAAAAGTCAACTGTGCTTGATTTTATGGATTTGGAGGTGGGAGAGAGTTGGACACTTCATTCATGTTGAAACAAGTTTCATTTGACATTTCATACATCAAGAATGAAGAAAATAAAGTCAGACAAAAAGTTGCCAAAAATGGAAAGTGACTTGTAATGGAAGTTTCCAAAAATGGAAAGTTTTTCACCACAAAATTACATGTTCAAAAATGCTTCAAATGAAATTTTGTACAACATGAAAGTTGAAGATCTTGCTCTCACCTTTCCAAAAAGTCCAAGAACATGAATTTCCCATGTATGGTTGATAAGTTATGGTCCAATCATTTTCCAAAAATGCCTAAAATCAAAGTGGCATAACTTTCACATGGAATGGCCAAAATGGATGATCTTTCTTTGAGCAAACCCCATTTCACATGTACTTTCATGATGCATAATCAAAATTCATCAAAAATGGTCAAGGCAAAAAGTCATTTTTTAAGTGAATTCTTTTGAATTTTTGGTGTGAGATAGTGAAATTGAGAAATACAAGGCCAATGCACATGAAACCACTTCCAACACACTCCAAATGCCAAATATGACTTGTGTGAACTGTCATTTTACTGTTACATTGCCAATTTGAAAAGGTCATTTTTGGACTTTCACTTAAAACCACATTAACACTAATTCACTTGGATTTTGATAATTGTGATTAACAAAGTGGATTAAGGAGTGAGTATAAGTTGCTAATCATAACAGAATTGGTAATCACAATCACATTCTCCAAGATTGAAACAAACTTTTTCATCAAAACCTCTCAAATTCTCTCAAAACTTCATCACTTTTTTTCACATTTTTGCATCAATTCTTCATCATTTTGGTTGATTCTTCGTGGATCCATGCTCTACAAGTGATTGTGAGTAACTGTTTTGCAAAATTCGTGGCCAAATCTTCAAGAATTGCAACTGTTGGAAGCTTGCTCATCAATGGAGTTTTGAAGATTCTTGCAATTGGTGCTGTTTCGAGCTAGCCTAATCACTCCATTCAACTTCCTCATACTTAAGCATCATCTGTTTCACCTTTTCGAGCTTGGAAACACGAGCATCAAGGTCTGCCATCTCCATAAGGTGATTTTTCGAATTCTCTCATTGTGTGAATTATTATATGGCTTTTGAAGATCATTCAATGTAGATCAACATGCTGCTTGTAGTTTGTGATTTGGTTAAGTGTAGTGAGAGAAATCTGAGTTTGAAGTTTGGATGTGTTTTCTTTTTTCGTTCGATTTGCTTTGTGTGTTGAGAATTAGGAGAAACAAGTTACATATTCGTGATGTGCTAGTTGAGACGGTTCTTTTGATATAGAGTTTGTAGATTTTGGTTGAGATTTGATGTTCATCATTTTCTGGAATTTCTGGAAGTGTTCTTGTTCAAGAACACTATGAAACACGCGTTTGATCTTCCAATTTCGTGGCCTTGTTTGAACTTCTGTTTCCCGCTACCTCCAGCCTCTCACAGCGTGCCAACGCATTAATGATACGACGCCGTTTTGGTCAGGCGTTTAAATATTACAAAAATGCCATTATTCCAATTATTTTCATTATTTCATTTTCTTTTTTCATTTCAATTTCATTTTTGATTACATGATCTTTAGAAATTCATAACTAACTCATTTTTTATCCAAAATTTGTGAGGTTTTTTTCACCATGCTCCTTATGATGTGTAGATTTTAATGGTGATTTTTGTGATTTTTGTGCACATGTGGAAAATTAAAAATGCCTAGGGTTTGATTGGATGTATGCAATTTGTACATGTCTTGCCTTTTCACTCATGAAATGATGATGTTTCCAAATAAATTCATGAAATTTTTTGTGCTTATTCTGGACTCTTGGATGGTGATTTTGATATGTGGTTTGCAATTTTTGGATCCCTGGATGTTGAGATATGAATTTTTGAATAGAGGTGTGACAATTTGTGTCACACCAAGCTTGATGAATTTCATGATTTTATTTGCCTTGCCTAGGGATGTTGGATTGAGCTAATTTTTTGCATGAATGAACATATGTATGTTGAGATGACATGTGAATTTTTCTGGATTTATTGATGGCATTTCCTATTTGATTGGAATTTTTCCCTCTGTTTGGTCATTTTGTTGATTGTTTGTGACACATGTTACCATTTGATTTGTGAAATTCTGGTCATTGGTTGTATGCGTGTGAAATTTGGTATGAGCATTCTAGACACATTATAGGTCATTTTGGCTTTGCTCCCATTCATTTATCTTGTTGTGTCACTGTTTTATGATTTATGGAAGTTGATACTTGTTTGGATACCATGTGTTGGCTTGCTTGAACTTGTCTGAACTTCTTGATTTTCATTGACCTACTTACTTTTGTCCAATTGAGCTGAAATTTGACATGCTATCCATTGAATGTGTTCCGTTTAGACTTGAATTTTTGTGGAATTAATTGAATTGTTTTGGTATGCTTTTGATTGAGATCTTTCTGTTTGGTCTTTTGAAGTTGCAAATTGCATGTTTGATGCTATTTTGTGCATGAAATGATAATGGTGATGGATATGAGCATGGGACCAATTGCATTTGTCTCTAAATTGATTAATTGTGATTTTGGATAAGTTTCACTTGCTGTTTTGATTTTTTCATCTCCTTTGGACCCTAGGCTTGGCCTAGTGGTCTTGTTTCTCATGTTTGGTTTGGATTTTCAGGTTGAGATGCAAAGGCCTTAAGGAGGAAAATGCAAGTTGATTAAATTGAGTTTGGTTGCTTGTTGTAAACTAACATTGTATGTTTTGTAGGATGCTTGACTCAATTGAGTTGATTGTGCTTTGCACATTGCATTGATTGACTGTACAGATTAACTGTTTGACTTTTGCTGTTTAATGTTGGTTTGTCTGGTATACTGACTGTACTTGATCGATTCCAGGTACCATAGTCGCTTTAGTTCTTTAAGAACTTGCTGTGCTGCTGCTGGGTTGTATAAACCAATTGAGGTAGACTCTCTTGTCTCCATGTAGTCTGTAAGACCTGGCCTGTTACTTGGCCAGGCAACTGTCTGAAGTCCTCCTTAAGAGGCGATGTTTGTGATTGTTTAACTTTTTCCCTAAGCAGGTAAAGACCTCTATGAGGCAATTGGCGGATAAGAGAGATATGCAATCTATCTCCCGCTATTCCGTTGAGTCGTCCCTCTGCTCACACCACTGTGTTGATGCATTGGGACATTAACCCAAGATCTTGTGCTGTTGCACAATCGAGTTAGAGTCTTGAGCGTAGAAGGGTCCCTCCTTTCTGGACCCACGCTCCTTTGTCTGAAGCTCTCCCTGGCCAGGGATAAGAGCTGTGAAGTCTAATCTTCATTCACCTTTCATCTGCTTCACCCTGACTCTCAATGTCAGGGTTAAGAGCGAACACTACCCTGTACAGTTGACTTGCCTCGGCAGTCCACCCTTGTTTGAGCCTCACTTGACTGGATATAGTGTGTGCTATGTGAAATGTTTGTTTTATTTTGATTGATGCTTGCATGCTTGTTTTTCCTGGTTAGGATTAGCTTACTGTTGTGCAAGTAGATAGAAACCATAACCTAGGGCAATGATGCATGATAACACTAGGCTCGAGTACAACTCCCTAGTAGTGTGTCTCCCCTTGGTTTCTGGCTAGAATTTCTTTTCCGTTCAGGGGAACTACGTCGCCCTGATCCTCATACCAGATGAAGTACGTAGGCAGGAGACCGTGCGAGGTCTCTCCGGGCACTTTTCTTTCTTTTGTATGTGTGCTTGACAGTTATAGGCTCGAGTTCCCGACTCCCTATTAACTTGTTGGTTGTTGTGTGCTTGGAAGCTGATGTAAGTCCATCGAGTGGCATTCGGGTTTCAGTGTGTGTTTGTTTGGTTCGGAAGCCGATGTAAGTCCAGCGATTGGCGTTCGGGTTCCAGGTTTTCCCGGGTTGGTGTGTGTCCTGTTTGGCATGCGTAAGCCGAACTACGGCAGCTCTGATTCTCGTTCCAGACGAGATACGTAGGCATAGGATGCGATGTCCTAGCGAGCCCTCTTCCTCTTTACCCCACCTGTGTGGTCTTTAGTGTGTGTGTGTGATGTTTGTTTTAGCAACCTTTTTCTTTCTTTTAGAGCGTGGATCCCGTCGAGTACGACGAACGTGAGGGGTGCTAATACCTTCCCCTTGCGTAACCGACTCCCGATCCCATTCTCTTTGGTCGCGAGACCATGCTTTTCCCAGGTTTACTTCGAGCGTTTCCTTTCCCTCTTTTGGGATAAATAACGCACGGTGGCAGCTCTGTGTTGTTTTGCTTCAGCCCGCCGGTTGTTTTTCGCGGATGCGACAGCTGGCGACTCTGCTGGGGAACAAACGATGTTGACCTGTGCTGGTCCATCTTCCCTAAGCGAGTCTCTCCTAGTGTTCTAGGATAGTTTAGGTTGCTTGTGCTGTTATTTATTGCATTTATTATTCTAACCAGTGTATATATTTGCATAAATATTTGCATGCATCATACTATCATGTTGCCGTCCTCTGTACAGGTGGTTCCTCTATTTGGGGTGGGTGTTCTGAGTGGGGCTAAAACCCAGGCCCGAGTATACACCTAGGATTAGTGTGGTCTCGCGTTCCTCATTTGCTTTATCAGCATATTGTTGCAACGTGACATACCACAAGCCAGACGAGGTTCATTTGATAGTGTCCTTCCTTTGTGGAGTATCCACTTTGGTTGTGTCACTTCACCTGAACTATTGACTCTGGTGACCGATCATTTCCCGGATCTTTGGTTTAGACGATCTCAGGAGAGCTACAATGGCACACCCGAAAGGGCAAACCCATTGAGTATCTTTGCCCGATTGTCGAGACTATTATCCGCCTTAGGATGACCTGATTAGAATTTACCTGTGAGGGGAGGGTGGTTCTTACAGATGCATGTTCAGATGGTGACTTTGGTGGTGTCTATTGGTTCCGTTGATCAGAGTCATATTTATAAGTCGGATTTATGGCCGTTTATTTCTGAGACGCCGAAATGCTGTCCGAGTTGGTTATCAGTAGGGATCCGTTTATTTCAGGATTCCCCGGGCCGATTCAGAGGATTGTGGGTATCTGCTCAGAGATTGTTTGGTGATGATGATGATGTATCTGTCTTCCGTTTATTTCGGAACCCTTGAGTTGGATTTGTGGTTACATTTTCCTTCAGATGGTTGTGATCGGTTCAGAGATCAGGGTTGTGATTCAGAGCAACAGTCGATCAGATGACTTGGAGGATGGCAATGCAGTGCATTCATACATCTGCATCATTCCCGTTTTGCATTCATCTGCACCTAAACTATGTCTAGCCATATGGGGAGTATTATTGATTGAGAATCTGGTTGAGAGACATCTTGAAATTCAGAATGTGGATGTCAAAATATTATCTGTCTCGATGAAACCAGGATCAAAAGACAGGAGCTTCCTCATATGGATAGACGTTGCATTCATGCATATTAACCTGTTTGCTGTTTTGTAGGTGTCGGGTTCTGACGTGCTTGATTGTTTCAGGAATCATTGCCTCGCGCTCGTAGAGTTGTACCTTTGCACTCAACCCATCCTCACAGATACTTCACGCGCCGTAATACTCCCATACTGATGGATCTCCCAAACACAGATATCCTCGAGCTGAAGGACAAGATGACTGAGCTGATCAACATCATGCAGGGTTTTGCAGTTGGTCAGAAGGCTCTGGCTGATAAGGTCGAGAAGCTCGAGCGAGCTTCAGCTGCTAACAGTGTTGTTAACCTGGATGGTGTCTCCAACCAGGGGCTGGGTGGATCCAGAGACGGTGAAAAAAGAGCAACCGTAGGTATGGTGAACAACAATGCTGGTGGATTTGGTGCTGCTACTGGTGGTGGGCCCGGTCTGGGGCATAATCTGAAGGATAGTCTGTTCCCGCCTTTCTTTGGGGTTGATGATGACAGAGAGGAAGACAGAGAGGCTGATCAGTTCTCTATGCATAACGAACCGTTCGGTCAGTACGGTGCCCAACCACCAAACTAGGAAATCCAATTGCTGGCTGAGAAGATCAGAGCTCTTGAAAGTTATGCCACTCCCGGCGTGGTAAATATGTCAAACATGGGGCTGGTTGAGGGGGTTGTGATCCCACAGAAGTTCAAGGCGCCCGCATTTGATAAGTATAATGGGAGTTCCTGCCCGGAGACTCACCTTCAAGCCTTTATCCGCAAGATCTATGCATACACAACAGATCAGAAGCTCTGGATGTACTTCTTCCAAGACAGTCTGTCTGGAGGATCCTTGGAGTGGTACACCAAGCTTAAGTCGTCTGATATCAAGAGCTGGCAGGATCTTGGTGACGCTTTCTTTAAACAGTATCAGTTCAATGCTGATATGGCTCCGAGTCGTACCCAGCTGCAGGGTATGTCTCAGAAGAATAACGAGGGGTTTAAAGAATACGCTCAGAGGTGGAGGGAGTTGGCTGCCAGAGTTCAACCTCCACTGGTGGACAGAGAGATGTCTGATCTCTTCATGGGTACCCTGCAGGGGGTTTTTGCTGAAAGGATGGTGGGTTGTCCCGTCACTAGCTTTGCAGACATTGTGGTGGCTAGGGAAAGAATTGAGAGCTGGCTGAAGCTCGGGAAAATCCAGGGTGGTAATGCTTCGTCATCAGGATTGAAGAAGCCCTTCGGGAACGGTCAGCGTAAAAATGAGGGTGATACCAGTGCGGTCTACGCTCAAAGAGGACCCAGTAGGGATTGTTACTTCCAGCACACCGCTGCGGTAACTATTCCTGCTGACAATCAGCCTACACAACAACAGCAGCAACCGCAACAGCAACGTCAGCCATTCCAGCAGAGGCCTCAGAGGGCTGGATATCAAGTCAGGGGGAGGATGAATGATCGGCATTTTGACAGGCCGCCTGTGACATACTCTTTCCTGTTGAAGAAGTTGAAGGATCTGAGGCTGGTACAGTTGAGGACTTTGGCACCTTTGAGACCTGATCAAAGGCCAGCCAATTTCGATGAGAATGTCAAATGTGAATTCCATTCGGGTGCTCCCGGGCACAGTGTAGAGGACTGCAAAGCTTTTAAGCACGTAGTCCAAGACCTGGTGGATTCTAAAGCAATCAACTTTGCTCCATCTCCCAACGTGAATGCCAATCCCATGCCGGCACATGGTCAGGCGATGGTGAGTGCAATTGCTGAGGATTCAGATCGCGTCTGTGCGGTGGGGGAAGAGACTGACAGTGACGGTGAACTGGGGTCGTGGATAAAATCGTGCGTACCAGGAGACTGGAAGGCCTAAAAAAGATCATCATTGTCGCTCGTTTGGAAGAGTAATATTTCTTGTTTTCAGTTTTATCTGCATGAAAGCCATGCGTGTTGCCCGATACGTAATGGTCCATTGTAAGGGCCACCTCATGTTTCATTTTGCAACATTTCTGCATCATTAATAAATGGATGTTTTTCAATTAAAAGCGGTGTTCCCTGTTTTTCATTTATTTTTGCAGTTTAAAAACAAATAAAAATGGCAATGTTTATTTTCATTTTTCCCCTTTTGATTTGTCCCGTTCCGACATCGAAAAAAATAATTCTCCGGATCTCATTGATAACAATTTGGTTACACCTCATATGACCTCGACAATCCGATCTATCATGCCGAAGAAGAAGGCGAAGAAGATTGTGATCTGCTGGAAGATTAACCAGGTTGTTGAAACAAGAGGAGGAGGTGATTCAGCCGCGTGAAGAGCGAGTTGAGCTTGTTAACCGGTATACCGCCTAGGTCAGAAAGGAAATGAAAATTGGAGCCGCTTCAGAGGCGAGTCGAGAGCAGAATGGTAGCCCTGTTGAAAGAGCAGGTGGATACCTTCGCCTGGTTGTGTCAGAATATGCCAGGGTCGGATACCGATGCCGTTGCGCACAAGCTACCATGGAAAGGAGACTGTCCTCTAGAGGAGCAGAATGCCGGTGCTACTTATCAGAGAGCCATGGTGACTTTGTTTCATGATATGATTCATCATGAAGTCGAATGCTATGTTGATGACATGATAGCAAAGTCCCCAAACAGAAGAGGGGCATCTGGCAGATCTGGCCAACCTGAATGGACCGGTTGAGATAATTCAGACTGAGGTTGAATTCAAGTAAGTGCACTTTCGGGGTGCGGGCCGGTAAGCTGCTGGGGTTCATTGTAAAAGAGGAATCAAGATTGATCCTGCTTAAAAAAAAAAGAGAAAAAAAAAGAAGGAAAAAACAGAGAAAAAAAAACGCCTGAACCGAAAACAGGAAGAGGTTCGTGGTATATTAGGTAGATTGAACTACATGTCATGGTTCATATCTCACCTAACAGCCATGTGGGAACCCATTCAAGAAAAAAGAGATCAAACGGTCAGGTGTAATAAGGATTGCCAAGGGGCATTGAAAAATAAAAGAAAAGTTGCAGGAACCTCTGATTTTGTTACCTCATGGGAAGGAGCAATTGTTAATCTGTATTTGACGGCCTTCGAGGGGTCTACGAGGTGTATTGGGGCAGCATGACGAGTCTGGTCGAAAAGAGCATGCAATTTACCTTAGCAAAAAGTTTACCGACTGTGAAACAATACATTCACTGTTCGAGAAAACTTGATGTACTTTGGCATAGGCTGCTCGCCGACTATGACAGTATATGCTGGTTCATACCACTTTGTGGATTTCGAGATGGATCTGATCAGGTAGATTTCTGAAAGAGCCAGCAATGACCGGGCGGGTTGCGAAAGGGCCGATGATTTTGATTGAATACGATATTCGATATACCTCTCGGAAAGCAATCAAGGGGAGTGTATTGTCTGATTACATCGCTCAGCAACCCGGGGAGGATTATCAACCGGTGAAGTTTGAGTTCCCTGATGAGGACATCTCGAGGTGCTCCAATTGAAAGATTGAGAGTAACCGATCCCGAAGGAGGGGCCTGACCCCAAATCCGAACGGATTCTGATGTCTGATGGGGCTAATGTGAAGGAACTAGTGTTGCTTTGGTAACGCCGAAAGGATCCCATGTTCCTTTTGTTGCCCGGAAAGCATGTGAATGCACCAACGATGGTGGCTGAGTACGAAGTTGGTATACTGGGTATCGAATTTCGGTGCGTGCATCTACTGGGGCAAACGCTTTTCTCGTTGGTATAGGGGATGGAAGTTGGGTTACCGGTTGAGGTTCAAATTCCCTCTTTGAGAGTCCTGATGGACGTACAATTGCAAGAGGCTGAATGGGTAAGGACCCGATACGAAGAGTTAAGCCTGATTGAAGAGAAAAGGCTGGCAGCCATCTGTCATGGGTAGTTATACCAGCAGCGGATGAAGCGTGCTTTTGACAGAAAGGTACGACCTCGGGTATATCACGTAGGTGATATGGTGCTGAAAAGGATCCTTCCTCCTCAAAACGATCGAAGGGGCAAATGGACACCCAATTATGAAGGTCCATTCGTGGTCAAGAAGGTTTTCTCTGGCGGAGCCTTGTTGTTGACGACCATGGATGGCGAGGATTTTCCATCCCCTACAGATGCGGACGCAGTTAAAAAATACTTCGTATAAAGAGACCCGCTGGACGAAAAGAACAAAATAGTCCAGGCAAAAATGGGCATCCCGGCGAACCAAAAAACAGAAAAAAGGTTCGAGCAAAAATTAGGGATAAAATGAAAAAACTGTACACTCGGCAAGTCGAAAACCTGAAAAGGCGACTTGGGCAAAAAAGGGTATCCCGGTGGACTGAAAACCCGAAAGGGCGGTCCAAGCAAAAGAGGGATTGAAACGAACAACTGCGTCCAGCATGATCGTTTGCGCTTTGGTTAAAGCATCATGGATAATACCCGGTAGGGATCAATCAGAATCGTCTTGTTCAGAAGGCAGAAAGCACAGAGAGTCTGAGGACATATGGGGTGTAACCGAGTTGGAACTCGATGAGATCACGGGTTTCACATTGCCATTAGGATAGATTTTTCCTTTTGTGCGCAATTACCTCTTTTCAGGAATTGCTTCCTTTGTATTGCTCAATTTGAGCCACACTTTTTCCAATCAATAAAAATGCATATTCAGTCAAATAATTTTGTTTTTGTTTTTTTCACTACCGCTTTGATTGCAAAAACATCTGATTATTTTGATAAAGAATTTTGCATTTTAAGACATACAGGTCCCTTCCAATGCATGCTTATAAGATTGGAAACTTGAAATTTTATTCGGAAGGTTGAATGACCCAAGTGTTGAAATCTTGACACGCCTGGGGCACGTTTTTATCTAACGATCTCTTTTGCAGGAACTGTTAGATATTTTCACTCACTTGCAGGTTGTGATGTGGAAGCTATTGACAAAACGAATCCCCATGGAGTCCGATCAGGGACGAACGAATGAACAGAAGGACGGTGAAAAGACGACGGTGAGACGTACGACGATCCTTGGAATTAATCAAGAAGACTCTTCAAAGTCGGAAAATTGAAAAGTTTGTATAAGTCCCAGGAGTTCGCTTTCCGTCGAGTGCGGAGCGATTGGGAATACAAGATGATGGAGCAGAAAAGGTCCAGAAGAGTCGGGATGTATATCCTCAAGCAGAGTCGTGACGACCAACCCCCCAGCAGATCCAAGGTTTGTGACTTCCCTAGCAGGGTCAGGGATGCTTATCCCCAGCAGGTTTCAGATCGATGCTTCCCCAGTCGCCAGGCCTGAAGGTGGCTGTTCCCCAGCGGAGGTATCTGTGAGGGTTTCCCGAAGCAGAGTCAGGATTGATATCCCCATCAAGTCAAAGACTGGTGTATCCTCACAGAGCGTTGGTGGTTCTGTTCCCCAGCAATTTCCCAAGCGGATCGGGTGCAAAGGAGGTTTTTCCCCAGCAAGGGTTGCCTTTTCCCAGCAGCAGTGCTATTCCCCAGCAGGGCGGAATCGGATTGTTGACGAGTTCCTCAGCAGAGTGTCTCGAGCTCCCCAGAAAAGTCCCTCGAGGGGGATGCCCTTTTTATGCATTCATCATGTAGATAAGCATAGCATATCGCATAATAAATCGCGTAGCATATCCATAATTATGGAGCATTACGCTGAAAAATCAATCATGCATCATATTGCAAGCATAAGCTAGTCTCAAGCCGTGGGTACTGTTTGAGAGGTGGTTTTGCCCAAAGGTGAAGGTGTTACTCTGAGGAGTGTGGAGTCGTGATTTTGAATCAAAGTTTCGGTCGAGCGAAGATGGGAATGGTAATCAAAGAGGTTTCGGGGTCCAAAAAAAAAGAAAAACAAGAAAGAATAATCCCCAGCTAAACGCAAAGTGTTCGTTGGCTAGGGTTGAGCAGAGAGTAGCCGGCACGGGGCTTGTTATCCCCGACGTGTGTCACTATTCTTTTTTGCCGATGTTGACAGACATGGAAGTTTTCCGGTGTTCAGACCGAGGCGGTATCCAGACCGAAGTGGCGTTCAGGCCAGTTTCCGATTTTCAGATCGAAGAAGTTTCCGACGATCAGGTCGAAGTACTTATGGCATTCAGGCCAGTTTTCCGGTGTTCAGACCGAGGCGGTATCCAGACCGAAGTGGCGTTCAGGCCAGTTTCCGATTTTCAGATCGAAGAAGTTTCCGACGATCAGGTCGAAGTACTTATGGCATTCAGGCCAGTTTTCCGGTGTTCAGACCGAGGCGGTATCCAGACCGAAGTGGCATTCAGGCCAGTTTCCAATTTTCAGATCGAAGAAGCTTCCGACAATTAGATCGATGCAGCTTGTGGCATTCAGGCCAATCTCCCGGTATTCAGACCGAAGTGGTGTTCAGACCAAAGTGGCGTTCAGGCTAATTTTCCGGTATTCAGACCGACATCAATATTCTCATGTTCCGGTGTTCAGTATTCAGATTGGTGGGCGGCGCTCAGGCCATGGTTCTTGGTGTCACCAGTTATCCAGATATTCCTGTTTCGGTATTCAGGCCGACTGTTCTCCGTACCCGACGGATTCTTGTTAAGAAGTTTGTTCTTTGCCGATTCTGACAGACATTGTTAATTATTTCCCATCGGAGTGCAAATTGTTCGTCTGTTCTTGGTATTCAATCACTCTTCATCCTGATCATCTGAAAGCCGAGGCTGTTCATATCGACAGGTTCACAATGGATTGAATAGGGGCAGCTGTAACACCTCAAAATTTGCCCTCCTCTCTTGGGACTAGCTTAACATATTGCATTGCATTTTTTAGGTCATTAGGCATTGCATATTGCATATCATGTGGTTACATTGTGCAAATCATCCTCCTAAGTCTTGGTCAGAAGATGAAGAGGTTGAGATTCTAGCCTGAGGGTTTATGGATTGATCATTAATCATCTGAGGATGTGTAGTACAAATTAGGGTTTCATGGTTTCTCAAGGGAGATTGATCTTCATCTTGGTGGAAGTGATACATCATCATCATCATGGTCTTGATATCATCCAAGAGATTGATCAGATACCTTGGGATTAGGGTTTTGACCTCTGGTCAACACTAATCAGTTGAATCAGTTGCATTGGGCCAATCAGGGCATGGCAAGGAGATGGGGTCTACAATGGATATGGGGATCATCATGTGATTATATTGAGCTTATGGAAGCTAGGGTATTATCATTGAGCCATTTCATCAGAAAATTGAGGCTCAACTTGATCAGTGCATTGCCAAATTCATCTATCAGTTGAAAAAGTCAACTGTGGTCAACTGTGCTTGATTTTATGGATTTGGAGGTGGGAGAGAGTTGGATACACTTCATTCATGTTGAAACAAGTTTCATTTGACATTTCATACATCAAGAATGAAGAAAATAAAGTCAGACAAAAAGTTGCCAAAAATGGAAAGTGACTTGTAATGGAAGTTTCCAAAAATGGAAAGTTTTTCACCACAAAATTACATGTTCAAAAATGCTTCAAATGAAATTTTGTTCAACATGAAAGTTGAAGATCTTGCTCTCACCTTTCCAAAAAGTCCAAGAACATGAATTTCTCATGTATGGTTGATAAGTTATGGTCCAATCATTTTCCAAAAATGCCTAAAATCAAAGTGGCATAACTTTCACATGGAATGGCCAAAATGGATGATCTTTCTTTGAGCAAACCCCATTTCACATGTACTTTCATGATGCATAATCAAAATTCATCAAAAATGGTCAAGGCAAAAAGTCATTTTTTAAGTGAATTCTTTTGAATTTTTGGTGTGAGATAGTGAAATTGAGAAATACAAGGCCAATGCACATGAAACCACTTCCAACACACTCCAAATGCCAAATATGACTTGTGTGAACTGTCATTTTACTGTTACATTGCCAATTTGAAAAGGTCATTTTTGGACTTTCACTTAAAACCACATTAACACTAATTCACTTGGATTTTGATAATTGTGATTAACAAAGTGGATTAAGGAGTGAGTATAAGTTGCTAATCATAACAGAATTGGTAATCACAATCACATTCTCCAAGATTGCAACAAACTTTTTCATCAAAACCTCTCAAATTCTCTCAAAACTTCATCACTTTTTTTCACATTTTTGCATCAATTCTTCATCATTTTGGTTGATTCTTCGTGGATCCATGCTCTACAAGTGATTGTGAGTAACTGTTTTGCAAAATTCGTGGCCAAATCTTCAAGAATTGCAACTGTTGGAAGCTTGCTCATCAATGGAGTTTTGAAGATTCTTGCAATTGGTGCTGTTTCGAGCTAGCCTAATCACTCCATTCAACTTCCTCATACTTAAGCATCATCTGTTTCACCTTTTCGAGCTTGGAAACACGAGCATCAAGGTCTGCCATCTCCATAAGGTGATTTTTCGAATTCTCTCATTGTGTGAATTATTATATGGCTTTTGAAGATCATTCAATGTAGATCAACATGCTGCTTGTAGTTTGTGATTTGGTTAAGTGTAGTGAGAGAAATCTGAGTTTGAAGTTTGGATGTGTTTTCTTTTTTCGTTCGATTTGCTTTGTGTGTTGAGAATTAGGAGAAACAAGTTACATATTCGTGATGTGCTAGTTGAGACGGTTCTTTTGATATAGAGTTTGTAGATTTTGGTTGAGATTTGATGTTCATCATTTTCTGGAATTTCTGGAAGTGTTCTTGTTCAAGAACACTATGAAACACGCGTTTGATCTTCCAATTTCGTGGCCTTGTTTGAACTTCTGTTTCCCGCTACCTCCAGCCTCTCACAGCGTGCCAACGCATTAATGATACGACGCCGTTTTGGTCAGGCGTTTAAATATTACAAAAATGCCATTATTCCAATTATTTTCATTATTTCATTTTCTTTTTTCATTTCAATTTCATTTTTGATTACATGATCTTTAGAAATTCATAACTAACTCATTTTTATCCAAAATTTGTGAGGTTTTTTTCACCATGCTCCTTATGATGTGTAGATTTTAATGGTGATTTTTGTGATTTTTGTGCACATGTGGAAAATTAAAAATGCCTAGGGTTTGATTGGATGTATGCAATTTGTACATGTCTTGCCTTTTCACTCATGAAATGATGATGTTTCCAAATAAATTCATGAAATTTTTTGTGCTTATTCTGGACTCTTGGATGGTGATTTTGATATGTGGTTTGCAATTTTTGGATCCCTGGATGTTGAGATATGAATTTTTGAATAGAGGTGTGACAATTTGTGTCACACCAAGCTTGATGAATTTCATGATTTTATTTGCCTTGCCTAGGGATGTTGGATTGAGCTAATTTGTGTCACACCAAGCTTGATGAATTTCATGATTTTATTTGCCTTGCCTAGGGATGCTGTTTTGATTTTTTCATCTCCTTTGGACCCTAGGCTTGGCCTAGTGGTCTTGTTTCTCATGTTTGGTTTGGATTTTTAGGTTGAGATGCAAAGGCCTCAAGGAGGAAAATGCAAGTTGATTAAATTGAGTTTGGTTGCTTGTTGTAAAATAACATTGTATGTTTTGTAGGATGCTTGACTCAATTGAGTTGATTGTGCTTTGCACATTGCATTGATTGACTGTACAGATTAATTGTTTGACTTTTGCTGTTTAATGTTGGTTTGTCTGGTATACTGACTGTACTTGATTGATTCCAGGTACCATAGTCGCTTTAGTTCTTTAAGAACTTGCTGTGCTGTTGCTGGGTTGTATAAACCAATTGAGGTAGACTCTCTTGTCTCCATGTAGTCTGGAAGACCTGGCCTGTTACTTGGCCAGGCAACTGTCTGAAGTCCTCCTTAAGAGGCGATGTTTGTGATTGTTTAACTTTGTCCCCAAGCAGGTAAAGACCTCTATGAGGCAATTGGCGGATAAGAGAGATATGCAATCTATCTCCCGCTATTCCGTTGAGTCGTCCCTCTGCTCACACCACTGTGTTGATGCATTGGGACATTAACCCAAGATCTTGTGCTGTTGCACAATCGAGTCAGAGTCTTGAGCGTAGAAGGGTCCCTCCTTTCTGGACCCACGCTCCTTTGTCTGAAGCTCTCCCTGGCCAGGGATAAGAGCTGTGAAGTCTAATCTTCATTCACCTTTCATCTGCTTCACCCTGACTCTCAATGTCAGGGTTAAGAGCGAACACTACCCTGTACAGTTGACTTGCCTCGGCAGTCCACCCTTGTTTGAGCCTCACTTGACTGGATATAGTGTGTGCTATGTGAAATGTTTGTTTTATTTTGATTGATGCTTGCATGCTTGTTTTTCCTGGTTAGGATTAGCTTGTTGTTGTGCAAGTAGATAGAAACCATAACCTAGGACAATGATGCATGATAACACTAGGCTCGAGTACAGCTCCCTAGTAGTGTGTCTCCCCTTGGTTTCTGGCTAGAATTTCTTTCCCGTTCAGGGGAACTACGTCGCCCTGATCCTCATACCAGATGAGGTACGTAGGCAGGAGACCGTGCGAGGTCTCTCCGGGCACTTTTCTTTCTTTTGTGTGTGTGCTTGACAGTTATAGGCTCGAGTTCCCGACTCCCTATTAACTTGTTGGTTGTTGTGTGCTTGGAAGCTGATGTAAGTCCATCGAGTGGCATTCGGGTTCCAGTGTGTGTTTGTTTGGTTCGGAAGCCGATGTATGTCTAGCGATTGGCGTTCGGGTTCCAGGTTTGCCCGGGTTGGTGTGTGTCCTGTTTGGCGTGCGTAAGCCGAACTACGGCAGCTCTGATTCTCGTTCCAGACGAGATACGTAGGCATAGGATGCGATGTCCTAGCGAGCCCTCTTCCTCTTTACCCCACCTGTGTGGTCTTCAGTGTGTGTGTGTGATGTTTGTTTTAGCAACCTTTTTCTTTCTTTTAGAGCGTGGATCCCGTCGAGTACGACGAACGTGAGGGGTGCTAATACCTTCCCCTTGCGTAACCGACTCCCAATCCCATTCTCTTTGGTCGCGAGACCATGCTTTTCCCAGGTTTACTTCGAGCGTTTCCTTTCCCTCTTTTGGGATAAATAACGCACGGTGGCGGCTCTGTGTTGTTTTGCTTCAGCCCGCCGGTTGTTTTTCGCGGATGCGACAGGTCGGAGCCAAAATAATCATTTACACTGACCACGCTGCTATCAAATACCTCTTAACAAAAAAAGATGCTAAACCTAGACTCCTAAGGTGGATCCTGTTGCTACAAGAGTTCGATTTGGAAATCAAAGACAAGAAAGGAACTGAAAACGTAGTAGCAGATCACCTCTCTAGACTTGAGAACCTTGAACCAGAAAGAACATCAATTAACGATGATTTCTCGTACGATAAACTTATAGCTACTTTGGGAGAAAATAACGCTGATAAACAGGTAGAAACCACCTTAGCCATATCTGTTACACCATGGTACGCTGATCTCGTCAATTATTTAGCTGTCGGAATAGTTCCACCTACTTTATCCTACCACCAGAAGAAACGATTCTTCTATGACATAAAACACTATTACTGGGATGACCCCTTACTCTTTAAAAGAGGCCCCGATGGTATTTTCCTTCGGTGTATACCCGAAGAAGAGGTAGAAAATATAATCCAACACTGTCACTCCGCTCCTTATGATGGACATGCAAGTACATCCAAAACCTGCTCCAAAATCCTACAAGCCGGTTTTTATTGGCCGAATATATGGAAGGATGTGCATGCGGCTATCAAGAAATGTGATAGATGTCAATGCACAGGAAACATATCTAGACGTGACGAGATGCCACAAAAAGGCATTTTGGAAGTAGAGATTTTCGACGTGTGGGGAATAGACTTCATGGGACCTTTTCCACCTTCTTTCGGTAACAAGTACATACTCGTAGCAGTTGACTACGTATCAAAATGGATTGAAGCTATAGCTTCTCCAACAAACGACACACGAGTAGTAACTAGACTCTTTAAGAATATAATATTTCCAAGATTTGGTGTCCTAAGAATAGTAGTCAGTGATGGTGGATCGCATTTCATATCCAAGGTACTCGAAAAACTACTGTTTAAGTATGGTGTGAGACATAGAGTAGCGACACCTTACCACCCTCAAACCAGTGGGCAAGTGGAAGTGTCTAACAGAGAAATCAAACAAATATTGGAAAAAACAGTCGCCACCTCAAGGAAAGACTGGTCATTGAAATTACCAGAAGCTTTATGGGCGTATCGAACTGCTTACAAAACTCCCATAGGGACAACCCCATTTAAGCTTATCTATGGAAAATCTTGCCACCTCCCGGTAGAATTAGAACATAAAGCCTACTGGGCTATTAAAAATCTAAATTTAAACTATAAGGCCGCCGGTGAAAAGAGAATCCTTGATATAAGCGAATTAGAGGAACTCAGAAGAGACACTTACGAAAATGCCAGAATCTACAAAGAAAGAACAAAACAATGGCATGACAAGCGCATAGCAAGAAAAATCTTCAAACAAGGCGATACAATCCTGTTATTTAACTCTAGACTAAAGTTATTCCTGGGAAAACTACGATCTAGATGGTCAGGTCCATTTCAAATTACCAATGTTTTCCCCAGTGGAGCGGTGGAAATTAAAGGAAAATCCATTGAACCGTTTATCGTAAACGGGCAGCGTCTAAAACATTATCATCATACAGAGACCATTGAAGACTCACAAGTCCTGCATTTAGACGTAGTGCCTCCAGAATTTATAGATTATATTTGATAGTTTTTGTCGAGCTTGCGACATTAAACAAAGCGCTTAGTGGGAGACAACCCACAAATATTTATATTTTCATTTCTTACTTAATTATTCTTTTAAAATTTTATTTAGTATTCATTCTTAATCTATTTTAATTTTTCTTCTTCTATTCTTTCGGCATTTTGGCCAAATCCTGACTAAAACTCTTGTTTTTCCTTTCTCTAGCTAACACTAACCTGATGGGACAAATTGATCTTATGGGTATCAAATTCAGAGGGAAAGCTCAGAAACAAAAGTTTGAGGAACTAGCAGAAAGAGAGATGCTACCTAGTTTGTATGCTAATGACTGGGCAATGACTGCCCTTGGACTAAGAGAAAGTGTCCTGTATTTGTTGAGTCAGATTGGGTGGGAAACCTCTCCTATCCGTAGACATTTCGTCACCTACCGGAGACTAACACTAGAATTCCTTAGCTCCCTGATCTATCTACCCAGCCATGGGAAAGGAATAAGCAGAGGTTTCATCCAGTTCAGAATGTTTAACATGGAGTATCAATTTAATATTCAAGACTTTACCAACCTTTTAGGTTTCCCTACCTCCCTTGATACATTCACAATGAACCAAGAAGAACTTTTTGAATATAGAGAACTTGAACACTTTTGGGGAAGCTTGACTGGAAATGACGATCCCGAGGAACATGAGTTTCTCTCTGGAAACATACATAACCCGGCCTTCCGTTATTTCCATAAGATCTTGACCCACACCTTATTTGGGAAGAAGACAAACAGTACCTCAGTTTCACGTGATGAGCTCTTCATCATATTTTGTGCTTCCCAGAACCGTCCAGTAAACGGTGCCACTTTTATGTTGGCAAATTTTGACCACCTTATCCAAGATGAACGAGCACCAATTCAAATAGGCGGTTTAATAACCATGATTGGTAATGCTATCGGATTACGTCAACCTATGCTTGACTTAAGCCCTTTTTGTGGCATTGCGACTATGAGTATACCCTTCCTCTTCAACACTATGTTTATAGCAAACCTAGGGTCTGAAGAGTTTGAGCTTATAATTAATAACCAAGTTCTTTGCCTATTCACCTTGCCCAGTCCTAGGACTAGTGTTCATAACCGCAATAACTGGCTCTACAATCTGAACGCAACACCCTCTCCAGCTAGATCTACTGAATCCATCCAGGACTATGAGATTTGTGATGACCAGATCCCTTATGCTGAATCTGACCCTCAGACACCATCTGGTTATTATGATATCGACCCTCCTCCTCAACCTGTCCCGACCGAAGAGTCGGCAATACCCGATCCTAGACATCATATGCCCGGAGATAATTATAACACCATCATTCAAGCCTTGATGTCAGAACAGGACGCCCTCAGAGAAGAGCTAGCTAATATGGGACAAGAATTTCTGGGATACATGAACAGCATGACAAATCAGTTCCACGAGTTGCTAAACCGTGTTAACTCCTTTGCTCATCGGCCAGAGATCGTGCCGAGGGATAGAAGTTGTTTTTCTTAGTCATTTAGTTTTAGGTAGATTATTCATTAATGTTGTTTCAAATTATGTTAGTATTTGTTTTTCTTTCGCATGTTTACTTTTGCCCTCCAATGTTACATTATGATTATTTTATGAAGCTATTGATTTATTTTACTTTACTATGAATTATGCAATATCTAGCAATAATGCTCTCTACTGTATGCTACCTACATAACTTATTAAAGAAAAATATATTTATGCACTATTATGCAAAGTAGAATAACATGCAAGGGAAAATCACAATAGCAGAATAAAATAATCTGAAGCAAAACAAAATAATAAAAATAAATTACTATAATTATTATAAAGAACGCAAGCAGTAATGTGCCAGAAAGACTGTGTGACGAGCGTCACACAATCTATCACGGACGTCACACCAAGTGCCTGTGACGCCCGTAACGCCCCTGTCACGAGCGTGACACCGTCTGACCATGTTAACGTTACTAACCGTTGGGAGACGACCGTTACACCACTTCACCTTTTTACCTTCCCCATTTATTCACATTTACCCATATTTATTTACTTTTCAACCACTCCCTTTCCAACTTCCAATTTTTTTTCCTATAAATACCCACCATACCTTTCTTCATACACCACAAACCATTCTCTAAAATCAATTTCATTTCCCTTCTCCCCTAATTACCTCTTTCAAACCACTTATCGATATGGCGGGCAACTAAGCTTTCGGAAATATCATCTTCCGATCCGAAGATGATAATTATCAAAGGGAGCAGTTCGAGCGTTTCCAACAACGAGGTGTCACCTCTACCAGGTATACTGATCTAACTTGCTTATAAGAATTAGGATTACTTCAAGGTATAGAATGGATGCTCCGTCTTGCTGATATAACCTTCCTATGCACGCATAATCAACCTACCTACTCACCACCATAGCACTTGGCTTAAACCTGGGGGACCGACTCCAAACTTTAGAATCTTTACCTCCCCTATTTATGGATATAAGCTACTGTCGGTCCAGCCGCCTAATTAAGAACAGAGTAGGCGGAAAATATTACCTTATGGTGAATAACCAGGAAGTTCCAAGCGTTGTTCTACCCAACATTGCCCTAACGGATGTCACCAACCCCAACCACCACCTCTATGATCTAAATGCTCCCGAAGCTACCGAGCCTTCACATGCAAACCCGTCTACAGACGAGTTCGAAGAAATGGATCAAGGTGATCATGCTCCTGCACAACAATTAGTCCCGCTCAACCCTTCCGATAATGCAGCTGGCCCATCCTCACGACGTCGTCGACGAAGAAGACCTGCAACCAACGACGACATCATGGATGCTATTGATGGTATGCAAGCGCAGAATCTCGAAATGATGCAAATGATGCGCCAAATGCAACAACAACAGGAAGCGAGGAATGCTATAACCGATCAGCGGTTCACTGAGTTGCTCAGCAGGTTTGACGACTTAGAAGTACGTCAACGATCACCAGGTCCAAGAACAAGAGGCGGAAGGCAGCATTGATTTAATTTCCTTTTCTTTTTGTATTTCTTTTGATTTCCTTGAAACATTAGGGACAATGTTTCATTTAAGTATGGGGGGGAAAACCGTGTTCTTTCTATCCTCCCTTCTTCAAGTATGTACCTTTCTTTTCATTGTTATTTCCCTTGAATAAAAAAAAAAAAAAACAAAATTTCTTATAATATATTTTAAGTTAAGTCCCTAGTGTGAAAAATTTCTATTATCTATTCCCTCAAAAAATTTCATGAGCCATAACAAAAATTCAACACACTTAGTAAGTATAAAGGTTGCTTATTTTACCGAACTTGAACAAATTAAGACAAAAACTATTACCGCCCCAACACTCTAAACAAACCTCAACTTGTTAGATCAGAAAGGCAACTGTTATACAAGTACCTGGATTTTTAACTTTATAGTAACCCCGAGTAGTTTATACAAGAAGTCAGCACCATCTTAATAGCAAACTACGTGGAGGGCCGATGAATATAAGTGAAAAATTCCCCCCAAAAAAAAAAAAATATATATATATATATATCAGGAAATGCACTAATTAAGTTAGGTGATCCTTACCAGATCATTTAATCTAAAGGTTGCAGATCATACAAAAACATAATACGAAAGACCCATTATGAGTTGGTTCAGCAGGTATCTGGTACTGAACTTGGTAGGGAGGACTACGGTCCGATCCCCCGCAATTCGCAATGGACTAAATAACGAAGTTATCCGACTCATGTACCAGAGCTTCAAGCTAAAAAGGGGATCAGAATCACTAACCGGTCACTCCACTATGTGCGCGAAACGATAAAGGGCTTAATGTGATTTCGCTAGAATGAAAACGGGTGAAATAAGAGTAAAAGAACCAGGCTAGCTATAATAGCATGACTCAAACTGGTTTGCATGAGGTAAGATTATCAGATGTGGTAACGGTAGTTCTTGATGTCGAGATTAAATTCAAGTTGCTTCTAAACAAAATCTACTTGCAACCTAGTACGAATTGATGTGTGTTTTGAAATTTCATCTGGCTAAATTTTTAAAACGAGTTCTATACTGTATTTTGCTTGAGGACAAGCAAAGGTCTAAGTATGGGGGAGTTTGATAACATGAAATAATATCACATTCTAGGACTCGATTTAATTAAATTATATTATTATTTACTTCAATTTACTTCATTTTATTCGATATTACTCGGTATTTTCTTTCTATTTATCTCAGGTAGCTTATTTGAAGCACAAGTGAAAAAGGAAGAAAAGGAGGTGCAAAAAGAAATGAAAAGAAGCAAATTCCACCAAGCCAAAGCCCAGCCCAAAAGCAAAGCGCTGCGCCCGTGACGAGCGTCACACAAGCTGTGACGAGCGTCACGCCCTACCTACTTGTGTTACGAGCGTAACACATGGTGTGACGGACGTCACACCATTCCCCTATATTTTTGGCTTCAGAAGCGCAACAAAGACGTTGAGGCCTATTGTTACGCTTGACCATTTGCAACGTGAAGACTCTTTACACGGAAGACCTTTGGAAACAGTTACAACAAGTGACCAATATAAATAGTAGCTTTTGGAAAACCCTGCGAGGACGCTCCGCTTTGTTCAATTTTCTTCTTCCAGCCGTGCAAGCATACCATTATTTTTCCTTTACTGTTTTTGCTTTTAATTGCAATTCTTATTTTTACTTTCCTTTCCAGTTAATCTTTCAGCACTTAATTAATTTTTCGCACAATAGTTTCTACACCGGAAACTATTGTGTATCCTTTACTAGATCTAACCTTACGTTAGACCCTAGATTTTTATTCCTTCACTTTTATTTTTCTGTCCGATTGAAGAATTCAAGAACAAATCCAACCAGTCTGTGGTGGAGTGTTCAAGATTGCTATAAATTATTCAGGTTCTTTAATTATTGTTTGAATTTATATATGCTCTGCTTTACTGTTTATTTATATTATTTGTCTGAGATGGAATTATTTATGCATGCTGATTATTTAGATCTGTTAAGCATGTCTGGCTAATTTATTTAGGCATCGGTATGTAGAGTAAGCGGAATGAAGGAATCAAAACTAAGTTGGTTTAATTATATTTAAAAATAAAATCACTCTTTTTACGGTCTCAATTTATAGGTTTAATAACAAGGTTTTGTACGAAAGTAAAAGACATAAAGAAGTTAAAATCAATAGAACGAGAGTTTGAGTTTTTAACTGGACAGTGTAAATTGGACATTAATTCTAGATCAGGGCGAAAGCAATTTTTAGAGTTAATTAAATTCTAATCTTTTTCAAAAAGTATTTTTAAAGGTTGAATGTGAGGACGAGAGTTAAGCATTTGAATTTAATTATATAATCTAAGTCAACAGAGCGAGAGTTTGAGACAAGGATGTTTAAACGTTTAGTGTTTTCTTAAAAAGAGTTTCTACGGATTCTATTGTTTTCAAAAAGTGATTTTGGACTTAACTAATAAGTGACAGCTACGTTAATATAAAATCATAGTTTATTCAACAGAGCGAGAGTTTGAGAAAAGACTTTTAATCAATAGTGTCTACTGAAAAGATTTATTTTTAAACCAAGAAACCAACGAAGAATTGATTCCCTAATTACGACGAACTACATACCGATATCCGCTTCATTAATATTTAATTTAGATCTTATTTTAGTTTTAACTTTTCCCCCAAACAATCAAAGTATTATCCGCCTTAGCTTTACGAAGTAACCTTAGAAAACGGTATATCGATTCATAAGTCCCTGTGGGATCGATATCTTTTAAAACTACGCGATAGAACTGTGCACTTGCAGTTTGTACCCCAAATTCGACTCATTAAGTCGCGATCAGATTCTATGAGCATTAACAAAGAAAGCTCTCAAAAGACAAATGAAGAAAGATTCTCTGAGCATTAATAGAGAAAGGATTTCTACAGACAAATAATGAAAGATTCTTTAAGCATTAACAAAGAAAACTTTTAAAAGATAAAAGTTTGATAAAGGGAATTGATGACTCTATTGAGGATTGACTGGTATCGCATAAGACAACCATTGACTAGGGAAATATTCTAGAGAAGAATCCCTAGGGAGAAAATTTACTGGGGAAAATACTCTGCAGGGGAAAAGATCTAAAGGAAACTCTTTGGAGAGACCTATCCTTGGGGAATTTTTTTTAGTAGACTCATTAGGGATATCCAACGAGATGACCTGTGGGGGTAAAACTCACTCGGAGAAATACCATTGTCTTAACTTAGAATTAATCTGGGATTTCATGAAAGGTTCTAGATCTTGACTTATGTTATGCATGTTTTAGTTGTATGTAGTAATCCTCCACATTGGTGGATATGATACACATGAAATGATGCATGAAATGTTATGGTCAATACATGTAGGTGTGCCGATGGATGATTGGACTTTTGCAGGGCTTGGTTTTCTTTTATTGAAAAGTTCAAGAAAAAGCTAGGTTTCGGAATAGGAATGTCAATTTGTGTTTGGCGTGCCAATGAATATTTGACTTTGGTTTCTTTCTGGTTTCCAATGAAGACTGGACTTTGGTTGTGAATATGAAAATGAAGATTGGGCTTTGGTTTATTTCTGGTAGCCAATTAAGATTGTTCTTTGGTTATGAGGGTGCCAATGAAGATTGAACTTTGGTTGTGAGGGTGGCAATGAAGATTGGACTTTGGTTTCTTTCTGATTACCAATGAAGATTGGAATTTGGTTTGGGGAAAGGTCTTAACTTCCCGACACTCTGGATCTTGACAATGTTGTGATTGTAAAGCATATATGGATTCTTTTGGTGCCCAAAGTTTGATCCTATGCTGGTAAGCTGCATGTTCGTTCATGGAAGAACCATGACTCATGGATGATTTCATATCTTGTTCATCGAGCGCATCATTAGAAACTGTTGATCTCCCTTTAGATATTTCAAAATTAAAACAATTTACTGTTCTTTTAATGCTTTTATTATTCCCAAAGTTTTAATGCATTGTTTATAAAAAATAGTTAAAATTTCACAAACAAGCAGAAACAACAAAATAATAGAGAAAGCTTTGATGAAGAAATCTTTCTTTTATTCAATTAAGAATTGACACGTGAAGTGACGATAAATAAGGACGTAACTCCCATAAGATAAAATTGCTAAGATATAAAAAAGTAAAATGGCAATGGGAACTATTTTGAGTTTCCATCAAATTACAACACTGTTATATTCCCTATGTCTTCAAGGGTCGAAACACTTTACTTCCGGGGAGAGCGACTGGATTGATTCTTCCCGTTTTTAGATTGGGTTCTTTGGATGCAGTCTATTGACTTTTGGAAAATCTCTAACTTTTTTCTGGACCTCCCTTTCGGATTTTTAGTCCATTGGGATACCATGTTTTGCCTAAGTAGCCCTTTCGAGTTTTCATCTTAGTGGATTCTAGTGTTTTATTTTTATCCTTAATTTTTGTCTGGACTACATATATATATATATATATATATATATATATATATATATATATATATATATATATATATATATATATATATATATATATATATATATATATATATATATATATATATATATATATATATATATATATATATATATATATATATATATATATATATATATATATATATATAGACCACCGTGATATCCCTTTTTGCCTAAGTCGCCTTTTCGGGTTTTTAACTCAGCAGACTTTGTTTTCCTCTTTTTTAGGCAAAGTATTTTTTGACTGTATCCGAATTCACTGAAAGTGGAAAGTATTCGTCGTCTATAGTTGTGAGAATTAAAGCTCCTCCAGAAAAGGTTTTTCTTTACAACATATGAATCTTCATAGTTTGATGTCCATTTTCCCTGTGAATCCTTGTGAATAGGCAGGATCTTCTTCAACAGCATGTCACCTTCTTGGATGGATTAATTGCCAAATAGTTTTGATCATCTTTGAAGTTTCAAGCTAAGGTATAAATATAACTTTCATATGTATAAACCTTAGTGCTCTCTTTATCTCAAAACATTCTTTGCATTCCATAAATCATTTAAAATGCATAGATTTTAACAAATAAGGATTTTCCCTAGTGGTTGAGTGAACTTAACAAAGTACTCAAGTGTCATGAGTTTGATCCTTGAAAATGACATGTTTTTCGATTGCATGACAATTAATCGATTAATTGATTGCTGATTTAGGAATTAATCGATTGCGCTTCATGGACAATTATTTTTTCATTTTGGAAGAAAGGAATTTAATTTACATCAACCGATTAAAGCTTTCTCATATCATTGTCATCTGTTTTTTTTTTAAATTCGAAAATAATGTAATTCCTTTTCATGGTACTTTTTCATGAAACACTTTCTTGAATTATTGCATAATTATTTTGATTATTTTCAAACATTGCCATGTTTTTCAAAGGGTTTCTTTGTGACTATAAATTGCAGAAATTTTCATATTGCATGACACCTTCTTCATGAACATGTTTTTTGTTTTTCAAGTGACTGTAACATTTTACTCTAAATTTTTTTTTTACATAATTTTCAAATCATATGTGAAGTTTTTTTATAGAAATCCTTGAGCACTTAAATGTTTATATCATATAGATTTATTCATTGAACGAGAAGATTAAACTTCCATACATAATAAAAGTAGCAAAGTATCAATTTCATCATAGTTGTTGCAAAGTCTATCTATAATATATTTCATATCAATTGTTGTATTTTTCATCAAGTGTGTGATGATTTTTATATGTAAGGAAGATATTGTTCTTTCTACAGGTGGTTGCAAATAGGAAGGGTTGTCTTTTTATTTGTTGGAAAGGTCCTTTGAATCAAGGTGATTCAAAGTCCACCATTGTTGGGGGTGTTTGTGAAATCAAGGAAATGATATGCTTCTTTTTTATTGTTAGAAGATTGTTGGAGAAGTTTTGGTGTGAGGTTTGTACAAAGATCTAGCAATAGTGAAATCTCTCATAGGGTGTGAGGGGACTAGATGTAACCTTGGTTGTTAAGAGGAACTAGTATAATTCTTTGTGCTCATTTACTTTATTGTATACATATTTATGTATATAACTTCTATATATTGAACCAAAAAGATAAATTCATAACTTCATTAATCATAAAACCAGTAAAATTAAACCATAATTTTATTAAGTAAGAAGTTTGTTACTTTCTCTCTAAAAATCAATAAACCTAATTCAACACTCTCTTTGATTGTGCATTATAATACTTACAATTGGCATCAATGCAGTTTATAGGTAACTTGTTCATAAAGGTCCAAAAATTCTTTCACAAATCTGATTTTTAAAGATAGTGGTAGTAACAATAAGCCTCCATTATTTTATGGTAAATACTTTTATTTTTGGAAAATTCGTATGAAGGCACATCTCGAAGCACAAGTGTGTGATGATTTTTATATGTAAGGAAGATGTTGTTCTTTCTACAGGTGGTTGCAAATAGGAAGGGTTGTCTTTTTATTTGTTGGAAAGGTCCTTTGGATCAGGGTGATTCAAAGTCCACCATTGTTGGTGGTGTTTTTGAAATCAAGGAAATGATGTGCTTCTTTTTTATTGTTAGAAGATTGTTGGAGAAGTTTTGGTGTGAGGTTTGTACAAATATCTAGCAATAGTGAAATCTCTCATAGGGTATGAGGGGACTAGATGTACCCTTGGTTGTTAAGAGGAACTAGTATAATTCTCTGTGTTCATTTACTTTATTGCATATATTTTTATGTATATAACTTCTATATATTAAACCAAAAAGATAAATTCATAACTTCATTAATCATAAAACCAGTAAAAGTAAACCAGAATTTTATTAAGTAAGAAGTTTGTTACTTTATCTCTAAAAATCAATAAACCTAATTCAACACTCTCTTAGATTGTGCACTCTAATACTTACAATTGGCATCACAGCAATTTATAGGTAACTTGTTCGTAAAGGTTCCAAAATGGCTTTCACAAATCCGATTTTTAAAGATGGTGGTAGCAACAATAAGCCTCCATTATTTTATGGTAAATACTTTTATTATTGGAAAATTCGTATGAAGGCACATCTCGAAGCACAAGGAGAAGAAATATGGGATGCTGTAGAAAATGGTCAGTTCGTTGCTACAAGTGTCGTCAACGGAAAATTTCTTGGAATGAAGATGATAAGAAAAAGGTTCTCTATAAAATCAATCAACTTACTTCAAAATGCACTTAGCATGGATGAGTTCTTTTGTATTTCTCAATGTACAACAACGAAGGAAATATTGAATATGTTAGTAGTCTCTCATAAAGGAACCGCTGAAGTAAAAAGATCAAGATTGAATACATTATGTCAAGATTATGATTTATTCAGAATGCAACCTCGAGAATCAATTATTGACTTGCAAAAAATATTTGTGCACTCGACCAAGAGGATGAGTCCACTAGTGATGAAGATGATGATCTAATTAAGAAGTTTGAAAAGTTCTTAAGAAAAGAAAAAGGAGATTATTTAAAAAGAAGATCCAAGAAGGAAAGTTGCTTTCTATGAATATGGATAAAGGGGACATGTTAAAACAGAGTGTCTTAAGTTTCAAAAGAAGAATAAATTCAAGAGCAAGAAGGACAAAAAGGTCAAAGAAAGCATACGTAACATTGTATGATAATGAAATAAGTTCATCTTCGGATGAAGGTCATGCAAGCAAGGCATTTATGGCATCACATCATTCAAGTAATAAGAACACGAGGCTAGTGATTATGTAATTGATGATAGACCTTCATATGATGAATTACAACGTGATTTTAATGAAATACATGATGTATTTTTGAAACTTTCTAGAAAATTTTCAAAGCAAAAGAAAACTATTTTAAATCTAGAAAGTGAGGCTAATATCACAAAAGTGGAGTTAGAATTAATAAAAAATTCAACATGAAATAATTGTCCCTTTTTTTAGTCATAAATTGTGGAATTAAACCAAGCATTGTCAAATATGAAAAAGCGCAAATTGGCTTGGATAATGTGTTAAGTAGTCAAAATATTTCAAATAATAAATATGGACTTGACTTTTCTAATTTTTCTAAACCTAGTACAAGTCCAACTATGTTTGTAAATGATACTAGCAAATTCATCAATAAGGAATCAAAGAAATAACATGTTGTAAGTCATCATAAAAGACCTTATGATAGAAATAACTTTTATGTCAATAGAAAAAATCATATTTTTAGACCTATTTATTTTTATTGTAATGCAAAAGGCCATACTTCTAATTCTTGTTACATCAGAAATTATGGTATTCCTTATGATGAGTAAGTATGAGTGAGAAAGAGATCTAACCCAAGAGAACCCAAATAATAATGGGTCTTAAAACACTATTAATTTTTTATAGGTACTTGAAGATCATATGCTAGAAATTGTCAAATCAAGATTGATCTTTCAAGATATAAGATCATATGATATGGTAGCTCCAAAAAGTCTCATTGAATGAAAGATGTTCTGAAGAAGCATCAACATTGATATGGTCTCTGACTTCATATGATAGTATTTTTAAGAAGATAAGTAATTTTATGATTAATGTATCATTTCCCTCATATTTGTTACTCCTTTAGATTTTGCTCTTTTTATTTTTGATAATTTCAAAAGGGGGGAGAAGAGATGGTTACTTTTGTTAGTTTTCAGGATACAAAGACATTATAATATATATTGCAAAAGAAAAGGGGAGATATATAAGATATGAGGCAAGTGTGTGGTGATTTTTGTATGTAAGGAAAGGGTTGTTCACCAAGTGTGTGGTGATTTTTGTCTTTAAGAGGTTATTCTTTCTACATGTGGTTGCAAATAGGAAGGGTTGTCTTTCTATTTGTTGGAAATGTCCTTTAAATCAGGGTGATTTAAATTCCACCATTGTTGTTGATGTTTGTGAAATAAAGGAAATGGTGTGATTCTTTGTTATTATTAGAAGATTATAGGAGAAGTATTGGTGTGAGGCTTGTACAAAAATCTAACAATAGTGAAATCTCTCACAGGGTGTGAGGGGACTAGATGTACCCTTGGTTGATAAGGGGAACTAGTATAATTCTATGTATTCATTTACTTTACTGCATTTATTTTTCTGCATATAACTTCTATATCTTAAACTATGAAAATAAATTCATCGCTTCATTACTCATAAAACTAGTAAAAGTAAACCAAAAATTTCTTAAGTAAAAAGTTTGTTACTTTCTCTCTAAAAATTAGTAAACCTAATTCACCTCCCCTTTTAGGTTGTGAACTTTAATACTTACAATTTCCGCCATTAATATGCTTATGAATTATAGAACCTTCCGAAGATGCATCTATGGAATTTTCCAACATTTTTGTTTCCAGAATCTGGAGATGCATTTCTGGAACTTATTAGTTTGCATTTTTTGGCTTGATCTAATTGTGTTTCATATGTATAATGCTCGTGTGGTTTACTTATATGCATTATTGTTAATAAACAAGATAAATTGAGACCCGACAGAGTTGCGCATCATGCATTAGTTCAAAGGGAAAAAGCTCTATCATTGTAAGCACCTATCATTTCTATTATGGTTGATGCAGAGGTGTCAACTTCTATGGCTCATGCATCTCCGTCTTTGTCTTTCTGTAGGAGACAAGTGTCACCTACTCAGGCAACCGAGGAATTTAAAGGAGACGTATCAGACTTATCGCTGGTGTCTCTATACCCAGACCATACTGGCAGACATGTCTAGGACAGAGAGGTAAAATCTAGTTGTATTCATTCTTTAAAATATTATTTTTGTTATAATAATCGAAGTTTCTGATGATGATTTATATTTTTGCAGGACCGTGAAGCTTTAAAATTCACCAACCGTGGCCGGAGAATTACGGGACTCCAGCAACCTAATGAGTAACGGTTTAAGGATGTGAACAACTATATGCAAGGAGAGATTTGTGCAGGATCGGTTATGTTACAGTTAACTATGGTATGTTATCTGCGCTTGTATAAAGTTGGCACTTGGAGATGTCATAATTTCATCTTCCACATGGTGAGATGTCTATCACACTGGACAATGTCTCATTCCTGCTGCATGTTTTGATAAGGGGGAGTGTTAGACCACGACATGATTAACATATATGACACACTGGAGAGGATGGCAGGCTATCTGGGGCTTGACCCATAGGATGCCACGAAGGAGTTAGAAGCCACCCAGGGGGCTCATGTTAGGTTTCGATTCTTGGATATCTTTTATACACAAAAGAGGCATGATACAAATCAGGATACTAATGATGATGAGTAGTTTTCACAGCATACACTTCCATACTTGTGTCACTCAATGCGAGATAAGCCCCTTTGACGACATAGACTTATACTCGAGATGATTGACTTACAGTTCATGTCAGGAAAATTATCATATGCTTGAGCACGTCATTCGGTAGTTCAACTACATAAATTAATAAAATATAAATAATTAGATCAAGTAGGATGTCACATCCACATAATTCGAAGTTTAAAAGTTTGCTTCAACTCATATAAATTATATTATTACAACATAATTAAAAACAAATTTTGTTCGACATCTAAAGCCTCGCCCAAACATCTAAACAATAGTAGTTTAAAATGAAAACCCTTATCATTTAAAGAAACGTAACATGAAAAACACATAGGTAAAATAACCTCGTAGATAAAACATCCCCAATGTTATG